>NW_020799117.1:10566644-10694160 GCF_003259725.1 Athene cunicularia | reverse complement strand
GGAGTAAACCCAGTCCCCCCCTTTTTTTTTTCATTTCTTTTTTATAAGGCTCTACAAAAACACATGTGTATGAAGTGGAGCAGAACAAAGGGACCAGCCTGTGGATTTGACATTCTTCTGGAAGCACACTAATCCTTTCCAGAAAAGCAAAGCTGGTGCCTTTATTTGTAGCTGTTGGCTAATCTGTGTGTCAGAGAACTGAGTGGACGATGGGGCTCAGGGCAGCTTTATCAGGCGAGTGACTGAAGGGCTGTGACTGAAGGAGGGAGAAGCAATGCTGCTAAACAAGGTCTTAGAAAACAAAGCCAGAAAGCAAATCTGGCATGATGGAGGTCTGGAGCAGGAACATTAAACCCCCCCAGGTTAACTCCCTGTGTGTTGGTCTTGGTTGTGGGTGAGATCAGGTCAAGAGCAGGGTCCTCTGTGGGGCTGGGGGATGCTGTAGGCGAGGCAGCATTGAGACAGTGCTGCACTTCAGCAAAGGGCTGTGATGAAGAAACCAGCAGGGATTCTCCCAGCTCCAGGTGACACTGTTGATATAGAAAGGATCATGAATATCCCCCCTGTGCCATCCAGTCTGCTGGATGAGATTCATCAGGTGACTCTGGTCCCCTTTTTAGGAGGGGAATGAGGCAAAGAGCCTTCATTAATTGCAACACTAGCCTTGCAGAGGCTCACCAGTTAGACTGCTGAAGCAATAAATATGGAAAAGATAAACTACTGAAATACATGAAATTGCAGTTTTACTTAAGACTTCAGGATCTGCTTCAGCAGAATCGAATGGTCAGCAAGTACAAAGGGATGTATAGAGGACATCACTTCGGGCATCAGCGCGTCGATGTTAGTGTAAAGAGTAAAAGGTAAACCACCTGGATTCTGAGCAACTTTCAGACTCACTGGCAGGAGCAAAGTGCTTATACAGTTACTGCAGTTGCATCTGTGCTAGAATATTTCCCCTATAAAGGTCATGGTTTATGCATGCGCTTTTCTCATTTGTTCACGCACTAACATTTTGGGCTACTATCTCCCCAGTCTGGCGAAGAACATGATCATGTTTCCCAACAAAACTATATTTCCATACACTGTCAGTGAGATTACTCATATGCTTAAATTCAAGTGCATGCTTAAATGCTTTGCTGCCTTGAGACCTAGTTTTATCATTATATGCTTAACTTAATGATATTTCAGACCTAAAATCTGGTGTTAAAACAGGATGAAACAGACTGCAGAGTTGTCTGCTTCAGTGCTTTTTGGGCCCTACTTATGAAATATGTGAAGCCATTCCACAGGTCAGAAGAGGTGAGTTTGCTTTTTCAGAAAGAGTCAGGGCTGCTCTCAAGAGAAGGGCACAGGTCTGGCTATTTGCATGGAGAACTGCATCCGTTTTTTTCAGCAGTAGCAGAGAGGAGGAGTCAGGGAGGATGGGGAGGAAAGAGATGTGAAGATGAGTGCTGAGGCATCCATGGGAATGTAAGGACAACATGTCACTCAGGAGTATCCCCTGCTCTTGTCCTAGGGGATGCCGTGTGTCCATAAGAGCTTGGTCTTCTGTATTAGCAGTAAAGTGAAGAAAAGGAATTTATTCAGATGTAATTTAAGACTTACCGTTAAAGTAGCAGCCTGCACTGAAATACTTTGTCTGAAGCCACTCACAAAATGCATGCACACACCTTTTACAAATTCTCCTGTCTGGGCTGAAAAGAAATACAGAGAGCTCACTGCAAACACATCTAAAGAAACCTATCTGAGACAACTTATGGAAATAAAATGCCCATCTTTACAGATCAGTGCAAGGGAGTCCCTGGTGAGGAGTGTATAGATCATTTAAAAGACCTCTCATCCTATTCACTAGGATTCAGCTCCAAACTACACTGGTTGATGTGGGGTGTTACTAACAGCATTGGCATTAGGGAATCAGGCACATGTGCATTGTCCATTTGCCCCTTTTATTTATAGGCTGGTAATAGATTTGCATTTAGATGAGAGTAAAACTGGTCACAGTAAGGATGGAAAGGGAAGAAGGCCCCTTATTGAACCCAACAGTGAAGCCTTTCCTTCAGCAGGCTATTTTAATTGACAGCAAAAATGATAAATTGTCCAATCTGTCTAGAAAAGGGACCTCTCCCTTTGGTTTGAAATCCTGTGCCATGTCATGGTTTGTCCTGTTCTCATGGTGCTGCTCTGTCCACATCCCTCCCTCCCACCTGCAGCAGATTTGGGTAGCGGTTTGTGTGCATGGTTGTGCCTCGCAGTCACAAGGGATGAGCTGTGCCAGCACATCTGTTAATTCCAGGCACTGCCCTCCCACAGGCAGAATTATACCCTGGGACGAAGTGCCTCATTTGAACTGGGACAACCCTTTGCTAATGTGCCAAACCTCCTTTCCAGTCGAGTCCCCCTTTCCTGCCACCTCGGAGCCCTGGGAAGCGGAGCTCAGGCACTTTTCAGGAAACCCACATGTCTGCTTCTGAATTCAGCACAGTTGTCAATCTTGGTAATGAAGAGGCCAAGGACTGGGGCGAAAAACTGTTAAATAAATCATAGTCATGCTTTGCATTTTTATAGGTGTTTTTCATGTCTAGCTTGCAGAATACCTCATGAAGGGGGGTAAATATCATTGTTTCTCCTTCACAAACGGCAAAACTGAAACCTGGTGAGATCAAACAGCTGACTCAAGGTCAACCACCAGTCGGTGTCAGAGGACAGGCTCCAGACTTCATCTGTTGCCCAGGCTGAGGTGGTGGGCTCTGTTGCAGGCTTGAAGAGCTGATTATTTGAAAGAAGAGCCATGTGTGATTTAAGGGACATTGAAGAGTTGCCATGCAGTCAGTTTGAAAGGGCAGCCCTGTCAGGATGCGCTGAAAGGGCTTGACAAAGCACTGCTGAAGCTTCCAGCAAAAGCCCCACGGGTTGTGAGGATGCAGTCTGGACCATAAATTGCAGAAGATTCCCTTTAGTCATCATGTGAATCTTTGCTCTGTGTGTGTGAGGGATGTGATTAGAGACAAATTGTCCTGGTAACACAGAGCATATAGGGACCATTATAAGATGCTCTGAAAACACAGGCATTTTCTTTAGGTGTAACTCGCTCCTCCTCAGCCCTAACACCTTTCAGGTTTTGCTTTCCACACCACTCATGTTAAGTGGTACATCAGCACCCTGACATTCATGCGGATAAGCTGCAAGTCCCTCTGTCCCATAACCGGCAGCAGAATGGAGGTATAAATGCAACCACAACCCCGGGTACAGCGTGCTTTTTGGGCAAGGAGGGAGAACTCGCCCCCATCCTGCTACTGCCCCACCCCAAGGAAAATCAGTCCTCCTCTGCTTTTTGTCTGGACCAGCCTCAAATAGCTGCAGCCTGTTGCTAGGCTACCTGGCTGCCTTCCGAACATCCCCATAGCTGCTGGAAACCTCGCATCAAATTGCAGCTCACATGTTGAGTTATTTTTATCTTTTTGGGGAGATGGGGGATGAATGGACGGCGGGGCGGAAGGAAGGAAGATATTCGAGTGCTTGGATCCTCTGGTCATTGGGTTATTTGGTATGTGTCTGGAAAAGCTTATGAATATGAATGTGTGTGTTTCTGATTCCTTAAATAGGTAGAAGATATGTGAGATCATAATGAAATATCTGGCTAATGAATATCAAGTGACACCTTTTGTGCTATTTTGAATTCTTGATAATTTGTCTTGTGTTCTGCAACAGCCAGAAAAGAGCTGGAAACAGTTTTGCGAAATGCACTGAAGCACCAGAAAACCTGTGAAGGGCTGGCAAGTGTGGAATAAAAAGCATTTGGCATTTACACAGCCACAAGATCTTTACATGTTGCTTGGATTCAGATGATCTCATCATGAAGAAAGCAAGAAGATGGGGTAGAAAAATGAAAGATGGTTGCAGAGAAATTATTTTCATCCCCCCTGAGAACAAGAACTGTAAACCTTGTCCTAAGGCACCCGTGTTACCCATCCCTGAGCAACGCCGTGTGGCTCCTGGGCTGCTGCACACAGTGGTCTCTGGGGGCTATGCTCTGCGGTGGGTGACCCAGCAGATGTAATAGGAAATCCGTGAGCATGCAGGATCTTATGCACCACCTTACATGTTCAGAGGACCTTGTCTATACTGCTGCTAATGCACAGCATTGTGTATTCTTTGCTTTTTTTCCCAGAGAAGGGGAAACTGAGGCTTGCAGAACCTGACTGACTGATGTCCACTGAGGCTGAGGAAAACCCTGGCTGGATTCCATAGGTCACATCATGGTCCATATCCCATTGAATTAAAAAGACCTATATAATATATCACCTCATTTCTTCTGTGTTGCTTCTAGGATTGAGGGCTTTCTGTACAGACCAGCAATAGACTGCAAGAAAATAAAGCTGCTTTACAGTTTTCTCTACCCATTTTTTCCCCATAAAATGTGCTGCAGCCATATGAGGTAAGAAACCCACAGCAGCTCACATCACCCCTGCTGCTGTATGCTGGGTTACAGGAAAGGCTTTTTGATTCTGCTTTCAGGTCTTTGGAAAGAGAAGGGAGAAAAAGGCTTAAAAAGTGGCATTTTTAATCCTCTCTCTTCTCCATATTTGCATTAACTCAGGTCCTCAGCTTGAAGGTGGATGCAAAACACCAGATAACCTCAACCTGACTGCAGATGACATGCCTACCTGAGGCCAAAACCTCCAGGGTAAGAGGGATACAGAGGGACTGAGAAATAGCCACTGGGAAATAACCATCTCCCAGGTAGCAAAATGATACCCACAGTTGTTGCAGCTGTGAGATGCTGGTGAGAGGGGAAAAAAGAAGGGGAAAAAGCCCCACTCCCTAGGATCCATTTAAACCTCACCCCCTGAGAAACCATTCCCAGTACTGTCAGGAGAGACTGTTCTTTGCTTTCAGTCAAAGACAGATTCCCCCTTAAATCACATCTGCCAATTATCTATGAAATAAATGTAAGCCATAAAACTCAGCCCAAATCAGGTTTCCTTCCCTCATTCCCTCTGTTCCCCTGAACATCAAACAGTCACCCGGGGCTGAGACCTGGCACCTCCCCATGGCGCCGGCAGGAGACGTATTGTTGGCAGCCGCAATCACGGGTTCAATCAGCGACAAGGAGATTATTTCTATTTTCTCAGCAGCTGTTTGAAGGGAAATAATCCTGGAAGAGCCTAATGAATTAGCGTTACGAGAGTTATCTGAACTAATGAGAAAGAGTGGAAATAGGTGCTGAGGAAAAGGGGCTGCTTTTCAAAGAAATGCAGTGCCT
Source organism: Athene cunicularia (assembly GCF_003259725.1). Classification (NCBI taxonomy): domain Eukaryota; kingdom Metazoa; phylum Chordata; class Aves; order Strigiformes; family Strigidae; genus Athene; species Athene cunicularia. The sequence continues at coordinate 10,688,897 of NW_020799117.1, read as the reverse complement.
TTATTGGCTCTCTTCTGCTTTGGATGTCCAAAGACCCTTTAATTTTCTTCTACAGCAATTTATTTCCTGAGTGATTGAAGAATAGAAACAATTACAAACTGTACCAATTTCTTTTTTTCTCTTAGCTTTCTCATTTTCATTTAGCAAGATGCTCAAACTGACGATGTTCCCATCCTCCCTTTCCCTTCCCCCTTCTGCAAGACCAGAATAATTAGAGACTAGCTAGAAACAAAAACAAACCAGAGTAGCAGAAGTCTTCTGTGCTATGCAGGCTTAGATATTGTGCCATGGCATGCTAGTGAAATGAAAATAAAAAAAGGAAAAGGAATGAAAAAAGAAAAACATCTTTCTAGTGCTTCGAAGATCAAAGAAGCAACCCTTGAAATTTGATGGTTGGGAACTTCTGAGAAAGGAGGTTGTTAAACCAGTCCTGACTTCTGTGTCTGTTTTAGCAGCAGGGAGACAGTGACATTGTTTGAACTAGATATTGACTTTTTCCCCACAGAGGTTGTGTGATGATTTCTGAGTGTGTTCCCCAAGGCTAAGGGTTTGCTATGAGTGTTCAGGAACGGGGGCAATGCTTCACTTAAACCCCATGCCTTCACAGATACAGCTAAGGACCTGGGTGCTTCCTGCACTGCCCAAGCCCACAGACCTTTGCACAAGTAGCCAGATACAGTTGTGGACCTCACACATTAGTTTGTGTCATCTCCACACAATTATCACACCTTTTTCTTTGGATCTTAGGAAGAGGCTGGTGCTCACAGTTGACCGCAGCAGCTGTTTTCACATCACCTGTTTGTGCTGCCTTGCACAGCCAGTTGCAGCACCAGAATCAAAGTCCAAAGAGGTGTGTGCATATGCAAAGCTGCTACTTTATTTATTCCAGGCTGATGGTTGATGGTGCCCTGTCTGGCACACCCGATTTGGCTTCATTGCTCCTTCACCTTCTCCAGGGCTCACAGGACAGCATTTGCTTCCCTTGAAAATATAGACCTCCCTCCTTCTCACGTTTTTCTCTCTTCAACACACTAATTATTCCATAGCTAGATGTTTGCTTCTCTGCACATTAGCACTGAGAAAGCAGAGGAGGATTGATCCATTAAGCTATTAAGGGAAGAATTTGAGTAAATGCAGCCCTGGATCTGAACCACCTGAGTGTTGGGACTGATGCTGTGGCCACAGCTCTTCTTCTGGCACCAACTGTGAATGCTGGAAAGTGTCCCCACCATTTGCCACCTGGTCCTTACTGCCCTTTGGCTGTGCCTGAGCTTCTGGTGTGGTCACTCCTTAATGACCTTCAATCAAAACAAATGAAGCTAGCAGTGATCTACTGTTTAAAGTAGCTCAGCTCCTTTCACGGAAATAAGCTAGAGAGCAACCAGACAAGCAGTTGGCAGGCAGAGGCGAGAGGCTGGTTGTCATCTGCTGATGCAGTTGCATTTCTGGCAAACAGTGTCCACCAGACAGTTACAGACCTGTTGCTAATGCATCCTTCCTCCCTGGATATCCTGTTATTTGCACCACGTACCTTTCCCGTTGTTAATTTAGACAGTCTACACACAGCTTCTGCTTTTCATTTCACTCATGGGTATCTCTCTACGTGTTCAGGTTGAATTTTCTCTGTTGCAGCTGCTCCGGTTCATGCCTACGCACCAGCCCAGGAGTCACACACACGTGTTACCACACTACACCAAGGTCCGTGGGAACACATGAGCAAATGCACTCACAGGATTGAGACCGTGGTTAGTTTTTTCCCACGTACAGAACAAAAGAAATGGCCTGTGTGACACAGAAGCACCCCTGCCTCCCCATGCTTCTGTAATCTGGGGAGGGAATTGCAAAGGGAACATGGTCAGTGGAACAGTGCAAAAGCTTTCCTGTGGCTCATAAAGCGGCATGCCCTGGATTGTCTGTGTGTGGTGTCCTGGGATGCCACAGTCTCCCTGGTGTCCTGCCCTTTTGTCTGCAAGACCTGGAAGGCATCCAGAGCCCGTTCAGTGATAATTTTTCTGGCATGGCAGAGACTGGCAGGTGGTGCAGAACTAATATGTTCACCACTATCCACTTAACTCCAGTGCAGAGGTGTGCTGGGATGAGGAGAGGCATGACCTGAACACAGCGTGCTCTAAGTACACAGAGCTGTTGGATGATCCAATTGGGGTCATGGCCAAACAGTGTAAATTAGAGCATCCCCAGGCAGCTGGGAAGCATGCAAGAACTTCGTGGGGTCCAGCTCTTCTCTAGGGTGCAGAAATCCCTAAATGGTATCCCATCTGCCTCCTTCACCTGACCTAATGATTAATAATAAAGTATTTATGTTTTGTCTGAATAAATGTAAATTCTAGGAAGGAAAATATAGCAGCAATCATACATCTTGAAAAGGATTTGGCAAGACCTGCTCTGAATACTTGCTCTCTTCTTCTGCTTTACTTTACTGACAAAAGAACGTCTCATACTCCAGAAATGTAAAAATAATATATGAAAAGCAAAAAGTAGCTTAAATAATTAGAAATAGGAGTGAAACTGACTGATGGAGGTTTATCACTCAAAATGAAACGTGTAAGGAAAACATGAAGCAAAAGAGATGGAAAAAAGTTGAAATGTAAATCAAAGTTTAAAATTCTTGCCTCACAAATCTATGGTGGGGAATTTGTTTAGAAATAGATTAATTTTATGTTCTCTGTCTCTCTAAAATTATAGTTTTAAAATTACATGAAATATTCATGGAGCATAGGGAGGGAACTAACATCACCTTTGCTTTACTGTTCAAATGAAACAAACTGAAGTGAAAAAGACAGTAAGTGCATGAAGAGCTTTTCATTCCAGGAAAGTATGAAAAAAGAAAATTTTGCTTTCCTGTATTCAACGATTACAGTGATAATGGCTACATAAGAACCTAGACAGTGAAATTTCCAGCCTCTCTAAAATTCTCTGCAGCTTGAAATTACACATAGTCAAATTTATCACAGATGCCAGATGGCACAGCTAGCATATTGGCAGGGATTTTTGAAAGAAAAGAGGAAAAATAGCTGGCCCATTCTGTGCCTAGATTGCCTTCCTTTTTCCCTCCCACCCCCAATAACCTTCTCTTGCTTTCTTTCTGGATGTAAATTTTCCCCTTCTCTGTAAACAAGTAACTTGGGGAAAGAAACAATCCAGTTTATTTGGGGTTAGGCCTTCATGTAAGATACCCATAGGTTCCCTGAACTGTAAATTCAAAGGCTTTTCTTGCAACTAGACCTATTCTTTTCACTGGGATGAAAGAATGAGACTAGAGGGTGATCTTGCAAGAGAAGACCCTTACAAACTGTAATCAGAAAATAAGCTGTCTTCTGGACAGAGAGAGAGGTAGGCACACAGGTACTTAACACGGTGAAGATATTTCTTTATGGCAACAACTATGTTCGCAGAAAACCCCAAATCGAAAGATGATGTTAATCACATGCACCCCTGATCCAGGTTTTTGCAAGGGCTCAGCATCACATTTGTAAGTGCTCAGCAACCAGCTGCTTCTCTTGTGTCAATTGTGGCCAGAATTTCAAACCATCTCAATACCCTCCAGGAGCACTGTGACATGCAATCTGCTCCCTGTCTCAAAGGAGACAAAATTCCTTTGAAAATCTAGCCCAGATGGTCAATGCCAATCAATTCTGGAAAAGCCTATATTGCCCGGCAAGTACCGAGATACGCATCTCAGAACGAGGAACGAAATGACGGCTCTGGGAGGGACCTCGACCCTATTATCTTTAATAAGGTGAGGAATTCATGCCAAATCTCACTATAGTTCTTCATATTGATATAAACTTAGATCCTCCAAGGTATTAATTTGAATTACTCCTTTTGGTTTCTTTGAGAATTAATTGCCTACCTGCATCTGGAGATACAGACCCTCATTTATCTATTTATCTGTGTGTCTATCCCTCCATCCATCTGCTTTGTTTTACTTGATTATTCATGTCCCATCATTTGAGGATTGCTTTCACAGCTCATGACTGTGCTGTCAGGTGTAGCATTTCCGTATCTTTTTTTTTTTCTGAGCAGCATTGATAATAATTGCTATTAGAATATTATAGGTTAAGAGCTTTTGTCTTCCTGTGTGCGCACACTCTCTATGTTTAAATGAACATCTAGAGGTAAAAAGAAGGCAGAAAGTGAATGATGCTATTACTCTGTCTTTAATCTCAGCCCTTGTATATAGCACTGTTCAGAGAAAAAACACTAACCCTGCAGATACAGACATGTCACACCACTTCAGTTTTTTGATTTACATTCCCTTCCCTGCGTGGGTGGGTGTGGATGTAGCAGGAGTAGGAAAGAGACTGCACAGGCAAGAAATGGCTGCTGCCTGCTTTCAGCAGCCTGTCTGAAATGTCTACAAGAGCACTCATTCTTCGGCAAGCCCTGGGGAATGTGTTCACTTTCCCTTTTTGCCAAGTCTCACTGATGGGTATCACTTACGGGTATCTGGGAGGTGAGTTCACATCAGTCCTGCCCCTCTTGCACTCCCCAAGCCTTTTGCCCCTCAGAGCAAGCAGCTTTCAGCTCTTAAAAATGTAACAGAACTACTGAGGTGCTTAAGAGAGATTATCCCTCTATGGACTCATCAGAATGTGCTAGTAGTCCCCCAGAAAACTCATTTCTCCTGGACACTTTTGTTAGAGACCGCTATGCTCAGCCTGGTCTTCCCTTACGCACTCGTTTGCAGAAGATCAGTGTTTGCTGGTTGCTGCATGTTTATATGTATGCACCACCCCTCCACACACTGAGAAATCACTAGTGGTTATGAAATAGTCCCCAGAGCACCATTTGATGGCAAGTAAAGTAAAACAAAAGAAACAATAACCAAACCCAGTAAACCTAAGAGTAAGAAGAAATAGCTAGAGGTAGAATGAACCAGTCCTGGCTGATTAGGTATGGAAGCTTCTTAGGACATAAATATAATCCAGTTGAGATGATGTGTCCTTACCACATGTAAAACAAGAGAAAAATAATACCTCCTATCAAAAGTCTATCTGCCTATTTCTCAATTACTCATGCAATCATGCTTCATTTCAGTCTCAAATTTACTCTGCAAAGCCAGGTGTGATTACCTAGATTGTTTCTTCTAGGGTCAGGTCCTGATGGCTCTATTCAGCTCCAACAATAGTCTCTTAAACTCCCACCAGGAAGGTCCTTGGAACTGAAGAATTGGAATTAAGCAAACAAACGTTTGTTCCTGAGCAAAATTCTTGTTCTGTCCAATTACACAGTGGCCAGTGCAGCTCAGGTTATTGCCAACAGTGCAATTTGGGACAGGGTGGTAAGAGATTTGCTTTTAACTGTTTCAGTGCCTATAACAGGAATTTTGGTGACATCTTTTTCTCCCCCCTAGGTGGAAAGACCAGAATCTGTCCTTTGCTTGGTAGTTGTGAATAGTCTATCTCAGGGCTGCAAGAAATGCCATTTATGTAGCATTCTCTTAACACCTTCTCTGGTGTCTGTGCTCCTTGTCATGAAGCTCTTGGTGACTGACAGTAACCCATTCCCTGATACAGGACCAAGGACACCTTTACTGTGGTCTAGATAACTGTTCCATGGAAAAAATAGTGAGAAGACTGAAGCACAAAGCATGGCATCTCCATATGGACCCTCCTGCAACAGTTGGGGGGAAGTTTCCACCAATGCCATCATCACTTGTCACTATGCACAAGGACACTACGAAAGCTGGCCATAACAGATCTCTCCTGAGCTTTCAAGAGTTTTGTGTGTCCTGCTCATGGCAGATTTCTAGCTCATTTCCCCAGGAATCATGGACTTTTAAATCAACCCCCTTAGGAGGGTCAGAGCGGCTGTAGAGATTGGCAGAGACGGAAAGCATGTTAAAACCAGAGGTGTGAGAGTCTTTCTGTCCACTCCTGAGCCAGCGTGCTGAAGCCTTGGGACAGCGGAGACCCAGCTGATCAGCACTGGCATAACACTACCCATCTCTTAACCTCTTTCTCTTTGAAATGTAGCAAGAGATGGCTATAGCTGCCTCTGCCTGAGAGAGCTTTTTGGGACTGAGAAGGAGCATCTGGTCCTCTTTTGGCATTTAACTTTCTGGATTTACAGACTGTCATAAAGGACTTGAATAGAGAATAGTGAACAGGAGGAACTTCCTAATCAGTGCGAGGATTCTGCAGGAGCAGCAAATGGAAGCTCAATTAACAGATCTGAGTGTTCAAGGTCTCCACGGGAGGTAGTGACTGTTGACAGGCACTTGCCAATGGGGCAAGCAAGTCTGCTACTTCTCAGAAGTATTTCAACACAGCTTAAGCGAAATCACCTCAGAAAATGAAATGCCTGGTTTACACACTTTCTTGCTCATCTTTTGCTGCTAAATGTGTTCTCTTCTCAGCACTTTGCACCATGTGCAGGGCCTGGGAAACGCTATGGATGTACAAGGCACTTCGCCATAACACTCAGGGAAACAGGGCAAGATAACAACAGATGGGTCTGCTTTGAAACTGCGAATTTCCCTGTTTTTTCTTCTTTCACTTTGGTTTGAATCAAAGCATTCATTACTGAGCAGTGGGGAGGGCCCCGTCTCCTCCCCATGTTTGAGCTTGTTGTTATTTAATAGTGCAACACTCTATTTATTAACTTCTGCCACTGTAAATGCGTTGGAAATGAGGAGTTTCCATGTGTGTGGGAGAACCTTTTGAGAAAAGGAAAGAAAGCGAGGGAAAAAATAATAATGCCACACATAATTGTCTTGGCATTCTAGAGAAGAAAGGCAGAGGTTTATGCTTGGAAACCAGCTTGTCATTTGTCTTTAATAAGGAATGATTACAAACATATTTCCTACAGACACTGGCAACATGTTGAACTGATTAAAAATTGTGTGCTTATTGATTGTTGCATTCTTTCCCCTGGCTGCCGCACTTCGTCCCCTCTTGGGAGGTTTGGCCACGGCATTCCCGCACTCCCGGGACATTACTGAGGGCAATGCTTCCTGCCAACATACAGCCACAGAGGGTGGCTGGGGATACCTGCCAGGCGGCACTGCTCTCTCAGGGTTGGTCCAGTGGCTGAGGAAGGTAAGGGGACCATGGTTTCCATTTTTCTAGTTGCCTGCCTAGAGGGATGCAGATGAAGCGCTTGATTCCTCCATGCTCAGTTACCTTCTCTGTTCAAATGGCCTCAGAAGATTTTTTCCTAGTATTAAAGGTTGTGAGATCTTTCAGGCTGAAAGAAATTTATGCTTCTGATCCTGCATCTTTGTTTTTGCTTCTAAGGAAATACTTGATATGGTTAACTCTGGGTTAACAAGGCTGAAAGACACCTTACCCACAGGGTAAGGGCTGCTTGGAGCCCAGCCTTAAAGGCAGCACTGGGAAGTCCCGAAAGAGGGGCTACAGCCCCCCCTACCATCCAGCTAAATCTGTGCCTGTCTTAAACATGAACAGATGTACAAACCAAGCTGTGAATTAAACCACAGTGTACTAGACCATGTATTAACATTCATGCTCTACTCTTTCTCTCTGCCTATAGAAATGAGTGTTGCGTACCAGGGGTGAGTGGTCTCCTACATCTGGCCTTTTCCTTCCACCATTTTGTGTTTTCACTGTTCTACAGCTGGATCAGTATCCCATGAGAGCAAGAAGCACCTCCCCAGGCTCCATCCATGGGGGACAGTGACCTTTCAGGGCTGAGGGACAAGAAAATCAGAGTGGACGTTGCAGGTCAGGATGGGACTTGGGTTTATGGGGTGCAGAGGAGGCAACTGCAGTCCTGGCCTGGTGGTAGAGCAAAGCTGAATCTCTGGCCCTACAGAAAGTCCAAAGTGACCATGTGCCTGATGTCACTGCCACAGCTCCTGCCTAACGTGAGACTGGGTGAACCCAAGACATGGCATGGTTGATGCCTGAAGCACACTTCTGTGTCAAAATTTCAATGAATCGTTTCACTCTGAAGTCAAGGGTCTCACCAGAAATTTGCACCCGTTTCTGAAGCATCTGAAAAAGGCCTGATTTCAAAAAAAAACCCACTTGAGCAACCTCCTCCTGAAACCTGGACTCTGTCAAACTAACTTTCAAGAGCTAAAGGACTCCAAATCACTAGTCACTGCTGAAAACTGCACTTTCAGTTCAGTCCAGGGTATTTTAATGGGAGAAAAAGCAGTCAAAATCAGCAGCTCTGCAACTGGTATTCTGAACTGCAATGGCAACTTTAGAGAGACAATGTCTGAGGAAAGGGTTAATTCTGTTTTCATGCTTTTAAAAAATAATTATTTGTTGTCACCATGAAGAGTGACTGATAATAATAATTACAGCTCAAGTATACTGTTCAGTTGCTTTCCGTCAAAGGGGCTAAGTGCAAATCAGCTAGTCCAGGTTTTTTTGAGAGTGCTCGTAATTAGGCTCCTACCATCATATTCCCTCTTTTCTTACAGAAGGGGGGGGGGGGTGCCTTCTGAAGTATCAGAGAGAGTTTTGCCTAATAATAGAAGCTTGCTCTTGAGTGATGTTTGAAATCCATGGGGGTGGGGAGAGAATGAAGCAAACAAGGGCAAGATTTATCCTGCAGCATCTATGCATTGTCATTTCTTTTTCTTTTTCCTAGTTGCCTTATAATGTTTTAAAGAGAGTTATAAAATGGTACTTAGTTTATACTGTTCAGAGCTCAGTTAAATCTCGTCCCTGATCATGTCACCTTTTCATTCAGTCACTCCTTTTCTCATCTGTGAAGTGCGGATGATCTGCCCTTTCCATTAGTCTCCATCTCTCTGGTCTATTTAGCCTACAGAGTCTTTGAGACATGTAGTATTTCTCACCGTTATACCACACATAGTACATGGAGACTGTTCTTAACTGGGTCGCAAATATATAATTACAACAAAAAGCAAGCTATGGATGTGTTGATTAGGGATGCTGAACTCTGTAAACACGTACAGCCCAGTGAAGTTAACACAAGGAATAGAGAAAGAGCACAAGCAGATGTCCATGGACAAGGAAGAAGGGAAGGTGTTTTGGTTGAGAGCTACGTGATTAAAAAGTGGCAGTGTGGGAGAAATTGCCACGTTGTAACTCAGCTTTAATAGAAAAAGCCTGTTAAATATTTTCTCTACCGATATTTTTAAAAGGTTTGTAAAAGAAAATGCCATAGCATGTGAAATTACCTGCTTTGGGTTGTTTTTTTTTTGTCCACCTGAAGTCTCAGCCTGTTTCCAAAGAAAGGTGTTAAACAGGGTCAGCAATGAGTATCAGACCCTTGAAAAATGCATGGAAATCCTACAGCATGAGCTTTCCTGCCAGAAAGCTGGTGCAAGAGTGGTGGTTTTATGGTAATCACATGAATGCAAGACTGGTCTTGAGAAGAGAATTTTGCAAAATGCCTGGTGGACATGTAGACAATAGGGGAGTATCTGCAATGACAATGGAAAGCACTTTCCCTAATGGGAAACATCCTCATTATTCATACCATGCCCTTGCACTGTGTGATTCTTCGGGTGGTGAAATGTAGGGTGGATCCAAGGCCCTAAGTGCAGCTGATCCAAGTTATCTAATTGCTGCTAATGTTTTTCTCGTTGGTGGGCACAGGAAACTTGTGTAATGAAAAGCAACATTAAAATAGCACTAGGATTCTGTCTTACAGCACCAAGAGAAAAGAGGCACTAGTCTTCCTGCATTAAGGATGCCAGCCACTCCAGCTCCCCAGCCAGCTCTCTTTGAACATTTTGTACAGTATCTGCAACAATACTAACGAATGCAATTAGGATGAATCACGTAACAAGGATGAATCAAGGGTACAAAGGGGATCTGACTGCTCAAAAAAAAAAACCCACCAGAAACCTAAAACCACCCGCTGAATCCCTTTCAGAGCTAGAATAGTTTGACCAGAATACATTGCAATATAACATTTTTTGTTTCTTTGGCCCAACACTGTAGCTATGGCCATGGAAGCCTTTCTTATTTTTAATAATAGAGTCATACATAAGTTCTCTTAGAAGGGCTCATCAAATAATACACTCTGAGCATCCAAATGGTGTAACACCCATTTTTCACCAGTGACTTCTGTTCAAAGCAAATGGCAATGAGTATCCTTGTCATTAAAAAAGGGGGTGTTCTCTGTTTAGTATGTTAGAGTTTGGCTGGACAAGTAAGGCACTTTCAATGTTTCTTCCCTTCTGGCAGATTTATCTGAGAACTCAAAGCCCACCTTTAGGTTTGAATCTGCCTGCACTTATCTGGGTACATTAACACTATCAGGGAAGTGTGTATTCGAGTCCCCTTTGCAGACCAGACTCTAGTGGTGATGATAAACCACCATGTCTATGCTAAGAGGCTTCAATAGCTCGAGGTTTGAAGCTCTACAGACAGGAACACGCAATAGTGCCCAGTGAGATCGTGTTTTAGCATGACATCCAGCACTTACTCATTTGGCAGATGATCAGAGCGGATCACTAGTCTGGGTACATATGCTGAAATTACCTTTGCACCACATTCATGCAACACAGCTAGTGATAAGGCCAGGCTGACAGCCAGAAATATGAAGAGACAATGACCCCACTGCTTTGTCCCCCTTTCCCTGGTAGCAAATACACCTACCAGGAGCTTCCACAGTTGAGTGCCTTCCTGTAGACTCTCAGGAGAGAGAAAAAAGGGTGCAGGAATTTATAGTTATGACAAAAACTAGAAGCCAGACATTCAATTCAAAGCTACCTGGATTTTCTTGTGGACATGACAAAACATAAATCATCCAGAAGGACAGCTAGGAGACAAATCAAAATGAAAATGTTAATGCTGTTCCCCAGAACTCATCTCTGTACTGTGGGCAAATTCTGAGCAAAGATTGGTTTACCTCCATCACTTTACATTCTTCACTGATACAGTTGAATAAATACTGTTGTTCCCTTCTTGGAATATGCATTAGTTGATTTTTAAGTATCAGGCCAGTAGCCCCCAAGGGTGTGCTGGAAACAACCAACCAAGCAATGAATTTCACAGCAAATAATTTATTTCACAAATATTGCTTCCCTTCCCAGCTCCTGAATTGGTTCTGGATGGTTCACAAAATTCTCAGATTTATTTGTTATTCAGAATCACTTATAAATTTCTTCCATGAATAAAGAAATTGGGCTGGAGATTGTTCACTAACAGCCTTTTGTGGATAGTTGTAATTCACTATACAAAATTCATGTTGTGATTTGATATGTTAGCTATGTTTTGTGATATTGTCTCCGACTGGATGAATTATATAGCTCACCAGGGAGTGTGGAATGAATTGTGATTGTAAAAGTCTTGATTGGCCATTTCTAGGCAAAGCAGGGAAAATAATCTAAGCATGAATGTTTGTTAGTGGCAGGTAGTTTCTCCATCCACTTACACTGACATAATTGGGAGATTGCTTCACTGATGTCAGCAGAAATGCTGACTGTAAAAATTGAGGTGAAAAAGGCATTACAGTCAGTATTTCTGAAATAATACAGTCTCTGGGGGCTTCCTAGCTGGCATCTGGTTGCAGATAAAAATGACAGAAGCAGCAGAACACTCTTTCAACCATTGTTTCATATAATTTATATGGGATTTTTCCTAGTGAATCTAGTGTACTTTTGTATTCGTGACTCCACACAAAGGGTTCATAAAGGCTTCTCTAGCTGCTGTTTGCTTTATACTGCTATAGGCTGTAACAGAGCATTTTGTTCCAATGGCAGTGTTAAATCCAGGTGAAGAGGAAGATCAAACACTGGATTGAACCATGTTCTCCCTGTCCCAAAATCCTTCCTCAAGTTCACAGCCTGGGCTCCTTTGCCCCACTTTGCCCATGCCCCCTCCCCTCCGCTGTTAGCTGACTCTTCCCCCCATCCTGCCATTCCCCATCCCTGTCCCCTCTGGCATGGCTGTGGTGCTGCCTCTGCAACCTCGGGATGGGCAACCAGAAATGATGGATCAGCATCTTTCCTACACCGCACACAGGGCTGCAGGCTCTCTGCATCTCCCTGCACCGTGGCACCAGAGGATCCAGGGCAAAAGCGGAGACCCTGATGCTGGCTGTATTAAGGGTAACACTTTTTAAGTGGGCCTCAAGACAAACTCCACAAATTGAGGAGTGCAACAGCTCTGTATTCCCCCCCTCCTATTGCTTAAGGTGTTAACAAAACCACTGAGAGGAGAGGATGGTGGGACAATGTAAACACCAGCGTATTTTACACGGCAGAGGCTGTACATTGCCTTCCTCCTTTTTTTGTGTATGCGTGTGGCTTTTCTTTTTTTTTTCTAAAACAGTTTGATTCAATTGACTTTTGAAATTGCATTTATTTTATTTGTCACAAGAGTATAGGGCAGCCCAAGGTGAGAGGAGGAGAAAGCACAGCCACGCTTTCTAAAGCCAACAAATTCAATTCCCACGTCAGGAATATTGAACACTGAGGCTCTGTAAGCAGAAGCACACACGTACATAAATGGATGAAGCTCCATTATAACTTCCCAAATGTCATCTGGTCCTCCCACAGCATTTATATCACCAGGCACCTCCACTATGATCACATCAAAAGGTCTGCCATTCCCGGCTCTCTTTCCCATTTCCAAATGTCAGGAAAGGAGACAGCGCTGAGCTCCGTGTGTGTACGCAAACAGGCTCATCTGAATGCTGAATGTGCTGCACCAGCCATGTTCACTCCTCCAGTGCATCTCCAGTCTGCATGCTTATGATCCCTCCCTCTCCAATTCGGATGTACAAAAGCATTTGCTGTTTTGTGGGTTTTTTTGTCTCAGGCAATTATGTGAATTTTAAAAAATACCTTTACAAATGAGAAAAAAATCAAAGCAGACTTTTCCTTAAAAATGAGGTGGGGGAGGAGTATGCTGCTCTTAATTTGACATCTTTTTTAATTTGGGGTAGGATTTTTTTTTTTTTTTTGGTTTCGTTTCCCTCCCTTGCTAATGAAATTCCTAAAGATGAGATGGGTTGTTGTTGCCATAGAAACTTCGTGCTGGCAGAAACTAAGACTGCAGATTTATTCATGCGGCTTGTTAGTCAAACTTGATGCAATAACAGAGAATTAATATTTTGGTCTCATCGAGATCTTGCAGCTTTTGCCTTTCTGCAGAATCTGTGAGCAGAAGGAAATGCTAAACTGCACTGCTGGGCTAAATTCCTTGGTCCTTTCTGGGCATTGCACCAAGGGCATCTCTGCTTTTATTCACAGGGAAGGCTGAATCCCCTTGCTGCTGGCTGTAACATGGGTCCTATCACTGCTAGCCATAGCAGGAGCAGGCCTGAATGGTGACTGCAGGAGATCTCTCCTGTTTTTCTTTTCAAAGCCTCTTGGATTAATCTGGCAGATAACTGATTCTTCCACTCAGCAACATCTTAAAACAAAGGGTCTTAACCCTCTGGTAGCACATACAATTTTGTGTTCTCAGTAACATGGATTTTGTAACTCCTGATGGATTCATTGCCCTTTTGGATAAATAAGCATTTATCCTCCTTGTGACAAACAGAGAAACTGTGGTGGGGAGGACAGATGAATGTGCCATACATATGGCAACTCCAAATCCATCCCAGCAGAGCAGAATTGGGAATGGAATTTAAGATGGTTCCTTAACTCTGAGTCCCTGTGCATGTTACTCCTGTCCACATTTGCCCTCTTTGAGCTTGACGTCTTGCTGATGGGAATCAGCTCCAATCGTAAAACAAAAATTGTGTCTCTATGTTTTCCCCTTACATATCACTTATGTTTACTTTTACTCAGCTCTTCCAAACAAAGATGTGACAACACAAATAGGATTAAAGTTGCAGAAGAGGAAATAGGCAGCAGTACCAAAGTCCTACAGGGTTAGAAAGATTTTGGTCATGAAGTCTGACATTACAGCTCAGGCTATTTATGGTTCCTGGGCACGAAGTCCAAGAGACACCAGGAGTCTCAAGCCACTTTTTTTCTACCTCCCAGACATGAATGAACCACTCAACATAAATCTGTGACCAGAATTGCTCAACTGTGAGTCAAGTTCTGCACCAATACGAGTCAACACAGAGACTTGCTTGGACAAATCACAAAGGACTTGGAGCCTTTGGAGGATGAAGTTTCCTCTAACTGATAGCATCCCACAGACTAAATGAAAGAAATCAGTGTTGTGATGATCTCAAGCTTGATGATCTCAAATTTATTTTTTGTTGAAATAGGAACTTTTTTAGATTTTTCGACACACACCCACCCCCCCTTTGTCCGCTTTCCAAACCAGCACACCAGGCAGCTAAACAACGCATAGACACAGAGACCAGGGGAAAGGGAGGGAGGGAGCACAGGATAGCAATACAGCTGTCAGTCCAGTACACTGATTCAGCTGATTGTTTTCACCCAGAATAAAAACTAGCCAAAATCACTACTCCTATCCCAGGTCCATTCAGATGCAAGTTTACTGCAGATGTCTCGACAGTTCAGTGAGTTCTGGAGGAAACTAAAAGTGGTAAAGGGTCATGCCAAGCACATGGAGAAAAGGCACTCCCTAATGTTCCCAGCACCACCCGAATATGCCTATGTGTGCATGTGGTTGCTTGCACAGACACCAGTTTGTTGTACCTATACAGATTATTTTGCCCTTTCACAAAAGGCAAACTGCAGCCAAAGCCTGTCTGATGGATCGCTAGTATAAGGATGTAAAAGAGCACACTAAAGGGACTAGCTGAACTGACTTTGAATCATAAAAGGTGAAGAATATTAATGCTTAGTTGGGATTTTAATTGTGGAGGATTACACTGATATGAGTGGACCTGGATTTTAATAAAAAAATATACGTATTTCTGCCATAGGATTAACAGTTTAAACCCCTCACCAGCCTCTCCTTATTATTCTTCTCAAGGAAGCTTTTTCTCTTTGAGATGAGTGGGTGCTTTGATTTAAAGGTGCAGAATGAACCGAGATGTTATTTATTCTCATGGAGAACTTCAAGCAAGTAGGTGCAAGCTGTCCCTATCTTCAAGGATTGTCAGTGCCATTGAGAGGGGCTCAGCACTAACCATCCCTCTCTCAGAAACACTTCAGTACCCAACAGGTATACCCACTTCACAGCAATTGATATAAGTTAGTGAATTCAAATTGGAAATCAATAAAACTCTGAAAGGCAAGTCTCTTATTTGTAACTGCTTGGCCCTCAAATTACTCAGGATACTTCAGGATTAGGCACACTGGGCAAAATTTTCTGCTTCTCTATTTCACTGGTGTTCCTAGAGGTGCAAATCTGTGCAGCATCTGCCCTATAATCATTAGTAAAATAAATTAGAATGCTTGAAGGAGCAGCCTGATTAGGAAGTAAAGTGATCACTAGCAACTATTGTCAATGTTGTGTGCTTTGTTCCACTTACAAGGCTAATTACTGTAACAAAGTGGATCGTTTAAAATGGAAATTCTGGATGACATTCAATGCAAATGTTCGTGATTTTTTCCTGGATGCATCACAACCACATACAGGAAACAAAGGACAATGGAAATAATCAAAACACAACTAAATTGAACAAACTATTCAATAGACTTTTGTTAGAGCTCATTAAAAATGTGCATTTCCCCTCATTCTTTATGAGTTCTTTGTTTGAGGTCCCCTATCAAACTCTACCATCTCTACAGTTCTTTGCAAAACAGCACTGTCCACCCAATGAGCCTATTATACTTTCTGACTTCAGTCCAAGGAATCCAGTCCACCTTCCAGGGGAATCACCGACTGACCTCCTGTGAATCTCAGTTTCGGGGGACTGAGCAGAAACTCAGTCACGTTCTTAAATTGTAACACGTGCCCACTCTTACTCAGCAGTGCTCTTCAGCGCTGAAGTTGGACCTAAGGAAAAACTGAGTTAATTGCATGTTCAGGTGTTTGGCACGTTGAGCCTAAAGCCCATACTGCCTGGAATCACCACCTGATGGTTGGGCAATGTCCTTCTCCAGTTTGCATTGAGTGAGCTAGATGCTCAGTGATGTGACTGACAGCTGGGTATGTGGACAGTCTGCAGAATTTAGCCAAATATTTTCTTGTTATCTTGATTCATAGATAGCTTTTGAGTCAGGAAAGAATTCTAATAAGGAGGATTAAGGAGAAATACAGTATTCAAGAAGGCATTCTGAGCATATATTAATCTTCTTGAATGGTCTTCAGTATACTGCGGTCCTCAACCATTCACTACAAAACCCAAGGCTGTTTATAACAGTGCATGTGCTTCGAAGAGAGGACTCTTTTTCATTTGAATATATAGCTCCTAGCCTACTCACTCATTTCTAGAGGGGAAATAGGAGAGAAAAATCATCTGTACATTTAGACAATGTATGAGAAAGCTGTGAAATCATTCCCTGCCAAGACAAAATCAGATTTTGACATGCCCCTTTTTCCTCTGCTGTATTTATCCTGATTTGAGATGTAATGTTTACTCATGGGAAAATCACCTTGGAAAAACTGCAGAAGTATTACGCTGCATAGGAAATTTTGGCAAGCTTGGACTGACAGCTGTTTATTCTTTCAGTGAATACCACATATCTGGGGAGAGTACTGAGTTTTAACAAGCACAGCAAAGCAACCACCTAGGACCAGTTCTCTTCTAAGTGGGGTTCAAAGCACACAGACCAGACATGTATCCACATTCCCACAGTTAATTTCTCTGGATTTTAAAATAACACTGTAGGTTTCCTTTCATAACCTTTTTGAACTGTTAGATTTACTTTTTTTCTGTGAGAACCAAGGGTAGCCAAGAGTCTTGCAATTAGTCTCACCACTGTCTGCCCCTGACTGAAGTCTTCCTTTGTGCAGCAGATATGTCCATTGCTATTGCTGTCAGAGCTGGGAAAGTATTAGCATCCAAGAGGCCTGATCTGAAACCAAAGAGCAGCAAAAAAATCCCATACATATTTCTTATAGAGGGTACATGCAGGCATCCTGACTCTATTGCTTTAGATGGTCCACTACTTTTTAGAAATAATCTGCAGATGCACACAGGGTTCAATCCATCCTCAGTACATCAGATGTGCTGCAAATGCTCAGATCAGTTGTGCCTGCACAGCAAATCTGCTTGAAACCTATTGGTCTTACACTTTTTTAGGATGTGCCAACTTGCTTTGTCCATGTATAATTGGATAGAACTTTAAAAAATAGCTGACTTGGACTGTTTTATCCCAGGCAGTTCTGTCTTTATAAAGGGAAAAAAATGGATGAGAACACATTAAAGTTGATCTTAAAAGTTCAATGTCGAACACTCTTCAGGCCACCAAT
This sequence comes from Athene cunicularia, assembly GCF_003259725.1. NCBI lineage: Eukaryota > Metazoa > Chordata > Aves > Strigiformes > Strigidae > Athene > Athene cunicularia. Next base: position 10,671,684 of record NW_020799117.1, on the reverse strand, counting down.
GTAGTGGTGTCAATGGTATTTTACTGGTCTGAGTATTATGTCAAGCCAGTAAATGAGGAACAGTTATTGTGATCACTGTCATTATGTGCTGTAAAACCAGTGTAAGTGGGGTGGGTGAGAGTCAGCCTGGCTGTGCTAGCAGGAAAGAAAACAAATGTTTGTAATAAAGTGCAACTTCGACTGATGTGGCTTTCAGTGATGGTACAAAATGAATGTAACATACACCACAGGCAGAAGTGTGTAGCAAACAAAGCAAGGGTGTGAAGGGCAATCACTAAAATGTGTGATTGGCTTTTCATAGTTTTTTGACATCTGTGTAAATCCACTGACTTGGATAGAGTTACCTTAGAGTTACCCAAGGCAACTAAGGATGAAAGGAGAAAACATTTTTATGATTTGAAAACCAGGAAATAAAAACTATTAGACTAAAGAGCAAAACAGATTAATCCAAGAGAATTCAAACTCTGTGTCTTTCCTAGAGGAGCTCAATATGACACTGGTTTCAGGTGTGTCGCCCTTATACACTGCCAGACTCATTAATAGCATATCCTCCCACTGGGGTGAATTAATTTCTGATCTTGCTAAATGAATGGCTTCTAAAGAAACAGGAGGCAAAGAAAGGTAGGGAGTGTTAAACCTAGAAAAAAAGATTAATATGCATTTGTCCTAAGCCAAATATTTGCTGTTCTCAGTTATTAGTCTGCCACCTGTGAGAAGGTGGTAAACAATTTGTCCGGGGTAAAACTGTAGTTGTTACTGGGATACTGAGTCACAGCAAAATGCTTTTTTTTTTTTTTTTTTTTTTTCCCTTCCCATTTGTGGGAACATGTTGAGCTGAGTGCCTGTTCTGCTGGACTCTGTCTAACTGAACCAAGGGAGAGAGGCTCTAGCCCAAATCAATCCATGAATAGAGTTGGTTCCCACTAACATTTGATCTAATTTTGGCCCAGCAGGTTTTACGAATATTCTGAGTTGCTGACTTTCACTGAAATCAGTTATACAGTTAGGATATTCTCAAAAGTTTCACCAGCATGGCAGAGGCCTCACTTTCGGTTTTGACATGAGTGCAGCTCTATTAAGTTGACAAAACTGCACGGCTGCATGCCTGTGGCAGTTTTGGACACAGAAGTACATTCTTGATTAACCTAGTTGGGAAATCTAGTAGCCCAGCCAAGCAAATACAGACCAAGGACTGTCTTTGTGGATGTATGGGGAAAGAGTGATAATTAAGCCCATGCACTGTAATTGGACACCCCTGCAATGCTCAACAGCTGCTGTCTAGGCATTTTCCAGTTGACAAACCACTTGACTACTGTCCTATCACAACAAATACTTCCCTCTTGAGAAAGCCTCAGCCAAGTGAAGGTTAGAGCCAGCTTTAGAGCACACTTAAGTTCATGGCTGCTTGGACCTGATTTTCAGTTGAGTATCTCTATTTACACTGAGATTAGTGGCTGGAGTTTTGCCACACCTTTTGCCAGATTCATCTACTTCTTCAAGTAGAACATCACAGCAAGCAGTGCAATGTTTGAGTCATCTTTACTGTTTTTGGATGGTCTCCTTTCCCTTTTTGTCATTTCAGCCATCACTTGGTACAGTGATCCTAAAAATATAGCATGGAAACTTCACTTATATCACCTGGTCCTCAAGAACTGCTAGGTACAAGACACCAACAGACTACATGGAGAGCTAGTACATACATGTTAATGCTTTTTGTAAAGAGAGGAAGTGTTCATGTGATTTGCTGCTACTCTTTGGCCATATCTTTCATAGTCATCTAGACTTCACAGCAGGAAACTCAGAAGACTAAAATTATGCAGAGCTCAGTGTAGCCTCCTCCCAGACCATTCCCAAGCAAGCACACTCCTGGATCCCACCAGTGAGCAGAAAAAATTATTGCCAGACACAAATACAACATTTGGCTGCCAGTGCCATGATCACTGCAGTGGATAACTCAAAGTCACCATGACCTCAGGCAGATCCCTCTGGTATACATGCCCATATTGCTGCTGAAGGTAATTAGCTTACATATTTTAATAGCGATCCAAACAGCATTTCCTCCTTGTGGTGCTGACTTGATAGCTCAGGGAAACTTGTTTTGTCACAGACTGTTCTGCCATGACCTGCAAGGATGCTCGTTACATGGAAACAAAAAGGTCACAAATATTCCCCTTACATCACCAAGGAGACGTGAAAAGCAAGTGCTATTATTTAACAGAGAAAAGTGGGGTGGGCGGCCTGCACACTTCAGAGCATTATCAACAGGGCTGAGGAAGGAAATGAGTGGAAAGGTTAGCCCTGGGGTGGGAACCTGCCATCTTCTTGCTTAATCTTAAACTTCACGTCCCTTTCAGTTAACATGCAGCAGACGGGGGCTCAGCCATTTCAGAAAGCTAATTATTCTGTAAGGCACCTCTCTAATTATTTGACAAAAAGCCTGTGATGCATGTTGAGGATAATTATCACTTGCTCTGTGTCCTTAAACATCTCTCACAAATGTCAGCCCCATCAGATGAAGAAGAGGCGTTGAGAATCCCCCTTTCAAAATGCACCGAGAAAGCAGCAGCCATTTTCACGTCTGTTAGAATAGCACATATTAATGCATTTCGTTTGTGCAGGGGTATTTTTAGGTTTCAGAATTATGTAAATTGTTCTCCAAATTACACGTAGCCCTGCGATAACAGTTAGTAGCAGTTGCAGCTGTCGTATCGTGTTGAGCACCCAGCAAGCTGCAGGAGGGAGTGCGGGAATGGTTCTGGGCATCACCACAGCCCCAAATGTCATATGGATAGGCAAATCACATACAGTGCTCGTGGGCCTGAGATAAGAAAGGAGACAGCAATGAAAATGGGCCTCTTCACTAATGTCTTTCCATGGGACTTCTCACAGGTTGTGTTATTAGACTTTCTGCTCTCTGTGATTCGGGGGATATTGGCTGCCATTACCAATACCAACCAGAATGGACAGTTTTATTATCAAGGTCAACAGTGCCGTTAAAATACTTTCAGGCATCAATCCTCCACTCCTAATGGAAAGCAACACAAAATAAATTAGCTGACCACTTAACCAGCTGGAAGAGGCAGGGGAAAGAATGGACAGAATGGCAGGTTTATTTCCTCTTGTTTGTTTTTAGGAGGCAAATCTTTGGAGGGTATAAATCTGTCTATCCTACAGACAGGGCACTGGGACCCTAAACACTAAAGGAATTGTTGCAGAATTTTTCTGAAAAATTTGTCTGAAATAGCTGTTTCACAGGACAGATGGGGACTGCCCTCTGGAAGGACGTGCCTGGTGCTCGCCTCTGAAGCTGCTATCCTTGTACATAGCCATAGCGCACCCATTAACGGGACTCTGCCTTGCTCTACTACCTAGGGCTGGGAACTGAGGCATGGGGCAATGATTCCTCATTACTGACTTGCCCAAATTCACCCGGAAAATCTGTGGCTGAGCTGAGAACACTGGCTTCTCGAGTGCCAGTCTAGTGTTTTTAGAGTTGATGATGAAGGGGGAAGTTGCTTGCAATTAGCTATGCTTCCCTGGCTTACAAAAATAGATCTACTGTTTTACCCTAGTGGTAATCACTATCTTCTATCTATAAAACCTTCTATATGGCTGACCTCTATTGAAGAAAACCACAATGAAAGAAAGAACAGATGAAACTCCCTGACAGAAAATTAGCATTAGAAGTGGTTCCTGGTGGAGGTTTAATTCCACTGAGCTCAAATTTTTGTTTCCTAGTATGCTGCTTTAAAAAAAAAAAAAAAAATAAAAAATTCTTTTTTTATTAAAATGTCTTGACTGTGCAGTAGGTTCATGTAAAACCTTTCACTTTGAGAGACCTGAGGTCAGAGCCTGACTTCTGTAAGCCACTGGCATAGTCTTCAGGCTTATCCTTGCTCCTCTCCTTGAAAACCGGCCTAATCATCACTACACTTCACAGAACTTGTGAGCTCAAGACCCTGTTAAGCAGACAGCGAGTTCTGGCTGGGGCTGAGCTGCACTCACCACGCAGAGAAGCAGGAGCTGGAGCACGGAAGGTCGGGGCAAGCGGTAGGAGAGCACAGAAATGACACCTCACAAGCTCGGCAGGACTGCAGGCTGCTGGCTGAACACTCTGGGGAGGCATGCATATCCCTTACTCATGATTTTATCCGATCACGGCCATTTGTACAGGGCTTGTTCACATTGTTATCGGGTTCTTAGTCATGAGCAATGAAAATCAGTCACCTTTTTTTACCCCTTTCTCTTTACAAAAAGAAAAACAGAAAATCCAGCAGCCAAAAACAGACAATGGAAGAGACATGGATGTAAATCAACAGGAAATATTTTAAGGCTGCAGAGAGAGTACTATAACTGGGTAAATACGGGCTAGAGGGTCAGCAGCAGCAGATGTTAGGAATGAATGGGATAGAAATACAACGGTTCAGGAGGGATAGGCAGGTTGTCATGATAAGTCTTGTGGATCATTTACTTAATTCTGTTTACCGTGTAAACATTTTGTTCAAGGGCTGCTAAAAAGATTTAAGAGAACTGTGTAAAAATGTTCTCTGCTTTATAAAATGCTACTGCTTTGCCTTTCTTGTCTGGGTAGCAGAATAAATGAGAGCTACAAAAATACTGTTGCAACTAACACCACACATCATTTTTCAATTGTTGAAGCAACCGATCTGTATATTTCTCTTCTTTGTGACAGAAAGAAATTAAAGGGAGGGGGAGACATAACACTTTGGAGGGTCCTGAAGTGCTCTGACAAAGGGTGGCACTTGGCATCTGCTTGCCTAGTTCTGTGGTTTAATTGTATGAAGATGCCTAAGTGCATCATGTGGTTGCAAAGCTCATTAGCAAAATTAATTCACTGTGCTCTATTCATTTTTTACAATCCTGACATAAAGCCATGGAGCATTTTGCATCTGGAGCTATTTGAAAACAAAGTTGCTCTTGAATTTTTTTTCTGGTTGATTTTAGTAGAATATAAATCGGATGTTTATGGAAACCACAGATTTTTTTCAGTATGGGATCTCCCACATAACACCCTTCATATGAAGAGACAAATAGTATTCTTCCTAAAGGATGAGGACCACAGGGGCAAAACAGAAGCCTTATTAACTTAAATTTTAGTTCAAAGTAGTAAATTACTTTGCTATGATAACTGATTTGCACAAAGGCATTAGATCATCCACAGGTTAGGAGGTAAACAGAAGTGTGAAGCCCTGGTTGTCCATATTCATGTGTTTTGTAACTATATGCAATTCACACAGACCCTTGTGCTCTCCTGAAATGGAAAATGTGGTACCTAGCTGGAAAGAAGTTGCCTGAAAATCACAGATGGATCCGGGCTTTCTTTTCTCGACATCAGAACTGTGCCTGTGAGCTGGCAAAAAAAACACATGGCTATCAAATCTTGTGGGACTCAAAAGAAAGATTCACATAATCAACATGTGCAAACAATAAGAATCTCCTCTGCAAAGAGTTGGGGATAACTTCAAAGTATTGTTATTGGTGTGAGAGATAACCAGAATAAGGGTGGCGATTAATAAAACATCCTCTGCCATGCTAAGCAGAAATCTAGTCACAGCAATTTAGAAGACTCTTTACCTTGATCAAAGTGGCTCTTTATTTGTTCGCAATCTAAGATTTGGGTCAAATGTTTCACTGCCAGGGGTAACTTTTTTAATTGGAAGCTCAAATTCATCCAATCAAGCATACAATAAAAGGAGGCACTGAGCACTCGTGTGCTGTGCTACATAGACGTATTGCTTCAGAAAGGACTATTCTAAATGGTTAAGTGATTGAGATCTCACCCTGTGAAATTCAACAGGGCATTTGCTCCAAAGACATTAATGTGCTCTTATGCAAGACACTTCTCCTGCACTTAATTAGCTATTTGTGTGGGCATTTATTTATCTACAGACATGAAGCCATGGCCAGTCCTTCAGATGACATAAATGAATCCAACTCACTTTTTACCAGTGAAAGACCAAGCCCAGAAGATGAACATGAAGATAGCAGACTCCCAACTCGTAGGTGGTTCCCAGCCCTTTGCTGTCATTTTCCTGCTTCATACAGTTTTGTGATCTAACAGCTTTTTCAGGAACTTGTGTTTTAGGGATATTTCTTTTTTTTTTTTTTCCTTCTAACAACCCAAATTGCTCCAGGAAGAGTCAGTTGTCATGACTCCCTGCTTTTAAGGACGTTGCTGCCATCATTGCCTGACAATAAGAGGAACGGAGGACCAAAGGAGACAGGGAAAAAAAACCCTAATTATAGCCCAGACTGCCTTTCTCTCTTTAAGGTGGGAGGGAATGTAAATTATCATTCTTGGATACAAAAATCAAATAGAATTGCTTATCTCTTGAAATCCCCGCTGATCTGACCACTGCACAGTTAAGCAACATGCTGCCTCATTATTCCAATGACATACTGCTGCAGGAAGAGAAACTCCCAGGCAGTGCAAGAAACCAGCAAAAATACAGGTGATGGCTCTCAATTTTCCTCCACTCTCTTTTTCAGGTAAATTTCCATATTTCTCATTGAAGTTAAAATGTATTTGTGGCACCTATCCCCTGGATCCTGAACAAGTTTGTTCTAGGGAGAAATATGAGCAAATGACCCTTGGAACAGCAGACAAATAAGAAACTAGAACATAGTCAGACTACAGTAGAGAAAGCCTGTGTCAAGATTACCAGCTCCTTGATTAGGTTATTTTCTGGAGAGAACTGGAGTCTTCCAGTTCTTTTGCTGTCTTTTAGACATAGAAATCTCTAATTTTGATGGAGCCTCCATTGCTATGTGGAGAAGGAGGGTCGGTATTGCACATGATCTGCTCACATGATGGAATAAATCCATTACTTATTTAAGTCTTTCACTGTATTTTCAGTTTATAAAGGTATTTGGGTAGCTGAAGAAACAGATAAATACTTACGGGGATATGCAAAACTACCACACAGTCCTTATTTCTTTAAACCAGTGGGGATTAGGAACAACTGAAAGGATTAGGACACTCCAGCCTGGGAAAAGGCAATTGAGCAACGATAAAATATACTCATGAGGGGTCTGGAGAAGATGAACAGGAAACACACATCTACCAAAAAACACATGCCTTTGCCTTGCTAACACTTGCTGCTGGGTGTGCAAGCTTTGGTGGGACCCAAGGCAAAGGCTGACATTAGGGGAGCTTGGTGTGAGGGAGAAAAACCCATGGCCGTGTATGACAGTTCTGAGAGAAAGCAGTCTCCAGGGCAGCTGTGATTTAGACCTTATTGAAAGCATTAACAAGTGGCTGGAAAAATCAGAAGACGGCACACACTGCAATGGATTTCGTGACATTTCTATTGCAGGGTTGAGAACAAGGCACCAAAGGATTCAGTGTATCATAAACTGTAAACATGAAATACAGCAGGGGATCTGTAGCCTCAAAACACAAAACAACCCTCCCTATGAGTATTCAGTCGCACTTTCAAACCCACGGATAATAAATCTCCCTTCAGCCAGGGCTTACAAATTCAAGGAGAGATCAGGGAGTGAGGACCCAGGTTATTCTTAGCCTCTCTGGTGGAAGTAGGTTAGCGCACACTTGCAGGCTGACATTTCCCCGCTGCAGTCCTGCCTGCCGCCTCCTGCAAACAGCCCATGTGGAATGCTTAATAAACCACCCCCTGCAGCAGCTGCACAGCCTGCACCCAGACCCAGGCTTTGAGGATACCTCCCCTCGACGCTGCTCTGCACCCCCCACACCCTCTCTTCTTGTTAATAGTGATGGGAGTGATTTTCATGAATCAAGCCCAGTGTTTTCACCTTATAGATCTCCATGGGTTTAGCGCTGCATCTCTTTCTACAGGAACAGGTTCAGGGATTCAGGAAGAAACAAGCTTTCTTCTTTCACCTTTTACTGGCTATACTTTGGAGGCAATGAATAAAAGATAAGACCTTGAGAAAAAAAGTTCATCTGAGTAAAGTGGTGATTGCGGGTTCCTCCTCACCCCAGGTTGCAAAGAATTGTTCTGCATACTGCTCCTGAGGCACCTCCAGTCATCTGCGAAAAAAGGACTTGTTGCTCTTACCCATGCTGGGAAGATGCTCTGAATAGTGTGATTGTTTCTGGTTGGCCTGTGAGACTCACGTATAAGTTAAATAAATACCTGCCTGCCCTTGGCTACCAGTCTGAACCTCTATCAACCATGAGATTTTAAGTACGAAATGATTAAACAGGCAATATATGTGAATATGGACATACATACACGGTCACACTCATAAATACATGTGCACTTGTACAAAACAGAATTACTGGAACCAGTAATAGTGATAAATATCTAGCCTTGGCTCACCTGTGTTTCTCCCTGACTTCTTGCCTCCTCCTTTATTGCATAATATGCTTTCCCTGTACCATTAACTGTTCCTCAGGCATCACCTCAGCAGTTTAAACATGATGTGGCTCTAGCATATTCTGCAAAGAGGTGGTTGTCCTTCAGAGCAGAGTCACAGAGGAAGGTCTGATAGAACCTAACACCCTGTTTTTTTCCTTCTATCAGTTTCAGTGCTTTTATTTCTACTTAGTACCTCAAAGAAAACTCAAGAATTAAATTAATTACCTTCTGGTAATGGGGATTATCACTTCATCTGTGTAACAGAATTCTATCCATACAAATGAGATGCTGCACCAAAACTTCTTGGCCACAGTTTGTATAGTTGCAGCAATGCCTGAGGGGCAAAAGTGACCATTTTGTGCTCTGCCTATCAGAGGGACAGAGACACGGAATATATACCTTGGGACAGCCTTGCCATGTAAGCTATCCATTCAGCTTGAGGCACCAGGAAATCACACAGTAAATTCCCTTGCAAAGCATCAGAATGAAGGAAGATGATGGTCTAAAAAATTGACGCTGTGGCACAACAAATGTTTCCATGGAGACTTCCCAGCCACTTGCAAAGGAAAACAGAAACACTGTTTATTTCCTGCTACTAAGCAAACTGCATGGAGTTTGTGGAGGCTGACACTTCTCACGTTATCTCAGAGATGGAGCAGCCATGGTAACACAGTTGGTGTTTCTGAGGGAAACAATGACATGCAACTACACCATGTGTCACCCCTTCAAGGAAAACAAGAAAACCACTCATGTTAATGCAAAGCAGACACTAATAAGAGGAGTTTGGGGACTGGGCAGGGAGAAACTGGCTTCTGGATGTAATTCACTTGCATCATGCAACAAATACAGACCATGTCAAGTTTCACTGGGTCCTCACTTCGTTTTGCACATCCCATCATCTTCCTTTACTAGAAGCAAAACTCTACAGTTTGATGCATCTGTGGTGGCATGTGGATGTAAAGTCCTAAGTGGCTTCAAATGCTGTTTGACAGCTCCCAGGGCAAAGCAGTTGAGCAATGGTAGCATGGCTGCTACGATCCCCACACGCTTGCAGAAGATCTTCCCCCATACAGTGTGGCCACCTTGCACTGGACACATTATGTGGCTTCTTACTCCCTCTGGACTTTTGGTTGAGACAACACTAAACATTATGTATTTGCATGTGCACTTTGTGTATGGGTGGGGGCATATGAACACATACCACCATAAAAAAGGAAAGAGGACAAAAACATCCAGAGAACACTGCTGTTTACCCTAAGACTTCCTTCTGAAGGCTGGAATCAGTCCCACTTCAGTGCACTACAATACAATATAACATGCAGAAGCTTGTAACTCTCTGGAAACCTCTGGATGCTTGTCCTGGTTCAGCTAGGATAGGGTTAAGTTTCCCCAGCAGAGAGAGGGAAGGGCTCTCCAGCTGGGTTATTCATACCATTCTGACATCAGGTCGAGGTGCGGGAGCGTGAGAACTTTTTCCTTTGTGTCTTTGGTGATGGGGAACACGCAAGCGAGCTGTCTGTAACCATTTGCGGTATTTCTCTGTATGTCTTCTGTCTTGTTTACTGTTATTACTGTTTATTGCTGTTATCATTGCTACTGTTGTTGTTCAGATTGTTTATCACATGGTTGTATTAAATTTCTTCTTATTTTAACCCGGGGTTTGTGCCTCCCTGCCAGCCCGACCGGCTGAGGGTGGGGGAGGGGCAACAGCAACGTGCTCTCCGGTCCCGGCAGGGCTTAAACCACCACAATTCTGCTGTAGAAGAGGACAGAGCAAGGAGGGATCTGCCAGGCCCAAGCAGAGAAATGTGAGCCTCCTATGGATGAAGACTAGAAAACTCCAAGGGCAGAGGACAGATTTCTGTGCAACCGGCTACTAGAGCCCTTTGGGAAAGGACGTTCACATGAACTTGCAGCTGACAGGGCAGAAACAGAGCACGACAGTTCTGTCTCACAAAGAGCAAAAGACATTGAAAGTCCCTGGCAAGTAAGTTCACATATTCCTATACTTTACTACCAACTTTGCAGTACGGACAAGAGTTTGGCTTTCAAAGGCAAGTTGAGTTTGCCCAGCTCCAGACAATTAAATGCACTAAGACACAGGAAACCCTGCTGGGTATCAAACACTAAGTTTTAAAGAGCCACAATCTTAAAACAGCCTTCATTCCAACATACCAGAAAAAGCATTTCTGGAGGGAGTTCTGGTCCCTACTTTCTTGCTACTGAACCTCCTATGAATAACATATCTGAAGTCCTGAAATTACATATTATTATATTTTGTCTTGGCGATAGAACTAAGTCCACCTACTCAGCCAATATTCCATGCTGCTAGAACACTTCATCTTAAAGACAATTATAGTTTTTCTATATGTCATCATACAGTTATGTACATTAACCTTGTGCTAAATTCCAAAGTCTAGAAACAACTACCTAAATCATGCTAATTAAGACGAATTACTGGAATACTTTGAAGAATGCTGGGAAATGCATTTTGCTGCATACCACAATAATGAAAACAAAGCTCAATTCCCTAACACTTATTAGCTTTCTTATTTCAGGCCTTTATTTTCTCTGGTCTTTTCTGGTTTCCAAAATCTCTTCTACCCTCTCAAGGATGCAATTTAAATTAATGCCCCCAGCAAGACCTCAAAGCAAGTACATCCTTGCTAGAAGCTGGCCATTTAGGAAAAGTTAATGGACCAAATTCACCCCCAGGTATAATACCGGAGTTCTACAGAGCTACATCATGATGAACACAGTCTAGGTTTGAGATGTTGCTGCTTAATTTTCTGTCCTCTGTGCTTCACTGGCATCACAAGTAGACTACAAAGAGGCAGGAGCCAACCCACTGAGATGAAGACAACCCCCCACTGTCAGATTTGTTTCAGCTGGCTTCTTCATGACCTCTCTGTGAGGGAATTTGGTGGTGGGGAGAAGGCAAGAATACAGGAATGGTGCAATACCAGAACAGAACAAGCAATGCCTATAGGTCTGTCTCCTCTGCTTCAGGGATTTATAAAAAAATGAGTTAACTCTGAATTTGCATGTTCAATGTCTCCAGTAATAATGTAACAGTAGGACCTTAGAAACACACACGGAGATGGGATCCACATCAATTCCATCTCTTCATGTTATTAAAAAGGAAACAAGCTCCTGTCCCCAGCCTGTCTGAGCATCCCAACAGTCCAAAAACCTTAAAGGAGGGGAAAGGAGCAGCATGAAGGGGGGGAATACACCTTTCTAAGATTTACAGAGGGAATTATAAACAGTATTGCTTAAAGAAAATAAAGAGACTCCACAAGGAATTAGTATGGGACTATCTGTACCATGCCAAGCATGTAACAAATTAATTTTCTCGTAGAAAAGGACCCTGTAATTAGACCTATATGTCACCTTGTTCTCTTTGCCACATAATCACACCTGAAGTTACTTCTCTGGAAGTGAACTCTTCTCAGGGCCTCTTTTTCTCAAATGAAAGGAGAAACATCTCTAAATTATCATCAGAAAAGATAATGGATGCCGACTGCTCCCTAAAAGCCATTTCTGAGTTTTCTTTTCTGAGCAGAAGCTAAACAGTGTCTACTGATATTCATTAAGCAGTCAGCATCCTCCTCTGAAGAGCTGACGTCAGTCTGCAGCCTAGGACCTGCAATTATCATCCCTTGCTATTGAAGTGGATGGCTGCTTAGTTACAGCACGATGTGAAGTCTGAAAGGATCTGGCTGACACCAGCTGCCCTCCCTCCAAAACTTTAAAGTGGGAGGTGAAAAATGAGAAATAGTCAAATCTAACAATTTTTGACCTTGGGAAAACTTTATTGGGTCACATGTTTCCCCCTCCCCTCCCTGCCCCCCCACTGCGTATATCTCTTCATTGCTTGCAGGAAGGAAAGTGAGTAACACAGTCAATTTAGAGTCAGTTGAGATAAGCATCTGAACTTCTGGATCTGTATTGAAACTCTAGACCTTTGGAGTATTTCAAAAATGTGCTCATCAACATACAATGAAAAAGTAAAGCTTTTCTTTTGGCTTTGTAAATCAACAGAAAAATCCCCATCAAACTTCTTTGCCATCATGACCAGTGTCAGAATTGGAATAGAGTTCCCAGACCAGCCTGGTGGTGAAATGGCAACAGGACAAGGTGCGTTGGTGGGGAAGCTGAGGCAGCTTATTCTGGGAGAGGGAGAACACCTGGTGTCAGACCCCAAAAACATTACACAGAGCAGCACCCATTCTGTGCTGTTAGCTGTGCTGGACCTCAGCTGAACCTCTGAACCTGGCTTAGACCCATGTACTTTCCAGATTTCAGAGCTAACATACAAAAGTCAGGGTGCAAGGGGAAATTTGACAGTGCTCAGCAGAGCGCAGAAAACCCATACCCTAAAAAACCCCACTCTGACCCTAAAACCTCTGCTTCACTGAGTCCTGATGTTTATTAGCTTTCACCTCATTTCTTCAAAAAACTCTACAGGTCCTTAAAACATGATCTGTCAGGCAGACAGCCCTATGGAGGGCTACATGAACATGGGTCTTACAGTGGGACAAGAAACTGCAGAAGCTCCCCACTACAGATAACAGACAGATGGGCACCTGCAGAAACACTGAGAGCACAGAGGGACAGGTGACGCTGGAGAAGGGACAAGGCGAGGACTGTGAAGGTGACCCTGTAAACACTACTTCCCCAATGTTTCTGCCTTTATGCGGACAGAACCAGGAGCCTTAATCACTTTTGGCACACAATAAAATCTTCACCCTCCATTTGTATGTGGATGGTATTCAGCCTGGTCTGTTCGATGAGCAAGTTGCACCAAAACAGGCTGTAGGATGTAGCATTGAAAGATGACAAAGTATATTGTTTTATAACTGCTGGGGTGTGGGGGTTGGTGCTTTGCATGAGTACTAAATCAGAGGCTGATGATGACTTTTACCTTACACCTTGCATGATGTCACCCATTCTTCTTTTGTGATACTTTCCACTAACAACCCACATTTGTTTGATGAATATCTAAACTCTATCAGACATACCTACTCTTGTTCCTTTCGAGCCATCTTACTAACATTTGGTTGCTATTAACTTCAACACATAATAGCCTGGTATTTGTATTCGCTGTACTGAGGCATTCATCATGTATGCTTATTTTTTGCTTTGTTTTTTAGACAAGTACAATTATCCACCTGCTGCAAGGACTTCACTACCTACCTGTTCTACATTTTTCACTATTAGGTAGGCATGTATTTAATCCAAAGTATTGTTTAGTATGGAGGGGTGGTCTCTCCTTTTTTCTCTGGATGCTCTTTCAGCAAATCCTACAAACAGCAATAAGAGTATTAGAAAATGCTGGAAACTTAGGCGGTAGAACTGAAGGAAACTAGTGATTGGTACCCACAGAGGAACAGAGACCCAACTTCAAAGTTATTTATATGCTTAATACTGCAGGATTGCTTGCTAGGATGATCAAAGATACCTGAGTAATGGAGGTGCCAAAGGATGTCTGGTGCTTAAGAAATCCCTCTGGACATCTTATGGATGGTCCACAGTTTGATTATCTTGTGTCAGGCAGATCCTCAATGTTTTAGTAGAGATGAATCACTTAATTCTCCATTGAAATTCGGCATCTGCTGGATGGAAGGCAGGATATAGATTTTCTTTCAGGGCATTTCATGAAAAGAAATAAAGAACTCCATAACCCCCTGAAATTACAGGTGGAATGTAGAATGTGCAGAATGCAGGCTGACTAGGACAACATCATTGCTGGGAACCATGCTATGGGAGCCTTAACGGCTTTGCTTTGACAGGACCTCAGCTTCACAGGCAAACCCAGGGAGAAAGGTGGAGGGATGTACAGAGACACTGATTTTCTAGTACTGTGGGAACCGGGGCAGTTTTTATCCAGATCAGTCCGAGAACTGAAATTAGTGAGACTAGGGATGAGTCACCCTGTCACATCCTGTTGTGCTTCAGAAGGTCACTTAATTAACCACACAGTGACAGAAAGGTCCTGCGGATGGGATTACTGCACACTAAGTGGTGGCTGCTCAGAGTGCAGTCGCATGGGAGGCTCACTCTGGTAACGAGCAGGCCTAAAAGCTCCTCTCCTGCATGCCCGACCCCATCAAGTTGCTTCTTAGGAGGCCACATTGCTGAAAATGATCAGAGGAAGAGCAATTTCTTCTTTTTATTGGCAGGTTATTTTTAGCCTGGATCATTTCAGTGACCTGCTTCACAGCACAGCCCTATGTAAGGTTGTGCTGCCAAAAGCAAGGTGACAGTGAGCCGCAGCACAGAAGTGGGAACAGGCAAGCGTTCTGCTGAGCTGCATCCTCATTTTCTGCACATAGGTATGTGTCCTTCCCTTAGACATGGGTCACTTCCAGTTCTGCTTAGAGAGACTTGGCACAGTGAAAAGCAGTGGGAAGATGACAACCAGGTTGTGTTAATTCAGGTGTTCAAGCTGCTCCTCTGAATCAGAGATGGGCACATGATTAAGCTTCCTGGGATGATTTATGCTGTCTCAAAAGGTATTCTGTGGAGACAGGATATATAATAGACTAGGAGGAGGTTGAGTTCAGTGTTTTGTAAAGAGATCTCCTGTGTCACAATTTGTATTGTGCTTGAACACTGCTAAGGCATCTGAAAATAATTCAGGGAGTTGGGGAACTGCTGTGTCTGTCAGTTCCTGAAGAGTTGAGTCATGTAGCACATCCAATCTCTAACTCATATCACCAGCCTAAACAGATGAATTAGGCCAAGCAGATACTGAGCAGTTCCTGACAGGGCATCCAACCTGAAGAAAACGTGCTCATGAAAGCAGAGACATTTGTGCAGTTGCTTACTCCTGTATTTCTTGCACAGATCCCAGTGCGACACAGCCTCCTTTTCAGGCTGCATTACACACAACTAGCCTACAAAAGGACCAGAGAGACAGAGCAGCTCGCAGTGATGTGCAGTGTCATCTGATCACAGAGGCAGCAGTCAGGCAGAAGACCATCCCTGAAGGGCTGTGCTGTCTTCCTCAATTTACCCCAACCACTCACCAGGCCACAGATATACGTGAGCTTTATGGCTCACTATAGCCTTACAAGTGAGCCAAAGGGCGCTCTTTCTGTGACACTCCAGTTTCACCCCAGAAGCTTGCCATGATGTACTGCAGAGGAGAAAGCTGAGCTCTGGATACGCTTTCATTCCACTCCCTGGTGCCTGGGAAATGCCATAAGCTGTTTCTAATGTGCTTGGGAAGTGCAAGCACAAGCAGTTGACTGCAAATCCATGAAACAAGAAGCTCAAAATCTCCTCATGGCAAAACTCTTCAGATGAGACAAGGTTTTTAAATGACAATACCTACAACGCATCCACACATGCCAGTATAACAGCTTGGGGAATCAAGTTGACCAGCAAGGAGCTTTGCAGGCAAACTGCTGACACTTGGCCTGCCAGAGCCTTCTGTGGGCAGAATGAGACTGAATGAGAATGGGTGAGCCGCGTGAGCTGTGGGGGACAGAGGGTGCTCAAGTTGCATTCCCTATCCTAGGGAGGTCTACAGTCCCTCCATACCTCTGAGGCAGAAAACCTTCCAAGTATTGTCCTAAACCTCTAAGTTTACAGATTTTAGAGCTTCTGCCTTGTCACTGGAGTTCACAGAAATGCTGAAACGATTGTAATCTTTCAACTGCTAATCCTCCCCATTTATCCTTTAATTTACAGCTTTCTCCACTTACATTCTTATTTCAATCACTTTATCCTTCCAGCTTCAGAATGTCTTGCAGATTTTAAGTCTTTTATTTGGTCAGCATATTCCTGATCTATATTTGTGCTTGCAAACACAGACACCTGTGTGCACACCCACACTGACTGACTCAATCTTTGTTTTGTTTTCTGGTTTCATTTTGCACTTTCATTTGTCTCTCGCCCTTCTTCAGTCCCTTTTCATTTATCCTCTTTATTGCTGAAGACTTAATTGTGTTGCTCATTTAGCATGTGACTCCTATCTGTTTGGTATCTCAGACTTTCCTATCCTTCAAAGGCTTGTTTATCTCTACACATTTCACTTTATTCCTTCTTTCCCCCTCTGCAATGCAAGTACAGTGTTTTTTCCATTATTTTCTCCCTGCTTCTGTATTGTTTCATGTTTCTGAGGACATGCCACATTGATGTCCCTTCTTGCTAGTATAAGCACAGAACAGCCTGTTCTAACAACACATTAGAAATATTATGAAAGCAATCATTTTGTTGGTATTTACACTGATTTATCTGTACCTTTATGTGATGCTCAGCGTTAGGATGTAGGAAGACAGGACATCAAGCTGTGATGCTTGCCCTACCATTGCATTAATTTTCAGTAGTCCTTGCAGGATATAAGAGCAGTTGATACTAAAATGTCCCATTCACTTAGGCTTGCTATTCAGCTGCAGAACAACTGCAGACTACCTTTTGCAGACTTATTGAACTATTTTAAGTTCAATTACTTGTTCCCCTGACTCAGACTGCAGGGTAAGTCTGAGCTACCTTTCATGTAGTATGTGCAAATGAATCTCACTGCTTGCACTCATCCTGACCCAAACAGCATGCAGCTTTTTACCAGGAAATTATTTTAGTTACCAAAATATATATTTGTATATTTGTGTCTTGTGTCTGACAGATTTTCAGGCTAATTTAGTTCTTATCTTGCTTTCACATCCCAAAGTTTTATCAGATGCATACCCTTGTCACCTAACTGCAGTGACAGAAGCTACCTGCAGGTTGATTTACCAGCTTGAAGAATGGCTTCTAGCAGGGAAAGCACAGGTCTCTAATGACAATTTCCCAATATACTAGCAAAGAAAATCTTTAAGAAGTGAGAGGGAAGGACAGCAGGAGGCTTGTTTATCATCTTTTGGGGCTGAAATAAGAAACTTTTTCTCAATCCCTGCAACAGGAACTCCAAGTGTGGTTAAGAGGCGGCAAAGGACCAAAGCTGCAGTAGCTTCTGAACACCATACAGAATGAATCTGGTCCTTTTCGCTGGATGGCTGTACTGAAAAGATGACATGTATCCATGCACATGCATTGTTTAAGTTTAAGTTATTCACCATGTTCTCATTTCACCGAATATAAGAGCCTTTAAGCTAACATCTCTGAATAGCTGGCATCCAGACTTGACTTCACAGAACTAGACTTCTCTACAGGTTATTTGTGGAGTGTTTGCTCTCTAACCTCAACTACTGACTATATGGTTCATTTAAACCTTCAATGAGGTGAGATAAGAGAATAGATTAGTGATAATACTGAGGCTGAAAAATATTTGCATGCAATTGATTTGTGAAGAATCTGCAGGGATATTCCAGAATGCAAAGACATGAAGGAATTGATGTGCCAATATTAATTCTTAGCTCAGGTGAATGGCTTCTATTGAAACCATTGCGCATACTGAAGTGTGAGTCCACTATCAGAGAAAAACCTTAAATTGCTCAGCTGTCCCTCAGAAATCAAGTGTCCACCCCAAGAAATAATGTTTTGTTCATGATCAGTGTCTAGAAACCTGAAAGCATACACTCTGGGTAGATGCTGAAAGGAAAAAGGAACATCTTCGCACCTGTGCAGTTAAATCATGAAAATCATGTGTAATGGATTTATATGTGATGCTGAGAACTATGTCACCTTCTTCTGTTTTGCATTGCCAGTTTAAAGGCAGCATAATTAGACTATTAATGCTGGTAAATGACCACTATACTAGAAAAGTGCTGAATGTAACCAGAGCCTTTATCTTGTCAAGATCCACCGAGGAGGTATCACAGGCTGGTGAAACACTACCCATGCAGCAGGACACACTGTGGGGCAAATTACAGGTTTCTTACACCAGTTCGGATCCCAGTGAAGTGCTGTAAGGAGCATGTGCTATGCACACTTGCTTTATTTTTCCATTTTCTACCTCTGTACCAAGCACCTGAACAGGTTATGTACAAAATGGTTGTGGTTTTTAGTGACAATTGAGCAATATATATAAAGTGTATTAAATGTTTCAACCTCCATTTTGCTGTTAACTGTCAGGTTTCTCATCTCTTCAGTAAGATACCCTTCCTCTGGTTAGACGTTCTCTTCCTGGTTATGCTCTTATTACTAATAGACTTAAATCAATTATGTTCTTTCTCTTTTCCTGGCTTAATGGATCAAATTGTGATGTTGCCTCTTTAGTGCTCTCCCTTCCTATTTATACTATTCTTTTATATTTAATTCTTTAGCCAAATTCTCATTTATTCTTCATAGTTTGACAGTTGATGAAACTAGGATCTAGTTAATGTAGATCACATCCTATTCTCCTCTTAGGGAACACCAAACTATAGAATTTCTTTTAGACCAGGCTGTGCTCCACAGCTGCCCTTACCAGCTGCTGGTTTAAGCCACCAAGTTCCAATAATCTCACTGATGCTAGAACTTCTTATCTCCTTGTGTTTCTGCTAAGGGGCTCACTGAACCACAAAGACATTTAGCTCCACTGGGATCAAATAATTTTTGTCCACTTGTTTTCAGGGCAGAAAACAGAGATGATGTGAGCAGAGAGAAAACGGTTCCTGAAACTTGTCATAAATAAGAGCAGAGCTGGAAACAGGGGGGAGAGGTACAAGTATGGTAACAAAAGTAGGGCTGCTTTGGGTATGGGTGCAAGGAACAGGGACCGAGAGGCAGAGTCTGTTCTTGCTTCTGCCACGATCCTGCTGGAATAGAGCCAGGGCTGAATAGAGCCTTGGACTCCATCTCTGCTTTGCAGAAGGAATCACCTTTTCCTCTGTGTGGTAGCCATTGAAGCATTATCAAAATACATATAATTAAAGAGAAGGTTTCCCTGCTATCCCTGTCACAGCACAGAAATCCTCTCTCTCAGCTTTCAGAAATGTAAAAATGAGTGTGGCTCATCGCACTAAGGTCGGTATCCAAACCAAGTACCTCGAGGTCATTTCCCCATTCAGCTCCACTTACCACAGAGGGAAAATGAGCACAGCATTACAGTGGGTGCCAAATTATTCGATGCCTAAAATTAGGGGGGAGAAATCTCAGTCAGCGCAATGATTACAGTGGAAGAAGGAACAGAACTAAGCTGGAGGAAGGGTGATGCAGAACCAAAACACTACTGGATGCTGGTCTGTGAAGATATTGTTAAATGCAGTCACTTTGACTATATCTGGATTTACTCACAGGTTCTGGGTTTTATATGCATATAGTATACTAAGCTTTCAGTTTTAAGCAGATGCTGTTTACAAAAGCATTGGTGCAAGGAGTCTTTCTTTGCTTTGGGTTACAGTTTAGCAGTGTGGCCTCTGATTTTCTTATTATTACTTTTTATGATCTAATTTTTATTTAACAATCCATTACAGGAGCATTGCATATGGAAATGGTAGTGCACAGATTTTTATAGTAAATCCCATTTTCTTGAGTATCCTTCCTTAGCGTCCCCAGTCTTTTCAAAATTATCTTCCTTTAGGGGGAATTGAGGAAAGACCAAAAAGAATATTGCCAAAACGAATCCTTTCTTTTAATTTCTAAATCACTAAATGTTCTTTGATTAACAAAATTGTTAATGCTAATGATCGATAGTGACTTCTTAATTACAATAACAAAAATAGTACAGAAACATTTAGACTTGGACTGCTGTTAATGTTACATTATATCTAAAAAAAGAGAAAATCTGTTCTTAAAAGGAAATTATTCTTTTCTGTGTTCCAAGAAAGAATGATTTCTCTTTCTTTAGCAGGAAGATTCAGAGCATTTCGCAGCTCACAAGCATTATATGAGCCTATGAAACAAGCCAGCTGATCAGATGAGGTGACTGACCCATGTTTCTCCCAGTATCGACTCAGCTGTCCTGAGAGCGACAAACTCCTCTGGATGAGTACACTGAAACTGTCATTAGTGCCAGCTAGTGCTCTGACCAACATTACTTTAACCAGCATGTCTGATCTAGACAAAGAGGCCTCTTTCTTATACAGCCTCTCTCTGCAGAGAAGAATCCTGGGTTGTATTGGCTGGCATGGGTGCAGCTTGGGGAACAATATTTGTTCATTTATTGCTTATAAAGCAGTAGGGGGAAGTCAGATTTTAAGCCCAATAAACAGGTTGGCAGATTCCCTGTAAATCTGTTGTGTTTTATTGCTAGCATAAAATGCAAATAACCCCAAGTATATTATGGAACAGGCCTGTTTTTTTGCAACAAGCACAGTCTTTCCTGTTTTAACAGGGACCTGCTTCCAATGTGATTCTGACCATAAAAACGAGTCTGAGAAAGCTTCTTAGTATACACTCTGTGCATGGCTCCTGAGCAGCTCCATTTTCTTACTTTAATGGGAAAGTTAGTTCTTAAAGCCATCTAATACAGCTGCAAAGCTATATTCCAGTCTGCCTCATGCAAATATTAGTGAGCCCTGTCAGGCAGGGTCTGATTCTTGAATTTTTCATGTTGAAGATGAACAACATGAAGCCAAGAGCACAGCTTGACTACCCATCTCTAGGGTACAAAATGTGGCCCCAGCCACATGACAACCTTTTCTTGCTCTTGTCAACTATGGCATGGAAGTTGCTGAGAGAGATCCAATCCAAGATCTCCTTTTGCAGGAGAACCAGGTTTTAGGAAGAATAATTCTGAAAGCCAAGGGTGCTCAGGACTTAATCTTCAATTCACTCTGTCTTTACATTTTAGCAGCTGCTTCACATTACAGAGGACAGGACAGACCTCTGATCAACACGGGAAAACAAAGTGCATCGAGATTTTGTACAACTCGCACTCAGTTTGCTCCGCTCACATCTGAACTTTGCAGAAATTGAACAGATTTTATAGAAAAACAGATTCTCTACAGGATCCACTTGGGAAAAAGAAAACATTACCTTTGGGAACCCTTGTTTAAGAGTTTTGAATTCAGGACCAAGCCATTCTGAAGCTGGAAATGGTTCCCATTTAGGAGTCTGGGACATCTCCACCTATTTGGGATTTCACAGACTTTGAGAACATTCAGGTTTGCTAGTCTTCTAGCCTCTCTCCACTTCCAACCTGAAAGCTGTGCTGTCCAAGAGAAGTTTCGCAGAAAAAGACTTTAGAGCTGGCAGACAAATAAGCTTTGGGTACTCACACAGGGTGGCATTCATTTTTACCTATATAAAATGTAGTATTTCATTCATCTGAACTAGTGGGACAGATTCCCCATAACGGTTTTGAGGAGAAGCAAGCACTTCCAGAGGGTTAATCACCTTTTGACACCAATATTAGGCTGGAAAAAACCATTTTCCCCCAGGTACTTCTGATGACCACAGAAAGCAGCTGCATGACAAGTACACACTCAATGCCTCAAGTTTTGTTCCTGTCAGTAAATGATTTGGCTGAAGTTAAGTAAACAACCCCACTATAAGCCCGTTTTTAAAATCTGCAGTCATCTAAAAATGCAGACACATCATGACTTTTAAGTGGTAATTTTTTTTCTCCCCCAAAAAAGCAGCTTAGGGATTTCTACAGTCCGCAGTTGTGTCTGAGCATCCTTACACTCATGGCTGTCTTCTCAAATCTAGCCCTTAAGCTTTCCAAGTGCTCTTATTTTTATCCCAGAAATAAGAGAAAGAGGGAGATTTACTGGGTTAAACCTTTAATACCTAGATAAAGGACTGCCTTCCCCCTTTCTTTCTTAACCCTTAATACTTCCTTCGCATTATTCTCATGTTCTGCTCATCAGTTTAAGTCGCAGGCATTTAATCCTGCCTGTTTGCTGTGTGGGGTGAGCTGCTTTTGGCCTCTTACCTTTGCCAGCACCTTTGTTTTCCAGGAGTTGTGGTATTTGTTTTTAACATAGTTTTCTGCAGTCATCAAAAGTGGTATAAATTCTGTCCTGTCCAATTACTGGTTTTTACTCTAATTACTTTCATTTCAGATGGTGAAGGTCCAGGCCATCAGCTCTCCAGGTGCTGCTCAGAGAAATGCCCTGCAACTGGAGAGGAGAGCCCCGAAAGCCTCACAGCACTGCCTACCTGTGTGCGAACACACTCACAGAGCATCCTTCAGCACTGTGACTCAGTGGCACAGCCATCATTTC
Organism: Athene cunicularia; assembly: GCF_003259725.1. Classification (NCBI taxonomy): domain Eukaryota; kingdom Metazoa; phylum Chordata; class Aves; order Strigiformes; family Strigidae; genus Athene; species Athene cunicularia. The sequence continues at coordinate 10,649,279 of NW_020799117.1, read as the reverse complement.
CCTCTGTTTCAGAGAAGACAGAAGAAAGCACAGAATAAATTGCCAACATTGAAGTGAAAAATGTTTCTGAGGCAGCTAATAGGTCCAAATCCACACTTACGCATTCACTACCTCCGTGTTGTGCATCTGTTTGCACTGAGATGGTTATTCCTAATAACGCTTTGCCCATTACATCTTGAAGGATATCTTTTTAACCAAATCAACCTCAAGACTATATATTTTGTGTGCCTGCATGTTGCAGAGAGAAAGAGAGGGATAAAAAAAAGCAATGAAATCACTATGTAAGAGCACTGCTGCTCCAGCTACTCAAGCACAAGGACTTTTGGCTGGCAGAGCTGCCCTTGCAGGGCAGTGAATCAGGAAGAGACAAACAGGACAAACATACCCACTTTGTGGACCTCTGGGGGTTTAAGCCAGACAAGGCCCTTAGAAATACAAAGCAGGGTTTTTTCTGTGTGTCTCGGTTCCACAGTTAGACAAGCATGTCCCTACAGAAGCTAGGCCTTAAATTAAAGATGATGCTTTGCCATGATAGAAAACCCTTGATCAGCTTTGCTGTGAACATAAAACAAATCTGAGAGAAATAGGATGATGCTGTGACTGGCAAGGCTAAATCTTAGCTACATAATAAGGCAGTGACATAAGATGGTACCTACACCCAATCCATCAAAATCACAGATACAAGAGCCCAGTGGGTGATACAGATGCAGCCACAGCTGGACATAGAACCTCCACTGAGCTCTGGAGTTCAGCTGAAATCCAGTCAAGCTGTATGTTAGCATAAGAAAAATATAATTTTTCTCCCCAGTTAAGAGTGGGGTTAGACCTATTCATAACTGCACTCGCATTTTTGAGGTAGGACATCCTACTATGCATCTGCACAGAAATGAGAACAGCAATAAAACTAGGGGCAGACAAGTGTCATAACAATCAACAGTAAAATAGGTCTGTGACAGCAAAGCAAGCACTGGGTTCCCCAAAGGCAGCCTGATCCCAAAGGAGAGGCTGGCTATCTGGGGCCTACTGCTTAATTTTTTACACTTTTATTCCTCTCCTAATTTTATTTTTAAATAGCTGCTGCCTCTGCTTAGTGCTGTCAAAGCTTAATGGTTATTTAAATAGTTCCATGAAAACAATCACAAAAAAAGTGTGCTAATGTGCTAAACTATTCCTCCGAACACCTGCAAACTGTTACATTTTACAGGGCTAACAAGTCATTCTCAAAATAGGATTAGGCATTTATGTGTTTTGGATTAGCACCTGCACCAAGCTACTGACAAGGATAAAGAAGCAGCTCTTGACCTTCATGCTTTGGGCTAGAGACAGGTGAGCACCTGCAGTAGAGAAGGAAAAGGAATAGGGATAGGGAAGAACAAAACATTATTCCTTTAGCTCAGCAGAGATCAAATAATGCACTGTATAGGTTTCCCCTCCAGAAGCTTCTGCTGTGAACCAGGCACTGACATGGGGGGAGACTGAACAGAGAGATCCATTTACCTTGCTGAGTGGTATGCATGGCCACATGCTCCTGTTTGTCCCAGGCACTTCAAGCATTTTAGTGGCTTGGATAATTTGGAAATACCAATACAGAGATTAATCATTAGGAAGTCTTCTAGTAGTAAGGGGGAACATTGCCCTCCACAGCCAGCTCAGCTTGACTAAGATATCTGGCCTAATTGCCTCCAACCTTCCATTCCTGTGTGAGTGGAGTTAAATCCAGTTGGCAGCTGGTCACAGCTGGTGTTCCCCAGGGCTCAGTACTGGAGCCAGTTCTGTTTAGAATCTTTATCACTGACCTGGATGAGAGGATCGAGTGCACCCTCAGTCAGTTTGCAGATGACACCCAGCTGGGCAGGAGGGTTGATCTGCTTGGGGGTTGGAAGGCTCTATAGAGGGATCTGGACAGGCTGGACCGATGGACTGAGGCCAATTGTATGAGCTTCAACAGGGCTCAGTGCCGGGTCCTGCACTTGGGTCACAACAAGCCCACACAACACTACAGGCTTGGGGAAGAGTGGCTGGAAATCTGCCCAGCAGAAAAGGACCTGGGGTGTTGGTTGACAGTCAACGGAATATGAGCCAGCAGTGTGCCCAGGTGGCCAAGAGGGCCAATGGCATCTTGGCTTGTGTCAGAAATAGTGTGGCCAGCAGGACCAGGGAAGGGATTGTCCCCCTGTACTTGGCACTGGTGAGGCCACACCTTTGAGGTGCTGGAGTGTGCCCAGAGAAGGGCAACGAAGCTGGTGCAGGGTCTAGAGCACAAGTCTTATGAGGAACGGCTGAAGGATCTGGGGGGTGTTTAGCCTGGAGAAAAGGATGCTAAGGGAGACTTTATCACCCTCTACAATTACCTGAAGGGAGGTTGTAGTGTCATAGGTACTGATCTCTTCTCTCAAGTAACGAGCAATAGGACAAGAGGAAATGGCCTCAAGTTGTGCCAAGGGAGGTTTGGGTTGGATTAGGAAAAATTTCTTCACTGAAAGTGTTGTCAAGCACTGGAACAGGCTGCCCAGGGAAGTGGTTGAGTTACCATCCCTGGAGGTGTTTAAAATAGCTGTAGAGGTGGCACTTAGGGACATGGTTTAGTAGTGGACTTGGGAGCGTTAGGTTAATGGTTGGACTCAGTGATCTTAAAGGTCTTTTCCAACCTGAATGATTCCACGATTCTAAAATACATGGGTTGCCCTCCATAGAAGTGTTTTTTCTCTCCATTGACTAAATAGAGAGCTGGAGACTCCTGCACTCACTCCCAGGTCCTGATGGTTGCAGCTTCACAAGATGAATTATCCCATCCCACTGCAGCAATACCCACAGAAATGGCCTTAATTGCCTTCTACTGGGATAACAGCTACCACCACAAAACTCAGCTAATCAGTGGAAGGCCTATTTCTTAGCTTTAAATTAGTTATGTATTTCTCCAATAACTTGGAGAATAACTGGAGATATTACGGGTGATAAAAGTCTAATGGAAGAGGACTCTATGCTTTACTGAAAAAAGGTGTCTTAGACCCAAATTAGGTATTTCATCCTTACCACTAAGTGACAAGATGTGTATTTTTCTCTTCCTAGAGCACACTGTGTTTGATAGGCTCAGCAGGCCAGAGTGTTGCTCTACTGGGAAAGAGTTGGGGAGCAGTAGCAGATCACAATAAAAGAGTAACGTTGCACCATGGTAAGAAAGACCAACCTCAAACAGGGATATACAGATCAAAAGAGTCTGTGAGAACCTTGAACTATTTCTATTCACTCCTGGAAAAGCTGTAGCTGAAGTCATCTGTGCTTGCACAGTTTTGGATGCTAGACTTAAGATAAAAAGAAATGGATCAAGTGGAGAGAGTGCAGAGGCAAACAAGTACAGCCTAAAGTCTAGAAAAATCCTATCTCTTACAAAAGATTAATGTGCATAAAGGAAAAAACTGAGAGAATAATACATTCTTCAAATATTGAAGAGAGCTGCAGTGACAAAGGAACAGTCTATCTGTGCTAGCTAAGACAAGAATTGGCTCAAACTACTGCAGGATGTTTTAGGTTAGGCATTAGGAAAAGCTTTCAATAGGTAGTAAAGCTGCAGAGAAGACTTCCTGCAGAGCCTGTGAAGGATTCATTGCTGAACGACCTTCAGCAACAGGCAAACGGAAATCTGCCAGTAGTGACAGAGGTATAACTGCTTTGAGGCAGGAGGATGGATTGTATAATAATTTCAGTCTTTTCAGACCTAACCCTGTGATTATCAGATTCAACAATGCAAATTTTAGGTGAATATATTTTTCAATTTTCTATCTGGGTTTTTCTTCCCCCTCTGAGGCTTTTGCATCCTTACAGACATCTTAATCTTTTTTATCCCTGACCTTTCTTCTTGTTCTTTTAAAATTCTCTGCCCAAACTGGTTGATCACTGTCTTTTTCCTAGAGAAAAAAAAAAATCACTTTAGCATGGTTCAGGTCTAAATTGCAGTTGAGGATCCTATGATTAGTCACAGTAATTCTTCCACTCCCCGCAAGCAAAGCAAATCCTTACTCAACCTCATGATGGCCCTCTGCCTTGCAGTCTAGCCAAGCAAGGACTCCATCTCCATGTTTCCCTCCCACACCATCACCCACACAAAGCTGCTTTTAACATGATGAGATAGGAGAATCAAGGATCGCCTGAAACCCTGGCAAACCAGCTCTTGCTTCTGAACCATATATATCAGAGTAACCCTTCCCTTCCTCCACAGCTCTGCTGTGATTAACTGACCTTGTCCTGGTGCCTGTCAATTGCAAGATAGGATTTAGATAATTTTTATGTATCTGAACAGCAGAAATTGAGCTTGAAGCCCAGACAACATTGCTTTTACTCATGTGTTTGTGCAAATCTCTCTGCTGTACGCTGGAAGCAATCTTTAGCCTGCTTTACAGTGCAAAGATGATACACATTTAATCTTGTAGCTTATTACATTTTCACTAGAAAAAGTGCTGTTGCTATCAACAGATGCTGTAAAAGTTTTGGGGTCTTTTTAAATGCATTTTCCTCCTTAAGTGTTTATCTCCCATCGTTATGTGTCCCAGAAGGTCAGATGTGTTTTCTTCAACTCTTTCCAGACTCAATGTGGCACATCACATTTTTTGCCCAGGCAGGAATGTTGTCCTACCCATGACCACATGGCTTCCTCAATTATCTTGGGCAAGACTTCCTGGGCTGCCCACCCTGTACCCATCCCTAAATTGCCCCTACTTTTAGTTTACCGTCTGCACTGCTTCCAAGTTAAATTCTTAGCCACTGCACTTTCTGGAGTAGCTGGCATCATCATATTTCCCATGTGCTTTGTTAGCTGGTTTGCCTGAGTAGTGACCAGCTCTCATTCAATACTGTGTCTGGGATCAATCAATGATATATTTAACGTTGTCTTTGTCTCCTGGCATTTAATAGCAGTAAAATTTCTCCTCCTATTATCTGCCAATGAACATGACAGTCTACCATTAAACATTAAAAGAAAGTGTGAATATCCTTCCAAGCTGTATGCAGTCAGTGAACACTTCTACAAACAATGCATCCATTGCTTGTGCAGATAGGATTCACGCCCATCAGTATCAGTAGAAAGGCTCATCTTAAATCGTCTTCAATGTGAAGGTTCACAAACTACCAGATTTTATATGCTCAGATACCTACAAACACTCTTCAGGCATGTTTTCCCAGTTCTTCATAGTAATGTGTCTCAGAAACTGTGTACTCAGTGTATATTTTAGTGGAGCTCAGACATATTGGGCTGCATCTGCTGGTTTATTTTTAGGAAGACAAGCTCAGATAGATTTGCTTAGAAACAGGACACAAAGAATTATGTGAACTTTGCAAACAGCAGAATATTTCAAGTTCTGGGCCTATGAACACTGACAGCGCTCTTTCAAATAAATTACTTGTTGTAAAACTCATGCTGACCTCTTCTCCCTGAAGGCTCTAATCCAAAAGTCATCCCAGTGGTGTGAAAGGTCTATCTTAAACCAATTTAAGCCTCCAGGAAATAAAAAATTAAGGCTGACACCAATTTTTCTCTCCATCTTCGCCTGTGACAGTACAGTAACAATATTTTTGCACCTACAACATAGTGGCCATATTAAGAATGGCTCAACTGCTCTGAATGCAACAAATGCATATATCACGAAAGAAACAGCTCAATGCAAATATATCTTCCTACCAGTTTTGTCTCAGCAGGTTAATAGAGAATACAGAAGCTGATAGGATTTTGAAAGCAGCTTAAGCAGTAGGTATCCAATTCCCACCACAACTGAGCTGGAGGCCTAACTCTTAAACTCTGATCTTGCAAGGGCTTATGTGTTTGCTTGCCTTTAAGGGCTGCATATAGAGCCAACAACTTAGCATTGTATTGAAGCATGTATCATAGCCGGGCATCCCTGAAAATTCAAGCTGCTAGCTTTACTCACTTGTTATAATACAGTCTGCCTGTAAAATGTTAGATTACAAGACTGAACTAAGATGAACTGCACTCGTTTGGAACTTAACTTTGCTTATTCAGAGATTAAGCCCGGTTGTCAACTTGTAAAATCTATATTGCAAATGCATTGATAAAAACAGCTTTTCTCTTCTATACAGCAGTTTTGTCAAACCTCCTCTACTTTGGCCAGATAAATCCTGTTACATAGGAAGAAGGCAAATCTACCAAACTTCAGAACAGCTAGATTTTCAAGATTGCCAGGGTGATTTGAAGAGGGAGGACCTGGACTGTGACAAGTAATACTTATTCCTCTCTGGAAACAACAACAACAAAAAAATCAACTATGTACAGTTCCTTGCAAATGCAAGATGACAAGGAGCCATCGGCCTGTTCTCACATCTCTGAATGCATCTTACACTGAAGAGCTCGAAGGGACCTCGGAGAAGACACCTGCCTTTGGGCATCTGTGGGACTAATCAAGAAAACATTGTTTTGGCAGCAATATAGGTCTAATTGTACAGGGTGATTCTAGTAGTGTGTTTTCATCTAGCATAATAAACTAGTTTTTACTTTAAAGGCTGAGCTGCTAGCGAATTACAGTTCCTCTTTGAGCTGAACTGACCTAATTAGTTTTTGGTTCGTGCTGCTACTGAATAAGCATGCACAAAGGATGTTTTCCCCTCTTGCTTGAATAAATCAGAATTTAAACATACCTATCCAGGAGGCCCAATATGTCTTGTCCTGTCTTGCTGAAGTATAAATAAAATAGCTCTATGTTTTTCCACACTTGCCTTTTAACAGAATAGCTCCTTAAATCCTGGCAACTTGAGAATGTGAAGCTTTCTAGCACTATCTGTTGGTAAACAAGATGCCAGAGCTGCTTTAGGGCTCAGAGGCAGGTACCCAGGGTACCAGCTGGGCATCATCTTTCTTGGGGAAGGAGGTCTCTAGCCCCATCTTTTGGTAAACCTGAATTTCACATCATCTTTCTCCCTCCCAAATCATCCAGTGAGATCTGGGACCCACCCTGCAAAGCTGCATAGGGGAACTGAAGCGGGAGGCTAGAACAGACCCTTGTATTGCACCAGTGGTATTTTCCAGAGGAAAGACTGGGATTAAGCCATTTTTTTCTACAGGTGACTACTCTAAAGAGGCTTCATTAGTGAAATGTAGCCCAGCTGCCTTGTGGAAATTCACCAAGGCCTTGACTAGCCAGTTACTCCCTATGGCTTAAGATGTTTGTGCTTTGCATAGCTTATTTACTGACGTACCAGTACAAAACCTAGTGTGAGAACAGATATCTACAATCTAGGATGCTATTTGTGCTAGCGTAACAAGTTACAGCAATAAATCAATTTTGTGTTATGGCATATTTGTGTGTGTATCACTTTCTTATACTGGTACTGCTAGTGGGACAAATTGTGTGTGAAGATGCAGTTTAGTGCCCAGATGGTGTCATTATTAAATTCTCATTAGCTGTGCATCAAAGCACTCCAGATTGAGGGAAAGGTGCAACATGGAATGCAGCAGGTACAATATTGGATCCCTTGTGCTGAGGACTAAAGACTGAATATAGTGATGCGTGGCAGGGAGGATCAGGAGGTTGCAATGAGTGCAGAGGCTGGTGCTTGGACAGTATTAGGGGAAAGGGAGAGCTGAGAATATATTCAGAGCAGGTTCAGCTCTGGCACAGGGCAAGGCATGATGAAGACAAGTATATATGGTCAGCCCTGTTTCTAGGAGGAGGTGGGTATATATTAGTGTCCCTGTTTGCAGCAGGGAGATAATGTGGACAGACCAAGCTGGCTGTGAGAGCAGGAGGGAAGATTATTGCTCACCCACATCTCCTGTCTCTGTGTGAGTTTGCTGAGGGCAAGCTTGTGAAGGATTAAGGTAATATACAAAAAAATACAGAAAAGATGTGGGACAACCATCTCTTACAGCACCTGAAGCCATCACCAAGGCCCAGCTCTGTCTGGCAAGCAGGGGATTAGCTTATCTGGGCTGGGACAGGGGCAGTCTCATCTCAGACATGACTGCCAAGCAGTTGGCTGAGGAAGAAAAAAAATTGCTGATGTGCAGAGTGAGTGCCCAGGACAACTTTCCCAGCCAGGCTTGAAATGAAGCCAGTGTGCCAGATAAAGTGACCAGCTGAGAAGCAAAACAAGGGAAAAATAAACTATCCCCCCATCAGGAGAGAGAACAGTGGGCAGCTCTTGTTTCTGCTGCTTTTAATAATTCATAGAGATCGCCAACAAATCTACCATTTTCACACTGCTAATTGCGGAAATGTTCGCCACCTCCCCAGGGCATTTCTCACACTAACCTGACACTATTATTTTTCCTTCCCCCTCCTGGCCTTCTCTTTTCCCTTCTCCTTTTCCGTGAGGGTTTTTAAAATGGCAGTCATTCACTGACTCAAAGACTGAATGATTAACCACCAATAAAATTTTCAATACTGAGATGGTGTACACTGTCCTCCAGTGCAACCTAATGGTATGGAAGTTTTATGTAATTACTCTATGAGGACTTTACAGCACCTTTCTGCATAAAAATACCTATTAAGTTCAAATATTCAGCAAAAATTCTTTGTTCCACTATATCTCAAATACAGCTTGACAGAAAGAAATCACCTTAGGGTTTTCAGGATTTCACTGCCTCTCCCTCAAAAAAATGTACCACCTTATCAAAACTCCTAAGCATCACTGAATACAACAGCTTTGCAGCTACTATCTGCTTATCACCTGGAAATAAGACTTTGCTGCAAAGGCTTATTGATTTTGGAAGGAAAGACAGTAGAAATGTAAAATATAGTTCCAGAAAACTATCATTCTGATTTAATGTTTAGGAGCAGAGAGGAAAGTGGATGCCGTTACACACACAAAAAAAGATCTTTTGTTTCGTGATCTGTAAGTACATAACACGATAAAGAAATTACGAGAAAGAAATCTGCATGCAGCCACCTTTACTGGCCAGACAGAAAAATACTGAGGTCAGTATGCATTTCACCCTCTCATTTTGTTAATGTACATGTCCCATGGCTAATATAACCAGGTAGGGTTGCTGTGTTTAGCAGATAAAAGCAGAACAATACTGGCAAAACCACATACAGTCGATGTTAATTTGCTTTAGGCGATAAAATAACCTCTCCCAGGCCAGAGAAGACTGAAATAGCTGAAACCTTACATTTCCTGCATGATATCCCTTGGATCTTGAGAAATTTAGATGTGGTGATCTGAGGGCATGATTAAATTATCGGGTGTATCTAATAATGTGTAGCTGCTTTAGGAAAAGAGCTAGTAAATCAATTAAGGCTGATGTAAAACCCTATCAGAGTCAACAAGAAAATTGACATTGACTTTGCACCAGATCTTAGAAGAAAAGCTGAATGAAAAGTCACAAAGGAAGGATGAGCACCAACAGAACCATTTCTGAAACAAGCAGCAGGGTGTCAGAGTTTCAGGTTTTGAAAACAGCTGTTTTTTTAGTTCAACCAATTTTCTGATAGGGCCCCCAGGGCATTAACCCACCTGATACACCCCAGCTGTTTGGCTCTGCAGCAAAAGTGAGATAATACCTATATGAGATTCTGCCACTCCAGACAACACTCTTCACTGTTACGCCAACACAACAGAACACCTCGCAAAGAAATGTCCCACACACCATGCCAGGGTGTAACTCTGCTTACACGTGATATTCCCGCTATTTAAGAACTTGATGACTCCAAGCTGCTCTGAGCTCTTCCCCCAAGGAGCCAAGAGGCACTTGGGGTCTGTCAGTGTCCAGCAGCTGAACAAGTCTTCTCTGTGGACTCGAGTCTCCTCTCCAGCAAATAAGTTATAACATAAGCAACCTCAAGCTGGTCCCTGTGTGCTACTCTGCACCTCCTGGATCACAGGGTAAGGGGGCACACCAAGTCCAAAGGAGCTTTAATATATATTTAAATCCCTTGATTCAGCTCTGGGGAAAGTGAACATGCAAGTCTGAGGGTTCTTGGGATGTCACTGAAGCTGGAGAGATAGTGGGTTTCATTGAGGGATGTTCATCCTGGCTTGTTCTGCTCTCACTTCTGATGCTATTGCCATCTATCTTTCCATGCTAGCAATGCCTGAAGGACTCCTCAGGGAAGTACCAGACTAACCCATTCCTTATTTATAGGATTTAAGTAGGGCTGTGTCGGAGATGCAGCAAGTGCTTTACATTAGCATGGAATTGATACAAGCAAAGAAGAATCAGGCCTCATGTCACTGGACATGTTTAGTGGTCTTCTGTTGTATCAGATACTTAAGCATAAGAGGCTGTCTATTTCTTGAATCAAATTCAAGAAGCAAAGCAGCAGTGATTTGAAGTCTGCTCACTACAAAACTCTGTCCAATGAATTTCAAACACCGAGCTGGATATCCAGACTGAGGAGCAGTTAACAGATGGGAAACCACAGATAGTGGATTTATCAGTGCTACACACTGATCCTGTAGAAGTTCAGTCTTTCTAAGGTAGCCTGGAGAAAACAGTTCTTGTGCAGCCTGAGAGCAGAAGACCACTAATTCTTACCAACTGGAAGATAAAAAGTTTGGTTTTCAACAGCATGAGTCCAACAGACAGCTGCAAAGAGTAGTGTGTAGCAAGATAAAAGGCATTTATATGGCAGCTCTGTTTAACCTGCTTGTTGCTGGAGGCAGTGAGGGAAACTGAGGCTAATTAATTACTGCAAAAAACCCAAAACCAACCTTTTCAGTTTGATTCTGAAATGTGCTGTTTTCCCCAAATTAAGTGGTTATACAAAGAGTCTCTCAACCTGTGAACATAACTTGATATTTTTCAGATTTGAAAAGTAAGGAAAAGTAAAGAAATTCTTTACTGTGAGGGTGGTGAGACACTGGAACTCTCTCAGGTTACCCTGAGAAGCTGTGGCTGCCCCCTCCCTCAAAGCGTTCAAGGCCAGGTTGGACAGGGCTGTGAGCAACCTGGGCTAGTGGAAGGTGTCCCTGCCTGGGGCACTGGTGTTGGAACTAGATGATCTTTAAGGTCCATTTCAATTCAAACCATTCTATCATAGAAGAAAATAGCTAAAGTTCAGAAATGGGGCCAAGCAACACCTGTAAGGGGACACAGTCCAGTCCTCCTGGCCATTCCCTTCGGATGGTTTGACCTACATGCCGGCAGGTGAGCATCAGGCCATCATCCCATGTGAGACTGCACCTTGCATGTTGGTCTCAGATGCCGAGATGTCTACAGTGTGCATTAGGAAGGAAGAGAAAGTAACATCCACATGCTTAAGTTGCCTAGAGTGATGAACACAGAACATATGTTCTGCAACTAGAATTACATGATGCCAAAATTTGTATTAAAGTCTGTTTATTTATGGCTATATTCCTTCTTCTCATCCTCAGAAACTACAGGTCACTGCCAGTCCCTTCATGTGGCTTCATTACCCCTTGTTTCTGCCCCCTAGTCATTCCCTCATCTCTGCTGGCATCCTGCAGCTTGCACTTCAAAGAGAGATTATCGGACAAAGAATGGTGGTCCAAAGCTGTGATAGCCAAATTAAAATAGTTTGTTCCAAGGTCAATGAGTATAATTTTTTTCACCTCATCACTCAAGTCAAACAGGCTGGAGAGTACAGATTCATGGAGGCATTTTTCCTCCTACAACACACACTTCAAAGAGTGGTTATATCAGCTCCATGCTTTGAGCCCAGATGATAGTACATCGTATTTAAATATCAGGCTGCCTGAATCGTACTCCCTCCAGTTCCCTGTGCAGTTTCTGCCTGTGGGTAACACCTGGTTAAGCTGTACCCTTCAGCCTTTTCATACGGTCTGTTCTTTCAGGGTGATGCTGGCACTCTTCCCTACCATGGTAAAAACAACACATATGTTTTGGGGATCCCAAAGCAATTCTGTTTACTGCAGTGTACAGGGAACTTAACCTCCTGGGTAGCAGCAAAGAAAGAACCAATTATTCCCAGGCCAGCTGCAAAAGGGGTGCTAGCTAAAGAAGTCACAAAGTACAGACCCGATGTCTCACTGTGCCTGCTGTTATGGTTATTTACTATTGCCTTCTTTCAGTCACCATAAATCTCAGCAGAAAGGGCTTAGTTATGATATTAGGTTGAGATTATTGCATATGAGATTCTTGCTAGGGTTTATAAATGTGCCAAACACTGAAATATGTTTTCCACAAAAAAGAAGAGGGAAGTGGCGCTTTTACTGAAATATACTACAATTCCCTAATTACTCCTTTACTCTAGTGACTCCGAGTGGTGGATAATAACAATTAAAGAAACATTCTCTGTTCTGCCCTCTTATGCCTCCAAACTTATATGCTCTTCAGGGACTCAATTTAACAGCAGCTGCAGTGTAAGACTTGAATGAAATTAGGCTGATTTAAGAGCCTGCATGGAGCACTGTAACAAAGGGAGGTGGCATTCTACAATTTTAGAGATTAATTCCCATTGCTTGCACTTTACTACTGGGAATCATTAAGAAGTTAGAACTGACCAAACATTTCTTAGTGAAATATCTTCGGACACAGAAAACATCCAACATAGGAGCCTTTGCAGCAAATGCATTGTCTCCTCAAAGTCTTCACTAAGGAGCAGGCCCATCTCTTCCATACTTCTACAAGACACACTTGAAGGTCTGAAGACAAGTACGATTGTTGTTCTACTAAGCATTATTGTTACTGCAGCTTGGGAAGTAGCAATTGTCCAGCTCATCTGGACAACATTTAATGTCTTAACATTTAATATTTAATCTGCTTGTAGAGACAGATAAAGCGACTATACTTTAATATTGTATTGTTAGTATCAACAGAGACTCTCCTTAAATCACAGCTTGGCCTAAGCAGCCATACAAGACTGTTGACTTCTATAGTGGAACTCTATAAGAGTATGTTAATATAAAGAGCATGACAAAGCAATAACTTATGTATTGATATGTTGAAAGAAATTGTTTTCTTCTAGAGTTGGGATGAAACCAACCAATAGCCATATCTTCCTATACCTTCTCCAGGGTTTTTTTTGTTTGTTTTTTTAATTAGTAACAGTAAAATAACATAATAAGCAGGTATTTAAGATATGTGAATCTGTCCCCACCAGCTCCTTTTGATCACAGTGACCTCAGTTTGCTATGTCATGTTTAACACCCCCACCCTCTTTAGCCCTCCATTGTTTTGAAATATTAGCCACTGGGGTCCTGGGACTAAAACATAGAAAGTTTTCTGGTTTGACTTTTTGCCAAAACCATTAAAATATTCTCTGCACTGTCACAGCTTGTGCCACCTCCCGGGGCACTTGATTTAAAAGTAAATTACATGTAAGTGTCAGATGAAAAGAGCTTCATTATCTAATTCTTCCTACACCAGCATTTCTTTAAATTGCTTACTACGGACAGGAGACAATTAGTCCTGTGTTTGAAATGAGAAGTAATAAGTATCTGTCATTCCTATTAACCACAATTATTTTTTTGATATGCAAATAAAATTGCTTTCTATAGAAGTTAGATGGGGCAGCCATGCCTATGGGGGCCCAGGGGCCAAATGTGCTTCGGCCAACTCCGAGCACACTGAGGCACCTTGAGTTTCAGAGGCTGTTGACTGGACTAAGTCTTATAGCAGTCTGCTGATTGAATTGGAATTGCAATGATGAGAGAAAGATTGGAAGTCCTTCATCCCTTTGCAGTAGCTACAAGTAGTACACAAATGTTTCCATGGCACCAGCTAGCTTCCAAACAGATTTCAGAAACACCAGTGAAGACCCTGAGTCAGTAGGAGACTTCCTTACTGAAATGTGAATCGGCATAGCTCTTCCAGGCAGTCATCAGGACATGGAAGCTGATGCTAGCAATAATGCATCATTAGCAGAGGTTGACCAAACACCCACTTTCCTCAGTCCCTGCTGAGAAACCCCCATTCTGCCTATCATTCAGGTCCCGGTATGGTCACCTTTTCACAGGGGGTCTCACTTGACCCTTAGCACCACATTTAATTTAAATCTGTACAGTATCTAAGATACTTTCATTCTTATCCTTGCTTACAGGTGAAATACTCATTATGTTAGGTCAGAATCAAAGAGAAGATTAAACTAATACAAGCACAGACAGTCCTGCCCAATTCATGTCATCCCAAATATTACTGCAAGAGCTCTTAGCCTGCCCTTTGAATCATATCACCATATTCTTTATATGACTTCATTTGCTTCCTCCTCCTCCTGGATCTGCCTGTCTTTCACATAAAGTAACTTTGAACTACTGACAAGATAAAAAAAGGCTTCTCTGGGATAGCAGACAAGTTCAGTGCAGAAGTCAAGATATTCCTCAAGTTCCAGAGCCTGGGTACAGCATCTTCTCTACAAGGTTCAGCATGTGTTAATCACTCAGCTGGTCTGTATGAGACATTATTCTCAAGTTTGTAAGCTGTCAGGGTTATATATGACCTTTCTATGCTAAATATTTAAAATGTAATATAAACAAATCCTTTTAAATCTTTGTATTGTGCATATGGAATCTCTCTGGGACAGACCTTGGAACTGAGGGAAAATCTGGGCACCTGAGTGACACCTGGTTCTCAGAAGCAGCTCATGTGCATCTGAGCAACAAGAGTATATAGTTTCAGGGCTGGTTTAGACACATTTTACTACCTCTCTGCTTCCTTTGCTTTCTTCAGCATTCAGGGTTACAAGATTACTACTTCCATACAAATCATTCTGCACGAAATATTTTAAATAGGAGGCTGATATTTTATGAGGTGCAGAACAGACTTTGCTGAACTGATGACATCTTTAATTCTATGGTCAGTTATTAAGCATGCACACTGTAGAACTAGCAGAGTCAGTAGTGAGAAATACAGCTTTAAAGCAAACTAAAGTATCTGCTGGGAGATACAGTTAAGAATCCAGACACACTGGATTTATTTTTGGCTCACCCAAATATACACAGGAAGCTTTTGCAAAGTGATTAGGGCTCATTAAATGAAACACTTAAGAATAAACTTAAGTGATTTATCTAATGAGGATAAACTTGTTTGTGCTTACAGTTATTTTGCCAGAACAGTGCCACAGAATTGTATCTACTTTCATCCTTAAATCAAGAACATTAATAATCAAGTGCTGCAAGACCAGGTAGATGCCACTTGGAACCATGGCGAAGGTCAGTGCTATAGAAGGGACCTTTGTACAGAGCAGACAAATACGGAAGGCAGCAGTTTGTATTTGACAGCTTTGCCACTTCATGGTATTTTCTTCTTTTTCAGAAATAAGATGAACGTCCCCTCCAGGTCAAAGCTGGAAAGCTCAGAATGTAGATCTTCACACAAAACTCTCCTATGCACTCACCGTCAGTGTCTGTTTTGGAGGTTAAATGGAAGTATGGAGAGAGAATGGATGTCATTATTTTATATGAAAGCCACTTGTAAATTCTAAAGCTTCCAAATACAATGAGTAAAAACCTTAGTCATGACAATTATGCTTAATATGGGCATTTGTGTTAAAGTTCTTTCAGTTCTAATGCAGAAATTTTGATATCAAGTGGAAAAGTAATATTCAGTAGTCAGTTTGCATTTCCCTTATTGCACCTGGTATAACCTTTAGAAATACATTTCCTTCCTCTTGTATCTTTTAGAAGCTTCACAATTTTGGACATTATATTTAAGTAATAAGCTTATTTCCTTTGTTTCTTAACTAGTTTCTTGGAAAACAAGGCTTATGCCACTAAGCTCTGATAGAGTCCCCAAGAGCAAAGGGAAAGAGGTCTTAAAAATATTAAGGTCCTTCTGGTTGTATGAAAACGTGGCTAAAGGAAAAGCTGCAGTATTATCCTACAAATGCAAGCAACAGAAAACTACTTATTCATGTCAAGGGTCTACTAGCAAGTAAATAGCACTAGCTCTGCCAGCGTACTAGCAAACCTTATCATGCCTACTCTAATTCTGTCCTATCTCATCGCAGGCACAAGGGTTGCTTGAACAGACTGCAAGTTGTCTGCTGTTTTTATGAAGCACACATGGGTACCAGGAGAACATGAACAAGATTTTTTTAATTTGTGATTTGAAGCTAAGATCTGAACAGATGTCTCTGGAGATGAGCATCCATTGTGCTGTTCCTCTGCATATGACATAGGTCTCATGGGAAGGTACATTTCAAGGGTGAAAGTCAAATCACTTTTTAATAGGTTTTTAGAGATAGGACAGACACCTCCCTTACCACTTCCCTCTCCCCACTCATTTCCCCAAGAAAAACCTCTAACTTTTGCCTCCATGTCCTTCAACTTCATTGCCTGGCTAAATTTAACTAACAGAAAATACTACACTTCATTGCAGATTCAGACCTGAACTTAAGTCCTGTGTTTCACAGTTAAAACTGGGCCAAATCTGCACACAATTGTGTGTACTTTCCAGTTCACACCATTCAGTTGTGTGGGAGTGTGTAAAACTTGGGTGCTAAACTCCTACCCTTATGCAAGCAAGCATTCAGTGTTGGAGAATTCTCAGGATGAATGTTCTTTTAATAAATGACGGTTTTCATCACAAGCCCTAGAAAAATCAGGGAAAAAATTGTATGGCTTTACAGAGACTCTCAGATTAATTGACTTTTTGTCTATAAAATAGTTAATGTATAGTTCAGCAGCTATTTTACAGAACTGCTATTCAACAGCCTGTTGATGAAGGACATGCATAAGTAAAATCTTTGAAGGAATTTCATTTAGGAAACCACCAGGGGAAAGAATCCAAATCCAAACAGAGCCAAAGCTGACTGGATAACCCTGTCTATTATGGGTACATTCACCCAGGGAGCACCTCTCCTGACATCCCATCACAGAGAACCAACACACTCCATCCCTGCATGCTACAAATTTCCTACGAAGAGTTTGCTCAGCTGTTATCTCTGGTTTCCACAAAAGCTTGAAAGGAGACTGTTGAAAGCTTGTTCTGTTATCTGTGCTTTACACAGCCTGGTTGCTCAGCCTGCTTACCTATTCCTTCCCCTCTCTCAAAATAGATGATATGAAAATAGCATACCTTTTTCAGTGGGGGTGCAGGATTTCTAAGGCACTGGGAAGGAATAAGGAAAGCTGAAGTTACAGTGAACTGGCTGTATATTTGTGTTTGAAAGACTTCAAGTAGAGGCTAATTAATCCCATTGTTGATGCTAATATAGCTCCTTTTCAAGATTCACAATTCAGTGCTCCAAGCAAATTTACCTTTGATCTTTAGCTCAGAGATGATGATTGAAGTTTCTATCAAATGCATTTGTTTGCCTTTAGGCTCATCTATGGACTGGGGCAGGGCAAACAGACATGCAAAGTGTCACTGTGGCAAAAGGGAAAAGGGAACTAGAGGGTTTGGCTGTCAGTGAGGGTAGAGCTCAGTATAACTCCTGTGACCCTTTCCTTTGCTTCAAATAGCTGCATAGAGGCCAGGAAGGTGAAGAGTCCAGTAGACCATGCAGTGTGCAGCTTTGCAGTTCTGTCAGCCTTTGAAGGTTGCTCCCATTGCCATGCTCACTTTGTTCTGCTACCTCTGATTACAAGTTTCTTCCTCCCTCGCTTATCCCCTTCCAAATAGGATTAACCCCATGTGCAAGGTATGAATGCTCTCACTTAACAGGCCTTCTTGATCCACCAGCTGACAAAAAAAATAAATGATGGAGCAACTGCCTGAATCTCTGCAGGTCTCTCTTCACCTTTAACCAACCCAAAACTTGAGCAGCCCTTGCTCATCTGTAAATGGTACAGACACTGTGAATCCAGAAGTCAGCCTTGGCCTGGTGACATCCACTAAATATGCTCTTTAACTGTAAGCTGTCTGGTGTCACCTTCCCCTGGCATTCAAGGAGCAGCTTTGGCACACTGGGCATCCTGGTCTGGGAGCACGAGGCTTACAGGGAAGTGAATAAAGACATGGGCTGGAGAGACTGTGACTATCAGTAAGGCCTGGAATATAAGCAAGCACTTAGAAAAAGCCAAGAGCATATACATTTTGTCATCATTGTGTGTCCAACACTGGTCTAACTCCACTTCAGAGAAATGTTAATAAAAACAGGTTACATTCCTTAGGTGATATAAACTTCTCTACCAAACATAAATCCTTTTGATAAGGTGCTAGCTGTGGTTAACACCTCCCAGCTTCTTTTCCTTACAATAATGCTCAATAGCTATTTAACCAGTCCAGAGTGTTACAGGCCTTAGTCTTTAAATGAAGATGTGCAAGTCTGAATTGCCATGAGCTTAGTGCACTCCATAAGCTATTTGCCCAGGGACAGGTGCTTTGTAGGGTGACTGAGGACATCATGTGCCAGCTACCTTGACATCCCACCAAGCTGCTTAATGATAAACTCATACTACTAAGCTGTCAGGTATGTAGTGTCCCCATATACCCCTGGGAACACTGGTGTCTGCAGGCAGTGACATTACGACAGCCACTGTCTGGACGATCAGTCCCAGGGTGCTCCCCAAAGGATGGCACAGCCATCCTCTGCATGTCTCTGCAGCCATTGCTTTGTTTAGACTTGGAAATGCACTTGAACCCTTTTGCTTTATGCCACAGATGCTCCTTTTCAGAATTCTCATTTCAAGAGGGATGACATCTTTCAGTGCCAAAACAAGCTCAGTTTGAAGGGACAATATTTTTCCTTTCCTTTTTGCACAGTATACACCCCTAAAAGCTATCACCTACTTTGAAGGAAGCAACAGTCATAGACGTAGTTAGCCAGAACAGGTCTTACCTCAGTAGTATTTAACCTTGCTTAGGCTTTCTGAACACTAGTACTGCCCCCATTTATGTTTAAGGGCTTTCAGAGGAAGCAATGCTTTACAGAGCTTTGAAGAAAACAATCCATACCACACACCTTTCCCCAGCCTTGATCACACTAATCAGAACTCACTTATGTATGGAAAAAGTCACAAATAGGTGTCTGAATTACTGGCTCGCAACCAGGATTAGACATAACTTATGATGGAGGAAAACAATGAGTTTATTTTACTGTATTGGGCATTCAGATCTGTGGTAGCAAGTCTCCATTGTTGGAGTTTTGGATGTTTTAAGGGAGCTCTTAGGCCAGCAGACTACAGATTATCTGGTATGCCTAAACTCAAACCAGCGTAAACTGCATTTGTCAGATTAATCAGCATACAAAGATGAGTCTACACTGCCAGAAAGCAGAATCTGAATTTGACATCTCTGGTTTTTGAGGTGGTGCATTTCACAGTCTAAGGTCTCAAAAATTCAAGTGAATTACTGAATTACCACATGTAAGGCAAGCTGTCATCCCATGTAGAAAGCCAACGGTTTAAGGCACAGCTACAAACAGAAGTCAACCTTGCTAGCATTTTAGAGAGGCCCAAGGATTGGCTCAGGGTATTCTTTCTAGTCACCTTCAGCAGCCATAAATCAGCCTCTGTGACGTTTACAGCTGGTTTCTTACACTCCTGCAGTGCCAAGAAGCTGTAATGCATCAGATGACTTAGCTTAAAGGTTATCTCAGCAAGATTTTGATCAAAGTTAGCTTCTAAAATCTAGAAAATTCTTTCTGACTTGCTCTACGATACAGCCACAAACATGTCATGTGAGATCACTCAGACTCATGTGACATGAATACTGTTTTCACAGGTCACATCCCACCCACTGTGCTTCAGAGAAAGTGTTCTTCACCCCTTCTCTTTGCAAGCCTGGAGCAACTAATTCTAGTTACTTCCTCCAACACAAGACATTTACTGAGCATTTATCAAGCCCAAAAGACTTAAGTCATTGATCTCTGCCCCATTATCTGTCCGGGATGGCTGGGCTAGTTTTGCCTGTTATTTCTTTGAGTGCTGTCTATAGATATATAACTACTCTTATTGCAGCAGATACTCAGCTTGGGGCTTTCAGGTCCATGGGCTCCTGTTGATGGTAAAACTCAAGAATTTTGTTGCCTAGACTTACTGTACTCAGCACTGACTGGACCACAGCTTGTGGTGCATGACTTGTTCAGTTTACTTCAAGTCCACTTAGTCCTTCCCAAACTGTCTTGTATTTAGATGTTACCACTGCTTTAATCCATCCCTAACTCTAGCCCACCAGATGCTGGCCTTCACCTTTTTTTCTCCTTACAAGGTTCCCACACAAAGCAGGAAACCTAATAAGGCAGGATGATCAGTCTTAGTTTTCCATCAGAGGCGATTTTTAGTTTAGCATAAACTCCAGGAAAAAAAAAAAAAAAGAAAAAAAAAAAAAAAAAAACCCACACTGTACTGAGCTGCTGCAAACCAATAAGGGCCGTCCTGCATGGCTTGGATCAAGTTCAGCCTGGGGCTTAAGGTCACCAACAGTACCTGGGAACATGACAGACATTTCAGCCAATTTCACAGCCACATTCCTTGCACTCAAGTGTTGATTTTTGTGAAAGCATAGGTTTGCAAGCAGTCATTGAAGGCTTCTGACATTTGAAGTAGGTTATAAAAAGAGTCATCAATAAGAGAAAGAATCTCAAAGTAGATCTGCAGAAACAGATAGTGCTGTGTATGACCCAAGATGATAGCACTGTGACCAGGCTAGCATATGGCTGCCTATTCAGATCTGGAATGGCTCAGGAAAGGAAAGTTTGTCAAAAGGATTGAATTACTGCAGAGTCCCAGAAGAGTACTGGTATCGGCCATGTCCACCCAGGACTGCTCTAGATTTGTCCTGTCTTGTGGGGGAAGAGGTCTGTGCTTATTTTTCTGGCAAAAAGGGAGGACAAGGCAGAAGTGAAATGTGAAGCTCCTTTGCAGAAATAAATCAGCTAATTGGGGTCAAGTCAGAGGAGTTGCAGAGATGATTATGGATTATTTTATTAAAGTGCAAAGGGCTGACAAGTGAAAAACATTCAGGATGTCAAAGGACTGTCACAAATACACAGAACTTATATTGTAGATGAGGTACCTTGGGGTGATTAATGTAGGAGTAATCTGCTGCCAGGCTTGCAAATTGTCTGCTGCTTTATAGGCTCAGTCACTTATAGCCTCTGCCAGACCTTGGCTCTATATATGCACTTGAGATGCATTAGGAGACATTCTAGCACTGTAGATTTGCCTAGCAGAGTCAGACCTTAAACAGTGAGTGATCCCAGCTCTGGGAAAACTGCATTTTGAGCCAAGCTGAATAAACACAGCATGAATATAGCACTTTGGAAATGGATTTGTAGGTGGTGAGGAAACAGGACTGCTTTAAAAGACTGGGCTGAAAGAAGGATAGATACATAGGACAGTGCTTAGTAGATGAGATCTTTCACTAGTCTGGTTCTCAAGTGTACCACTACTACAGGTCATGCTTTTATACTCCCTGGAAGCTTATGCCTAAAGCTGCAAAGGCTTTAAAATCCAGATGGAAATTCAGTCAAACTCACAAAAAAACCCAGAAATAAGTCAATATAATAGGCAAGTCTCTTTGAAGCTTTTAACTCAGCTACAATGCCACTTCCCCTCAATATCTGTGCACTCTACAAAAACACAGTCTCATGGCTGGCATGCAACAGGTTGTTCTGTTGATGCTGGACAGGTTTTGGTAGGGAGGGATTTTGATTAATTCAGTAGTGCTTTGCCAACCTTATCGAAACCAGGCACTTTCAGGGAGATGAAATGCAGAGCAGGCTCATCTAAAAAGGGCTTTTACAAGAGGTGTGTGCACTAAATCCTGAAGGATGCCAGCATTTCTCTGCAACTACCCTCATTTCTTGGTGAAAATTGTGAACCAAGGAGCAGTATTTTGAAGATCATTAATTCCGCAGAGCTGAAGACTGAACTACATCCTGCTCCTGTTTAATGGGGAGGTGTGGGCTTGCCATTACCTTCACCAGAACACAGTTCAAATCCTCAGTCCTTGATGTCTTTGATTTTTCACTACCTGCCTTGAGCACACTTTGGAAGCACAATGATTAAGTGATACTCTTATCTGTGATGCAGACAGACGAAGGGAAGGCATCTAAGGGTCTAAGTCCTATTGATGTGAACACCTAAATCCTTCAGACAGCTTTAGAAAGAAACTGAAGCCTGAATACCTAGTTATTCAGTTCTGGAGTACAGGCTGAAATCACAAGGGGATTCATTCCCATCCTTGTGGTCTTTCTGCTAGACCACACTGCCTCCCAGTTAATTAATTCTATTGATTTGTTTGTATTTATCAGCCTTTCCACACTCAGCAGTTATTTAGGACTTACATGGGTAATGCATTTTCCAGTTAAATTGATCCTACTTTTTATATCCTATCATGCACTTATTTGAAATTTCCCTGCCAAGTGTTTTAATGTTTTCAAGTTGAATGTTGATTCATATTACTTAAAATACCCTGCAAGAAGGGAAAATCTGTGTAGCAGAGTAACTAATAAAATGGGCTCTTTAAACCTGATTAATGACCAGTGAGGGTAAAGCACTTCCCTCCAGCAAAATAAACAAAACAACCCAGACCATTACATCTAGTGGTACCTACTGAGATTGAAATCCCCTCGCTTCTACAGGGCCGCGTGGTGGTTTAAGCCCTGCCGGGACCGGAGAGCACATTGCCGTTGCCTGTCCCCCACCCTCAGCCAGTTGGGCTGGCAGTGAGGCACAAACCCCGGGGTAAAATAAGAAGAAATTTAATACAACCATGTGATAAACAATCGGAACAACAACAGTAGCAATGATAACAACAATAAACAGCAATAAAGTGAACAAGACAAACGATATACAGAGAAATACCATGAAATGGTCAGGGAACAAACCCGCCGCGTGTGTGTGCCGCAACCTGAAAACCAAAAGAGTAAAAAGAGGTTCCGCCCCTGGACCTGAAATCAGCATGGTATGAATAACCCGGCTGGAGATCCCTTTCCCCTCTCTCTGCTGGGGAAACTCATCCCTATTCTAGATGAACCAGGACAGGCCATAATAAAACCCTTTTCTGCCTTCCTGCTCCTTCTCCAAAGATCTCAACCTGGTATCTAACCTACTTAGGTCAATGAATTTATATACTGAGTGGTATGTCATGATGGCTGTTCCAGAAACCACCGTACCCTGCCAACATGGAGCCAAGCCACTTCTAATGGCCAGGGTGAAAGCAAGTAGCTTTGTGCACAGCAGTGACATCAGCCTGTAGTCGAATCATTATGGGCTTGGAGTAATGAATTCTCTATCTGTTAGCAATAACTTACTCCTGATGGCAGCTGTTGTGAGAAGTCTCCACACATATTTGATATGGGAGTATTTAAGGGCCTTGAAATATCACAGGGTAGCTTAGTGTGGGTGATTTCATTTGGAGCATCTGCTGGTGGCTTTCGTTAGCTCAACTGCAGCTATTGCTAGCAGATAGGTGATAAACCTTGAGGGAGAGGGAAATCAAATGAGAGATGGGAGTTTAGGCTCATATTTACACTAATAGCAAAATGAAGACATTAAGCTGTTGTCGTGCTTTGAGAAGTGGCCTTTCTACAACTCATGTTTATTCATGCCTATTAGGATGGATACAAAGGTTGAACTCTTAATGTGGAAGCCACTTAACCAAAAAATCCCTTTTGCTTTAGACCCAAAGCATCCTTTCTCACAGATCATGAATTTTCTTTAGTCTGGGTCTTTATGCCCCATAGCCTGGAGATTGCCTATCTCTTTAGCAGCTAATCATCCCCAGCCAGTCCTGTCTATAGACAGCCATGCTAAATTCTGGATGGGACTAGACAGTTTTGGAAGTAACTGCAGACAGCTGTCATTCGCAAGGATTTTTAGAGGCAGACCATGCTGTCTCTCAGTGATGCTCTTCTGTAGACAGTAAGGTGAGAAATAATTTACCAGAAGTCTGACCATTTCAAACATACCACTCTATACTCAGTGGGAGGGAGACTTCCAGGGTGACTGACTTGCCCTTGCTTAGTTTATTTATGCGCCTTTAGTTTCCTGGTCCTCTGCTATTTTTTAAATTCAGTGATCCTGAAACAAGGTGTCAGGTTGATGTTAACTCCTTCTAGCCTTTGACTCCTGGGGTGTGATGGCCACCTTGAAATGGCACCAGGTTTTAGAACAATATTAGGTCAGTGGCTACAACAACAACTTCTGCTTGGAAGCAGTCACCTCTTCAAGAGACCAGAGTGCAGCCCATATACAGACATAATATCATAGCTCCCTGGCCGTACCTTGTACAGAGCTAATTCAGGAGAGGAATATTCAAGATGACAAGATGGACAGCATGTCAGAGTAGTGCAGTCTGCAACAGCACCTTTCACTGAACAGCACTGATATCTGTCTCCAAGAAAGTAGCATTAGAAGAAACCTGTCCCCAGACTGTACATATCAGCGTGCATAAATAAATCCCATGAATACAAGCTTTGTCAATCTTCTTGACAAAGATCACAGCCTTTAGATAAGGAGCCCAGCCAAAAGCACATTTCTATTCCTTTCTTCATCATTAAACTTGATAGCTCAGTGATAGGCAGCTATTCAATAAGATTAAGGCTCGCAGCAAAAAGAAAACTCACACAATGACCACAAACTTTCCTCCCTCCATTTCTTTATATAAATATTTTTTTGGTTCAGTTTACAGTAAGCAAACAGCAGCAATGCACAGAAGGGTGATCTCCAGTGAAGAAAAATCTCTAGCCCATTTACAATGAAATCTATTATCTCAAGCTGTTCAGACTCAGGAAAGATTCTTGCCAGGAGGACCTGTGAACAAAATGCAGTTATTCATGATAGTTTATCGGGTGGGATATCTTTTAAACCTAAATGAGTTTCCAGAGATTTTCATGACTGCATCTCCCTGGTCTTATGCAGAATGCGGGACTGGATGTAACTGCCCTCAATCCAGCCAGAACTCAAACTAAGCCTGACATTTCGATGAGCTTCCTAAGCAGTAGACAATTGGCAAGTCTTAGAAAAACATTTACTGGCCAAGGATAAGAAATCCATTCAAACCTCAGATAACTACCTCAATCAATGGGTCTGAGTCACTGACATACCAAATAATTTATAAATGTGGAATAAGTAGGATCAAGGGCACCTTGCTGCCAAGTTATTAACAGCAGCAACTGTGAGGCAGTATAGATACACATAGTGTAGGGACTAATTTGTCTAATTTTAGAGATCTACAAAGTTGACTGGGGAGGGCAGACACATCTGGCCTGCTTTGGAGGTCTGTGTTTGATTAAGCTGAACTGTTCCACAGGAGTCTTCTCCAGCAACAGCTATAAGGAAGCCCAATATTAGATCTAATGAGCTGTCATACCAGAAAAATACGCCTCTGCAAATTAAAAGCTCCCTCCAAAAGAATCTCCCAGTACACAGCTTCATATTTTTAGTCTGATCTATGATGTGCACCAGCAGGTACACTCCTGTTAGTTCTTCTTTATGGAAACACATTTTTTTCTAAGGTGAAGGCAATTCCCTTGCAGTACAGTCAGTGGTACGTCACCTCCCCACCCACTTCAGGGAAGTTTAACTGTCTACTTCATCTCTCACTAAAAAAGTCTCCACTTCAGTCAGAGCAGTCAATGCAATACAACCGTGCAGTGACAACTTCAGAGCTGGATAAAAGAGGATGCTCAAACAACTTCACCACAAATTCCCTAAGGCCTGATGGTGCATGTCAGCAATCATCTTACTGCATATATCCTAGAAGGGCCAATGCAATAGGGACCTCGGCTAGAGTCCCAACCACACGGATGTCAGCTGCTTAGTACAGGACAAATTTATCTCATTGGTATCTCTTCCAAATATAACACCTCCAAATTGTATCAGAGCATCAGTCAGTGCAAGCAGACCTCTCTGGAATCACATTCCCTCATGTGAGGAGCTTTCATCTGAAGCCTCAGTGGGCATAATTAGTAAATATATTTGCTTGCTGTGCATATCTAGAACTTGGGGTTTTTCCTCAAATTTTAGTGTGGCTTTCACTGCAATATTTTAAGTGCTGGTGGAATTATCCTGTGCTGGTAATACTACTACCAACTGAAGATACAGCAAAAGGTGGGACACTCCACCCCATGGAGGAATTCATGGGCTGAAGATAGATGGTGGGCACTCACAAGGCACAACTCTCAACTACTAACTCAAAATCAGAAGTCAAAACTGTCCATTTTGTCAGTTTATCTTTAAACAGAGATCTGTTTAAAGTGCTCTCTGCACCTCAGTCATCTAAGGTGTAAGTGCAGATACAAGGTCTGTGAGAAATACAGCATTTAAGTACCTAGTAGAGGAAAGATTTTATTTTCAGCAGTGTTTGCCCTATAACTCCAAACTACTGTGATACATTACACTTAAAATATTCCAAATGAGGTACTGTTGTGCCCATGCCTGAGAGAAAAAAACAGGGAGGAGGAACAGCCAGTGGTGAATCTGGCACACTCCTGGCTTGCTCTAGCCTTGCAACACTCTTGTTTGCAATACAGAGATGATGCAATATTCAGACATTCTGGTTTCTGAATACATTCTAGCCTACATCCAACAGCAGGGAGCTAGCCTCAAGCAGTCACTGCTACTTACACTGGGACATTAAGTCAAAGCATCACTTCCTTACTTAGTTCACCAGTAACACCGAGCACCTCCAGTCAATTTAATTTACTTGAGACTCCTGAGATGAGCGGTCTGTCCACTATTGATTATGGATACAAAAGTGACTAGCCCTAAAATTGCACAGTGCCTAAGTCAGTCCTAGTTTACTTCTGCAGAGCCCTTAGAAATTAGAAAAGCCTGTTTTAATGTCCAGGCTAATAACAAAGATGCCCATTCATTTCAGTGCTGTGACCTAGTTGCCATGTTTTGACAAATCCAGCTCCTCACATCTCTGGAGTTACATGACACCAGAAAGCCTATGCAAATACACAAATGTCGTCTTCAGGGCTAAAACCTGGGCTAGACCCAAGCCCACTGGAAGATATTCAAGAGTAATCAGAATTTCAAAAAACTCTAAAAAGGCCTGTTCTCATCATACTTTCCAGGTGAGTCACTCAGGAGAAAAAGTCATTAGGACAGCTGGGCTGCCTGTGGGACCATTTCTATAGATAATATTTTATCCTAAATCCCTTGTTTGAACAACCATTGTTTTTTAATAGGAGTGTGCCTCAGATAAACTGCAAAAGATCAACACAACTTATCTCTAGAAGATAACACCTAACATGACCTGGATTACTTTATGCTTACTTTGCACTAAGTAGCAGTGGAAAGAGAACAGTATGTGCACAGTGGCCAATACTGCTCTTAATGCAAGTGGCAGAGGGCCAGCCATTAATGCTGCAGGTCCAGCACATCACCTCTGTGTATGAGTCTGCTGGTTAAACAGGTCCCACTTCTTACTACTGACTATTTTGATATGAAGGTGCACATTGTCTGAAAGCTGTTTGGTGTCCTTTCAGTGTCCTGAGACACTATCTTACTAAATGTTCAGCCCATGCACTAGTCCTGGAAGGTGCCATGCACCTAAAAATTGCATAAACACTGTGTTGGGATGCCCACTCCTTCTTGGAAAATCAGATGTAAAAGTCCCTCTGCCTTTATTGGATTAGAACTTCTGAAAAGGACGTCAGTACCTCTTACTGGAGCTTAATTGGGAATTGGGCAAGAGAAACTTCTTTTCCATGTGGTACTTTGGACAGTTTTTCCATGTCCTTCATTGGCAGCTTCTGCCAGAGTCCTGAACTTTAAGCTTCTCTGCACATCTCCATGTTCCTGAAATGTTGTTCAAGTTGATACTTATTAATATTCCTTATTAAAGTCTTCTAGAATAAAATCTTTCCTAATTAGTAATGTTAGAGTGCCTTTTCCATTATTCATTAGAAAGGAGAAATGGGTTAGTCCTTTGCAGCATCTTCCAGAGAGCATTGAGGTTACTCTGATACAGTTCAAGTGTCTCCAGCTGTAGCTGTAAATTTCCACTCCTATTTTCTGTCATTCCTCTTCCTCAGATATCATGTTCTCTGGCTGCTAATCTTCCCTGCACATTCCCATTTGTGTACTGCCCAGTCAGTACACTGGCACAGCACACACTTCCAGATGCACACACACAAATACAAAGCACAAGTCCTGCCACACATGCAACATACCGCACACTCAGAAATACAAATATTTTCACACCAGTGCATAACCTGTCATGTACTTGCATTTTCCTTTAGGAAGCGTTTTGCAGGGAGACACAGTAAACACCAATTTGTGCATGTAGGAATTAACATCCCTACACTCATCGTTTAACATATCTAAAGACAGTACTCTATTGCTCTGGAAATCTTCTCTCCAGTAACACGGTAACAGGTGTTTTGTCATGGGACAAGGCATTAGAAAAGAATTTAAAATGGTAACAAGAAACACAAGACTTCAACAAGCAAAAATAAAGTCTTTAGGCTAATTCCCTAAATTCCCATCCCTTAATTCCTAATTAGGCAATTACCCAATTCCCTTTCCACCCATAGCTGAGGAGGACAGAACTATCATTCTCCTTTGTGCTAAAAATACTAATTGATCTGAGAAGTATTCAATGTTCTTTGCATGCAGAGACTATGGTGGTGGGGAAAAATGTTTATTCTCTCAGCTCACATATTATGTATTCAGACAAGTCAGGTGAAGAGAGGGAAGAGAAAGATGGGGGAGGGGATTAACAATTTAGGAAGATACCTCTCCTAGCAGAGGTGAATAAATTGTTTTTGATATATTCAGTTCTCCGGTTCCAATCTATTGGTGGAAGCAATCCACAGAAATAAGAAATACAGGCAGTGGCCATAAGCACCATTATGCTATATACCTATTAATTTAAATGTGATTTAAGGTAAGATTTTTGACTCACAGAAAAGAAGCACTGAAGGGAAAAGGATATTTAAAGGGTTGTTTGCTTCATACATGTGGGAATCTTCTGCCATTTTTCATTTCACCCATTGCATCACAGTGCAAACCTGACCAGAGATAGGATCTGGTGGCACTCAAGTAATATTTACTTGAAGAACCTCAGGAACCTTTCACTGCAAAACTCATCCTTTTTTACCAGAGAAACAGCCTCTTGGAAGGTGTTGAACATTAGCAAATCTCTGGAGGATTTAATGATAAGGGAGAGTTTCCTCCTGAACCCCTAAACCACATCAAGTAAAGTGTATGCTCTGATCTTCCCAACTACTACAATAGCCTCCCTGTGCCTTCTTTCACTGGGGAGTCAGGTTTCCCATTCGGTGGTCAGCCCTTGGGCTCCTAGGGTCTTGTCTGAAATCCAGCTGGGTCAGCTGAACTGTTCAGGGATTCATAAAGTGGTTTCCCCCCCTTGGAAACAACAGTTTGTTAAAATGAAAACACATGTCCAAATTGTGCCCATTTCTGACAGCTCCTTTCACTAGGGTTATGGAGGGGTGGGGGGTTTGTGGTTTGATGCTAAGCATCTAAGTACAGTCACTCTTCACCTATAAAGAGCTTGGGCACTAGCCACTAGCTGCTTTTGTACCCAATGCAGATGCTGAAAATAGCCTGGAGTCAACTACTTGAAGTCCTTCAGCATTTCCCTGGAGCAAAGGGCCCAGACAGTCACTAGCATCCTCTGCTTGTCATCTAATTATCAAAAAACTTCTCCCCTTAGGCTTCCTCATTTTTCAGAAACTTGTAGTTTTCCATGTAATCATGGAAGTAGGGCAGTTTCTTGACCTTGCCTTAACACTTGTGGGGATTTACAGAGTTACAAACAGTGAAAAAGCTTCTTTTGCAGTCCTCCATTACTCCTTGGTTGAAGAAAACTCATCAAAATCCATATATGTTTCGACTGAGCAAGAACAAAGGAGCGTGGAATACATTTACAAGAAATTAAAATTGTTTCTCTGCCACAGGCTAAAAAAAAATCCCCCTTCCCTTGGGCTTTGAGTTTGATTTGTATTTCAATAAAAATAAATCAAAGTGGACAGATTAGTGTGTTTTGAAATGCAAATGCTTTGAAAACATTAAAGGACAAACAACAAGGTGGCATGTTCTCAGTTTATTTTTGGTTATTATTTTTATTTACCCTTTGTTCTTAAATGATCATGTGTATCCTATGTGCCTGATGGAAAATTTTGTTCTATGAAGTAAACCAGCTGTAAAAAGCAGTGAGTTTCTTCTGCAATATTTCCTCACTACTGAACAATGCAAGGCAGCTGTTTGAAATAGCTACGTAATTTGAATCTTGGATCCCAAGGCATATCCTAAAGCCTCAGAAAGCTACTGAGTGGTTTTGGCTGAACCTGAATATAAGTGAACAGCAGCAAACTGTTTTACAGGTGATACTCAGACACTGGGTTTTGAGGGCCTGTTTCTGATCTCACTTCAACAAGATGAGAAGCACCTGTGTCAGTGGTGGAGTTACCTCCATGCAGAAAGGAAAAGCAAGACCTGAACCAGACCCAGACATGATTTTAAGAGGCAGGGTGCCCATTCATAATTGATAAGGCAGCATTGTGGTTCCAAGTTAATGGACAATGAATAGACAGTACACAAAATACTTGCAGAGACTCCTTAGGACACGCTGTTCTAAGCTCAGCAGAAGTACAGGAGATAGATACGATCTTCATGAGTTTCCTCACAAAGCAGTTTTATACAGATAAACGTTTAATATTTTAGTTACATTTGTCTGAGGAAGCTGCAGCCCTGAATACCCTTGTTATACTGCTACCAGAAGCCTAACACCCAAACAGAAGTCTCCCCACATTGGGCATCCATTGGGCAAGCTTTACCATGACGCCACCTCCAACACACAGCAGATCTTCATCCTCCACTGCAAAGGCCACAATGCATACATGAAGCAAATCCCCAACATCTTCTACTTGACCACAACTGAGACAAACATGATTTTTTTTTTTCCCCCCCTGTGGAAGACTGAGCAAACAATATTTTTAAGCTGTTTGCTTTTATTTCTTCAAATAACTTTTTTAAAGGACTGAAGGAGTGTTTTATCTTTGCAATGGATCATAAGATCTTATGAAAGCCAAGCAAAGAGAAGGAAGAGAGCCAAAAAGGCTTTCAATGTGTCTAAGTGTTGAGAAGCAAAGATCTTTCTAAATTCCTTAGATCACTCTGTGTTCCTCCCAAGATAATTTCACATCAGTATTAGAGGGAGAGCTTTAAGCTGAAGTACAGCTCCAGCTTCAAATTCTTCCAAACCTCAGAGATATTTAGAGCCTGGCTTTGGGATCCAGTCTCACTTGGAAGATGGGTATTTCACAAATTGCAGACCTAGATTAAGTGTTAAATTCAGCTTGAGGCTGTCTAGCAATAGAGATTTGTCTGGTATCATCTGCAGATACTCCAAGGAAGCCAACAAACTTCAATGAACTGTTCTAAG
Source organism: Athene cunicularia (assembly GCF_003259725.1). Lineage (NCBI taxonomy): Eukaryota > Metazoa > Chordata > Aves > Strigiformes > Strigidae > Athene > Athene cunicularia. Next base: position 10,618,102 of record NW_020799117.1, on the reverse strand, counting down.
AGACTTGTTTCACAGAATTTTTTAAACCCTTAAGAGAGAATGGCCATCATTTGTTTAGATAATAGAGTTCTGAATTCAGGTCTATGGAGGAAGGACAAGCAACAAGAAAATGATCTTGTGGTCACCAATTCCCCAAACATGGGATATTCTGTCCTGGGAAGGGGTGTAAATTCCAAGTGAACACAACTTGTAAAGAATAGGGTATGCATTACTGTGTTGATCTAAGAAGGTATATTAAATCTCCCTTGGCCAGGGTATATATAAAATGCCATTGCTTCTCCTACCATTATTTACTCTTGCCAGGGAAACATAGAAAAGAATATGCTTTAGTGAGATTTATCAAGAAGGAATTTGGCCCCCTGTGTGCCCTCTCCACACCCACTAGCTTAGATTTGTTAATAAATGTAAAGGACAGTCTCCAGGTTCACATTGTAGCTACCACCATCGCAGTCTCCTTTCACAAAACAGAAGCGCCATGGAAGGCATTTTTAGTAATCCAGTCAGCCTTCCAGGAATTGCCTTCTGCAAGATCAAGCAACTTTCTTCTATATTATGAAGACTTTAAGTGCTCAGTACCACCTTCAGACCTATGGACAACTTCAGTATTATGGGGAATAACCATTTAGGCAGTTCTTAAGTGATCTTTTAAGACCTTATTTGCATACTCAGCATATATAACATCAGCACATCTGAAGCTTGCTGTGCAGTACCAATTTTTCTAACATAAATGAAATTTATGTTAATGTTGAGAAGATTAAATTTGTTACTGTAGCTATACAGCATTTCTCAGCCACCTTAAGTGACATGGAAGGGCCAAAATACCACCCTTACCATATTATATAGCTCCAGGCAACAGTAAAGGAGGCTGCCTTGCAGTGCACAGTGCTCACCAGCTGGATGCTCTGATGTGTCCACACTCAGCCCTGTGCAAATCCATGGCCACTAAGTACTCAAGTACCCATGAAAGTACCATGCTTCAGGTAGCCACAGTCACAAGAATGCCACCGAAATAGAGGTGCTGTTCAAAAACTGAAAATCATTAATTTCATATCTATAAATGCTCTCCTTGCTAAGGACATGCCAATCCCAAAGGGGTATTGAATACTTTGTTAGTTAAACTTCAGAAATATGTTGTTTACTACACTTTCTAGGAAGCACTGTCACCTTGTATTTAGACATAGAACTCAGAACTGCAGCAATGAAGATTAAAGGCCAAATCAGGGCTTCACCCTGTACAACAGAACACTGAGAAGCCAGCCTTCACCAGTACTCCCAGTTTTTGCAGCACTTGGCTCTGCACCAGAGCAAGGCCCTTTAACTTCACCTGGAGGATGCACCAATGAATGAATCATTTTTAACAAGCAAACCACACTCTAAAGTTTGTTCTGGTACACTGTGGGCTTGGTTCTCTTCCTTTTCTTTTACATATCTTTAAGTGGTATTTATCACAGCTGTGCTAGGCTGGGCACAATCCATCTATCAAGAGCAACATAATGACATTGAACTGCAGCCCTCAAGAATTAAATGTGTGCATCATGACAGCTTGTAGTGGAGAATGAGAATGAGCTGGAATTAGAGGAGCCTCTATCCTCTGCAACTGGAGCATATCAGGGACTGTAACACTGAAATACAATTGTTGTTTATAATCTCTTTTCACAGATGTAAATACCAGACTGGCATGAAAGTTGGCCAGTATTTTAATATACCAACAAGTTTGAGATGATGAATTTATTTTATAACATTAATGTGTAATCCATTACCTTTCAGGATAATGCAGCAGCACAAGAAGCAGCAGTTATTACAGTACATAAAATACTTGCTGAACACTAAAACTTCTGAGAGGCAGCCCCAGTAGCTTTTTCTTTCCAAATATATTTTTTCTTTATAAATTCAGTGAGAGTATCACCTGCCCAGTTTCAGCAAATCTGCAGCCAGATGTCAGCTTTGATCTCATCACCACAGAACAAGGACAGGTAAAGGACAAATAGGTTACACTGCACTTCAGCAATAGGAAGAATTAACTTTGCTTGTTCCTTGCAGCACCATCTGGGTTTGGCAAAGTTAGCTCTCATCCATATCAAGAGTTCATTAAAGGAAATAATTTTGTTTTCCAAATGCCGTTCCTTCCTGTTTCTTCTGGATATGTAATGCTTGATCCCTTGACTTACTCCTTCTGTCCTCATGATTCATACTTTAAGCATCTTAACCCAAAAAGCACTACAGACAACTGCTAGAATTAGTGCAAGGCATTTAAAGCACATTTTTAATATGTAAAGTAACATGCCATAATGTGTTTCTCATCAAGTCTGAAATGAGATGAGAAACCACAACTCTCTAGTCAGCGCTACAGACCAGGATAACCAGAACCCTGCATTTCAGATCTGTTTTCTGACAGATGCCAGACACCTGGCAGACTTCAGCCTCCTCCCACAGAGGGGAGCCAGCCACACGCTACCTCCTAATACCCCAAAGACAAAAATTGCCTGGCAGCACTTGAAGATCAAGCACTGCAGAAACAGAAAGCATGACCACTTCACCAGTCATAGCCCAAACTCTAAAGCAAACAAGTCACAACAATTCTACCCCCACACTTCTCAGTATCCTCCACCAAGATGCTTGTGGGTCACAACTCCATCCTTAGATATACACAGCATTTCAGTCTCTAAAAGCCAGGGAATTTCAACCACCTATGACACCCTCACCCAGATAGCCCAAGCAGTACCTTCTTCTTGATAGCTGTCTCCATGTAGCTGAGCAGTCTTTGCAGTGTAACAACCCATCACCCTACAGTACCTCCTGTAACAGCTCAGACTTTGAGCAGCTACTCTGGGCCACCTTGCTGATTTATAAACTGGCTGTAGGGTGGAGCTGGAGGGCAGGTCATTCCCTTAAAGGACCTGTGCACAGTAGAAGACCTTCCTTGTATCAGCAGGGTCATGGGCCCTTACAACCAGACCTTCCAAAAATATTTTGTTTCATAAAATTATTTTAAGAAAACTATATGGCAATTGGCTGCATTTTCCATTCATATTATATTTTAATGGAGGGAGGGTTGTATTCTAAAAATATCATTCTTGGTCATAGCAAGATGTTACTTCTGGATGACTTAATTCCTATAGATTATATTTTTTTATTTTCACTTTCATATCTCTAAATTTTTATTTCAAAATGTACAGCATACTGATGTCTAGATGATGTAACATATCATGTCAAATAAATGTTCTATGATCTTCTCATACTAAGCATATAGTAGGCATAAGATATTATAATATAATCTTTCATCAAATTTATTGTAAAATTCTTTAAGGACAGCTGCTAATTAGAAGAGATCTAAACCAACTTATTTTTTAGATCAAAGTATCCCCTATTTGAGTTTGTAATGAAATAGCCTAACACTTTGAAGAAGAAAAGAAGTACATTAATTAGAGAAAAAAAAAGTTGTCAGTGTCTGTTGATTAGCCTGTGATCTGTTCTTTTCGTACAGTTCTATGGACTTTTAATTTCCCTGGAAATGCTGACATATCCAAATTTCCAGGGAAATAGATTTCAAAGTTTCGAGTTGCTCTCATAACTTGTAACTTATTCCACTTGTGGCTGCTCCATCCTTAATGGTTCCAGACATTGAAGGACTTCATCTGCAAAAGCGAGTGACAACCATGTTTCCTGCACCATCATTTCTGCCAAGTACCAACAGGTTTATTGAACAGTCTTCATGTTGTTTCATAAAGACTTAAAATATGACAGCGTCAGGGACATTCTCTGCCATGTTACTTCTCACTGCATCAGTTAAAATAAATGGAGAGAAGACAGGAATAGGCAAAGCTAATGTTACATTCCCTCAAATGGTTCACATATCTGGGGCACTTGGCAAGGAATAAAGATCATGTTTGTGGTTCCTGTAAATTTGTGGGAATCCCACTGCCGAGAACTTGACCCAATGCATTTTATGTTGTTGGAGACATATGTTTCATTTCTCCTGCTGTGAGCTTGATGGCATGGTGTGGCTTTGCATCTTTTCTCTTTCACTTGCTGTCACAAGGAATATCTACAATAGCTGAGAAAGTGTACCTTGTTACGCTGTAGGTGTGTGCGTGAGAACGCCAAAACCCAATGGGAAATCACAAATCTTAGCAGGGTCGGGGAAAAAAAGGTCCTCTGCAGATATTTTAAGTGCATATACTGGGAATGTCAATCCACACACAGAGGTGCCAGATCTGAAACCGATTCTGACAGTGCTGTGAGGTTTCCCCTTAAGGTGCAGGAGTTTTTCAAGATGCAATGATATAAAGCAGCTCAGGATTTTAGGTGAATGGACAGCACTGTGTTAGATATTTGACCCAGAAATAGTTTCATAATATTTCAGGTGGCTGCACTGTATAGGATGGGCAAATTATGATGAGAAACTGTGCTTGCCTCTGTAGTCATAGGAGGGTTTTTAGCACTGAAGCTGTGTTTGATCTCCCTTCTACTGATGTTAACTGCTTTTATAGGTCATTTCGTTATTGCCTCATTGTAGAAGATTGGGCTCATTAATATGCAGCAGCTAATATCCTTTGCATTTTAAAATGCTAATTTTTAGGTGTCCATATGGCAATAAAATCAGGCTTTGAGCCATCCATCCATATCTTTATATGTCTGTCTATATAAAAAACAATTTTGTGGTCTGGTGAGTAGGGCACTGAACTGGGAGTTGAAACTGGGTCTGTTCCTGTATCTGCCATTGACTTTGGGAATAGGAACATGAACACATTATTATGGGGTACGCTTAGCTGTGAACTTCCCATATGCCGTCTACTCTTGAGTAATAGCCCCAAAAATAAACTTCTATTCTCCAGAAAAGTAAAGTAATTCAACCCTTTCATGAGAAGTAGGGGCTGATGCTCAGTGTTTATTGAGAAGTACCACAGCTGACCCTCAGCTAAGTTACAGCCCTGAGCTGGTTGTTGTGCTGGAGTTTCACATCCTCGGGTTGAGATTTTTTGTGTGGCTACTGCACCTCTCTGCTTTTTGGAAAAGCTGTTTTGGATCTCTGAGCATCCCTTCTCTTTCTGTCTCTGTATTTGAAGTGCTAACCCTTTTGCTGGGCTAAAATCTCTCACTGCATGTAAGCTTAGGGGATGAGGGAGAAGAAGTAGGTTAGGGAGGATGCAGCCTCTTCCGCGGATCCTGAGTGCAGCCATACATAAACTATGACAACAGTGGATAACATCTCTGACATTTAGAATAAGGGTATTTTCTTGTAATGGAGTAAAGAAATTTACAGCATACTCAGGTACCATGAAGTGCTACTACTATCAGACCCAGATAGACAAATGCAGATGTAGCATCTCTATTGCTTTTTCTCAGCTCTTATTCTTGAATTTCTACTCCTCTAGGCTCACTTTCTTCTGATATTTTCCCTGTTGGATTTTAAATTTGTTTTCAAACAGATAAATGAGTATGTGCTTTCTTTAGCTGAATACTTTGGATGACACTGGAACTGCTCTACCTGGTGAGAATGAACAGCACGTTCCAGCTGAGACACTGAAGATGGTTCCTGTTGGGACAGCTTAATTGCATTTCTGCTAATTATCTTTCTATCTAAGTCTTATTCATTTTGCTTTAGCAAAGTTGCTCTAAGTCAAAACCTGCTAAATTAGTATTTTTAAATTCTGCCTTTCATCTCTGTCCCTACTACTTAGTCAGCCCCAGGTTGCAAGAGTTAGAAAGATCTAAGTCTGTAGCTCTTCTCAGAAAGAGTCAGTGAATCATGGGCCACTTGTACAGATTTGTGTTCAAAGAACATCACCAAAACTGGCCTCTACTCCCAAGGAGAACTGGGCCCATCTGTTCCACTCCTTGCAGAAAGGTTTTTTAGAAAATGGTAAATTTGTAATATTCCACCCCGAATCAGCAACCTCTAAATTACTTTTCCTGCTGTAGAAAACATTTTGCCATGGGCAGAGGACACGGGCTATGTAGCCTGCAAAGTCTATTTTTGCATTGCTGATATGTCTGAAAGTAGTTTGAGGCTAGTCAGTGATTAAAGATCGGTCAACATGTACCAGCTAAATAAGTGGCTGTTTTTTTCTCATCTGAAGTACTCTTCTAAACTGAAGCCTTGTTCAACAGAAAAGGCTTCCATTCCTGGGAAAACAAATTAATAAGAATTTTCATCTTCTTATTATTTAAGCCTTTTTTCCCCAAAACAAAAACACTATCTGCAACTGCTGTAGCCAAGAAATGACATGAATAATTCATTCTAATTTCACACCATTTAAGCTACTTTACTAGCTTCTAATTAACATGTGTAGATTATTTAAGGACAAGAAAATTGCTTTTAAATGCAGGTAAGAGTAGGCTGACTATCCTCATGTATTATGTGATTTGATGCCTTCTCAAAACCCAGCTGTGCTGATGAATTTCCCAGGGTCATAGCAGCTGAAGATGAAAGCTTATTTTTTTCAACATTGGGCTAATGACATCACTGCATACACCATGAAATGCCTAGGATTCCATGCAGATTGGAATTTTTTAAGAACAGTATTTAACTGCTATTTCCCCAGCCTGCTATGGCAGCAGAGACATTAACAGCTACATAGACTAACACTTTCTCTGACATTCCCGTGTTGCTTTGGGGTTGGAAATTAATTTCATGTTGTCATCCTTTGTTACGAGGAGGGGAACATCAGGAGAACAAACCAAAGCAAGCTTTGCAGAACACAGAGCCTGTAAATGGGCATTTCAACTGGCCTTTACAATTCAAACCCCTCATTTTTTTATGCTCAACATTTTTTTTTTCTCTTTGAGTGCCCAGAAGAGTCTATCTGAGAGTCAAGAGTCAGTTCATCAGAACAAAAAGCTGCCTTCCCAGGAATCTTGTGGCATCTACAATGTCTGTCATGATGCAGCGAGGACAGACCTGACTGCCAGAAGGTCTTAAATCCTCTTTTTCCAGACCTTGTAGAGTAGACAGTCTGAGACTCTTTGTAGCTGGGATGCTCCCTGGAAACCATTAATCAAGAATTGCTTGAAGACAAACGGTATGTACCTAAACCTGCTTTTCTCTTCCCATCTTTGAGACTGGCTGGGAAATAAGCCCATGTTTCAGCTCCTGTTTACGGTAAAACCAGCTGTCTGGACTTGGAGATCAAACCAGAACTCCTGCTGCACAGAGGCAGAAGGTGGCTGTTCCCAGAGAACAGGCAGCTGCTGAAAGCAGTGATACCAAAGCAGAGCTCATCACTGCATCCTACTAACAGGACAATTATAGTTCCACTTCAGTTTACAAACGCAACACAAGCACCTAAACATCCTGGCGAGAGTTATCAGTACTCTCAGATAGTGCCATGCTTAGGGATTACAGGCAGATACTTCTAAATGTTTTGCCAACAAAATGCCTTCTGACACTTGGATTTTATACACTTCCTCTGTGTAACATTCACTGAGGTGTGGGTACCACTGTCTTGCAGTGTTTCTTCTTGCCCTGTATATGTGACTGTTGTGTGTGTACAGTGGCTGGGCCACAGGTGCACAAGAGTCATAATACTGCATTATTTTTAATGCCTTCTTCTTGAAAACCTGGGCATTTTAGGCTGTTTTCTGCTTTTACACACAGAATTGGATCTGTCCATCATCTTGAGGTCTGGAATACAAACCCACATACCAACCCTTTGCCCAGACTCCTTTTCTAGACAGCAGAAAAAGCTAGACTGCCCCAGAGCTCTTGGTGTCTCATCTATGGCAGTTATTGAAAACAGATAAATCACAGTCTGGGAGTGCTTATTTCTTCTCCCTGGAGAAAGGGATCTTGAATAGGTAGCACAGAAATGGATGTCTGCACTAGAGGTGAGAGGACTCACATACAGAGTCCCTAGGACCAGCATCTATCTGCTCTGAGCAAGTCTGTGTATACAGGGGGTCATTACACTGCTTAAGGCTCCTGGGACTTCCATGAAGGAAACAAGAAGTGGAAGTCCAAAACAATATGGTCACTTTATCATCTAAACTGGAAAGAGATCAGTACAGATCGTCCTGAGTGTTAACCTGTTTACCTGGCCAGGGTAAACAGTGAACTCACCTTAAACTCAGTAAATGGGATAATTATACTGAAATTGCATTTCATAATTTAAAAGATACAATGAATGAATCAGATCTTATCTTCAAATAAAGTTAATCTGAATCCCAGGGTTTGATCATTGCTAAAGGAAACGGTGGTTATCAGATTAATGGCAAATGCATTTTCAAGTTGATTAGTTAAAAACCTAAGAAAAGGGAAAAAGAAACAGGAGGCTATTTATATAAAACAATCTGAGCATACCAGTAAATAAGAGGTAGTACAATAAAATTCTCATTAAGCTGCTGAGGCCTGTTTGGTTTTGTTTTCTTTTTGTGAAAATGTTTTAACTCTGCAAACAAGCCAAGGCAAAACTTGGGTTCACACAAGGTTTTAATTGCCTATTAATGCTTTGCCAAGTCCAAATGCTTCTGAAAAGTTCCTACTTGTCACATGCCCTTTATCTGTCTGATCCTTGTGGATAGATCAGAGAGGCATGCTGGTGTGTGTTTTGACAAGCATTACCCTGATAAAAACCATTATTTTATTTCAATTTTGGATCATTGAGAGGAGTCTGTGCTGAATTCATTTAAGTCTGTGGAGGCAAATGGCTGAGATGAGGGGACCTTTGTAAACACCACCTATTCCTTTGTATCTGCAGCAGAAAGATGTTTGATTGTCAGCTAGTGCCGATGTTGATGACAATGATTTAATACTTCAGGACCTAGAAGTCTCAGCTGGAATTGCATGGTGCTTGCTACACAAAAACCTGCTGAGAAACAGTCGTTCATCTGAAGATGTGCAGTCCTAGGCCCCAGTCCTGCAGAAACTCGGTGCCTTGCTTCTTTTTACAAATCTGTCTAAAATTAAACATGGCTAAATATTTGCTGGATTGAAAAGCAAACAGACAGAACAGGCAAAAGGATGAGAGAGGGGGCAAATTATCATCATTTCGCAGCTGCCCTGATCTGCTGGCTCTGAGTTTATCTGTGCATAAAGCCAGCATAAATCACTCCTGATCTGGATCAGATGCGTCCTGCTGGGCAAGCAGCAGAGCACAGATCAAAGATTAATGATCGCCGAAGCAGAGACCTGGGCCCCTCTGCAGATGAAGCACCCTCTGGGGGACTCTGTCTCTCTCTCTGACAACAGCAGGAGCCTATACAGAAAGCCTGGACTGAACACCTAATTTTAGATAGCTGAAGTTAGGTCAGATGAATTTCCCTACTGAGAAGTTAAGTGACTTGACCAAAATCAAACGTGACATTTTTTTGCATAAATTGGGTTCTGTGCTTGGAAAATACAGGAATAAAACCTAAATTGATAGGAAGTATGTGGAGATTTGGGTGGTGAGTGTTGGTTTGTGGTTGTGGGTTTTTTTAATTGAAAGATTAATTTTATCAGAAATACATAGAAATAGAAAACTGAGGGGAAGAGTACGCCTCGCAGGGCATGTGGTACCAGTACTGCAGGTTTCCCAGCTAAAACTGAAAAGCTTGTATAGTGAGAGAACACAGAAATCATGAGCCAGAATTAATTGTCCATTAATTCTTATCTTTTATGCCACTAGTTTTTCCTTCAGTTATGTGCTGCTGGACAGCCTTAGTGTAAATGAGGAAACACCTTACACCATAATCTTCTACTTTAACTTTCTAGGAAATGGATAGAAAAGAGACCGGTTGTTTTTGGTAGCATATCCCCTGGTTTCAGGGGCACTTCAGAAACATGTGAAGTTCTGTTCAGTCCCCTGTGTCCTTTGGCTGAGCCTGAAGCCCATAGAAAATTTATTTAGGAAAAAACATTTATTTAGGAAAAAAGAGTTGGAGAAGAAAACTGACCCATAGCACTCCTGGTGTCCCCATGACACTGCTGCTGTGTGGGAACATCTGTCCTTCATGCCTCCTTCACTCCACAGTCTGGCCAGAGGGAAAACCATGTTACATTTCCCTTGAATCCTCCAGTTCTCAAATGAAACAACATTTGGATCTAGTGGACACTAGAAATGTCCTAATTTACTATAAACTGGACCCACACTGCACTGGCATAAATCCAGGCACTTTACCAGTTGAATGATGAGGCACGTTTCTTACCTTTAGCTCCCCCAAGCCAGTTGTTTCCCACAATGCTGCCATCTTGCAGTTACAGGTAATGTGATGTTTTACACTCAGCACTGCTATTACCTCCTTGCCGTACTTTTATATTCTGAGCATTCAGATAGAGATGAAACCCATTATACTTCACAGCAGTTTGAACACAGGTCCTTGAGTTGATTTATCTCCTTTATCCCTGTGCAGTTGGGTTCTTTCCACTACTTCACTCACATCTCCCTGATTTTTTAACCACTAGGAAGAAAATTAACTCTATCCCAGCCAAAACCAGAATGCTATGGAATATGACTGGTGTCTGAATTGTCATTTTCCATGCTTTCAGGCATGGTTAAGGCACAGTAAAATTCTCATGCTTGCTGGCAGTGTTTGGATTAAGGTGAGTGGAGCTAAAAATAGTGGTTTAAAAAAAAAGCATTTTTTTTCTTTAAACTTGTAGTGCTGAGCATGTTTATGTTTTGCTGAGGTTTTGAAAGTAGCTTTAATTGGGCACAGTGCTTTATGACTTTTATGTCCTTTCTTCTACAGCACTGAAGATGTGTCCAAATACAGATACAGAGGCCGGATTCACCTCTGCAGCTTGGTTAATGCCAAAAGACAGCTGTTCACAATGGCATAAGATTGTTTCCTCATGGTGTTCAGTGGAGGTTAGGCTGTTTGCGTTGCAGCACCGAACCTTATGCCTTTCCCTCCCTGTTTTTCAGGGTGAAATTTCCACCTGATAATTCACCCCTGTCACCAAGGGTAACACCAAGAGCAAAGAGCCAAACCCTCTCTTCTCAGGGTTCTGAGCACTTGTTCAGGTGTTTAGGACACCCAGGCCATTCCTGCACTTGGCTGGAGAAACAAACCTGTAAGTAAGGTCAAATTAGGTATCATCACCCAGTATCTTCTCCACCATCTCCTTGCTTACCACCATGCAGAGCACACAGGCACACATAGAAGAAGAGCTACCCCGTCCTGATGTACCTGGATTGTACTTGGCAATAATAGTGCCCAAGAGCCCTGCCTTGTGTTTGCAGTGTGACAGTCATCCAGGGGGTGGGCAGACACTTGCCAAGGTCAGCTTTGGAATGTGTGTTGTGGTTTTTTGGTGCCCCCGTGACAGCTGTGCCTCACATTGGTGGAGCTGCGGTGTGTGACTTCTGGAGACATTGGGTTGTGTCTTCTGAAGGTCACAGGGTGGATCTGCTTGAGACGTACCTTGCAAAATATAATGTCAGCAGCTGCAGAAAGAGGAAAAAACCAGGAAGAGACCCCTCTCAAGTTTACACTTAAACATGGTGCAGTGATGCCTGGTGTTATTATTAGCCAGCAGTGTTTCGGGCCATTATCTGGCTTGACAGCTCCAGACTTCCAGGCAGCCCTTCTAAATGCTGCTGCTGATTTGTTGCAAATGTTAAACAGACACATTGCAATTATTTGTCAGCAATATAACTCTCCCCTTTTGCCCTCTGGTCTTCAGACACATATGGTGATGTGTGGATTTCATGAGAAATGATCCACTCCTGCATCAGGAAGCAGAGAGTTCCCAATGCCCATCTTCACAACTGAGTCGTTAGATGACAAGCATACATTAGAGGGAAGCAATTGCCCATCACAGACCCCTCTCAACCTCGTGGCAGATGTGATTGCAATCTTCTTTTAAAATGGATGCAAGGTGCTTTCTCCGGTCAAGACTATTTGTGCTCTCGTTGCTGGGGTTGCATAGCAGCGAGCTACCAGGCAGAGGGGAGTTTGTGCGACTGGTCTCACTGAAGTCAGAGAATAACAGCTGAAGCTGATGAATTACTTGGTTCCTTAAAGATAAGCATGTGCTTAAATGCTTCACTGAATTGATTTAGATTCTTGAACACCATTTAAAACTTTAATTTTGGTGAAAGGAAGAGTAACAGAGGGAACATAACATTTATTACTGAGATTTATATGCTGTTTGAGTAACACTCCAGAGCCTTTTTTGTTTCCTCAAATTATTTTTTGTATGAATAAGGTGTATATAAATCCTGAGCAGATTTTTGATATATAATAATGTGGTAGTCATATGTAAATACTGTTATCCATAACAAAGATCGTACCTAGCTCAATTTTTTAACTGGGTGCAAGAAGAGACATTCAGAACTGTTAATATAATAAACTGAGGAATTTTAATGTCTGGGAAAATGCAGCAATCAGGACAATGCTACTGGGATAAGACACTGAAAAGAGGAAAAATAATAAGGAAAAATTATACTAAATACAATCTGAGTTTCGCTTTATAAACTTTCATTAAACCAGGGCTAGGATGCTATTAAAATAAAACCACCATAAAAACAAACAAACACACACACACACACACACCCCCCCTTTGAGATAGCTCTTGAGCACACAGGGCAAGGATTTTTTTGAAAGTCTCAGACCGAGTTTCCAAGCTAAGCAAAAGTTCTAAAGCTGAGCCATGATTCCGTCTCTGCCTTGCCACCATTGCGAAGCTTGGGTGATATTTCTGGGATGAGTGCAGGAGCCAGCACGTGCCCTGCAGCTACGTGCCACGTGGGACGAAGAAGCAGCATCCACCTTCCCAGAGCAGCTATGGAGAGTAACATCCCATTGATCCCATCAGTAAGGCATGGGCTGCTTTGAATTGCTAAACTAAATCAGTCATGAAATGGGGAAGAGAGTCTTGCTGCCTCACTGAAAGATCAATACGGTCAGAGATGCTGGAAGGATCCTATGCCTTTTCCATGTTGCTAAAGTTTCATTTAAATAACAAATAAATTAAGATTTCTGATTAGCCCTCAGGGTTGACATGACTGTGCTGCCTTCATGTATTTGGTGAATCTCCTACTGATTTTACTGGCAGTTGAGTCACATCCATGATGAATATTTTTGCAGATCCCACCCAGAAAGCCTACAGTTTTCAATTATTAGGGAGATCTTATCCTGATGGCAATTTCTGAGTGAGAAATATTGTTTTTGCTGACAGAGGAAAGAAGACCAACAAACAACCATGGCTTTCAATGCCTCTGTAGCCACCAACCAGTGTCTGAGAAATAACTTGCCATTATTATTCCAGAAACATGTCTACAAACAAATGGAAAGCCAGTGAGTGGTTCTTTGGTAACATTTCCCAGTATTGATTTTTTTGGATTAAATTAGTTTTATTGGTTTATAAATTTCATCTGTGTACAATGGGCACTCAAGTTCCCTTTTCTTCCTGTTTAAGATATGCCATATACCAAAGTTTTGTTAAAACATTTATTTCCCATTTACACACACACACACACACACACACACACACACACACACAATTTTTTTAAAAAAAACCCAGCCTCTCCTTATGAAAAATGCTCACGCAAGCCTCATGGAGGGAAAAATGAAGGTTTATGTCAGGACTTTGAAATTAATGAGTGTCAACACTGAGTTTCATTTCATTTCTTCTGCCCCTGGCCCATCAGAGGTCACCTCAAGAAACAGTGCATGAAATCAGGCCAATAGTAGGTTTTAGATGAATTAGAAAGAGATCTGGGTCAGGTATTATCTGGTGCTGAGCCATCTCTGAATAAAGTCAAATTATCCACTTCAGAGCCGCTCATTATCTGATCACATTTTTGAGTGGATGATGATGGTTTTTCACTTGGAACACAGTAACCTCCACTTAGATCCTGGCACTGCTGATGTACATAACGTGTGGTCATGCACCCACAACACAGCACTTATTTGAATAAAATTAGCTTCAGAAAACCTATCACTCAAATTAAGCAGATATCTTCACTGTTTCTCTGCCATGGCATAATTTGGCTATTTTATGCTCAGCAAATAAAATCTAAATTCAGATGAAAGAGGAGACAATAGGCCAGACTCTGATCTCATTCCTCGTATTGCCAAATACCACATTCAGAAATATTCCTCTGAGATGACCATGGAAAAAAGTGCTGGCCAACAGATTTTGAAAGTTTCTGTCTCCTTTCCTGACACTCGGATTCTTTAAAGATACATTAAGTACTGGGAAGCATTCACATGCAAGAGTACAGCCGGTCACACAAGTACGTTAATACATTATCTCTCAGTGTTTCAGTTGCTTTGCCTACACAGAAGGCTCACTGATAGTGGAAAGCTCGTGGATCAGTTTGTGTGTGTTGTTCATATACATACTTAAATGCACACACATGCTGAAAAAGGGTGGGTTTTGATAGCCTAAACTTAGGCACGTGAGTACACCTACTGAAATCATGACCTAACACCTGGAGCTAGGACTGTATATGAACCATAAAAAGTCCTTTCCAGACTTGCCTGTCACAAGAACTCGTAGAGGAGCTAGTCTGGCACGCATGACACATTCCCACCAAAGTGGTTCCAGTGTTCAAATCTGGGCAATGGACATGATGCCTTAGCTGACTTCAGAGGAGCAAAGCCACTTTGAAAGTCTCTGCCAGCAGGAGTTCATAAGGCAGGACAGACCCTTGATCAAAGATGTGCATTCCCAAAAGAGGCCTGAGACTGGAGCAAGGCATTTAAAAGGACAATGGCAGAACGGGCTTTAAAGACTGAAATATGTAAGGACAGAATTTCCTGCCACCTGGGAGTATCTCATTATTCACGAAATGCCAACTCTTTAATTCTTATAAACAACAGTGTATCATCCCTCCATCATTCATTTAAGAAAATGTCTAGAAAGAACAGGTTTTGTTCCAAGCATTGAATTGACATGTTGCTCTTTTCTTCTTGCTTTCCACGCCTGTTTCAGACTGCCCTTCTCCCTGCTGACTTTTGGGCATATTCTGAAAGGTTAGACCTTGAAAAAGGATTGAACCATATTTATTTTTAAGCTTCCCTCCCAAATAAAAAGGGCACCTTGAAATATGAAGGAATATTTTATATAACTGCAAGGTAAAGTAGACTTTAGTTTCATGCATTAGCTGTGCCTGCCTTTTTAATTCAAGGACAGAAGATGAACTCTAACTGTACTACTTCCCTAATAGCAGGGGTTTTATGAATATAATTAGATTTTTCTCTTTTTTTTGCTCTATCTATCCTGCTCTTTTTATACTTTAAAAGATTTCTTTGTTTAGAATTGTAATGATTTCTGTTAGAAATTATATTCATTTCAGCTCCTGTCTTTTACAGTATTGATGGACGCCGTTAAAGGACAGCTCTGCTTTGTGCAGAGCTGGCTGCATTTTAATAGTACATAAAAGGATTTCTGCATAATGGTAGACTATGGACTTGCTAGCCTTGAACAGGGGCAATGGAGGAAGTCATTCTTTTAATCACCCTGAGGATATGCAGAAAGTCACCCTTGGCGGTTTTTCATCTGTTCACATTCGCTGCTTGGCTGTAGTTTCTGTCAGCCCCTTGCTCTGTCCATCACTGTCTCTAGCAGTCTCTAACAATCCAGCCAGAGACAAAACTCCCACCCTCAGTGCATTAGTTACCACAATTGTACTGTTCTTGTTGCAGTGTCAGCAGAACGGATGGTGTGTTCATACCTCCTGTAGCCACCGAACTACTGGCCTCTGCTGCAAAGGACAAAAGGCATGGGTGCACAGGAGAGACATGGGTACCCAGCCCTATCACTGCAGTAGCATCTTTGACAGCCCCAGCTCTTTGTTAAAGCAGTGTGAGCCAAGCCCAGAGTACATGTTACAGGATCAGCTGAGACACAGTGGCTCTTTGTGGTATCAAATGGATGCAATCCACTTTGTGTATTCACATTACCTCAGTGAAGGTTGCAAACTGGAAGCTGTATCCCAGTGAGGAATACAGAGAAAAAGACAACAACGTTCAAGAAAGCAAAATGTCGACAAACTCTAGACAGATTTTGAGGACTGACTTGCTGAAGTCATAAAAATAATAATACAAATTTCCCCAACAATGTCAGGAGCCAGAAGCCTTCCTAGGAGTCTGGAGGGCGGGTAAGTGCAATGGAGCCCATGGGGGGACGATTAATTATGTACACCAAAGTTCACAGCTCTGGAGTTCAGGTAGGGTACCTGACCAGAGCCTTTGTCTGTGGGGTACAAGGCACAAGAACTGCCTCAGACTGAACTGCTGGTAGAAGAGGTCCAGGGATGAATCAGTGAAATGAATTATAACAAACTGCAAGAAGCAGATGGGCTTTGCTCACAAGTTCTAAAGGAACTCAGATACAAAATCGCTCAGCTGTTAATGGGGGGATGTAAATCTGTGGTTTACATCATCCTCAGCACAGAGGAAGCAAAGGTTGCAACTGATGTGCTGGGTTTTTTAAGGGCTCCACGGAAGGGGAGGCTGGAAAGCTTCAGGCTGGCAGAACTTCAGGGTGCAAAGGGCAAAAACTATACTAAAGAATGGAATTAGAAGATAGAAGGATAAAGATGACAAAATAGGAAAGAACAAGGCTTTGTAGAGAGAAGCCATGCCTTGCAAATATTTTTGTCTTTTTGAGGAATTAGTGAGTACCTAGGTAAGGGTGATCTAGTTGCTACAGTATACTAGGATTCTCAAGACCCTTTAACAAGTTCTCTCCCCAAAGGTACTTAAGAAAATTAGACTGTCATGGGATAAGAGAGAAGGTTCTTTTGTGATTTAGTAAGTGGATAAAAGCTATGAACAGTTGTCTCACCCTGCAGGGAGGAAACCCTGTGTCATTGCATAGGGACCTGTGCTTGGGGCTGTGTTATTAAGGGTGTTCACAAATGATATGCAAAGAGCTGAAGTAACACCATTTCCTGATGATACAGGTTTGTTCAGGGCAGAGAAAGCTAAAATGAAAGTAAGGACCTGCAGAATCTTCTCATGGTACTGAGGGACTGGGTGATAAAGCAGAAGATGAAATTCACATATTAAGAAATGCAGAATAACGACCATTGGGAAAAACAACAGTAATTATAACCTACACACTGATGAACTGTAGATTAGCTATTAGCATTCAGGAAAGAGATTTTGGACTTGCTTTGAACAGTACTATGAAAACATTAGCTCAAGGCTCAGTGGAAATGAGTCAGAAGGTGCAGAGAATTTTAGAAATTATTAGGGAAGGAATACAGAACATAACAGGAAATGTAATTAACCACTGTTCAGACTGCTTGAAGTCTATGTATAGCTTTGGTTCCCCTGAGATGCAGAAGAACACGCAAAAGTACACAGAAAGGCAATGACACTATCTGAAAGTGCAAAACAGCTTCCTCATTGAGAAGCCAAACAAGGAATGATTCTTCAGTCCTTCTCATTATACGGAAAGCTGTAGGCCTCAAACAAAAAAGGTCCAAAAAAATTTAGAAAAAAATTGTAAGAATTTTTTTTCTGCACAAGCCATCTTTAAACTGTGAGACTCATTGCTGCAGGATATTGTGGATGCCATCTTCATTTATGCTAAAAACTAGTAGACAAATTGATGCAGGGAAGTGTACCATGGCCATTCTGTCATAAAGGGTTGATAAATCCGTGGATGGGTACAGCCTTGGTAAACTGGGAAGATGGACTAGGGAAAGGATCAGTCTCCATTTATCCTGTTCTTGAACCTTTTCCTTGAACATCTGGAAGGAGCAAATGTCAGAGAGAGGACTCAGGGCAGTGGGGACCTTAGTGCTGTCCTGACTGCAGCTAATCTTCTGCTCCTATGTATAGAGAAATTTTATTTACTTAGAAGAAAGAAGCTAAGACTCGCATTACAGGAACTAATCTTCTAGGTGGAATCCAACAGACAGCAAACAGATGGATTTTCTTTCACATCCTCTGGGTACTGCCTTTTCTGATTGCGTCCTTGTCTTCTTATCATCCTTTTTTTATTTGACTGTCTGCTGCCTGCAGTACCATGTGATTGCTCTCCTCAATTACACATGGACAATATGAAGTGCCCCACCAACTGATCATATTTATTTCTAATTATACTGCTTTTTAAAATGAACCTGGCACAATAAGTGTAATTCTTCTGTTGTTGTTGACTTTGGTGTATCTCTGTGGGATGCCCATGGCAATAGCTAAGGAAATGCAACTTTTTTGAAAAGAAAATCTGAAGTCAGTCATGGGCTTGTGCTACAATTTTGTCATTCTAACTAATCAGTATGAGAGCCATCCTGTTCCGCTTTTGCTGTTTCTTTCAATTTCTCTTTATTCCCCGTTGAATGGCACAGACACTGTTACACACTTTGGGAGAATGCTGTGGAGTTGTTTCTCATTACACTTGATCGCAGGTCACTTGTACCACAAGCCTCTAGGAACCTGAGAGCACTTCTCCCCTCAACACCAACCACTTTCTAAAGGACATTAGAAAAAGATTATTTCTGCTTTTTTTTTTTTTAAGGCTTAGTCCCCTCTGGCCTTTGCAAACTAGAACCTCTGACACTTCAGAAAACAAACCATATCCTGGGCTGTGTCAAAAGAAGTGTGACCAGCAGGTTGAGGGAGGCGATTCTCCCCCTCTACTCCACTCTTGTAAGACCCCACCTGCAGTACTGTGTTCAGCACTGGGGCCCCCAGCGTAAGAAGGACATGGACCTGTTGAAACGAGACTAGAGGAGAGCCACAAAGATAATCAGGAGGCTAGGGCACCTCCCCTATGAAGACAGACTGAAAGAGTTGGCATTGTTCATGGGGGAGAAGAGAAGGCTCCAGGGAGACCTTATAGCAACCTTCCAGTTCCTAAAGGTGGCCTACAAGAAATCTGGAGAGGGACTTTTTACAAGGATAGGTAGTGATATGTCAAGGGGTCATGGCTTTAAACTGAAAGAGGGTAGATTCAGATGAGATGTAGGGAAGAAGTTCTTCCCTGTGAGGGTGGTGAGACACTGGCACAGGCTGCCCAGAGAAGCTGTGGCTGCCCCCTCCCTGGCAGGGTTCAAGACCAGGTTGGACGGGGCTGTGAGCAACCTGGGCTGGTGGAAGGTGTCCCTGCCCATGGCAGGGGGGTGGGACTGGATGATCTTTATGGTCCTTTCCAACCCAAACCATTCTATATCTCTATGATTCATTCTCACCCACTCCAGGAAGTATCGTATATTCTGTGTTTAGGGCTAAATTTTAGTTGGCAGGAGCTCTTTCCATATGGCATTTTTTTCTACACCAGGATCGTATAAATCTTTAGAAATTAAATCTTATATTTCCCTTAGATGGATTTCATAGTAGTTCCACTTTATGGAAGGGAAATAATGGCAGCCAGAGGTGACATGAGAGAGTTTGAAAGGCAACCATCTCCTTAGGGTAGGTGACTGGAGACATCTCAAAACTTTCCCTTCACTTGTTGGCTTTGGCTGGGTCAGCTCAGAAGTGATGCACCAGGAGGTTACTGCTATTTGGTGCTCGGGGAGCAGAGCTTACTTGAGACCATTAATAGCTGGTTTGGGGGTTGGGCTGAGCTGTATCCAGCATAGATCTTACACAGTTGTAAGGGAGAGCCTACAAACTGGCTTTTCTGTCTTAGAGTTTCAAGAGCACGATTCCTCTCTTTGGGGATCTGTGTGTTGCGTGTTGCACTGATTTAGTTGTAGGAATTATATTGACAGACTGTCGTTCCATTAATCACGTAGGTCATATACAGAGACCTAACACAGTAATATCCCTGTTGTACACACAAGCGCATACACACACACACACACACACACACACACGTACACTAGAAAGATGAATTGTTGAGTGATTCAGTTTTAATCTGAATTAATGTTTTCATTCAAGCTGTGGCTCTGCTCATGTGAGGAATACTGGTGCATTTCTAATTTCCTTTTCACACTAAATTGTCAGCATAATCTGCTGGCAGAAGCCAGAACTGCTGAAAAGAGGACAAAGGAAAGGGCTTGTGGAGGAGGTGGGAAAAAAACATATATTCTGTCAAACACAGTTAGACTGTCACTCGGGGGGTGGGTGAAAACAGACGGCTGATCTGTGTGATGTGAAAGTGAGCCTTAATGGGGGTAGGAGAGAGTACTAGGCAGATGGTATGTGAAGCCTGCTGCTGCTTATTGCATTGATCTTGTGTCCCTGTTACCTTGTGCCCCTCATCCCACCCATCCATTTCTTTGTTTTACTGATCTTAGATGTGTATTTACAGCCCCTTGCCCAGCAGAATCCCCTCTCCAGCTAGACTTCTAAGTGATGCTGGAAGAAATAAATTGAATGCTTATAGCTTGTTTAAAATACTGTACTGTCCTTTGGTATTTTCATTGTTTTCGTTATCTTGTTCACTAGTTATTCCCTATTTCATTGTTATTGCTTCTTGCATTAAAAGACAACTTTTAAATAGGTCATCTACTGCATGGGAAGTAAGGTCACTGACCAAACTGGTGTACACAGTCAGTTTACATCGCTAGACTGACTTTTTAGTCTATTATCTTAAGAAATAATAATTTTAATTAATTAATTAAGGATGTTTCTAAGCTAATAATAGATGTAGAGAACAAACCTAGGAAAAATGAAAGTTTTGTTTTGTGAACCACATTGCCCAAACAACAAGGATGGGTTCCTGTTCAAATCCTTGTCCCAGTCACTAACTGAATCATCCATCTGGGAAGATGAAGACCAGATTTCACCTCAGTCCTGTGAAGGCTGCAAATCCAGCACTAACAAATTCTAAGCTAATGACCAAATCTCCATGTTTCAAGCTATTTCTAAGTGAGGAACTCCCCAAGGTGTCATAAGAAATTCCAGACTGGGTGTGAGTAATGCTCCAAAGGAAAATTTTATAAAATCCAGCAGATCTCCAGGAACAATTTTGGTTTGTGATTCAGCACTTTCTGAAAGACTCAATTCATCACCGACATCACTGATTGGCTCCACATGAACTTCCTTTCAAAAAGAAATCTCTTGACTGGTACACTGAGCAGATTTAATCTTGATATCTGTAGGAGAAAATCGATGCAGTACCTCCAGCCATGATGCCTGGCTGTCTTCAGAGTAACTGCATTATAAACGATCCCAATGAATATTTATCAAGAATGCTTTGCAGTTTTTACTCACTTCTAATCTCCAAGTGATGATCTAACAGGACTGGTGTAACTGCTCTTCCATATGTCCTGGTGATAGACATTAATAAGTGTAATAATGCATGAAAAAAATCTGTGATGGTAATGTAAAGTCTTTTAAGTCTACAATTTCTACTACCTTGACTCCATTTCAAACACTGTGATCCTGCAAGAGAAGACAATCCCATCCTCCAGAAAAATAATTAAAAGGGGAATGATGTAATAGATATCTTTCACTAGTATCAGAACTCACCAGGTCTTTATTTAATGACACAGAAAGTGAAACATCAAAGTCCATTCACAAACACAGGGAACAGCAATTCTTCTTGCCTTATTCATCCACGAAAGATGGGACCCTGAACAGCAAGATAGTTTCGAGAAAGAGCTACGCTGGGAAAGCTCTCTAAAATGAGTCCTCATAAAATATATGTGAGACATGATTTTACTTCATTATTATGTCTGACTCAGAGAGAATAATGTTTTACTTGTTCTGTGCTTCTGAACAACAAAACTTGCCTTCAAGAGTGCAAATGATGTTAACTATTGGGCTGTTTGTCTTCTGGCACCAGAAATAGGCCATGCAGTAACATGATGTCTCTCTGCGCGGGCTCTGGGGAATGACTTCCTAAAGGAGCTGAGTGTAAGAAAGTCCAATGTTTTGTTTGATACTAATGCTGCTCTTTCATCCTGCATCATTAGTCTGTCCCAGTTTCCCCTACTGGAAAAGAGTAATTTCTCATGTAGCCAAGCAGTACTTTTTCAGCTTTATGGAAGGGGAAATGAAAAATAAGACAGGGGTATTTGTCAAGAACAAATAAGAGAATAGTGGGGAAAAGAAGATGAAAACTCTCCTGAGATGCCCTTAGGACTGTGAATCTGGAGCTCACTGCAGAAGACTTATGTTCATGTTTGAGTAGATTTGAAATTGAGTATTATAGGCCTTGTTCTTTCTTGAGCAAGAAGGAGCCATGGCTCAAACTCAGCCATCTCCATTGCAGTCTCCACCCTAAAGTTAACCTCTCTCCATTCAGAAATCAGCTGTAACAAAAATATCTTCTGTGACTCTGTACATGAATAATGGTACAAGACAGCCCATAAATCCCCATTACAAAACCAAACTGGTTGCCCTCATCCAGTCTTTCCTGTGACAGCTGATGGAAACATTCACCAATCCACCCTTCAGGACATCTCCTGTAGATGCAGATTGTTATACATTGAGACAGGATCATGCCCAAGCAGAACATGTTCATGCCTTGCAGCCTGGATCAGCAAGACTACATCTGACCTACAGTGATTCCTCACTCTCCGGCAAAGCAACATCAAATCCTTCATGAACAAAAACCACCATCAAACTGTAAGTAGGTCTAGTAGTGCAACAGTGCTCACATGAATCATGAATTTCCAAGTGTACAAATTGTACAGTTGTGGCAACATCTCAACCTCATGGAACATTTCCATGCTGGTCTGGAAAACATGATCCTCTATTTCTCCAACAAATATGATTTAACATTTCAGAAAAGTGCCCATATTTCTAGTTTGCTTTGCCTCAACAAAAAAAGAAAAATATATCAATGTTTTTCATTTTCTGTTGGAAACCTATTTTCATGGGATATTTTGCTCAGCAAAAAGAATTCTTTCACCCAGACATGCCCTTTTTTATTTTCTAACAGCAATTCTTGAAGGCACTACCACAGGGTCCAGAACTTCATTAAAGAGAGGAAACTTCAATTTCTCAAGAAGTGTAGCTTAAAACAAAGCCATCAGAAAAATGCTGACTTGACCCTGTAGGAGCCAATAGCTTGGACTAGGGAGAGCCACAGGGGCAGAGCAGCAGCCAGGTCCGGGGGAGCTCCACTTGCTGTTGGCCCTTAGCCACCAGTGAGGAGCATGTTTTGCTTCTAATAATTGGGACAGAAACTAAAGGGACATTTTCTAGGTGACTGTGTGCTGTTGGCACCTATTTGTTTGCAGACAGTGCCTGCTTCTGAAACTGCAAGGCAAGACTTGGCAAAGTTATATTTTTGCTAATAAAATAAAAAGAGAGATGCCTTTCCATTTATGAAAAGGGGAAATACTTGACTGCAAAATACCACAAGCCAAGTGAGATGTTAACAATACTGCATGCATATTAGCCTCTCTGAAGCATCTCAGAGGTCAGACTACAAGACAATTCTCATGTCACTTTGTGTTCATTTACATCTTACACTCAAGGGAAAGAGAAGCAACACCGTTCAGTGCCCAGGTGAAGTCAGTGATGATGGAGGAGGCTCAGCCCTGCCCTAACTGCAGGGTCACTTTCTCAACATTTTTGGAGCTGCTTAAAACACATGGTGAAATGATCCTACATTATGTGTAGGAAGAGTCCTCACTCAGCAAACTATCCTCTGATAGCTGTGCCTGATGCTCCAGCTCGGGCTGAGAGCTGCTGCTGTGTGGGCTACAGCTGATGTATGGTGGTGATGAGCACTGTGGTGGGGATAGGGGATTGGGGGGTACACAGTAGAGGAGGAGGGACAAAAGAATACCTGGGTTGAAAATGATGAACAGCTAACATCAGGATACATGGGGAAAACAGATGATTCAGTCAGAGGTTTTTTGTATGTGTGGTTTAATGCTGTACCAATATACCCATACAGTTATATATATGCTTGTATATGTTTCTGTGTGTTTATATATGTTTATATATATTTATTCATATACATATATATGTATAAACAGATTTCTAATACAGCTAGGGCTTGTGCATTCAGGTCTTAGAAGTGACAATCACTTGTGTGAAGACAAGTATCCATAGAAGTTGTTTAAAGAAACTGTCTCTCCTGAAGAGAAGGGAGCTGTATCTTCTGTTCTCTGTGGGCATCATTTCTCCCTTTTATACCTGGTGACCTTTAGTTGTAGTGGTGCTGGATGTTTTGAGGAGGAAGATCTAAAAGCTTACTATCAACAGGCTGTACTTACGGAGCCATGTATATGCATGCCAGGAGGCTTTCTGCTTTCCCATTGATCACAGTCCTGAGTATTGTCACTGGCAGATTCTCAAAGGAATATTTAACATGTGTGTCCTGTGCTTTTTTGACATGTGTCTAGGATGCAATCCCAGAGGAAGCAACCATGGAATATTTACCCTGTAATATTTGTCTGCTTTATGCAGCCTCAAAAATGGGTTGCCGCCTGACAGTCTTGAATCCTTACAGCTTGGGAGAGAAAGTTGTGTAGGAACAGCTGCGTAAGTTATGTAGGAATAATCAGGTCCCTTAACAGACTCCTCTCATCAGTTCAGAGGAGCAAAACATTGCCTGCATACCCCAGAGTATGATAATCTAGTCCCATTTGACTTCAGACTCCTGGGCACCCAGGAGCCCAAATAATAGGTGTGCTCAGACAGAGAGATTCAATTTGCTTCAGATCAGGAAGAATAAGAATTAAGGTTTCTGTCTCGATCAAGGTTGAATGCTTCCGAACTGGGGCTCTGCAGAGTCTCCTGGAAACTCATGACCTTCTGAAAAACTATATGGAGTAAATGAGATATTGCAGGTCAGAGAGGTGGGAGGGAGAGAGAAACACAGGGTGGAAATGTGGCTCTCTTCATCCTTTTGTATTTTCCTTCCAATTACATGTTGTGCAGACAGCACCACACACCAGTATGTTCTCTTGTATTTCATGGTGGCAACAAAAACCGTTCCGAAAAGCTATGTCTCATTTTCCAGCTAGGTGTATGTAATGCTCTGCATTATTTATGAACTTGCCCACAACACACAGTAGAATGAGTTCTCTTTGGGAGCTCATGGTTCAAAGGGGATGGTGGCTTCCTTTGCTTTTCCATATTATTTGTCTGAAGCACCAGAAAGCCTCATAAATTGCAAGTTGCTTTAGCAGTTAGAGCCAAAAGGTTGCTGCTGATGATGGAGAAACAGTTTGTAGGAAATAGGATACAAGGTTCAGCAGGGCGAAGGATTCCACTCAGTTTCCAAAAATACACACTGTGATTAGAAATGGCTTTATAGCTCACTGGACATCTCCCAGGGCCAAAGTCACTGACAGCGCAAGCCTTGGGAAGTGTTGTAATTGGCTTGGAGGCCAGCTACCCCCTAGCAAGCACTGCGGCGGGATGTGACAGTCCCTCCAAGTGGCATCCGTGGCCTGTGGTGTGCATGCATGTCTTGTGTCCACAACACTTACAAAACACTTTTTAACTGTAACTTGAGCTCATGGTGCAGACAGGACTGTCAAAAAGGAGGAGTTGCTGTCTATACAGAAATTGTCTCCTCCTCTGTGCAGACTACCAAGGGATACCAAAGATTTCTGCAAAGTGTGTCTGTCTGTCCTGGAGAAGTTTTTTTGTCACTGACAAGCAGCCAAATGTGGGCAAAAACCTCTGTCATCAATGAGTAGCAATGGTCCCATAACTATTTCAGAGAAGAGTGATGAATACCATGTCCAAATGAAGCCACTGGGGGAAATTAAACTGCTTGTAATGACCTGGATTGGAATTTGGCTGACACTAGGACTAAAGACTTGTTCTTCTGTGGAAAGTGACAGAAGAGCTCATCAGAGATGATCAGCTGGCAGAGGCCCTGCAAAGGCAGCTCCAGCACAGTGCCCCTCAGCCCCATCCCATAGAGCAGACTTAGGTTTTGACTTGATGGGGAGAGCAAGGAAGTTTAGGCAGATGGATAAGCAAAGGCATGAAGCTAGAGGCTGCAAAGGAATATGAGAGCTTTTGTTTCCTGTAGCATGTACAGTGCATTGTGTTTCACATGAGGGCCTAATAGCTTTTAAATTAGGTGCTTTAGGATATGGTCAGATGATCACAGGTGAAGGAGTTAGTGTGTTTTAAGAGGTATTGCTCATTACTACAGATTTCTATTGCTCAGCTGGGACATGTCAATTGAGTGGAAGTGTGCTCCTAGTCCAATGCAATGGGAAATCTGATTATTTTCAGATAACAAATTCCTTTACAAGGGTTCTGAAATTGAGGCTTGAGATTCTTCAAACTTAGAAATAAATCAGGTGTAGTTTCACCCATTTGTAGGTCACACAATTTAAGTATTCAATCTTATTTAAAGATTTAATTTTAATAAATTAAGTATTAAATCTTATTTAAAGGGAATGGTAGAACCTCTTACAGAATAAGATCTGCAAACATAGAGATGTGATCATCTGTACCGAGGAATATGAACTACCACTAATGATCACAGTGAGTGCACGCAGCTTACGTGATGTACAGGCCTGATGCTCAGCATGACCCACAGTGTTGCAGCATCATGAAAGAACTGTGAACCTGATCAGCTGAAGTAATTTCTGTGAACTCTGGGCCTGGGCCACCAATATGGTCCCTGTGCATAGGATAACTCAGCCACAAATGCCATCATGCATTATATCCTAGAATATATGGAAAGATCTAACCAATCTCCAATAAAACCTGTGAGAAAAGAACAGCAAAAAACCTATGTACTAGCTCTGGGCTGCTCATAGGAACTATTCTTTCAAGCTAGGCAGATGGCTTCTAGACTGGCTTGCTGCTGAAGCAGAGTGAAACCTCTTTAAATGCAGCTGAAAATTATTTTCTCACATTCTTGCTCTTGAATGAGTCTGTAGCTATGCGAGGTATCACACATTTTGGGCTACAGTGATTAATTCTCACCGGGTGAATAGCACTGATTTGTGCTACGGCTGACTGCTTGTTTCTTAGATTGCACCACTAACTTCCATTAATATTCAGGCATATTGAATTCGAATGTATTGTTCCCTCCCAAATGCTCGTCGGCAATGGATTTGACTTGAACACTTGCACAAAACAAGCACTACAGGGAATGCAAAGAGGCTGTCTTTTTATTCCGGTCAGAACCAAACAGAGAAGGATTCTCTGCAATTACCAGTGAGAAACCCCTGACAGGCAAACGTAATGGAGATCGGGGCTGAGTACATGTGTATGTGTATTGGGTGAAGATGCTGTGAATTCACATACCAAAGTATATGCAGAATTTCCTAATGCTGCACAGCACCTTCGATGCCTAAAGCATGGGCTGGAGTGCATGCAGCTGTGTGACTGGAGGAGGGGGAAATTACATTTATTTCCTCCTGACAGATCACTTCATTTTACAAGGGTTATCTGATGCACTAAGGATATATTTAAATAAGGCAGCCCAGAGAATATTACAGAAGGATTTACTACAATGCAGATCTCAGAAGAGATTCACGGATTTTAGGGCCTGAAGATCACGTAGCAGTTGTTATTATTAATTTGTGTTTATTATTGCAGTAATGTCTGGAGTCACCACACTAAGGAACCCCTCGGACAGGCTGGCTGCAGCCCTGAGATGGCTGATGGGATGAGGTGGGCAAGGGGTGCACTGCTGGCTGATACCTGTCTGTCCCACACAAACCATCACACCCTGCACCAGGCCCGTCATGGAGGAGCTACAGCTCCCTGTAGCACCATACACTGAGATAAATCTGCTCTTGGCATCTAGACACAGATTAGGAGCTTGTCCCTGTCCCCAGACTGCATATACCATAAAAAAAAACCCTGTTTCTCTGATTTTCTGCATGAGAAAGGCCACAGACTCCCCTGTTTTATTCACATCTCCACATAGCCAGGAAAGAGATGAAGCATTTGGTACCAGCAGTGACACCATCCTGATTTCCTTCTGTCCAACTTGGGGTTGCTTCCTTGGAAATCTCATTCCCCCGCTCTGGTCTACCAGGCTGACTCCGGGTGACGTCTGCCTCGCCGGGGGATCGCCTTGCTGCTTCTCCATGCAGAGTTTGGACTGAAACAGACATCACTGCTCAGTTTTTCACCTTTCCCCAGGAAAAAAAAAAAAAAAAAAAAAAAAAAAAAAAAAAAAAAAAAAAATGGTCTCCCGTATCTCGATTGCCCTCTAGTGCTGAACTGCACCCCTGGACGGGATCTTCTGCTCAGGATTTCGAGCTGCCAGGAAAATTCAATTCACATTTAGGGTTTTATTTTGTTAATTAAAATGCTTATTGATGACTAGAGAGAAGCTGCTGGCTAGCCAAGAAGCAATATCCTGAGTCAAATAGCAGAAAAGCAGTTTGAGAGAGTGATTTCATCAGCAGCAGATGGGAAATTGAATTCTGTAATGCAGATTATTTTGTATACTGTAATGCAGATTATTCCATCAGATTGTCCAAAACAGTTTGTTAAGATTGTAAAGGACCTGCCAGCTATTTGCAGCATTCAACATACTGCATCCTGGAGAATTCAAAGATACTTAATGCGTTAGACTAGTCAATATCAATTTGTTATCTTGTAGAAATACACAGGCTACTGTCTTTACCGACTCTGTGTTAAATATCTTTCCCTCACAAATTTATAGCTCTCCATCTACAGTGTCATTTGTAGTGCATTGTTTAATATCTTTAGCAAAACCAACTTTCTTCTGTTACACATGCTAGAAGCACAGAAGAAGTGGCTTTAAATAAATCCTGGTGTCTAAATTGTCATTATTAGGCTTCAGAGTGAAAACAGGTCGGCAAAACAAATTATTTGGTTTTAGGCTAACAGCAGTAGGATTAATCACTCACATTGCTTCCTTCAATCCTAAATATTTCCAGAAGAATAAGATTCAGTTGAAAGGGGACTGTTTGCCCCAGCACTGTCTCATGTTAGGTAGAAAATCTCCTCTCCCAATGCCCATTTCCAGATGCAAATACATGCTTGGAACAAGCCTTACGTCAGCCTTGCTTTTCTTGCAAAAAAATTCTTTCTAGTCAGAGTTAAATATTTCTTTGAAACCTTGTTTCCTCTGGCCCTGGTACCTAACCAAGCTTACCAGGTCTATGTGAATGATACTCATTTTAAGATGTGGATTTGAATAGGCAAACTGCAACCCTACAGTCATCCTTGGAAGACTATCCTCCTTAAAGATTAAAATTAATGAATTTTCATGAAGGTGTTTTTATTTTAAGCATATTTCTATACCATGAATCATTCTGAGTGCTCCAGGATGTTTAGAAAAGCAATTTATTATGAGGGTTTTTTTAATGCCCAATATGATGGAATCATAATGATAGGGAATAGGAGAGCTCTGTTTCAGTAAGATCATGCTGTGTGGGACACCTTCCTATTTTAGATAATTTGTTTAAATAAGACTTGCTAAAATTAGTGAACAAATAAAGTATCAATTACCTCCTTCTTATTCTCTATTTAAATATATTCACCTATCTATTTTCTGTAAGCTTGTGTGCCAAGGGACAGTGGTTTTCCAGTACGTTCTGTGCTTTCTGAAAAATCATGTTTGATATCTGCTGGCTTGTGAAAAAGAGGGAGAAATATATGTGTATTTCAGAAATAATCTACCTGGTTTCTTAAAATGAGAAGGATGGGAAAGAAAGTCCTAAAACCTTAGGAAATGTCTTTTGTATTTGCCATGCGGAGAGTGGACATTCTGTGTATTGCACACCCTAAAATCCCCACATATATTTAACAACAGTGGCCTCTGGTGGAGTTTTGGCTGAGTACTAATAATTTACTCGAGGTTGGAGACATCTGGGCTTGATGATAGCTCTGTGGTTATGGATTTGAGCTCAGGAACACACCCCTAAGCACTGGTGCTTTCAAGTATGTCGGATATTGGCCTTTCATTAATACTGACCCAGTTTTAGCATATGCCTCAGTGTGTATTTAATGCTACTGCATTCCTAATCACTTAGAGATGCATGAGTGACAGTGCCTTAATATGCACCTTCCTCCTAATATATTCAAAAGGCAGCTTGGGGGATATGGGAGTCCAATCTGGGCTTTTTTTTTTTTTTTTTTTTTTTCAAATTTAACTGTCTCTCCAATTTCTACATCTCTGTCACATTTGGTAAAAATTCAAAAGTTACTAGAGATGGGAGGGGAGTGGCAAACCGCTAGAGACAAGGATAGAGAGAAGAGCAGTTGCCTTTTTATTTCATTAAAAATCTTCTAGGATTAGTGAACCACCCCAACTACTTTCTTAGGCTTTGGTTTGGCAACCTGTTCTCATTTAATAAGCATGTAAACATATGCTTACCCTTAAGTACCAGTTTACATCCCATCTGGCTCAAGTCAACTGCTCATGTATGTGCTTTTCTAAGGGCAACCTATGCATCTGCTAAAATTCTTTGCCAAATTGCAGCCTTCATTTCTTCTTCGGATATCCAGATCAATTTCTGTGCCTTAGATCCATGCCTTGCACAGCTTAGTCCAGGACTTAAACCATCAGGTCATATTACTTAAAATACTCACCCACACCCTTCTGTATTTTAAAACACATTATGATAGTAGCAGAGCTTCATCTGATCTTATCACTGCAATATAGTTGTAAGTAGCTGATCAAAGTGAAATGTATTCTGTTTAATTAGCTTTCCCAGTGACCTGAGTATGCTGCCATGAGAAATCACCATGCGTCACTAAGGTCTTATGTATTTGTGAAAAGACATAGACCCCTCCCAGCATTAAGGACACTGTCAGCATTTGACCTCCAGTCTGGCAGATATCTGGGACATGAAATACGTTTCATGATACGCTATTCTTTACTCAGCCAGCGCTTAATGACTAGAGCTTCAGGCCAAATACAGAATCCTAAAATGAGGCCATCAACATCACCCAATTACTGCTGTTATTAAAAATGCCAAGTGTAATCATAATAATAATTAGACACATTATGCAGCGCTGCCTAAGGAATATACTCTATGTGTGTAAGATGTCATGCAAGTCCTATTACTAGAGCTGGGCAATCTTACCACCTCCACATTCCTGCATGAGATAAAATTGCATTTAAAATGTATAAATCCAGTTTTCTCAGTCTTTCCCCTTCCAAGAGTTTATAATTAGGTTTTTAATACTGCAGTTGGTTATACCCTCTCTAAGTTTATGTCCTGCCACTAATGCCCTCCCAGAGACTCTGAGCATCCAGAGAAATATCTCCCTTTGATCTGTTATTTATTATCAAACAATTATCCAGACAGACAAGTTACACCCACAGTCAGTTGGTGCCTCACATGCCAGAAGAGCAGTGGTCCAGAAGAGAAGGAACACACTCAGTACCAGATGCTTTTTATTGACTTCAGGCAAATACTTCCCCCTCCTTGAACTTTTGTTGGCTCATCTGTAAAATGGGCCTGAAAACCACAGTTTTCTTTATGAAAATACTTCAGTAAAAGTCCTACAGAAATGTGCTAATTATAAATGTACTAGTCATTAGTATGCTAATTATGTTGAAGATTACCATGTCCAGAGTTGATCTGTTCTCAAGTTCTCATTTGAAAGCCAGGCTTCCACTTCCTCTGAAATATATAAAAAGAAAGCTGATACGGCTCCTTTGTCCCAAACTACTGCATTGCGTACTAAGAGTAATTTCTCTGGTTTTGCAACATTCTAGCAAAATCACAGCTTTTGAAAGAGATTAGATGGCGTAACTTGGCTCCAGTGATCGTTCAGTCCTGGCATCTGTTTTATTGCTTTATGTATTGTGGAATTAAGAGAGATTATCTTCTAATTATTCCCTGTAGTCTGCAAGACAGATGGAAAAAAAATCAAATTGTGTTTTATCAACGTGCTGCCATTATGTGCTCAAACTTCAATCTCTTTTCTGGTCATTATCCCAGAGTGACAGAAGTATGGGAATCATCTGCAGATGAGATATGGATCTGTAGAGAAGGGTCGATACAATGTTCACATAGATCTTGCCTGCATGACTAGCCACAGCGTATTTCCATTGCCAGCATGGGTCTAATGGTCAGGAAAGAAAACCTGTTGGGTCCAGTAAGATCATGCAGTCAATCTCACCCAGCAGTGACCTCCAGCAGAAGCATTCTCACAATAGCTGAGAGACTACATCTGAGATAACACCTCTGGAGTCAGAACTGCTGCACTTGCCCGTGTATTATCAGGCCAGGCTAAAGTTACCTCTTTCCCCAGAGCATTTCTTGCTCTTTTCTCTGTTTCATTCTTGCATGTGCCAGGACTCTATATTGCCTATGAAGCATGGCTGAGGGCAAGGCCAAGGGAGGTCTTTTAGAATTCATATTCCCGCATAAGCCACACAGAGATGATCTGGTTAGAAAACTGGATGACCTGGAGGAGAAAGAAAGGAAGGGAGGAAGCTTTGGTGAGGCCCATAGACCATCCTCACAGATAATGCTATTTTGCCATGGGCCAACCCATGGATGAGCCTCAGTGAGTCCATAAAACTTTTGCAATAAGGGCTCTGAGTCCCTTATCACAAGGTGTGTGCAAGGCTTCAAAGGAAAGCTGAGCTGTCATGATAAGTTACTTTTTCCAGGAGTGTAGAGAGCAAAACAGGTCTCTCCTTCCTCCTATCCCTCAAACCCTCCTGGCTCCATGCCCACCGGCCTCCCGCCCAGTGCTGGATGCTGCCTCACGATAGCCACGCTCTTTAGTGGGTCACATTCCCCTGCCTGCACCTATTGTACACAAACCACCACTGCTTAGTCTCACGGGAATAACTTCGGTATTTATTTTGGGGGTTTGTTTTCTCTCCCAGTCACCTACCCTGCCTGATTTTCCTTGGATGTTATCAGCCTGGAAAGTGAATTTAGGCCTATCTTTTGCTTTTCTCCCCAGCTTTTCATCTGCATGGTCATGATCTCTTTGACTTTCTGGATGGGAAAATGCTCCATGTGGATTTGAGGTGGAGGTATCTGCCTAATTGTCTGTTCCAAAGTATCTCCTACTCTGCTGTGGCTAAATGAAATGAAACACTGCTGGGAGGTACCAGGGATGAAGAGCAAGAGGGACAGTTTACATGATGGCAGGGCCCAGATGAATGTCACACAGTGAGGAAAACATGGTAGGAAAAAAACCCAATCCAAAAACAGAGGGAGAGGACACAAAGATTCAACTGGGAAAAATGCTGAGTTTATAATCAAAGCATTTCAGCTGAGTCCAAACTTGCTCCTGAATACAACTCCTGACCCTTTTTGCCCCAAACAAGGAGCAAAGGGCTGGCCATGGGGTGTTCCTGCTTTTTCTATTCAGGCAAAGGCTGCTGCTAGCTCAGGGTCCACCCTCACCAGGTACAACCCCAGAGGGAGGGGAGCTTGTCTGAATGTGCTAATCCCCAAAGCAATGATGCGTCCTGTGAGTTTCATGACATCAAACACTGGGAGGGGAGGGGGTAATTAGTGCCCTAGTGACTGTAGCAAGCCGTCAGTGGTAACGCTAGTTCTGAGCATGCGGCTTTTATTGGGTCATGAGGAAATGGAGTGGGGATGGTAGAGAACTCTCTGCTCAGCAGGAACAAGAGAAATGGGCCAAATTAAATGCTGTAATGAAATATCAATGCAATGGCAGCCAGTTTGGGTGTTCATATCCAGGCCTGAGTGTAGCTGCAGTGGGAATGGTGGGGCTTATGGACAGCACCACCTCTTAGATCCCCTTTCCCATAAATCCACACCTATCTTTATAGAGAAATTTTTGCATATCCAGGCACACACACATGTTTTCCCTTTACTTTTAGAATGGCCTGAAAGAAAACTCACAGGGACCTTGAAGCTATGGAATGAGCTAGGATCTGGTATCATCTGCAGTAAAAAGTCATGTTCATGTATACTTTGAGAGGAATATTGTCAGAAGGCTTCTTTACTCATAAGAGGAGACAGTTTACTTCAGTTCTTTATCATTTTTTTTATAGACACCTTCACAAGAGGGTGGGCAATCCTGACCAGTGGTGAGAGCTAAGCCTGGAGTGAGCTTGGAGGAGGAAGACAGACAAACGGGAGCAATAAAGATCAGGAGCCAAAGACTTTGACAGTCAAAAAGGGAGGCAAACAAGGAGGTCAGAGGCCAGACTGATGCTCAAAAATCCTAGAAATGCTGGGTGCCAAGCAAGGACCAGGCAAGGCTCAAGCAAGACCAAGGCATGGCCCTTGGACTTGGGAGTCAGCAGAACTCCAGCCAAGGGTGGCAGTGAGCCACAGGAGAAATTAGCGGCAGTCCCTACACATCAGGCAGTAACCCATCTCAGAGGCCAGCAACTCTCTGAACAGGTTGATCGAGCCCATAGCTCCAAGGGGGCCTGCAGGACTGACAGCTCATGCAGAGGCTGAAGGTGGTCAGGGAACCACCTGCTGATCCAGATGCAAACTTCACACATAGGTCCAGTGCCATGAAAAATAAAACCTGGCATTAACCAGCACTGAGGGAACTCAGCACTGTGTTAAGTTCCTTTTGTTGTTATCCCTTTGGATAGAACACTGGCAACATTTTTCTGGGCCAAGAAGAGGAAAGCACATTGCGATGACCCAGTCTAGTGATAAAAGCAAGATACATATGAAAATCCTGTAACAACTGAAGTACACACACCAGTTACAGCTTCTGCACTATGATACTTGTTCTCTTCCTTGTCTAATTCTCCATGCACCCAGACTGCAGAAAATAAGAGTCTATGTGTCCGGCCTTTTCTAATGTCCATTCAGTTTCTTCAGTCTCCAGGATCTGAAAACTCTTTCTTGATCATAGCACCTCCCTTGCAGTGTGGCAAAACCCAAGGGAATGGCCTGGCCATTGGAGACTTCTGACCACTGTGTGACATGCGTTCCTTTAGAGGAAACCTACACAAGGTCTATGGACCAAAAAAGCCCCAATTATAAAAGAAGACATTGCAAAGTTTCTGGGAAGTAAATGATCTATAAAAGTGAAAGCACTTCAGAATATGTGATTAAAGGAAACGACTTCATTTATCCAAGTAAAAGTTAGGAGGCAGCTTGACCAAGATCTATAAGAATCTGAGTGTGGAGAGATGCTTTTGTTCAGCCAAGAGTGGTGGTCCCCAACTCTAAGTTCTTTGACGAATGCTTGGGAGCAGTTTGACGAGGAGATCACACAGGTTTGCCAGGTCCTTGCGTCTGCCGGCTGGTTAATTCATCCTGCTGACAGCTGAAAGAGCAGCGTGCTTTGCAAGAGAACAGCAAGGTGTATTGGCAGTGAGCTGTGGTACAAAATGAGTTGCTCAGGCCACAGCAAAGGGAGGAAAATATGTGCACAAGCAGATGTAGGAGGTGGTGGGACTGGAGTGAAGCAAGAGAGAGGACCATTACAGCACATCAGGGCAATAACAGTTTGTGAGATCTGAGATCTTTTTAAAGAAGTATAGGTGCTACCTTCCAGAGCAAACCTATCTTTTCTAAATGAGAACAAAGAAAATATTCTCACACCAAACACCATCTTTAATTTATTCTATATGAGCTCCATTTGGGGTGGGGAGAGAGAGTTGTCTGAGATGAAAGCTAGTCATTGAACAAAATGAAATATTATTATATTAAATGCCACAAGACTGTGGTATCCAAAAAAGTATTTGATTTCAAACCACACTGCTCTCAGGGTTTGCTTTCTTCTTCTTTTTTTTTTTTTTTTCAACCTCACTTTGCAAGTGTCAATCACAGCCCATGATTGCTATCTCATCAGGTTCTTGTCAAGGCCTCTAATGAGTTGTACCACACAGGACATCAGACCCCCTCCCTGGCAGCTCACTGCTGGCTGAGGAATGATGTGAGCACAGAATAGGTAGCCGACACGATACATACACATGGACTTTCACACCCAACTCTGATGAGTGCAAAAGGAATTCACTATTGACAGGCCCATCTATGCATACCAGGCTCAGGTCATCTTCATTTTTCCAGCTAGAAACCAGAAATCTAAAACACATTTCAAAGCATATTTGACTTTCCATCTGAAGTGAGCACTGCACGTCATCTGTTTTAGTGGTGCAGCCCAGCATGGGAGACTCCCAAACACAGTGCTGCATTGAAACAAAGTTATCACTGACTTTATGAGATATTTGTACAACCTTGCACCCGCAATTAAAGCAGTTAAATGAAATGAATCATAAATTCATAGATTTTAAGGCCAGAAGGAACCTTCTTGATTATCTCCTCTGATTTCTTGGTCTGGCATAATATAAGCTGGAGAATTGCACCCTGAGGAGCCTGTGTCTCGCCCAGAATATCTACTTGGACTAGAAAGAGCATGCCTTTCAGAAATACACCCTTTCCTGGCTTTAGGCCTTCATATCTCTAGATAAGGGTATCACTGAAGATTTTGTACTGTGCTTCTCAGCTGAATTTGTTGGATTTCAGGTTTGAGCAACTATGTAAAGGTTTGGTCAGACAGACCAGTAAATGTTTCCTTCATATCCCTGCTTTCTGTAAAGAATCTTATGATCAGATTACTCTTTAACCTCATCTCTGTTCAAGTAAGTAACTTTTGTTCATTTGGACACTCACAGTTTTGATGGTCTTGAATATAGTTAAGTTGCTGTAGATCAAAAAGAAATGTCTCCACTGGCCTATGTAGTAGTCATCACAATTCTTCATTATTCTTGCCACTGAATTATCTGTGATTATGCCTTATAAAAATGGCATGAACCTGTTAGATGCAAGGAAAAAAAATCCATCTAATCCATTTAATCTCATTCACTTTTCTGTGGTCCCTATGCAAAGACACCTGTGTTTTTTCTAGTAAACCAGAATAATTTGTACAATGTTGCAAGCAAAGTTACCCCATCCGGTAAACTCCTTACTGAACAAGGGTGTATATATTGTTGCTGTATGATTGCTTAATCCCTTTGTATTGTTTGTGATCTGGTACTGGATGAACATAACTGAAACACAGCATTAATTACATCCACAGGCTTTTGATGCTCTTAAGAAAGAAGTGAGAAAGACTTGTGGAGTTAAGAACTAGGCCAACAGCATGGAGAAGAAGTAGGTGCTTTTAAAGGCTTCTCCTTCTGAGCATACAAAATAGATTTCCCCACAGGCATCCCTGCTAGGAAAAAATTAGTCTGTCATACAGAGAGACTAGATTTTGAGCAAGTTATCATGTATGAAACAACAGCAATTGAATTTGGGGTAAATTAACAAAGACAAAATGCCAGCCATTTCCAAATCAATGGAAATATCTTGCTGCATCTTACGCCCCAAATTAATTTGGAATATTTATTTATTTTCTGGAACCAAATCTGCAGTGAAAAAAAATATCTTGACACTGAATGCAAGAGGGATACAAACGTAACAGACTTGAAGTCAGTGCATGGAGTACTTTCTCCTCTGCTGAGCTATTTCTAAGAGGTATTTCTCTCCCTGTTCACACTCACAAGACAGTGAAGTCATGTTCCCCTACAGTGTATACACTCTTTATTTTCATATAGCATGCAGACAGAGGAAATCACGCCTTGATCCTATACATGACTGCTTTAAACACTTTTAAGAATAAAATGCAAATTATATAACAAAAGCAACCAACAATCAAGAAAAATCTAATTACTGTGAACTGGTTACAATCATGGAAAGCACTGTTAGATTTTTAGAGACTTGCTTCCACCATCCAAACAATCCTGGCTATATATGAAGTATGATAAAAGAAATGACATTTCCTATTCTATAATCCATTATTCATCAAAGACCAGCATGTAATGAAAACAGAAGTACAAACATCTGCTTTCAGGTTAGATCTTTTTTGGAGATCTAATTTCTCTGAAGAACTTAAACTCAGAAGTCAAGCATCATAAATAAATAGACAAAGGGTGCTGAAAATTACAGCAGAATCAGGAATATCTCCAGTGCCTTTATATGCATCTTTGATTTTCCTTTCATGGGAAGACACTGCCTTTCAGGTAAGAACATCATATAAGATAAGCAGCTGCTCTGACCCATTTATAATTCCCAACCAGGATAATATTTAAACTTCCCAGTCAATTGTGTCTGCTTCTATACCCTCTTCTAATGACAAATAAAAGGCAGTTGCAAAGAGGAAGAAGACTATGATATTAAATACAGTTTCTCCTGTGGAGATATCCCCCTCTACAAAGGGAGAATAGAGCAACTAGCTCAGCTTTTAGTGTCTCACTATCAGACATCGATGCTAGAACAAATTAATTCTGTCTGAGATGTCCACAGTAACCCACAGCTACCAAAAGAGTAGCAATCTCTGTAATCTGCATCATATTTCTACACCCCCCAGCAGTTAAAATATGAAGGATAAGTGCATCAGGATGCATTAAATCAGCAAGGAAACAGCTTCAGCCACAGTATTTTAATAGTCTAATATAAGGATGAGATGTTATTGGCTAAATTTTGCCTTCACTTACATCTGTAAATACATGTGGTTTCTTGAGAGAGAGCAAAGTGCAGCCTTGTCTTGTAAATATTTGGAGTATACATTATACCATATGATAGCAATTCATGTGTGACTTGCCACTTGTCCTTTTGAATAGGTGATTTTGCAGATGATGAGAGCAGTCCCTTGTCATTAGAGTTATAAAGAAAAGGACTTGTGGTATTCTACACAAATAGCCCCAAACCCTATATCCCACAGCAGCCAGATTGCAAGGGTGGGGATATATTTAATTGAACTATATTTTTACAAGGGGATATCTCTTATTCCTCATGTGCCATGCACATCATTAAGGTGTTTATACTGTCACTTAATCAGACACGGAAGCAACTCAAGTCCAACAACTCAACGGCGATGATTAACGTCTGTTTTACTCATTTTCTTCAGCAGAGGGAGCTTGAGTCTACAGCAAAGAGCCGCTGCCTTCACTTGGACTTGTTCTCCCCAGTCTGTCAGCACATCTCAATGCCACCGATATTTTTACGTAAATGAGGAGAGAAATAGTGGCATTTGGGAACAGCTCTGAAAAGCTGCCCTGCCCTCTGGATCTGAAGCGGATCGAGTGATCCAGTATGTGCTGGATGCATCCAACCAGCAGCCCTTTTCCAGATGGACTCCCATGTTGGGTTCAAGTCAAAGAGCAGTCTGAGATGGGGGTGAAACCATGTGAAAAGTGGCTTTGTGCTTGTCCTAGGCTTGGTCTAGTCAGTGCAGGAAGAAACCAGAGTGACATTAAGTAGCTGAAGGACTAGTCTGAATTGTACCAGGGATGGGATTAAGTACCCTTGGTGCCACTCAGTGACAACCCTTGGGTATTGGGGCAGAGGATGTAGGTCTTGCATGGATCACGAGGGAGGTGGCACAGGGAATTAGTCAAAAAACAGGTTTCTTAGGAAGCTCTTCTCCCTGCACCTGAGGGTTGTCCTAGGAAGCATCTGCAAACTATTTGCATTGTCCTGGGGAAGCAGGCAGAGGGGCTGCCAGGCGAGTGTTCACACTGCTGTGAGCTCACTGGCTGGCACTGATCGTCCCTCCAGCTCCCTGGGCCTGTAGTGTTTAACAAAGGCATTGCTGCTTCAACCAAAGCAAATAATGCACAGTTCCCCAAGCAGCTCTCATTAAAGTCATGTTGTTCATTGGATCTCAGGGCCCCTTGGAGGATGGCTCAGTCATCCCTTGCAGTGGCCAGTAACTGAGCAGGTCACTTGTGTGTTGCCATTTCAGTGTGAAAACATTTGCCTGAACTTTTTAATGTTTGTAAACATAACAGGATGCAATTAGTACTGGTAACTCATCCCCGAGATAACTAAGCATGAGAACACACATTTCAGAATAGAAAGTTAAGCATGAAGGTATTAAAATTACTCCAATAAAAATATATGTTGAAAGAATTAGAAACAAAACCCTTAAGATTGAATTCTTAGAGCTTTATCCTAAGCACTACAGAAGTAGTTATCTTATTTTATTCCTCTAACAGGCCATAATCCATGGGAAAATACTTCTATAAAACATCCATTAACTAATTAATAACTTTCTGGCTTGAGTTGCCTACTTATAATCCATCTTTTCCCACATATTCAAGTAAGTTAAAGCTGTATAATTCTAACCTCATATACTCTTGATGGGCAGATCATTTGTTGTGATGGAAGAAGCCTTGAAGAAGTGCCTGCTACGCACTTATTTTCAAGGTAAATGAAACAAACTGCAAATCAAGGACACTATTAAAGCTTGCCCATATAAAGGAAGGGTCTAGTTCAGGGCTGTCTGATTGAGTATGCATTGGAGCAGGCTCAAACTGCAATTGGTTTGCATATTTCCCAAAGAAATGCCAGTACATAAAATGCCCATGAATGCAAATACGTTGTGTTTTTTTATTTGTATAATTTAACAGAGGGTGGGTTAAAAATGAATGCACACAATAGAATTATACAATATTCTCAGGGGTTCAAACAAGTTGCTGTCTGCCTAAGGGAAGGCCGATCTAGTGATTAAAGCTTAACCTCCAGGGAGGAGGAAATCACAGTCGTATTCCCGAATGGCTGCATATTTGTGAAGTCACCAAACTTTTCACGCCTCTGCCCTTCAAACAGGGACAAAGCTTATTTGCACAGCTTCACCAGCCC
Source organism: Athene cunicularia (assembly GCF_003259725.1). Taxonomy (NCBI): domain Eukaryota; kingdom Metazoa; phylum Chordata; class Aves; order Strigiformes; family Strigidae; genus Athene; species Athene cunicularia. The sequence goes on along the minus strand of NW_020799117.1, from coordinate 10,577,798 downwards.
ATCCACATTTGTATGTTGATAGCAGAGCAACAAGAGAGAGATGGTGTTGAAAGGCAAATTACCTTCTGACTTGGTTCCATATATGCATTTCTATTTGTGCCATGAATAGAGCAGTACCAAGTGCACATATGTCTTTGCTTATAATATGTATTTTAACCCCATATATACCTCTCCCACCACTGTCTCTTTTCACAGGCATTCAGTTATCATTCCCAAGAACGTCTGAAAACAACAGGATGGCATCACCCTACAGCTACCCCTTCTCTAACTCTCTTGAGCAGCTCTGTGTCGTATTGTCAGTGGTTTATATATTTACACCAACAGAGGAGGCCTGGGATGTGGGCTTTTACGTTTATATGAGTCTCACCGCCACAGGGGGTATTTAACTTTCTGCCCTGGTTGCTGTAATTCTCTCTCCAGTGGATATACAGTTCAGATCAGGTTCCTATTGCTGTGATGACAGGCATTCAGCAGGCACTGTAATTGCAGAGTTAAAACAGCTCATTTTCTTACTGGCAAGCTGTAGTTAAAGAGGTGCTAGGAGGCAGCCTGGCTGTCTGCAGAGGAACTGATCAAAGCACTGAAAGGCATCTGGCTTGTCTCTGTTTTCTTTCACCACCCCCCTTGCTGATGGAGGGGAAAAAAAGAGAGAAGGAGAGAAAAAGCAAAAGAAAAAAGAGAGGAAAAAAAGAAGGAAAAAACTATTAAAAAGGAATTTATTAAAATGAGTACTTGTCGCTTTCCTAAGGGTAAAATGCAGTGTCTTATTAAAGACACTAAACACAGTTGAGTTAGGTCAATTTTTTTTAATTCTCTGTATTTTTTAATGAGAAAATTGAGTCTTGTGAATGTTCATTTGCATCCATTTCCATTAGCTCTTCCCAGGAAGATAGATAAACTGTTGTGTAGTGCTTTTCACATTGCAGAGAGTGAGCTTCCCTGTCTCTGTATCAATGTCATCCTTCCTCATAAAGACTCAGCTTTTTCTCCTTCCGACCTCTGCCTTTCCCTGAAGGACATACCACTCTAGCCAGGATGCGATGGACAATGGGATTCTGCACCCTGGATTAACTGCAAAAGTACAAATGAAACACATTTCTGTTTACTTTTATTTGTTCTAATTCACTCCAAATCTTCCTGTCATAAATTCCAGCAAATCACAAAGGAAAAGGTAAATAGAGTTGACAAACCACTTGAGATGTTCATATGAAGGATAAAAGAAGGGAAAAAACTCCAGCAGCAGGGGAAGACATCTATCAAACAAATTGAGATCAATGATCCAAAAGCCACTGAGAAGTCAATCAAAATGTTTCTACCAATGAGATAAAGGAGCCCTGAGGCAAGGAATGGCTCCATTTCCAAATAAGAAAAGAGATATCACATCCTGGGGAAAAGGACCATTCAGGTGAAAATAACTGAAATGTGGGAATCGCTTCCTATGAACCAAAGGAATAAAAGGTTACCAGGACAGTAAGAGCTAGCAGCTGAGGGACATGCTCTCCTCCATCAGCCCTCTGAAGTTCTTGCCTTACAGGGGCTCTAAAAGGAAAAGAAATAGAACATGATCCATTACATACTATTTGACAACACTTTTCAGCCACGTTTCCAGGCTGTCACAGTGCAAAAGCAGCAGGAATTTTGCTGTTTCTTCTGAGCCTTCAGTCACTGGAAACTCATCAGGGAGAGGGTTCATTCTCGCTTTTGCTCCTCTCGCACTTCATTTTTTTCACCCACTATCTCTTGATGGTGACACCACCGTCTTCCCATGGACAAAAGAGGAGTTCAGAGTCTTTGAAAGAAGAAAACAAACTCAGTAACTCAACAAGGAGCCTAGACAGGCAATGTTGCAAATTAAGTTGAAAGAGGCCCAGTTACTGCACCATTATTTGATTTCCCCTTCTCTAATCCCTTGCTTGTAATTAGCATAATTTATTAACATATTAGAGCCATGCATGTGAACCCTCTTTATAGTTGCTGAGTGCTCCCTGAGGCTGCCTAGTGAAAGCTTTTCCCCACTGTTTAATAATATGTTACATAAGGAAAACCAGCTTCTGATATAATTTAAATTATGACTTTCCTTTCTGCCTCTGAACACTCATTTCCTTTAAACGGGGTTAATTTCCTTAAATAATGAAAATCCTCCAATTTCAGTTTTCCATTCATTAGACCCCCTTAGTTCAACATGAAAAAGTCACACGCCAAGAGGGAAAAGAAAAAAGAAAAGAAGAAAAAAAAAAAAAGGAAAAAAATGCCATTGAACTTCAAACATAACCGTCCTGAGAAGAGGTTTCCTATGATCCTGTCTGCTTCTCCCCTTTCTAGACTGAGAAAGGCACAACGCAGACTGTCAGGAGATAAAGATGGACAAGCCACTTTACATCAAACTAGTTTCTCCCATCTATCATCTAAGGTCCTCTGAATGCTAAGGGCATTTTCAGAGTTGCAAACATGCACTGCTCCTCTGGGGGATCACACAGTGGTTTAATGGGCCAACAGCCAAACACAGATTTCTTTGTATTCTTGCAGATAGTTTCCTTTCTTTCTATTAATCCACTGCTGATATTTGTGAGAGGATGGGCAAACAAGGCTACTCCTGTACCTGCTCTGATCATCAGTCTGATATGGATCCATCTCTGGGCTGAGGACATGGCCATGGCCACAGGGTTGCACCACCTTGTCTGCTTCAACTAACTTTTACCTTCACTCCTTGCTCTCCTGAACTAAACCTACTGCTCACATTGCTCATGAATCAGCCCCTTCAGCTCTTTGCCGTGTTTGGGGTTTTTTTTAGTTGCTGTTCCTCTTCCAGCTCTTCTACAGCTCCCCAGGTCTGTGATAACCCAAACCAAGGGCAATTTCAAAGACGTAACTCAAAATGTCTGTTGAAATGCAGAATTTCCTTCTAGCTCCTCTACATTCTGTGCAGAAATATACATTAATTATCTTCTTGAGTGATGGCTCAAGAGTTAGCTAGCCCTAAATCTGTGGCCAGGTACTAGCTAAGCAGAAGACATGCTCAAGAGAGGCAAAAACAGTGTAGTAGTTTTTGAAGTGTAAGCCAAAAGCTGGTTTTCTGCTCCTCCTCTGCCTGCTTGTGTGATGTTTGGCTCACCCAGTATGTAAATGCTTGACTCTAGCTGAGTTCAACGTGTTTTAACTGCTAATACCTTTGAGGATTTAGGCCTCTGTTATATTTCAATAAACTGGGAATAAAGTAATCTCTGCACCTTAAAGAACAGCTGTGAGCTATTAAAGCTTGTAGCTGTGTACTCTAGGTAGATAATACCTCCTCCTGTCATTGTAGTGAGCATAGCCCAGCCACAGATGGCATTTTTAGCTGCGGAGTGATGCATAACAGCAGCATCATTCATCTTGATGATAATTTAAATACAGTGTTACCATGTTAACAAAAAGGGCACCCTGCTTTTTTAAAAAAATAAGTACCTAATATAACAAAGCCTCCAGTGTCCTCCCACTGAAAAGCATTATAAACACATCATTTTGGAAACAATAAGAACAGAGAGAAACTCTGAAGAGAACCATGTGCTTGTAGCTCTGCAGGCAGCTCCGTGCTGGACACCTGTTAGACACCAGTTAGACACTAACATGTCTGTGAGGCTTCTTTAAGTGGTAAATAATGATGCGGGCTGGACAACGTTCTGCTGAGTTTGGGGCAAAATTTTGGGTCAGAGCTTATGTTTTCAGCCCCAGTTAACCTTTCTCTAAGGAAAAACCAACCTTAATAGCATGAAATGTCAGGAAAATTATGTTAATTTGGAGAGTAAATTTTTTCAGGACCTCAAAGAAGAAAGTGAATGTTATTGTTGTTATTACTTGTTATTTATCACTGGGGAAACCCAAGGACAATTAAATTAACTTGCTGGAGATCACAATGCCTGAGATACAAGAAAAAGACATGTTTCCTGACTGATGCTGGAGGTGTATTGACTTGGGGATTTTAGGGGGTGTTTTTCATGAGAAAATGCTGGTTTCCTGAACATAAAATTTCTGTGGAAAAGGACAACCTGTCTGACCAGGAAAAATTCTTCCTATTAGGAAGATTTACCACAAATGGGAGAAACTGAGGCTCAGACAGAAGCATTTGGATTTGTGTCCCCTTCCCACCCAAACTGAATGCCACCAGACTTCAGGCCCCTTGAGGGAACAGGACTTAATGTAGCTTCATGTCAGCACAGAATAGGAAAACAAGTTCCTACCCCACTCACTGGTTTTTGTCTCCCAGCACTTGACTAAACCAGAGTCTATGTTCCCCTCTTCTCCCTTCTGAACCTGATTTACTGTGGCATTTATCTGATTTAGGGTTGCTCTTCTTTTATTCTCTCCTCAGGAGCACCGATGTCTGGGATGTTGCAACATATATAAAGCTTTTCGGTGTATTTATGTGTATTGAAATGCACTTTTCATGGTACAGCTGCACACACCCTTTCCACTATTCAGCCTCCTCTCCTCCCACTTAAAAACAAGCCTTTTGAAAGCAGAAGGGAAGAATAATTAAAAAAAATTGTAATCTGCCGCAGGTAATAACATGATTGAAACATCACCATTTTGTCTGGAGGGTCACAGGACGGCTTTATGAGAAAGCTTTAAAGCTGCTAACTCTAAAGAACCTTTGATATTTCACCTTTTGTTGTTGTTAACGTATTCTGCTTCCTGACTCTTGGAAACAAAGCATGTACCGAGGCCCCTGTCACTTCAACAAATTTGGTGCCAAACATGTTATGCCATGGGGCAGTTTGACAATCTGAGAAGATTAATTGAGCATATACATTTGAGATCTTCCAAACTGTTTAAGTAATTTAGATACTTGACATGAAGTAGACATCATGGCCCCTTAGTCAGCTTTGGGAATGCAATGCTTGATCTTATATTTTTCAGCTAGATGTGGTGTGGTCCCCGTGTGGTGATCTGGGTTTTGGCAAGAAAAGATTATGCTAACAGTGGCTCTTGTTTCATCATAACAGCTAGAAACTAAAGGGAAAACCTAACTGATCTACTACAAAGTACTTATGTTAGTATTAACAGTATACCCAATTGGACAACATTATTTTTCCCACTCTTTAAAATACAAAATAGTTACTCAGAACAAGGAATGGAGGTTTCTATAGCTTTGGTGTAAGTCTTCTTCACTGTTTTTAGAGAACCAGGAAAGCATGGCAACTATTCCTCACTTAACCATTCATATCACACAATTTCCTTGCTAGTCCTGTCTTTTACAGTGATCATGAACTAACATTTCTACGTCTTGATTTTTTACAAATGTGTTTAGTTTCCAGAATTGCTTAAATCTTGTAGACAGGACTAGTTCTCCATTGGTTCATTTCTAGTAGGCTTTGAAATTATTTGATACTTGGTTGTTCATAATCAAACATAAAATTATTTCTGATCAAGCATTAGTAAACAGAAAATGTAAAAACAAATCTCAAAATTAAAAAGGGGGGGGAGCATAAACCCTACTCAAGTAGCTGTAAGAAGGTTCTCAGGGTATGTTTCTCAGATATGTTTCACTCAACAGCAGCTCATAGAAATGTGTGCAAGAAATAAGATGGATTGTGACTGTAACTGAAAAAGAATGTGAGGATTTCAGTTGAAAAGACATTAATGAGTACTTTCTAAAATCATACCGACATTTCTACTTGTACAAGAGTCTATTTGAGGAAAATAGCTGGGTATTTTGTAAGATGCAAGAGCTTTGGAAAAGATCTAGAATTTTGCACTCTAGCCAAAATCAAATGAAGATAAATGAAAACAGAGTGGTGCTAGCCAAATGAAGCCAAGTCAAACCATAGACACTACTGGGACCTGTCCATCACGGGCTTCTGGCAAAGATTCTTACAACTAAAAATGTTTCCACCATTGCTTTTGTAAAGTGAATGGTCTGGGCCTCAGAAAGAGCTGTTTCTTGTGGAAATACTTAGCCTTTGGGTCCTGGTGGAAAGTTACCTCTGATGAGTTTGGCCAGGGCCTCCATGACTTTGCCTAGAAATTGTCTTCACCAGCCATGAAATAAGATAAATGAGAAGCTGAGGCTTGCAACGTAACTACTGCTGTATTTTGTGATACCAATGAGAGGGCATTGTTCTGTTATATTAGAAGAATAAACAATAATTATACATTATATATATGCCTGCCATCCTGGGAAAAAAAAAAGGTTGCCCTACCCCCTTTTGATATGGAGTAATAAATTAGTTTTCTCTTTTTTTTTCTGGACCCACCCAAACTCCTGGAGGCTATCTCCTGTAAAAGAGGGAGGTATAGGCAGCTCATGGAATACATGAAATCTTTTTTGTATATTGTATTGTCAGATACACTTAGAAGAGATGGATGCAGCTCATTTATAGGTGGAATACTGATTTTTGACCATCTGGAAGTAATTTTGTCTAGGTTTTAAGTATTAATTTTGTGTCTTCTGGACAGGTTTATACTCAAACCATAGAATGCAGAATACAGACTTCCTTTTAACCCTGGAAGATGACGACACTAGCTCTAAGGCATCAGTGGGGCCTTTTGGATAATCTAAAAGCTGCCATGAATATTGTCCCTGTTCACAGCATCCAAGAAGAGTATCCACAGATTTAGAGGAGGGTAGAAGGAAGGTTTGGATTTTGATGGAGACCATCTCAAATATTTTTAGCTCTCATATCAGTGTCTATGCCAAGAATCCACCTGTTGGGACGGTTGTGATGGGGAACTATAGGCAACAGTGCTGCTGTCAGAGGTCATAGTGCTTAGGCTGTGAATTTTCCACCATCATCACATACATGTTTCTATGCACAAGAGACCATGAAGCATGGGAGCTGGTTATAATCTGGAGGTTTCCTAAAGGATGTGTAAAAAATCATCTTTGTTCAAAATCATCTATTTTGGAATAAGTTGATCCTGTCTGGATGCCAGGTGTCCACCAAAGTCTCTCTATCGCTCCCTTCCTCAGCTGGACAGGGGACAGAAAATATAACAAAAGACTTGTGGGTCAAGTTAAGAACAGGAAGAGATCACTCATCAGTTACCATCACGGGCAAAACAGACTCAGCTTGGAAAAACTTAATTTGATTTAGTACTAATCAAATCAAAATGTGGTAATGAGAAATAAAAACTTAATCTTAAAACAGATTCCCCCACCTCTCCCTTCTTGGGCTTATCTTTACTCCCGATTTCTCTACCTGGTCCCCCACAGCAGCTTAGGGAGATGGGGAGTGGGGGTTGTGGTCAGTTCATCACACGTTGCCTCTCCCACCCCTTCCTCATCAGGGGATGGACTCCTCACACTCTTCCCCTGCTTCAGCGTGGGATCCCTCCCATGGGAGACAGTCCTCCATTAACTTCTCCTGTGGGTCCTTCCCATGGGCTGCAGTTCTGCATGAACTGCTCCGATGTGGGGACCCCACGGGCTGCAGGTGGGTCTCTCTCCTCCGTCAGCCTCCCTGGGCGCAGGGCACAGCTGCCGCACCACGGGCTGCACCAGGGCTGCAGGGGAACCCCTGCTCCAGCGCCCAGAGCATCTCCTCCCTCCTCCTGCACTGACCTGGCTGTCTGCAGAGCTGTTTCTCTCACATATTCTAATTCTGCTTTTCTGGCTGCAATTGTTCAAGTTTTTTTTCCCCTTCTTAACTCTGTTATCCCAGAGGCGCTCCCACCGTTGCCGATGGGCTCAGCCTTGGCCAGCGGTGAGGCCACCTTGGAGCCAGCTGGCGTTGGCTCCGCTGGACACAGGGGAAGCTTCTTGCAGCTTCTCACAGAAGCCACCCCTGCAGCCCCCCTGCTACCAGAGCCTTGCCACACAAACCCAATGCAGAGAGAAACTGCAATAATAACTGCACTTGTTACTGATTAACATATTGCTATAGACTTTCTGCAGAGAGATCCTCCGGGTATTTTGTTCATTGCTTTACCCAGTATGGTCTATACAGTCAGTGTTTACCCTCTTTGAGCTCTGTCCTGGCTGTGATATAAAGAAAGGAGAGGAAAGAAATCAAATGCTATGGAAAACAAAAATGTTCTAAAGTACAGCTGTAGCTAGCTCCAGCTGTAACAACAGGTTGTGGATTTCCAAATTTTAATTTCCCTAAAGAATCTGTATCAAATTCTTCAGCCCAGAGGTCAAATGGGATTTCAGTAATGGAATGGGACAAGTCAGCATGTAAAGTCTTCTGGGTAATGGCCTTCTGCTCTCTACCTGGACACATCTGTGGAATATGTGTGCATGACATGTGCTTCCAAGACACACAGGAATAAAAATAAATAATAATGACTATAAAATCATTTTATGCTTTTCTGTCTTCTTTTACATCACTAGCAATAAAGATGACACACTCAACACAGGAGGCCATTCAGATTGATAATGCAGCAGGCAGCATGCTCAACTATCCCACTGCACAGATAGGTAAGAAAATTATGTATGTTCTTGAGCACAGCCTATAGCCATAGTACAAAAACTGTTTCAGGAATATTCTCTGGGGTTTGTCATTCTGGTGGTATTTAGATACATAATGTGTGTAAATTAGAAATACAATCTGGGCAATTTCAGAGTTTCAGGATGTCTATTATTAGTAACAAGTTGAAATACAGTTGTATATGTTTTTTTGAGAAAATATGATGGGAATACCTAGCAACAAAAAGCATGTGGAAAAACAATGATGATTCTGATCTTTCAGGACTGTTTCTTTATCATTCTTTGAGCCCTAAGAGAGCATCCAGAAGGACCTTCCATCACCAGCCCAGCAATGCAAGTCACTTCCTCGCAAAATGGAGCTGCTCATAGTCCCAACCTATGGCATAAGCTATTAGTTCAGATGGGAAGATGTGCAAGAGAGAATAGATGACCAACACCACCTCTGTGCTCTGATACAAAGAAAGGTAAGTTTTCCATTTCCCAAATAAATGCCTCTCTCTGCAGTGCTGGGAAACCTGTGCAATACCAGAGAAAGGCAGGTAGAGTAACAAGATAAGGGCCAATATGAAAAGCAAGAGGTGAGGCATATGTGCTGTAATGTCTGCTAGGAAATGCAGGCTTATCTTGAGCTGCATTGTGAGCACACTGTGCCTAGAGACAAGCCTTTGGTTCCCATCAGAATGTGGAACAGAGCTTGGCCCTCTGTGCCCTGCTGGTCTTTAACCACTGGCCTGCTCTGATGATTCATGGGTTTTGTGGGTCACAGATATTAATTGCTATGTAGTTGGAGGAATCAGAGCTTCTGTGTCAGGTAAAATCTTGCCCCCCTTCTCAGTGTCCTTAACTTCAAAACGTTGGCATGTTTTCTCTCACAGGACAGAGCCAGAATGTCCCTGTTTAAGTGGAGCAAACGTTTTTCCAAAGGGTCAAAGTTCAGGACAAGCTTGTAAGCAGATTATGGAGCTGGTAGAAAGGCCAAAGGCACCCTAAGTCTTTACATTCCCAAAGTGCTGTGTTAAACTCTAGCCCAAGGATGTACTTAACCCCAAAGAGAAAGGAGGTCAAGTGAACTTGCAGCATTTCAAATACAATCAGTTTGGAAAAGTAGCAGTTTATAAAGAAGTGTATTACAGAGACAAGCTTATGTTAGCATTCCCTCTCTGCAAATAAGCCTGACCTATTGCTAGGCTTGTCAAAGAGCTGCCATGTTTGTTTTATAGCATCAAACAGTAAGACTTTATTTCAGTTTAGGTTAAATCTCAGGGAACATTTTGGCTTAGGGGCATTGAAAGTCTCCCTCTAAGGAGATGCAGGGGGAGTATTTATGCCATCTATCTTTAGATATTTAACTCTGGCTCCCTGTACTGTCAGGAGAGTGAAGGAGGGTTTTCCAAGGGCAGTTCAGAGTGCCTGAAATGGGCCCTGAACCAATACCTGGGTGTCCCCCCTCATTTCACAGAGTTTGCAAAGCAGAAAGTTGAGCCATGCAGAGACCTTGCTTTACACTTTCTCTGTATTTTCTTTAAGACATTCAGAGCTGTGTGTAAGGTGCTAATTGACCCTCGTAAAATCCCAGCAGCATTTATAATGCCCAGCTGGCATGTGTGTGCAGGAGTCACAGCATGACTGCGGTACAGGCAGGGATGTCCAGCTGCAGCAGAGCAGGAGGGCTCTGGGCACAGGGCAGCACAGCACTTCTGAAGCTAAACACACGTCTTGAGCAGAAAACTGATGCGCAAAGTGGACAGGCTTCGTCCAGCCTCACCAGTCCTCCTGCTTTTCTCAAAGCTCTTTCACCTGGCACAAGAACACCTAATGATTGTGCCATGTATGGCAAATAGCCACAGCTGAGCTTGCTGAGGATGCTCAGTAGTCCCCATATGGTTTTTATTTGGATGAAAAGGAGCAAACATACTATTTGGTATGAATAACTTTGTTTTAAATGAGAACAACATAAAACCAACAAATGTTAATGTCTCCTTTAAAAGACTGTAGCCAGTAAGAGCACCTCTGCTGTGAAGACCTTTTTCTGTACATGTTGTTACTTTTTATTGCTATTTCTATAACCATCATAATTAATATTACCATAACCATTAGGGTGACACTGACAATAGTACGAGGAACCACAGTTATGAACTGAGATCTGGTTTTGTGGGTGTCAGCGGGATGGCATGAAGTCTGCATGGGAAGTCAAATATATTCTTTTTTCAGAGGCAGCTCAGCAATATCTTATATCAGTGCAAGACATCAGTCAAAATGTGGTGAAAAGCAAGGAATGAGTAGGCACTCCTCTTGGTATCGATGCTTTCCCAGCATATGCCTGCATCCACAGTGTTTGCATGTTTCAGGTGCCAAAAATTGTTCAGGTGGACATGGGACTTGTACACGTATTTTATGGGAGAAACGAGTTTTTTCTAGCCCCTCAAGTATTCTTCAAGAGGTTTTGACTGTTTGCTTTTGTTTTATGATAATATTAATCTTATGTGAAACATTCAAAATTCTGGAGCTTAGAAGTTGTTCCTATAAAGCCCAGAAGTGTGCTGTGGAATGTGTGAAGATTTAACATTTTGGAATTTTATAGTAGCCTCAGAAATGTTTCTGTTTTGTTAGGGAGACTGACTATTCTTGAGCCAGGAAGCAATTAAAATATGTAATATGGATATTTATTCTTATATGTAGACTTCGTTTACCTCCAAAAAAGGAAGTTTAAGAAAGCTTTTTTTTTTTTTTTTTTTTTTTTTTTTTTT
>NW_020799117.1:10461083-10566594 GCF_003259725.1 Athene cunicularia | reverse complement strand
TCTTTGCTTGAGGCATCTTTAGATTCAGCTTCTGCTCTTGGGCATCCTCCTTTGAATTGTAGCATATACCTCAGCTAATTATAATGTGGTATCACTTGATAAAGCCAACTGAGATCATAATGGGAAGACACTGAAACATCTGCCAAGATTTGAAAATTAGATTTTTCTTTTTACTTATGCCAAAGACAGGTTACCTGTAATTAGTTCTAATTTATAAATAAGTGCAGGCTGTACTTCTAAAAGGTACAATATCATGTCTTGCCCCCTTTTTAGAAACAAGTTAGGAATCATACATCTCAATCAACTGTATATCTTTTTCTGTGTCAGGAATAATAGCTTTGCATGAGAACTTAGGCAGGAGAAAGGGAGTTATACAAGCACCACCCAACAATCATGGAACATCATTCTCAAGTGACAAAAAGCAATGGCACAAGTCCCAAAAATCAAAATCACAGGAGTTCCAAAATTCTCAATATGGATTCCTTTTGTCTGCTGGCTGATTTCTGAATATTTATTATTCAGGCTTTACATCTCTTCTTTAAATCCCTTTGAAAAATTTTGTTGTTATTTTTTAATGCTGTAATTTTCAAATCATCACAAGACTCCAGGAGCTGGAGTTTTAGAAACCCACAAATATCACAAGAGCTGGAAAACTGTGATCAGATCTATCTGAGCTTACATCACATCATATGCAGTGTAATTTCGGGGGGTGGGGTGGTTGTTTTTTAAGCCTTGTTTTTTCTTGAAGTATCCAAATGGTTCTGCCTTTTTTGACACAAGCTGTGATCCCTAGTCCTCGCCTTCCCGTGGGCAGCAGGACAGGTTGGATAGATGAGCAGTCCACAGCTATGTAAGATCACCAGGCTGGAACCTCAAAGGGGACATGCAGAAGGTTTGAGGTGCATCAGAAAAAACAGTCTGTGGAGTTTAGGAGTGAAATAACTTGTCAGCTCAGATTTGACACACTGAGCCAGACATAAAGAAATCTGCTTTCACCAACTCCCCTTATATTTTTCCTATTATAGTTAGTCCTTCCCAGAAGTCTTCTTCAACATAGATTTAGGGAGGAAAGAAAAATTACCTCATAGCTATTGATGTTTGACATTCACCTCCTGCCCACAGCTCCACACCAAGTAGGTGCTGTGGAGTTGCTGTGTAGCACTGAGCAGAGACCACTTCTCATTTTGCAGACACCTTCCTAGTCTCCAAAAATCTCTTTTCATTTTCCTGTGCCACCTGATACACATCCTAGAACACACCCAAGTTTCTGGCCACCACGAGTATTTTCCGTGAGATGGCCCAGGTTGAACAGGCAGTCAAAGATGAAGTGATGACTGCTGCCTCAAGTTTGTGACATCCCCTTTGGTCTGTTTTTAGAAGGCTGTTGAAGATAAGCTGTTAGCAGGCTACTTAGGAAAAAAAAAAAAAATAAAGGAAGATGGTAGATGTGCTGAGGAAGAGACTGAGCTGAACGGAAATACATAAAGTTGTTTTCAGAATGGCTGTTCCCTTTGTGCGTTTGTTTTCTGCCTCTGAATTTTGCATCGAAAATGGCAGGTCAGGAGGGAACCTGGTTGAAAGCAGTTTTAATGACCTTATTGTACATGACAGCACTCATACAATCCAGGATGCAGTTTTTCCCCACCACATACCTTGGACTTTATAAAGACCTGGGTTTTTTAGAGATATCCTTCATATAAGCAATGGAACCAGAGAACAAACAAATAACTATGTTAAGATAAAAACCTTCTTGAATCTCTTGCCTCACTCTGGAAATGGATTTTATGTGTGTGGTTTCTCTTCTCTGTCTTCCTTACTTCTAATAACCACTTTATATTAAATGTTTCATCACAGACATTTGGTCATCCTTTACAAGTCTTTTGGTGAATACTTGCTTCTGTTGCAGTTTGTCCATGAAGAAAGACCAGAGTGAGTAATGAGAAAATAAGCTTTCCCCTATGCTGTTTCTTTCACTTCTCTGTTTCTGCTCCGTGGTTTGACCAAAGTAACCGTAGGCTCATTGCACCCTTGCAGAAGAGGGAGAGTCATACATAGGAAAGGAGAAAGACAATTCAGTCTTCTTGGTTTTGCCGTCTTCTGAGATTAATGATGGGTGTCAATCGGGAACCTGTTTTTTAGTCAGAACTCTTTCTTTAGAATCCAATTAATGTGAGGTAAATTACAGACCAGCTGTTTACTACTTTTGACTGACTAATATGGTCTATTTTTAAAGCAAACCACTAATCTTCAGCCAAGCCACCACCATCCCAACCTGTCCAAGCATTTGATAAATCTTTATGTTCGGTAGGTGCTTTACATCACTACTTCAGATGGGCAGTGTGGACTGATGATCCTGCTCCACAGAACTTCACAGTGATCATTGAAAACATTTTTCTCTAGAAAATTTCTCCTCCTATCACACCAAATATTACTCTAATCTTGAAGATTTGAAGTTTGGGATTCTGGCTGTTTGGGATATTTCAAATACTTTCAGTGGACACTGAAATATTCATCTGGATGAGGTACATTTCTGAGAAGCCATGAACAAGTTCAGCATTTATGAATCTCATTAGATTAAGCTCAATAAATTTGACAAGAGGTTCCAAGCAGACCATTGTGTTCTACGATTTGGTTTAATAGTGCAGTCCTTGACTAAAAATTGCCAGTAAGAAGTGAGCCTTCCCTTAGAGTACAAATGGGTTAAAAAACAAGCCACAAACTCAGTATATTTTCAGTCACATTCAGGCAGAAACTTGAATGCTGATTCACAAATACTCTATCTAGGTTAGCTGCAGAGCATTGACTTACAATAATTCTTCCAGCTGTCCTAGAAATTTCTTCTCACATTTGTAACACTAAATTTCACCAAAATCAAGAACACACCTTGCTAAAATATCTATTAAAAAATGATGTCAACTTGAATATTCTTCATTTAAGCCCTATAATACTAACAGTAAAGTGCTAAGCATTTTTAAGTTTTTTTCAGAAACAGACAATGTTCACATGCTGGGAAGCTCTCTTCATTCTCTCTGTGTGTGTATGTGCATGTGTGTTTGATTGCAGTTATGCTTTTTGTGAAGGTTCGGTGCTCTCCAAAGGAGCAATATGAAGTCACCTGCTTAGCTTAGCTAAGTCACCTGCTTAGCTTAGGACACCGGGCAGGGATTCACAAGACCAGGTCCTAGTCTTGTTTTCACCAATTACCTTTGACGCATCGCTCCATCCCTCCCTCATTCTCTTTTTCCTCTTCTGCTTGCTCTTTTGTGTCTATTCCACCATAAACTCCTCGGGACAGAATCAATCTCATACAGATTTTTGTTCAGTGCTCACCCATGACTGTCAATTCACCTTGATCCTTGACACCCTCCAGCTTGTCTCTCCACATCCTGATGCTGCAATCACAGTGAGACAGGAGACATCCACACATGTCTCAAAAATCTTCCAGGACTTGCAGGTCAGCTGTCTCTGCTATGGCCATACCTTTGCGGAGGGAATGGTGGATACCAATTTGCCCCAGTACAAGAGAGGCAATGTTACAGTGCCTGAATATCCAGCACTTCTCAGAGCACAACGGGAGTTTCGCTGGGATTAACCCAGCCACTTGTTTATTCCCTGGGTTAATTTCACACGCCAAGCACCAAGCTTGTGTTAATTATATGATTTACTGGGCTGTGTTTCTCTTTTCATTGCATCGTAAAAAAAGGCTTGAATAAGGACGCTTGTTCTGGTAAATTTTCACTTGTTTGTGAATGGCCTGGAAATAGTTAACAGCAAGCACATACCCTGGGCCAAAAGGGACCGGAAGGCTCAGATTATTGCCTTATTTATTTTATTTTATTCCTAATTAACATTTTATGAGCTCTGAATATGTTTGCAGAATCACATGCAGGAAAGAGCATATGAACAAACAGAATTAATAGCCATTGACTGCTCCATAGCATACCCAGAAGATTAAAATATCATGGATCAGTCTTTTGCCTTTTCTGGTGGAAACTGGACAGTTTCCTTACAGAAGGAACAAAAGTTCACCTTGATGGTTTTACTTTCTAACCCAAGCCCAACTGTTTAGGAGGAAGGAAGACCTGATCTGCTGGTGGGGAAATCAACCAAGCATCATTTTCAGAGAGAGTCTCTTGGTGCTCCTTTGGCTGTGGCAGTTTGTTCACTGATCTCAGTTCTTCATGGATTCATCAGGGGTCTGAGCAGTACAATTAAGGTTATATCAAAAAACGTAAGGCAGTTCCTGAAAACGGTCTCATGAGCTCCGAAGTGGTGCAAAGATGCTTGAACTCAGATACCACGCACATCTAGTTAAATGAAATAGAGAGAGTCTTCAGCATGACCTGTTCTCTAAAGACTAGATCTGGGTTTATGTCTGTCCTCTGATTTTATCTTCCTCAAAGTTACAGACTGAAATATTGATATTTATTGCCTGGGAAAGATCTGGGTTAACTTTTGTTTGAGTCCACAGATAAAGTTAGGAAAATGCTAATGTTTTCAAACTGACCAGGTAAAACCTAGGGCCTGGATCAGCTTTTTCACAATCTCTATCACTCAGAGCTGCAGAGGAATTTCCACCTTTCTTCTGAGCCCAGGAGGAACACACCATTTCCATCTTGCCTGCTGCAATAGCAATATTGAATCCTTTTTAACAAATCACCTCTTTCTCCTAAACTTTGTCTGCCAATTGCATTGGTAAATGCAAGAGCTCTGGGTCCTATCAACCAATTGCCCAAGGAGAGTTTTATTGCCATTTTTCTAACTGCCAAGGGAAAGGCTAAGACTGTTTATCAGACAACTGCAAACACTCAGTCATCCAAGAAATGTTAATATAATGCCCTTGGGATAAACACTGCTTCACTGATGTGTTTTTAAGCTGTCCATTACTTTCATTTTGAGAAATAAAAAGAAAGATATTACCAAGAAACAGGGAATGATTGTACAGCATGGTTAAAATCAGAAATAATCTGGTGGTAGGAAAAAAATCACATTTTTCTCCCCAAATGCACTGTTAATTGAGAACAGATCAGCACTGAGATCTGGGTGTAGATAAATTAACTTTTCCTGCCTACCTAGGGTGCAATAGAAAGTTTTTATGCTTGGTTGACATCTTTTAGTGCTTTAGTTATCAGGATAGAAAAGAGAATGTGCTTCATTACTCATTCTACCAGTTCCGTGATCTTGAGCAAAACAAAAACCTAAGTGAATTATTCATCTATATTATCTGAATTTCAGCTGGATAAAGTTGTGATAGGAGTTTTACACGCATTTAGATGCATATTGAAACCTAGATGCATGTTGAAATCCATGCAAGTTAAAGGTCCAAATGGCTTAGGTATTCCTGAGAAACTCAGTGAGTACTTGTCAGCTTCTTTAGACATGTAGGTGTTTTCTGTTTCTTTATTCCCTTGTGAATCCCAGTTTTAGGGCCAGACATTCACCGTATTCCCAAAACATGAATATATTAGTTACCACTTGGTATTATTTGCATGTTTTTCCCTCCCTACAAATTCTCACGGTTTCCAGTGTCAGCATAGCTCTGCCAGAGTAAGGTGGGAATGCCCTTGTAAGCAAATTGTTGCTTCTCAGTATTGCTTTTACCACGGAGTTGCCTTTGCTGACTCAGAAGGGCCTCATAATTCTGCCTTTTCCATTTAACCACCATCATTACAGTCAGATCTATCTTACTGAGTAGTAGCAGAATAGGACAAACAGTCAGCACCAGCAGAATACAGAGGGATGATGAAGGACCCTGATCAGCAATGGACACAGTCAGGTACCTGAAGCATCAGCGAGGTTTAGCTGCTGCAATAGCCATTTAGGCTGGAGAGAAATGAATGATGATTTCTATCTTTAGCCAGAGGACACCACAAGGTTCTTCTGTGGCAGCAGTAGCACATACTGGTAGTCCTTGTTGCCATTCCATCAAGACCATGATCTTGGCTCAACTATTCAGCTACTGGCCAATATTCTGCTATTACTGTTATCTAATTATGCAGGGAAACCTGCAGGTGACGTTTGATTCCAAGACAAGGAGAGGGCAAAAATCACTTGAAACTGGTTTATGTCAAAGGGTGAATTACAGTGTGGCATAAACAAACAGTCCAATACATTATCCTGTTTACATGGGATCAGAGAATATTTGTAAGTCTGAGTCCTGAGGGAAACACTTATAGTAATGATGTCCAGACTTCCTTTGCACAAGGTCCAGAACTGCAGGAGAAAGGGAGAGGAAAATGAGCTTTAAGTATTTTGCGAGAAAGAAATTGTGTAATAGGAAATTGATGTTATTCCATTTTGCACCATTTTGTGCAAATGCGCTGATGTGAGGTTTTATTTTTCTTCCTAGAGAAAGTTCAGCCCATTGCTGGTGGTTTGTGTACCTCCATAAGCATGAAAGACCTTCTGTAGCTGCCCCAAATTTGTTTCAATTTTTTCTCTCTTGGATTCTCAGTTTCACAAAGAATAAGTTCAGTTTCTTATGAAAGAGTAATTTAATAACAGCAAGCTTTTATCAGGTGAAAGTTAGCTACTCCTTCTATCATAAAACTGCTGTCTGTCACTGTATTCTTGAAGCAATCTCTTGTCTTATTGGTCTGCCTTGCTTTTTGGAGATATTGGGGGGAACTTAGCCGTGACAAAATGCCATGATTCAATCCTAGGATGTTCCACCATGACAAATTCAAAACCCAGACAAGGCAACTTTCTCCTCTAATGAGATATAGAGATCTAGCTCTTGCTCATGATGTGCTCAGATGTTGAGGCAACAAATAGCAGATAAATTAAGAAAAGCTATGAGGCTAATGACTATAATGTCATGGCAGCAAACAGTCCCTGACTCTGTCTGGTTTTCACACAAACAAAACACAAGTGGGAGATACTTCCGTGCAGGATTTGAGTCCTGCCTGCTTTCCACTGACCACTGCATGGGGAACTCTTATCTTCTGTCACTGTCATCATGAAGGAACACAGTCCAGGTGCTAGGCTCATGTCCTATAACCACTGAATATGGATGTGAGGAGTAGAAATTTGTGGAGTTCTGGGTAGCTGAACTATTAGGCAGTCAAAGACAGGTTTTACTTGAATGGACGTGCTGCCTCATGGGACATGAATGTGGTTTGGACATTCATTGTCCACACTTGGTCATGCTCTTCCGTATGTACTGCTTTCTCTGACAGGGCCTACAGTCTTCTTGCAGTTCACTGTGACATGTAACCCAGCTGGGCTCTCAGGCTATGACACCGATGATATGGATTAGTACAAGTACACAGCCTCACTGAATTAAATATTTTAATTTAGAAATGTCAAAATCCAAAATTTAAAAATGAAACTACTCTAAACCTTTTCTGTGGAACTTTCCAACCAGTAAAAACTGTTCATCTTTCACCCTGGACTGGGAGTTGAGAAGTTCAGATAGATCAAAGAAACAGTTACAGTCCCGAAGTCATCCAGAGGCAGGAAAATGTCTTAAATAAAATTAATCAAAAATTGCTCCAGATAATTTAGCATTTCTAAGTCAGAAGCAGAAACTTCTTTTAGAGGGAGGAATAAACTGCTCTTACAAGAACATTTTGTCTCAACTGATGTTACTTTTAACACAGGCTGGGATATTTAGTGTGCTTTTATCACATTGGTAATATCCTGTTTGTGTCTAACTCTCCTCCCATGGAGGACACAATTTGATTCTGGCTTCTTGCCTGAGCACAGGCAGATATAAAGAACCATTTAACCATTTTTCTCCATGTTAACAGTAGGGAGGGAAAAACAATCCTTTTGTCTGGCTCTCCCTCTTCTGCAAAGTGTCAGCAGAGTGGCCAGTCCTCTGGGAGGTCCATATCTCTGTGTTACGGTTTAGGGTAAATTATGTTTCTCAGGAGCTAATTCTTGGCCTCCTCCATTCAGTGTCCTGGCCAGACAAGCAGATCTGTGAGAAGAGCTGGTCCAAACACTTTTTGTCCTAGCATGGGGGCAACCAGAGGCTCTGGGAGCCATAGCTTGTCTGTGATCTGTTCCCGAGACAGCCCAAGTAAAAGCATCCCCTTTCTTCAGGGATTAAACAGAATTGCCTGTGGTTTATAATTGAGACTGAAATTAGGAATACATTCTGTAGACAGCCTTTTACTCTTGATTTCATTTGTTGCTCTGTAGTTTGACATGCAGACCCTGCTTGAGAGTTTAAAACTTCAGCAAACAGCAGAAAGTTCAAGGAAACATTTGGAAATGAGGATCTTTTGACTAATGGCACTTATTTGGATCCCCTTTGATCAAGTATAATGATGCTTAAAAGAGAGAGTTTTTGGATAGAGAGTTTTTAAAGTGGAAATCATATTTAATGCTCCCATCACTGCTTCTTAAAGGAAAAAAACCCACACAGTAGGGACTTCAAGGTTCCCTCCCCTTCTCCCATTCTGGTTTATGGCAGAGGTGGAATTTTTTGCTTTACTATTTATTGACTTACTTTAGTGCTCTCAGATGGAAACATTATCAGACTCATCACCACAGGATAGATCAAAGACAACAGATCAGACTCCTCCCTGGGGTGAAGATAAACTGCTGCACTTGACCTGTGCCTGGAATGTCTAATGGGGTCAAAATGTAGAAAAATAATAATACGCATTCACTTCCACCTCCTCACCAGTCTTCCCCAGGATCCTTTAATGGCTACTGCATTGAACAAGGCAGCGGTTTGTATTCCTTTCAGACATGGTTCTTTTCCGCAGGTAAAATGTTGGACAAGCCAGAAGACCATTGTTTTTTGCCTTCTTCAAGAAAGGACTCCAAAAGGACTCAAGAAAGGACTCCAAAATTCAGGAAGAGACAGACACTAAATCCTTTCAATATCCTTTTAAATTGCTGCCTCCTAGACTTTTCCTTCCAACTATACAAAATAAGCCTCTTCTCCCACTCCAATCTTCCTGGTTTGGTTTTTGGGTTTTTTTTTTTTGAAAGCTTATGCTGCCTTAAAAATGGGGTGCTCCAACCTTGCTTTCCTTCTTGGCACTGGAAGAGAAATGGCTGTAAGACTGAAGGGAACTGTCTGTTTCAAGATCAAAGCAGCAGTCTCCGCTGTCTGAGCAATTTTAACAGTCTTTTTAGCCAACTGCATGGGCCGGAGCGAGTGACCAGTGGCAATGTGAAGCACAGCAGGCAACTCTCTAACAGCAAGCAGTGGAGACAGCATCACACCTTGCATCTCCTAATGATGGCCTCTATTTTGTTTGCAAAAATCCCGCTATGGCAGCGCCTGTAGCCATGTGCAAAGTGCCCCTGCCTTTTGTTGTGATTATGAGCTCCAGGATCCTGTTAGTTTGCAGTAAATCACTCACAGCAGCCCCAAAAATGAATAATTTGGTCAAGTCATGCGCCAGCTGGTGTCCCGTAGAGAGTCTGTCTACAGACACCTTTGTGGGTTGCCTCTTCTATTTCCTGAGCATGAGAAGCCCTTATTTCAGATCCTGAGCTTATTGCAGCTTCTGGGTGACTGCCATGACCTCATTTATAATGTTGCAGAGCTGCAGTGATTCATCTCTTCAGGAAATACGGTCTCACTAGGCTTGTCCAGAAATATATGGACAAGCTGTGAGTGGCCTTGTTTCCACTGTATAAGCTCTCTCCAAACAGAAATGGTCCCTTCTTGGCACTGTCATTGTTTCTCAGGTGCCTCAAAGCTCTTACAAAGGGAAAAGTTGTTCAATATTGATAACAGTGGTACAGTAATAATAAATGCACAATATAGGTAGTTTTGAAAGGAAAGCCCTAATAGTGAGTGGAGTTGAAAGGTGCCCTGAAAAACCTACACCATCTTAGCACCACCTCAACTTGCTACCTTCATCCCCAAGTCCCTCCCATCCCAGTTTTATCAGGTATAAAGGGAAGTAATGTCTTTAGACTTGTAATTTGTTTGCTGATAGATCCCCAGGATACATCCAGGGGCTTCCTGAGTAACAGAAACAATCAATAAACTAATTTCTTACTGCATTTTGGAACTAGGTGAAGCCAAGTTTCTCCAAAGTCAAACATCTTCCACCATCTTCCACCCTCCCTGGCTCTGGGTATTAAGGCACACATGAAACATGTTTCCAGATAAGGATCTGTGTCATCTCAGCTTATCTGTACTACCACCAGTCATTCCTTCCAGCTCATGGGTCTGGTCTGACACATTAATCAGAGATGCAGGTCTACCTTGAAAATCACCTTTAAAAGAAATCATGGGAAGCACAGTGGTACTGTTTGAAAGTTGTGTGGTTTTATTTGCTCGATAGACACTTTCAGTGTTTAAGTCCATCTTTTTCATCAAAACAGATGCATAAAGGAATACAGTGGGCGCAGTGAGCAGCACACCCACCGGTACAAATATTCCTGGCAACAAGCTGTCATAACTTGACTTCCATGGCTTAAACACTCATAATTTGCTATTTGTGTTTTGCTACATTCTGACAAATCCCCACCTGCCCACCTGCAGGTATGTGTTGCCTGGGGTGCTCAGTGAGTTGTATGGCTAAGGGAAAAAAAAAAAAAAAAACAACCAACCACTGGCAATACTGAAATACCATCAAGAGCTAGAGCTAGGTTAAAAGCAGAAAATATCCTTTCTTCTGCACCATGCTGCCTAACCACGTGATATGGAGGCCGAGTCATAAGGTCCTGCAGGGCACTGACAGCTTAGGATGGGCATGTACAAGATTGCTGATATCATGAAAAGGGAAGCCTGTTCCTGGCATTAGCCCTTGAAACAGAGTTGATTTATTTGGATTGCCTTTGATCTTTTAATTACAATATGTTTTCATTCTCAAAGCCATGGGTCCAGTTTATCTTGCTATAATTCACGTGTATTATTTTCCTGATTCCTGGAACCTCTGAGTTGCAAGTCTGTCCCTCTCTTGTAGGGCGAGGAGAGATGAACCTTGCATCTTGGCTTAGGACCACCACTGCTGGGGCCCTCATGGAGAATTTGAAGTGATTCATTACTTACTTTTGGGCCCATTCTCCAAACTTGGAAGGAATTCTTGGCAATCTGCCTGCTCTACCCAAATTTGCTGGTGTTTTCCCAGAATGTATGCAAAATTGAGGGTAAAGTGTACCCGAGTGTGCTTTGAAAGGATAAGGGAATTGGAAGGCAAAGATTGTATTTTGTTTCCTAATTCCTTTGTTTGATATTTCTTGACAAGATATGATAGTGCTGGAAGTAAACTAGAGTTTACTGCAATTTCACATAGCATAGTTGAAGTGTTTTGTTCATGTGCTGGTAGTTCACTGTGGCCTGAAAGAACCTTTTTACCTTCATGGACTTGTATAAAAATGACTAGCCGGAATCCACAGAAGTTATTAGAGATGAACAGCATTGTCCGTTGCAGCCAGGCTATTGTTGTCATAACTTGTTACTGGCTGTATTCTCTCAGATCTTAACTGTACCTCCTTAAAACTCTATATAAAGAGTTTAGAACGAAATTTTCAGAAAGAAATGTGTTCTTTTGTTTTGCTAGGGTTTATCATCTTCAAGGTAAAAAAATTAAAAATAACCTCCAGGAGAGGAAAATCCTGAGAGAAAGTAAGGTGTATTTTTATATAGCTAGATACTGCTGAAAAACTAACAGCCTGTGAACTATTTGCTCTTGTAGATAAGGCAATTGCCCTGTTGGCATTAACAGAGATGGGCTGAGAAGGCCATCGTTTGAGTAAGCAAAATTGGGATTATCTCAGAGCAGAGCATGTGCTTACCTGAGCCATTGACATTCAGTACGTCATCAGGAACAAGAGAGGTACTGAACAGTTTTGAGGTTTAGCATATTTTAGTTATGGATTGTCACTTTTGTAATTAAAAACCAGGCTGAATATAAAAAGTTTTTTACAAAAAAAACAAATGACAGACCCCAGCAGATCATCAGTTCATTATAATGTTCATGCCTGGATAAAAACTTCCTGGAATGACCTCTGATTAACTTAGATTATTTTGTCAGGTATTTATTGTCCATTTGGCATGGCCTATAGAAAATAAAAGGAATATTTTATTACTCACGTCACACTCAGCTACAAGCAATAATATCTCACCAGCTGAATACAAGTGAAAAAGTATAAACTCTTTGGTGTTAAAGCACCCAGTTTCAAGCACGTATGATTTTGCCTAGATTATTTTCCTGTATTTTGAAGTGACTACAGCCTTTTGCTTAATATGACATCATTTTTATCTTTCTTGCTTCAAAAACAATCCACTGATCCTTTCAGATACTAGTACTCCATCATCGATTTCTTGACGTATCTGAAGACTTTATTCCTCACAGCTCGCAATGACATTATAAACAGTAATATTCCTGTCTTGAATGTGATCAGATATGCTTAGTCCTGAAATACATTTCAAAATAATGACTTGTGCTGTGGAAAATTTTCCATGTGACTTTTCCTTTTATAATAAGTGCTTGCATGTACTTGGGAAGCTCCCTTTTCATCTCATGCTTGTCTTGCTTAAATTGCTGTGAGGAAACCAAAAGGTATATTCCAAGCAGAAGATTCTTGCAATTGTGTTAATTGGCAATGGCATCATCTAAGAGAAAATGCAATATTTTTTGGATATTTTTTTCTCTATCAGTTTTAGAATGGAAAGTGTATTTTGCTATGAAAGAGAACAATGTTACTGCTTTAGTAAGGCAAAAGTCCTCAGCCTATACAAAATCTCTGAATCATTTTTAACTCTTTTTTTAGAAGGAAAACACTCCTTTAATGCAACAAGTTCTTCTACAATATTTAGGGAAAGGGCAGGTATTTGTCTTCTAGACAAGACATGTGCTTCGGGAAAGTTGAATTTGACACAGAAAACATACATACTTTCACTATTTGGCAAGGCAAGGCAAGATGATCACCTCTCTTAAAAGGAAGAATCTGACTAAATGAAATCACAGGCTTTCTGCTCTGTGTACTTTCATTTCCATTCTTCCCAATTTTAACTAGGATTTTACATAAACCCCTTTTAAAAGAGGCAGTTATCCTGGTCCATGAACTGCCTGGAACGATATGTTTAGGAAGTTTCTCCTAAATACCTGGAGAAAAAATTTTCATGTCTGAATTCTAGACAAAACTTCAAATGCCTTTTCATCTCTGTATTCATCATTTAAAAGTATGAACATCCACTTAAACACCTCCTATTCATTAACAGCACAGCTGAACATTACAAATTCAGATGAAAATTTCAAAAACAAGTCTTTCATTTCCAAGAAAGCTTATTTAGAAAGATTTGCTTAAAACCTGAGGTTCCATAAGGATTCTGAAGTATCTGAGATCTGGATCTCAACTGCACGACACATCTAAAACAGATTATCTCAAATGAAACTGTAGGCCTTGGATTCTCATTTGGAGAACCTGTTTTGAACTGACTAGTTGAAGTTCATAAATATCAGTACCCTTGTTTTTCTTTAATACTTAGGGTTTCTCGCCAGATACTGCAATGAGGCACACTGCAAAATAATGTAGAACAGTTAAACTAACAAGTGCAAAAGCAGTTTGTTTTCATATGGGGGCTAAAGAACAATTAATCTTTATCTTTCTTTTCCTTTCTTTCTTTCTTTCTTTCTTTCTTTCTTTCTTTCTTTCTTTCTTTCTTTCTTTCTTTCTTTCTTTCTTTCTTTCTTTCTTTCTTTCTTTCCTTTCTTTCTTTCTTTCTTTCTTTCTTTCTTTCTTTTCTTTCTTCAGAAACTTGACATTTGAGACATGCTACTAAGAAGAACAGAGCAAATGGCACCACAATGCATTGACAGTTTTGGAAAGAAAAAATAACTTTCTAAGTCTTGGGGACAGATTTCATTGTAAATAAAAATAAAAAAGAACAGAAATTAATGTTTGTGGTCAGTCTCCAGCAACTACACTCTCTAATGCAAACCAATTGCATTTTTACCTGAAATATATGACAGATAGCAAAGGCACTAATGTTTTTCTCTGTTAATAAGCTCGATATGGAACAGAGCTCCTTTAGAATATGTACGGTAAAGTGGAAATGCATGCTTTGGTGACTGTTATAAAGCAGGCCAAAGATATGTCAAGTCCAATTAATGTCAATAAGGAACATCTGTATTTAGGCACCCAAGTTACTTAATGCAAACATTTCATAATTATATACTATAGCACACATGGAGCATTATGAGATGTGGTGTCCCAGTGTGAATAATATTCACATTTTTCAGATCAGTCAGCAGTCTTGGTCTGGCTTTGGCTCAGCTTGCCGTCTCCCTGTAAGAGCATTTCTTTATAATATTGAATTAAGTACAATCCACATTTTTTCTCTTATCTGTGAAATCTTGTGGTTGTGGCTTGACTGTTTTTATAAAATGAAAGATCCAAGTGCATGTAAAGCTAGGGTTTGGGGGACTTTTTTTTTCATGAGACATCTGGGTTTTTTCTTATATGCCTTAAGTCTGGGAAGGAAAGGTTCAAGTGGATGAAGCATAGCATGAAAGACTCCATGTCTAAAGGATTCTTCATCTCACAGAAAAAAACAGCAAAGGAGCAGAACAACAGCAGAAACCATTTCCCCCACCTGAATCATTAGATGCACTGTGAAACAACAGCTTAGCTCAAGTCTGCAGAGAGTGGAATAGCATTTATAGTCTGGGAATCTCAAAACTTCCTAAATACTTGTAAATTAAAAACCAGCCATTCAACAATTCTTTAAACAAATGGAGCAGACACTGGTAAGCTCAACTGCCACCCACATGTTGTTCTCTACAGTACAGGATGTCTTTCTGAGCTGGGTGGGTTTCTTGAGCTTGGTGGATCTGTTAAGATGGGGCTCCAGAGCTGTGCATTTTGGGATTTTAATCTCCATGTTAAAGGGGCTACTAAAAAGGATGGAAAAGTCATCTGGTGCTTAATGCGAAACACATCACTTGCAGCAGAGCAGTCTCCGTCACTGGGAGAGCTTTCCGCTAGGCGTTCCCTCAAGCCGCCCAAGTTCCAGGGGCTGTCAGCCGAGACAGAAAGGGCTGCAGATACTGAGGTATGAGCTCGTCCAATCAATTACAGCCGATCAAAACTACCTTAGACAACTGTCAGGGAAAAGCTGACGAAGCTGCCATATTAAAACCAGACTTGTAGGTAACTGGGCAGCTTTACCTAACCTGACAAGTGGTGATTAATCCAGCCCAGGAAGAAACAGGTGTCAAAATGAGATTAAAGAAAATGGAATATCTGCCATTCGGTTACAATCTTGCTCAAGCATCAGTCACCAATAATTCTGTCTCCTTCATCCACCCATCTTGGCAGCCTTTCACAACCCCACCTCATGGCCTGCCAAAAAGAATGCTACCATTAGCTAAGCTCCCACACTGTTTTTAGCGAGCTGACACTGAGACCCCACCTATTTCAAGAAACATTCAAGCCTGAATACCCACTTCCCACTCTGTATATGTTCTGTCTTGTCTGGCTTTGTTTTTCTTCACTTGTGCCTTTAGAATATAATCACTTCAGGGCAGGGTCTAGTCATCTCTTTGGCACTTGACCTGTTCTTCCTCATATATTTACTGTTCAGAGCTCCTCTATGAACTTCAGCAAGATCATACTTTGGTCTTCTGTGATTAATAGTGCTAATTAATACTCAAATCAATCATGTTGGCTTGTGTTCAGAAGAGAGGCATGCATAGCCATGTAAAACTTTAGACAAGTACTTTAAAACATTAAAAAGAGGATAGATGCCCATAGGATGAGAAGTTCTGGATATTGTTTTTTTTACCTGTAACTCCAAGAACCTGTTTACTCCATCTGGAAATTAAAAGCTTGGGGAGGGGGTGGGGTGTGTGTGTACGTGTAATCAGAAAACAACAATCAGGATTGAAAGAAGGTCTGTACAGACCACTGTCCTATTGTAGAGCTCAAAGCAAGACCTTAACGTAAATGTTGCTGCTTCAGTTCCTCTCTGAAACTCTCATAGTAAATAAAGGTGTTGGCAAATTTGTGCCAGTCCATATGAATTCTGCATGATTCAAAACAGAAATAAAAGGAAGTCTGTGCTGCAATGGAGGAAGAGGAGGAGAGGTGGTAACCCAATGTGCTGGGACACTCATACAGTCTGAATTGGCATAGAGTCATGGGGCAAAGGAAGACCTAGATACCAGCAGAACAGGCAGCCAGAAAGAGGTTTTCCAAGCCTTGCTTAAGGAATCTGCACTAAAATCTTATTAATGACTAATGGGATTTCTGTATCTTCCTCCCCTGTACCACTCTCAACCTACAAATAACAGGATTTATGCGATTCCCCTCCTACATGCTGCTCCCTCTAATCAACCAATAAGACCTTGGAAATAAAACAAACTTCAATGTGTGCACATTCTAATTATAAGCAGACAGAAAGAGAGCTCACATCTAAGCTGGCTGAGATCCAGGGGTATCAGCAGAGGGATAAAGAGAGTGGAAGTGGGCCTCATGCCAGAATAACGAGCAAGAGATTTCTGACAAGTTTGAAGGGAAGAGTGATGGCAGAAAAAAATTGCACATCCTTTAGTGCTTTTGAGTGTGGGTGAAGGATAATCGTGTGGCTAAGCCATAAGATTAGGAAGTAGACTGAGTTCTGGTGTCTTCTGATAGAGTTTTCCAGTTTGATCTAGGTAAGACTTATGTCATCAGTGCAGGTAAAGAGAGAAAAAGGATTGAGGAGGGCATTCCCCAATGCACTGCTACCCACAATTTTTGTGACAGGCTGACCTCATACCTAGCAACTTGCTTTGCCAAAGCCTGTGCAGAGAGGGTCCCTTTTTTGCAGACATGCCCTGTAGAGTTTCATCCAAAGCCAGTATATGGGGCAGATGCCCCACCAGATGGTTGCCACATTCCCACTGGCTTTCTTATTCAATAATGGGGTAGAGAAAGATGTGTAACATGAGGTGTCCTCCATATCTCAGTACATCAGGTCCTTGGCACAGCTTCATGGGGTGTCAGGACTTGCTTTTCTATCTGATAGCAATAGATAGAATTGGGAATTAATTTTAGTGCTTTGAGATTCTCACTACAAATTGCCTGGGCCAAAAAACCCAACAACAAACAGTAGTAAACCTGACTACGTCCAGGTTTCTCTGCTGAGATGGAAGTCATATTGCTCACTTCCTATAAGACTGTTTTAAGCTTACTACCAGTGTGGGTTTTTAATATTATTGTTGCTATTTTTTGGTATTAAAATATATATTTTGGTATTAAAATATTCAAATAGCTCTTAAAAGTATATTTGGGGACTTGCCCTTACAACCCATTTATCTGAATTTCTAAGATGGAGACAAACTTCTTATTTATGTTTCAAAGATGACATGACATCAAAGAGTTTGAATATTAAATGCCTTAATTACAGATGATAGGCTGATAAAAGGAGATCAACTCTGGAGTTTTATTAAACAGGAATTACAACTACATTCATGGAGATTTAGGACTATACCAACCTAACCCCACGTATCAAAAGATTATTTTTGTAAATAGAGAATAACATTTTTCTCACTTATAAAATTGCAGTGTACAGCTTCAAATTACTAGCTTTAAAACCAATAGTTTTACCACCACTCTGAAATTATCCATCACACTGACCATGTTTGCACTGGCTGTTGCTTTACTTGCTGGTCTCTGAGTGGGTTTGTGAGTTTGTCTCTCAGAGAAGACCTTTGCCACAACCAGAGGATCACAGACAGCATCCAGAGATATGAAAGTCTTTCACAAGGGTTCTCAGTTTTCCTTGAGCAGGTTAAGGAGGCTTTATTTGCCTTTATCTGACTCTTTTTTACCCTGCCTCAATACAGTGGCTACCCTGTGTGCTTCCATTTTGACAGAATTGTAGCTGGTGAAATTTCAGGGTGATACCAGAGAAAAAAAATGGTGCCAGCTCCTTAGACTGTAAACACTGGTTTTCAGTGAAGGGAACACCAGGAGGAAACTTATCACAAAACCTCAACGATTTTCTCTGGTTGTGTGGGAGTCATTAAATAAGCTGGGGAAGCGTTCCTCATTCAGGACAAAACCTTCTGTCAGGAGAGGACTGAGGGGGATCATGTTTGTGGTGGTATTTTGGGGTTTTTTAATCCCATCTGACATGCACCCATACATAATTATCAGTCTCTGCCAATATTCATGTTACACTGGATTCATAATCTGGGGGTTTGGTTTGTCCATTACTGAACAGGGTATGAAACTAGTAGGTTAAAGGAGTCTTATGGCAGCCAGTCTTGTGTGTTTAAGAGGCTTTGATTATGTGCAAATCACTTTTTTACAGCAAAAGTATTTAGAAAAACTCCTATGGTAATTTCCATTCAGAAACTAGAGATTTTCCAAGGATCCTATTCAAAACATTGCAGAATTAAGCTTTGTAACTCCCCTTCCCAGTGCAGAGGTAAGGTATAATTGTACCTCTTTTAAGTTAGTACACCTTTGGCAGAGAGACACTTTTTAGTCTCCATTTTAAAAAGTGAGCTCAGCCTCAGGTGTACTCAGATCTGTTAGAAGATGTGAGAGCAAATGTCCTATAGCAAGTGCATAGCTCAGTGCTGCACAGGCAACTCATAAACATGGAAGTACGTGACAACTAAAACCTTAAATCTCAGTCATTTGTTGAAGATCACAAAGAAGGCAGGTGGGAGGGCTTGGACAAGCAAAAAAATTTAGTCTTCTTCCTGTTCTCTAATGATTAGGTTCTTTCTTTAGCAACTGGTACCCAAAGGACTGAGCTCTGTAACTTCTGAAAAATGATTTAAAGCACAAAGGCACAGATCACAGAGGCAGTAATAGATAGCTTGAACACCCCAAATGTCATTAACATTTTGAGATTTGAAAATCGTCATTTTGTTTTTCCTACTTTTGGCTGAGACCAGAAGCTGAAGTTTCACTGACTTTTACTGATGTCTGAGTGTGAAATTCCTTGCCCTGTTAGCACCAATCAAAAAAAACCCCAAAAAACAACTAACCAACCAAAAAAGACCACTGGGGGAGTTTTATCCTGTACACAGTAGCAAGGGCATTTCAGCAGTGGACCTCGACATAATGCTTAGTTTTAACTTGATGGTGACTAATTTTAACCACATATGGTGAAAACAATTACTTTCAGCACATACTGGCCCGTATTTATAAGCTTAAGGAGTTGCTATCCATTCCTTCTATTTAAGGCAGTTATGATGTCACCTTTCATTAGTCTTCATTTTTTTCTTCAAACCCCAAAAATGTTTGGGAAGAGAGTTCACCAGCCCAGTTGAATCTCCAAGTTGGCAGCTATGGGAATACTGGATGAATGAGATATACCAAGAACAACACAGAGAGATGACAACCACAAGCATGTTTTCCTCCTGGTAAGAAATCTGGTTTCCAGTGTAGCTTATTTCTCCATATACAGAAGCACATTTGCATTTGGATAGACCTAGGTGGTGCAATGCCCTTTAAATCTGCCCAGGCACAGCCATAAAAGCGCTCTGAGACCTTCCTTCCAAACAACTAAGCCAAGTCCCAGCTGGTTCAGCAGCACTGCACCTGGTTTTCTCATCTTGCTTGCCTTTCTTGTCCTGCACACTAAGCCAAAGTCTCCTTCGTCCTTCAGTCCCCTTAGCATGATGAAGTAGGAGATGAGGATGGGGACCACAGGACCATAAGTACATCCACATCCCCTAGACTGATGCTGTTCTGTCCAGTGGAGCCTGAGCTGGTGTTCTCATGCTCTCAGTGGCATTGAGGCTGCTGTGCTGCTGGCGGTGGCATCTCCCAGGTACAGGCAGTGGCAAATCCCAGGTATGTCCAGCCCCACTCCCCCTGGCACACTCATACCATTAAAACCCATGGCACGCTTTGCTAAAGTAAATGGTTCTAACCTGAGTAATCCTGTTCCAATTGCAATTTGCATAATTGCCTTCTGCTTTCATATCTCCTGCAGTTCCTTTTAGGTAAAGCCTTGTCTTCTTATCCAAGATAGTTGCTTAATGCTACAGTTTACTTTAAAACAGCAACCATTTTCTCCCCCCGAGCTAGCTGCATTACCAAGGGTGGGTACACATGTTCCAATACACTTTAGAAAATTAACGTATTTTGGAAAGGAAGTACTACAAACTTGCTATCAACATGCACAGTAATAAATTAGGGGCAACATCTATCCCACATGCCTAAGGATAGCTCATAGTGAAGTTCAGAGGTGCAATTACAGCCCTATTCCTGAGCAAGCTTTAATTTTGCTGTCTTTGTAATTGATAACTGTGACACCCTCGGTTTCAATATAGGCTGTATACACCTGCCTGGGTCAGCAGCAGGAGCTCATGGAGCCATGATGTCATGTTAGTTACACCTGAATTAGGCAGGGATGTCTGCTCGCGGTGCGATCATGCTTCTCCGGCACTGCCAGTCCTGACTGGTACCAAGCTGCTTGGCACACAAGGTTGGAGCTGAGCCAGGAGGACAGCAATGCAGCAGAGGAGAGGTGGAGGTGAGCTGGTCCAGTGACTTCAGTGAACTCTTCATGTGGCATCCATAAAATCTTGTATGAATGAGGAACATAGGAATCCATTTTGCTGTAATTCTGACTGCTGCCCATTCCAGGGGCCTCCCTGAAACCAAGTAGGTTCCTTGATGATGAAGGTGTGATCCTCTGCTTTCTGCCTGATGAACTGGCATCAGATGGATCTGCTTTTTAGGAGGCAATACCCAAAGGCACAGCCACACCATGGGCTAAAACAGGATGGACAGTAAAACTGGGGTACATCTTCCCTCTGTGCTAGCATCTGCAGAGCAAATATGCTATAAGAAAATGAGACAGAGAAGAGTCTGATGCACTGGTTGCAGCAAACTATTCTGAGCCTTTCCCAGTTGTCTGGCATGGTCCTCTCACTTGGCACTTGATAGGTTTGCAGAAAGACAAGAGCTTCACCTTTAAAAGCTAACGATCAAATTTGTACTGAGAGCCTGACGAGTAAAGACATGTTTGGTGTGTTGGTCTGGGAAAACTCATGGGAGACAAATAAATGAATATAAAGAACTTTAAAATAATGCCCTTCCTTTGTAGAAAATAACAACAACAACAACAACAAAAAAGATGCCTGTGAGGATAAACAAACAGTTATATGCAGGTTTTATGCCTGCCTGGCAATTGCCAGTGCTTGGTTCTCATCTACCTTGCACTCCACCTGGTTGTGCTGTTGACCGTGAAGCCCCAGCCTGTGAGGTTATCTGGAAAACAGGAAATAGCTTGTGACTAATACCATCTCCATGTGCCATGAGTCAGAAATCTTGGCGACAGAAAAAAAAAAAAAAAAAAAAGAAGTAGAAAAAAAAGAGGAGACAGTTTCCTGGGCCAGAGAAAAGAAAGAAAGGAAATTAATTTCCCCTTTAGAGTTTTGTGTGAGGCTGCTGAATGTCAAAGATAGGTGTCACATGGCTGGCATAAGAAGCCACAAATGACATTTAGAGCTGTATGATAATCTATTGCTTCTGGTTCAACTAATTTGACTAATTCTGATGTAAAGAGCACCTCAACCTGTTGATTTCATCCTTCTTCAGAACATGTTTGTTAAGAAGGAGGGTTTGTGCCAGGTTTTATTTACCTAAGATCCCTCAAGGAGAAAAAAAAAAGAGAGAAAAGAAAAGAAACAAACTCTCTTTCAAGTCCTGCTTGCTCAAGTTTTGATTCAGATTAAGTCTGCCTTCTTTAGCCTTTCAATTCCCTTTTTTTTTTTTTTCCTTTTTTTATGAGAAATATCACAAGAGCAGGGTTTTCCATTTTCTGTGAGGGGAGACTCATCAGTTCCTTTCTTTGGCTCTCCCATTTTGTTCTTCTATCCACCTATATGAATTTTAAGACAAAACTCAGTACTGTAGCATTGTCTGAGGGAAGGACACAGAGCCCTTAACTGTATGAATTGGGAAAATTTTATGCTGCAGTTCTGGACTCATCTGGGGCAAACCCACTATTTTGCAATACACCCCCCCTATGTCTAACCTGCCACTTGGCATTACTGAAATCCTCTCGCCAACATGCTTTTCAGCCCTGTTCGTAGTTCTGTCATATACTAGATCTTGTAAGGGAGACCACATAAAGCTCTTTATTAGCAGAGTCCAGTGACACTTCTGTGCTGATGAAGTCTGTCTCCTAGCTGACAGCACGGCTGTTAAAACCCCACAGAGAGAGGAGAGGAGAGATTCCCTCCCCAGGTCTCCCAGGTTCCTTTCACAGCTCTGCCAAGGATGTGGTGTGACTTAAATTAAGTCAATTAACTTTTCTGTGCGTCAGCAGTGCAGGGCATACATTTACTGGGGAGGGGGAGTTGAAGACTCCTTCAGCAGCTTTATAAAGTGCTTTAAAATACTGAGGCAGAGACAGTACAGAAATGCTATTTTTTATGATCTTAAAGGCAGAAAGTCACTATACAGGGTGCGAAGAGACATTTGACATTTGGGCTGATAGCACAGCTGTGCTGTGAGGGTCCTTGCATTAGTCTGCTCTCCAACACATTCTCCAAATGAATGCCATATACACAGCTCTCCTGCCTCACAGCAGGCTGTGGGAAGGCATGAGGAATATCCCAGGACAATGGTAGCCCTGTCCCTTTGGCTGTGCAGAAGGACTGGTGCCCCCTTGAACCAAATGTCCTAAATGCAGAACTCCTTGCTGCAGTCTCAGTCCCTCATGTCTGCCTTTTTATTCTACCTCTGCAGGAGTCAGGCACAAGTTGATTCACAGGTCTTAAAACACTTTGGGATATCACTAGATGAAACATTACACCATTTGATGTCCCCAAGCAGGCAGCAGAGGAAGAGGGACCTCACACCATGCTTTGCTACTGCATTATGTTCATTTTGCAGCATGTTGCAAGGCTCTGGCAGAGCAGGGTTGTGAAGAAAGGAAGAGGGAAGGACAGAGGGGGTCCACTGAAACCCCCAAACAGTGCCAATACTGCAGTTAAAGCCCAACTGCCCGATTTCAGGGACGGTTTCAGCAGGGAGGAATCCATGCTTACATATAGCTATCTGAAGAGCAATTGTAATTGCCTCACACTCAAGATCTTGGGACTTTGAAAAGTTTATTACTCCCATGCTTGCATGAATGAAATGCTTGGGTTTTAACTGACTCCAATATGTCCATGATTCATATTTTCTGAACTTCACTTGAATTTGTATTTGACAGAGGCTTTGTCTGCTGGGCAATTTTTGAAGCGATAAGGTCAGTACTGCCCAGGTACTTGTTGGAGTAAAGAGCTGTGCCTCTGCTGAGGATTTTGGAGACAAAACTGGCAGTTGCTACATGCTGTACTTGAGTAGAGTATGAGACCATCAGCCACCACAACTAAAGGAGATTGAAATCCTGACCACTGCTAGAGACTTAATTGAATTCTCCATGTATGTGGGGTCCAGAATTAATGCTAAGATGTAGTTCTTGACAATGGCACCCATCTCCATGTGACTATTCTTATCCCTAAAGAACTGAGCTGACACTTTTACTGAGGGAGAGAACATCATGACCAGAGCTATCCACAGCTCCTTTCATGAGCAGCAACAGACTGCAACACTAGGAAGAGTGGATGAAGGTACGGTTATGGGACAGCTAGTAAAAGGTCATTTCTTTTTCTCTGGTGATCCCCGGGGGAGTGTTTCACACATATCTCATTTTTTCATTTCTTTTGGTGAGCGCTTTGTAGGAGTGCAATGCCATGGCATCTGATCTCCCATAAGCTCACTTCTTGCATGCAAGAAATGCCAGAAGACAAGACCTCGCATTCTCACCACACGGTGAATGAGTCATGCTCACGGAGAGAAAACTAGATTTATCTGAATGCTTATGGAACCACACTACACAATCAAAATAGAAATGAGAGGCCTGACCCACCTACCTCACTGTAAGTCATCATAAGCCCATTGAAATCAATTAAGTAAAGTATATGAAATTAAGATGAGGCCTGAAGTCAGGAATCTGAGATACTTAGACCTAAACCACTCCAAGGCTTTTAATACAGGAGATTTTCCAACTCCAGAAAACTATAGGTTTCTTATCACTGCTGTCAAGGAGCTACTCAGGCTTGCAGAATATATCTTTAAAAAGTCCCTGCTTATCATAAACCTCTCTTCACTGCTTCTGTAGTGGGCGAAAGGACTGAGATTGAATACCCTCAGGGCAAAAAGCATATGCTTAATTGAAAAACAACTCTTAATTATGAGTGCAAAAATCTATTTGAAAGGATATACTTTATACATTTTACAGCACTGTAAGAAATTAATAACTAATTATTATAGATGGAAGGCTTTGGAAGTTTGCTGTATTTGCCACTTGTGCTTGTTTACCTTTAAGAACTTGCTCATGACATACTTCACACAAGACAGGGTCACAGATGCTCTAACCACACACAGGGTGAAATCCAAGTCCCTGTGAAGTCAGTGGGAACTTTGCCATTGAAAGACAACAGTTTTAGGAAGCCAACTGACCAGAAAACCCCAAATCTAAATGGCTCAATGTATTTAGCTCTCTCAATATGTTCAGCACTAGTCTTGGTTGAAAAATGCTTTATTGTGCCATAGAAATTTATAATGAGAAAAGGGGAGGGAGGGGAAAGTCTTGTTGTTGCCAGCTCGGTCTTTGATGGAAAGCTTTTCTCTAGCCTTCCTCCATGGTGAAGGGATAGAGGAGATCCAGTCAGGGAGCTGGCAGAGTCAGACAGAGTAATCCAGTCGTGTAGAGTAAGACTTCCAGAAATTTTCTGAAATAAGATTTGCACATTCACTTCCACAATATTTAACTCAAAGGCAGGCTGGTATATCCCATTCTTATTTTGCAGATGGTATCACTGAATTCAATAACTTGGGAAGAAAGTTACTTCTCTGGGGAAACAAAAGCATGAGAATGTGTCCCAGGTTTACAGGACAATGGGAAGCCTGAGATAGGCTGGGGAAAGCAAAGGAGGCTCCAAGAAGAGGGGAAAAAAAAGGAAAAGGCAGTCAGGAACAGAGTCATGGTTAAACACTAAGAAATCAGTGCAGTTATAAACAGGAAGGTCAACAACATCATAATAGTGGGACAGCATGTAGGGAGCTAAGGAAGTAAAGCAAGACTGTGCAGGAGATGCACCATCTAAAATAGTCATTCAGGAGTGGGGTAAAAAAAAAAAAAAAAAAAAAAGTAAGGCTTTAATGTAAAGCAAAAATACTTTCTGGATGCAAGCAACTGTTTTCATTAGAGAAATCACTAGACCCTTGGCCAGAAACAGAAAAGGGATGACAAGTGTAAAGATATTTGAAAACAGCAAAAACCAAACCCAGTACTGAGGGAAGAGAAAGAAGCTCAGGAGATGAAGAAGAAGTGTTTAGTAAGGATGAATGCAAATAAGCATACACAGGGGATACTTTAAAATCGAATGGAAAATACTCCACATGCCTTTCTATTGAAATCCCACATATTCCTGTAGAAAGCTAGTTACGACCAAAAAAGGCCAGCTGCAGTTTTAAAAGGCACGCTCTCCACATTGCTCAGGGTGGGACATGCTTCCTATTTGCCTAACTTTTAGCTTGCTGGCCAACGTAGAATGGGTAAAGCAGAGTTTCCTTTTGGCCCAGTTTTCCTTGAAGCCTGGGAGCTGAATTCCACTTCTGACTTTGAATCATTGAGACTTGATGTTGGACTACAGTCAAGTCACATCCTTCACCTCCCTGTGATTCAAGAAGCCTGGCTTTTAAGGGAAAAAATATGCAGAAACAGCCCATAAAGTCAGGCTCTGTATCCAAGATGAGCTGCTGTGGATTAACAGATTAAAAGTGTGGAAGTCTGTGAAGAAAAATTCACAAAAAAGAGGAACATGGTGCAGTGCCTCTGGTCAGATAGAGCATGTGTCCCTTCCCTGTACTTTTGGAGAAATTTCCGCTGTCTCGTAAGATTTGGTTCCAAAACAGACTGTGGTAATGGTGTATGAAGATGTACGAATACATCCAACTGCCAGCCTGGAACCAGCTAATTAGCTAAATGGGTCTAGTGTCTGGTTGCAAACTGGGTAGATGCTTCTCCCACCTTGTAAATTCTTTGCATAATAGAGGAAATAAAACCCATTGTTTTTATGAACTCATAATTAACTAATGTAAATGGGATTCCAATAGGTTCATTATACCCAGTTGGAGTTTGGCAGTGGTGGTCAGTGCAGTTGGCTCGATCCTGACCTGCCAAGTGACTTGGAGCAAGACATGTCACTGATTGCCTCAGTTTCTCCATCTGTAGAATATGGGCAATGATATATGTCTTCACCTTGCTCATGGTGAACCATGCAAGACTTCACTAATTGGTGCTCACAACACTGTTTGAGTGGCTTGATGAAAGGCGTTAGAGGGGTCATGAATCACACTTGGCCACATACCACTTTTCCATGTTCTTTGAGAAGCTTTTCAGCATGCTGGGCACAGCGTGGCAGTCACCTGGCATTTGCCCGGCATCTCCAGGGTGTCCTTCAACTAGGAGCCACAAAGTGCTTATCGAGCAACCCTTCTCTCTCGAGGGACGAGGGACGGAGAATCCCTGTGCATTTTTATGTGTCTTTATTTAATGAAGCAATTATGCATGCTAACGACATTCTTCGAGAAACATCCTATCTAAAGTTTCCCACCATTCTTGCACTGGTAGTTTTCCCCCTTCCCCCCTCCTTTCCCTTATTAATTTATGAAGCAGCTAATTATGATCCCTCCAGGCTAAATAACTGTGCAGTTAGAGATGCACTAGATGAGTGGGTATGGCAAGGCAATGCAGAGCATTTTTCTCTTCGCCTATTACATGTATTGTTTTAGGTAATTAACATCCACTTTGTAGTGGCAACACAGACGCCTTGCTGTCTGTACAGCTTCTTGGCTCAGATCCTTTCAAATACTCCCTGGTACACTCCTTGCAAAACCATGTGAAGTGTTATATAATTCTCTAGGTTGAAAGGCAATTGTGTACATCCAGGTTATTAAAGGGATCTATACACATGTACAAAGCCAGTATTTCAGGCCTTATCCAAGGTACCTTCAGTTTATGGTCAGTTCAAATGACTAAAATCATTCAATAAAAACCTAGGGAGACTTTCCCCCTTCCCCTTTGCCTGTTCCTCCAGTAGTTTAAAGTTTATGCCTAGGAATACATAGAAAAATACTAGTGTGGCTGTTACATGTTTCAGGTCAATGCTTGCTACTTCTTAGTATTTTGAATGTACTCAGCACTGAACAGTAAAACCCCCCAAAACTGGCTTCATCTGATAGATGTTCCCCTCACTTGATAAACTAGGCAACATAGAAACCAGTCTGAGCTTGGAAATTTAGCAGTGGAGGCAGCTCAGCATTCTTGTACCTGCTCCTTACCAACCTTGGTTTAGTGTGTTTGTGTGAAAGTTTTGGAGAAAGAGAGAATGGTGGATTAGCCAAGTGGGAAGGGAAAGCCATGCAGCCTACATGGAGCAAGGTAAAAAATGTGCTAAGCTGTGAAGGAGTTTAAACGCCAGACAAGATCAGGATGAAGACAGTTCTGGAAGCCTTAAGAAGTCCAGTTATACTGTTACCAAGGAACACTCAGGTATATAAAGAGTATTTGGGATGGGAAAAATTCATGGACATCTACTAAATATGATGATTATTATTATTATTATCAGTGGGGTCTGTGCGCCTCTTTTACACTTGCAGGCTTTTCACAGTCCATTGTCTAAGACAAGCAGTACTGTCTCTAACCTGAGTGAATATCCAGAAATGCAATAAGAGAGCAGATTGAAAGAAGGGTCCCTTGATGCTTCATGTTGGTAAAAACTCCTGGTTTTCACTCTGATGCTGTTTGGTTTCTGCAAAGAAAGCTAGCAGCTCCTCTTGGCTCAAATTTGCCTTTATGAGTTACCATATGAAGGATATAGACCAAAGCTCTGGCCCAGAATGAGTTTAATGAAAGCAGCAAACATGGTCATTTTTTACCTTCTCTCTCCCTGCCAATCAATAATGTGTGTTGGTGTGGTTGCTCATAAAGTTAAGAATCAGATAGGGCTGTCTAGAGTGTGGGTTGGTGCTTTGCAAGTTTAATTTCACAAGTTTGCTCACAGCTTCTCAGCCACTGACCTGCAGCACCCACAGTATTAGAGCTCAAGCAGGGCCAGCCAGTTCCAGTGTGGGGTGCCAACGGGGCCAGCTGGACTAACAGGAGTGGAAGATCTCTCCCAGTGGGTGGAAGGATAGACACCACTGAGTCAGGACACAACGTCAGTCTCACTCCCACCTGGGGGTTATGAGCAGCTCTCTGATGCCCTCCACACTTGCTCAACTTCTTCCTCTCCAGCTTGTCACCTGTGCATGAACCCTGTGTTTTGATTTGGATGAAAAAATGCTCATCAGCATTTTCCAGACTTGTGGGTATCATTTATTACTCATCCTTGTAAGATAGAAATCCATCCCCTCCCAACAGATATGAAATTATTAATTGCTGCTGTAAATCAGCAGAGTGTGCTGTAAGCCAGCCGTGACAAATATTCTGGGGAGCAGCTATGCAAACAAGATGGCTGATAAAAATAGAGGAAGAAATACATGTGAAGCTGTGGAATGGCAAAAGAGAACTACTTTTTTATAAGAAAAACAGTATTTGATGGGCAATTTCAAGACAAGGATTTATAACCTTTCCTTATTACTTTTGTTAGTGTAAATTGCAAATGTACAGCTTGATGAGTTTTACCAAAAGCAGTGGAAGGACCACTGGAAAGTATGAATAATGTGATACAGTGAGCAGCCTCCAGCTAAAGGGAGGGCAAAAACTGGGAAGGTCTGAAGATGAGGACAGTATAAGGTTTTCAAGACAAGCTGCATCAGATTGGGCAAGGTAGAGCAAAATATATCCATACAGACTGTCAGAAATGGACTGTGCTAGAGCCCAAGGAAGAATGGAGAAACAAGGAAAAAAAAAAAAAAGTAATCCAAGTCAGGACTATTGGGAAAGAGTGGAGCAGGTGCCATTTTCTGTCTGAATAAGGTCAACAGGAGGTGCTATTAGATGTGGTTGCAGGATGCACGGACAGGTTCCTGCAACACAGTGGGAGAACTACAATGGAGAAACCAATGTAGCTGCAGTCCACACTAAGTGTTGCTCTAGCCAATGCTATTATTAGGTATTCTCATTCATGAGCCTCAAATTCACTAACAAATTATTTTTTTAAAAAAAATATATCCTCTCCATCTGTTTTCCAGCTTTTATACCAAAATTCTAATTTAAGACATTAACTGAAATGGAAAAAGATTTTCCTTTCATTAACTTTGAGTGTATCCAATTTACGTTTCATATGTTTCCATTATTTTTTTCTTCCTGAAGGGTTTGTTTTCTGAAGCACAATGGAAACACTACACTTACTTTTCTTTTTTGAATGCATTTCTGGGACTTTAGAGGGTACACCTACATTTTATGAACCTGTCAATGATTCTGGCCACATTCCAAGTTCCCTGGGGCAGCAACTGAAGCTACCTAGCAGAGGAACCACTATGATCCAGGACTATTGAGACCTTAACTGTGTTTCTTCCTGCTGACACCTGCCAGTAAATACAGAGCATTCAAAAGCACTCAGAAATGGATGCACCAGTTGCATGTTTATCTTTTTAGAGAAACATTTGCATTCTTCTTAGAAGTATCTAGTGTTTCAAAACGGACATTTAGCAGCCTTTCATAAACACACTTTGTCCTGCTCATGATACACATTAAAGTGCCTTTCTGCATGTCTGATGTTCTGGGAGCTCTTGGTTTGGCAGGCACCAAATTCTGGCTCGAGATATCCCTAAGCCACAAGCAGCTGGAGGCAGAGAGCAAACGCTGGGGAATAATCACCACATGCTTGTCCTATTCGCATGCTCTGCCCTTAATATCTGCTACTGGCCACTGCTGGAGACAGGCTACTGCTCTGCGCAGATCTCCAGTTCTACCTGGTGCAGCTGTGCTTGTGTTACCCATGGCATACAGTGCCCAGATCAACCACTGCAAAAACTGAACGCAAAATGTGTCAAGGGATTATGTGGAATTCTTGTAGTTTACAGAAGGCACTAACATCTCTCTGCCAGTTGCTAGTAATGCAGCCATCCCAGTCCCATGCCAATAAAAGCATTTTACCAAAGTATCACGCATTCCCTAGACTCTGTAGCTCGCAGATTAGAATTAATGCTTTGTAGTGTTATGTAAAAAAGCTCAGTGTCTCTTGTCTGGGAGATTAAAAACAGGTTGGCAAAAAGAAAAGAGACAATAATTGCCAAATTAAATCAATATAATTTTTAACCAGCACACAGAATAAATGATACCATTTTAGACTGTTCCATAAAAATTGTTCCACAAACTTTTATAAGAAAACAAACACAATTCCATTGGCTGGACTTTTCCTGTATGTTCAGAAATTTTATTTTATTTACTAATGTAAATACATTTCCTTTCCATACTCGGGCAATCAGTCCAACATACATATTGATATAAGAAGAGCAAACTTTTCATTAATATTAAAACTGCCTCCTTGCAATTGGTAATGATGATTTATGCAAAAAACTTACTTTGTGGGAAAATGAAGCTTTGTGGGTTTACATTTCATGTATTTGTTCTTTTCAAATTATGAATTACTGCTGTTTCCTTGAACTAAGTTATTACTATAGGAATATGCATATATTGTCCTGAGGGCCAAATCTTCTGCTATTGTCATTGTCCCATTAACATTAGATTTTCCTGAAGTCAGTAGAACTGTACAACCTTACGTGGAGAGATCCTCTGAAAATAGAAATGAAAACAAGATAGAAGACCTTCTTTCTGAAGCTTCTTTTGCTCTTTCTTCCATTTTGAGGATGGTTTCTCTAATGAAGAGAGTGTTGTGCTCACAGACCTGATAAGTGTGTCTGTGTATCGCTTTATGAAAACCTGCAGGAATGCCAGTTCAAGATCATTTTTGTAAAATTCACATGTGCCTAGCACAGAAACGGCACTGTCTGAAATTAACTGATTTTGTCAAGAATTTATTGCTGAAATTATTTTTATAAGGGACCTCTACTGTAGTCATGCTAGTCATGCTCAGATTGCATTATTCTTCACAGTTCTAACATCCTGCATTTCTAATGCACTGCTAAACCTAGTGTGACACCACTGAAACCCTCCTGGGCATTTGGGAGCTTGCCTCCCTGTGCGTTATTGCCAGTATAATAAAGGGGATATTTTCTCAAGGCACAAGAGGAGTTCACACAAGATTTATTGCACACACATGATGCAGTTGCAGACTGAACTTCCTCTCGAGCTGTGCTGAGAGCACACTGCAGTTACTCCCTAGTTTATAAAAAGCTGATTGAATTTAGCCCATTTCAGTGTTGCACCTTCACAGTTATTTACACCCAAGTCCTACCTACAACTCTATGAACTGACTCAGACACTCTGCGTGTTGTCCTCATTTTTGCAAGAGTTTTGTCAAATCTGGGGTGAGTTTCTGGGTTGCAGTACAATTTTTCAGTTGAGTGAAACCAAGTGGTAGTATGGGGCTTCATGATGACAGGTAGTGCCATAGTGTACGACCCGGAGGTTAGCCCTACATGGTTTCCTCATCCCCACACACATACACAGACAACTCCTCATAAAATGTAGCACAGCAGCATAAGCCCTCCTCGAAGCTTACACAGAGAACATACTGGACAAAATAGCTTTTTATCTAAGCTCTGTGGGCCACATATATGAAACAAAGTTGCCAAACACAAATTAATGTGTAATTATTTTCCTTGCCTGAATCACTTTCTTTCATCTGTCATAACATGCAGAGTAAATAGCACCACACCTTTTTACTTTAATTGTGGTAATCTGATCTCTCAGCCACAAGAAAGCCTTCTCTAATGCCTTCTTTAGAATGGACTTTCAAGGCAAAGCAAGAGCAGTAACTGTAATAATCACCTCTTCTTTTCTTCTGCTGTCAAAATGCAGGGGGGTTGTTAAACTAATCAAGAACCAGGACCACACGGCAAAAAATAAGTGCCCTAAAAGACAAACGGAGGTAAGTGTTTGACAGGTAATTTAAGGTGATGGTGGGATTATTTTATTTTTTTTTCTAATTTGCCTGGTGACTAATTATTTACGTGGTAAACATAAGGCTGTCTGGCTTTATGGTAATACCATAATGAGAAACATGTTATATCATTTATCTGCTGGGATTGTCTCAGAGTTTTGAGGAACAGAACTTGATAGTGGCAGGTGTCATCTCAGTTTGATCATCAAGGATCCCTTGTGCCCAGAGGATTATTAAAACAAATAGAATTTCATTAGTTGGGTTTGGCCCATGTTTTGCATTGAGTCCTTGGAAAAGAAAGGACACTCAGATTTACTCCAGAGCAGAAAGTCTCTTTTTCTGATTAGAAAAACAACTCCTTTTCTCCTTATTTAATATCACCTTCATTCTCCCACTAGACACAGTTTAGGAATAAAAACCTACTTCCAAACATACAAGAAAATTAAATGGAGAACACCAAAATCAGTTGCCTGTCCAGCTGCTTTTATGCTCTAATAACCACTGAGGTGAAAGAAAGTCTTCTCAGAAACCTTGGTGACTGCTGGATTAGGTCCAAGCCCAAAATACTTGTACAGGTATTGAGGAAGGGTGGGCAAC
Organism: Athene cunicularia; assembly: GCF_003259725.1. Classification (NCBI taxonomy): domain Eukaryota; kingdom Metazoa; phylum Chordata; class Aves; order Strigiformes; family Strigidae; genus Athene; species Athene cunicularia. The sequence continues at coordinate 10,534,045 of NW_020799117.1, read as the reverse complement.
AACTGCAGACATTAGTGCAGTCCTGACCCAGCACAGTGGAGGAGCTGGCATGGGGCAGAATTCAAACTTAATGCTTCTAGGTGAAAGACCTTGCTGACCTCCTCTGTTAGTTCCACTAAAATCATTGCTTTCTGCTGTGGTAGAAAGCAGTAGGGATGACTAATTTGAGACTGAGGGCAATCATCTACCATTTGAAGCCAAGAAAAGTAGCCCTGTGATTTTCCCCATGTGCTGATAAGAAAGAAAACAAACCTTACACCCTGACTGGGGAGCCCGCATGGATAATCCTACCCTTCACCCTACTGGGAAGAGCATTCACAGTTTTCTGTATAGCTATCTAGCACAACTTAAATCATACCAATGTCCCCCTGTACTAAATGCAGTAGAAAGTCCCTTTCACATGGATGCTGCATCACGTGAGGTGCTGAGTGTCTCCCCAAGGGTTCACGTTGTCCTGGGCAGCATCTTCCCTCACGTGACAGAAATTCAAAAAAGTCATAGCAGCTGTAGATTACAGACCCTCTTCTGTATTTTGCCATTGTGGAGTGGAGACACTGAGATTTTTCTTTGCACCTCACAGAGATCTGGCAGAAGTTTAGACCATCCTTACATCTCTTGGGTCTCCTGTACTTGTAGCTCCTTGATGGAGCTTTGCTGCCAAAGGTTCGTGTTGGCCTTTTGTTTAGGTAAGAGTCTAATTACATACTTGTTGCTTTTGCTACATTTGTTGCTAACTAGTTATACTGAAAGCACTGCAAGTCATCACATGCAAATTTAAATTAGTCTCCTGATTTCTGTCTGACATTACTTACTACCAGAACCCAAGAAGCAGCTACTGCAGCTCATGATCCCTTCCATACACACCACACTTGCCCAGTAGACGGAAATGACCTGCAGTTAGTTGTTAAATTTGCCAGGGAAAGCTCGGTGAAACCATGGCTTTTCACAACTTGGCCCACTTCATCTAGGGCCTTATACAGTGATCTACCCTACAATATGCTTGGGGGTAACCTATTTCATTGGTTAAGTGTCAGTTCATTTATCTTTATATCATTTCTGTACTAACAACATCACTGAAGTCACAAAGATCTTAGAAATATCTTATCAAACTCTTTGATGTCAGATTTACCCAACTTAACAAGTGGCTTAACCAAACATCCTCCTCACCCAATGCCAAAACATCCTCCTCACCCAGTCTAAACACATTCTGTTCACACAAATTAAAACATGACAAGGCCTTACTGCCTTATTACCTAACTGAAAAAAAACCCTTCTTTTGTGTCAGAGGCAGAGTATTTGATGCAGCATCCTGCTCCTGTTTCTACTGAAGATCCCTCTATTAAAGATTACACTTCTTCCTCTACAGCTCCCCAAAAGATCACACATAATCAATAATCCTTATAGTAGAGAGCACTGTCCACATTTTCTGTTCTTTTATGAGAGCGAAAAAGTAAAAAAGAGGAAAACAAAAGAAAATATTCATTTGCTCCATGTACAGATCCTTAGATTTGTGCAGAAGACTTGCTTTGTGGTTTAATCCTCCCCAGACTTCATGCATGGGATGCAGGATAGCCTTTCAGTTTGTGAAGGCATAATCACTTACATGATGACCAAATGCAACTGGTTGTTCCTATCTACCTTAAAAAGTTTATCAGCAGGTGTTGCAAGAGATAGTATTTGATAGAATTAAAAAGGATGATATTGGATGACTACAGATGGAGCTAATGTAGCATCAAACCCCGCTGTGCTGGATCTAGCTAATAGAGTGCTTCTCTTTTTCACGGGTGTACAATCCACCCACATAGCTGCACCCAGTATGGATGTTTTATAATAAGTGTCTCTTTCATCTAAACTAATCAAAGCCATTAGTTTACAGGAATCAGTGTCTGGAGAGATGCCTCCACCCTTTACATGAGAGCAAGCTGTTGTAGATTCAAACAGGATGGAAGCACCATATAAACATTTAAGCAAATAAAAAAGCTGTGAGGAAAACAAGAGGAGCTATAAACTATTACCACCCAGAGGGCAGGTGTAACTTTCACGAGGAAAATTTGTGTGTCTCCTTATATGCTCTGCTGCATATTAAGAATTGAGCTATTGAGCAAAAAGATAGAACTCCTCAGAGTTGCATCAAGCTACAGAGTATTTTCAGTTTGTCTAGACTCCTTGCTGCGATCATTGCAACCTGGGGTAAGTGTGAGACCTGAGCTTCACAACAGGCACCATGTTTTGCTCGTTTCTGTTCTTCTTTTAATGTTTAGAACCTTCACACCCTCCAGGAGTGACATCAGAAAGGATGACAACGATGTAATAAGCAAATGGAGTATCACTTAAAGGTAATTCCACTATTGGACCAACAACTTTTCTGACTAGCAGAGGAGGCTAAAGCCAAATACATTGTTTCTAATCCATCTCTAGCAACAATTTTAGCAGTGAGAACAATAAAAATAGGCAGCAAAGTGAAAGAAGGAAGAAGAAATTATATATGGTACCTACATATTAAAAAGATTCTTTCTAAAGGGCATGTACTCACAAGATTTCTGTTATATGCTTACGGCCCTCTGGATTATGGAGCTTGTATTTTTTATTTTAAATGTAATATGTATAAAATATAGAGAATATTTACAAAATATGTAAATAATATAATCTTCAGACAATCCAGGTGATTGAGATGAATATATTTCCTAGAAACTATTCCAAGATGGTGCAAATTTTGCCTTAAGTCATAGTATCTTTTTAGAAATTATACTGTTATTATAAGACACAGAACAGTAGAGAGGTTCTCTAACACAGCTTGCCTTCCTGAGTTGTGTAACACAGTCTTCAGACAACTGCAGTTCCTTTGCCTGTTCATGGTGCAGAGACCTCCTGGATCCTTCTGATTTGGCACCCTGACATTACCATGAGGCATTTCAGGCAACATGTGATAGAAGAGTCAGGCACACAGGCACAATTTACACATACTGCAGGGAGGGAGATGTGCTCCAGTTCCCTCTCCCAGTGGACTCCGGAGTTTTTCCAAAGCTCACAGCTCTGATGGGTGTTAAAAGGTGAATGGTCCAGAGTTTGAGGGAGTTTACCCCACTTGACATAACCTACTAATTGAAACTCTGCTGATCCCAGATGGAATCTAAAAATATGGAAGAAATGAGGTAATTATTGGAATCCAATGTTTTCTTCTATTTACTTTTCAAAATAAGCTTCCTCTAGTGCAGTTGGACTTCTTGTGGCTGTACAAGTGATGGTAAGTCCACCATACTTTTTCTATAATACCACAAACAAAGATACCAACAAATATCTACAAGTTAGATAATGCTATTGTACAACAGCAAATATTCTGAAAGTGCTGATTTTATTCTTTATTTAGAAATAACCAGTTACATCCCCTATTCCCATTCATATTCCTGACAAAGTTCATGCACATAGCAGAGACTAGACTTCTCTTTGCACACTGTCTCAGTATATCATGGAGTTGTAAGGACGGAAAGAGCCCCAAGCCCAGCCCTTTGCAACACAGCTGGTCCAGGACTCCCACCTTTTCACATCTTGCCAGAGTAGGTGGTTTCTCAGAAGGGTGAGGCTGCTTGGCTGCTTTGTAGCTCATACGCTGGGAATAACACTTGGTGGCACTTCAAGCAAAATGGTCATAAGATTCTCCATAATTGGATAATCTCATCCAATATTGAAGGATCATCAGTGTCTAAACTCAAAGCCCCACCCGTCCCCTATTTTTTTTTCACAAGTCCATTACTTCTTGCCTAATACCAACTGAACAGAAAATCATTTAAGAGCCTGCTTTCTTGGGGAAATCTTTTATGCACCTGAAGACTATCTTGATATGGTATTTGGCTGTTCCTTGCCCTACTCAGCCTAATTCTTCATGGTATCTTCACGTTGGATTTTCTAAAGCTCTGATCATTCTTGTTCTCCAAGGAACCTGTCTGTGTCATGTCTCTCTTGGGTTCTGTGTCTGAAACTGCAGTGCTGAGCAGTGGAACAATTACTTCATACACCTCAGATACCACACATATTTATTTCTGTGAGCAAGTGGTTAAGTACTGAAGGAATTTTTTTTTCTGGTTAAAAAAAAAAATAAAAATCTGTAAAACAATGAAATTCTAAGTTTGGTAAATTTTAAGTACTTCTCCATTCAAGTGCCCATCCTTTATCACTGGGACAGGAATGCTCAGTACCTTGTAAAGTGTAGCTGCAAGACCAGGCGCTTATAAATTTTACAGTGAAGTAAAAGAAATATATTTCAGTGAAAGATTCATCTACTATGAATTAAGGAGGGAGGCTTAACCCTCAACTTTTATTTACTGCTAGGTAAATAGTAATGTGCCAATGCCGAGGAAGACAACAGAATACAGTAAAGAGGTGAAAAAAACAAAATATTGCTTTACCTTGTTTGTATTACCCAGAAGTTAAAAGGATTAGAATAACAGAGACATTTTAGTGATTTGAAGTGATATCTCCTGACAGCTTTTACTGTGCTCTCTGCCTTTCTCTGCTTGATATTCTTAGACAGGACGCCTCTATGATTCCCACAGCTACTGGGACTGTTGGAGAGTGACAGATCTGGTATTACACTACTCAAGGTTCCTCCCGAGACTTCTCTAAAGACAGTACAAGCATGGACTATGTGCAGAGGATATTGTTTCTAGGTAAAGGGGATTTCCTTAGATCAGTAATGAGGAATCAGATCTTCCCCTTTCTCTGACAAGAAATGGCAAGGGAAAGAATAAATGTCCCCACCCATTACCAAATGCCTCCCTCACTTCCTAGGAACCTGAAACGATTTTCCAGAAGTCCTCCTCACAGCTGCCAAAGCTCATTGATGTTTCTGTTGGGTAAGTATTTACTGCAAGCTCAAGACAGGCTCCTACCAGAGATTTTTCCACCCCACCCTTCCACACTGCATATACATAACAAGGCAGTTATTCATGGACTGTGCACAAGATGAGATGGAAACTCTTGAAGCTGTAGATGGGATTCAGACAGGCTGGGGAATGTGGCAGCTTAGGAAGGAAGTTGGCCAAGAACTTAGGACATAAACATCTTGCAGAAGTTGTTCTACTGCCTGTTGTTCTGGTGGCCTATTTTTAGATTGGTGTGGTAGAGACAGCATCCTGCTGTCTTAGTTCCCTCCAGGGATGGAGGATGAGTTCTGCAGGGCACAGTGCTAACTAATAAATGATCTGAAAACACTAACATGAACATCAGCACAAACCATTAATGTGGCTCTCTTCTGGGGCAAATAGATGTCTTTGCTCCCAAGTCCAAACAGGTCAGGTGGAGTCCTGAGCAGCAGTGAAGCTCTAGCATTCAAGGTGGCTCGATTTGAGTCAGTGTGAACACTTCTATTTCAAACTGTTCTGTATCATAGTGGAATAAGAAGATCTGCATTTATTAGAATAAAATGAAATTAAGCAAAGTGGGATAAGGGCATAGAGTATACAGCCCTCCTTTGGATCAAGCACTATAGAGGCATAAGAACCTCTAAGCTGCACAAAGCCGTTTTTGGAAACTAGACAATCCAAAAATTCTCAAAAAATAATTTCTGAGAAACTTATGTGTATACATAGACCTAGGTGAATCAACATGTCTTTGCAAGACAATAGTGCCGGAGAAAGAATGCTGGAGGTGAGTGGCATCTGCTCAGAACCCTGGTCTTGGATGGTGTAAAGTCACATATGGGATCCATTTTCATGTTCCTTCACTCTTATAATCCTTCTCTTTCTCTCACCTTGTGCTTGTTTTTACTGTAGGAATGCAAGGCTGATTTTGTCTTTGATCCCAGTTGTGGCTTCTATGTGCTGTAAAGGCATAATAATTATGTCATCATCAGTGTCTTGCCCCATGTATTCTTGGGGATATCATGTACCAACAATAGCATTCCTGCCTCCACGTGAAAAGATCAGACTGGAGATTATCTGCCTCTCACTAGTGCATAGTCTCTCACTAATGCATAGACCTCTTCTGTGATCTTCAGTTCTAATACTCTCTTCTGATACCCTCACAGTCTTTATCCCACTCTTCTCACTCAGTAGATCAGGATTCTTGGTTCCAGGTATTAAAGGAACATTTGGCGGATGCTTCTCCTATCTCCTTCCAGTTATCATATGAAGAGCCAAAGACCAAGCTGAAAGCTAGTTTCTTACACAAAACCAAGTGTAAGGAAGTTCTGATGCTGGAGGATATGACAGAGAAATTCTAAGAAATCAAAATAGGTTATTGAATAATAACACTGACAAGAGGCTGAAACATGGGAGTTCTAGCAAGTCTGAAAATCACTTCCCTGAACAGTGAAATTCAGGCTGAGATTCCTGTAACATCATTAACTTGAGCAGGTATAAGGTATATGGCTATACTCATCTGCCCATTTTCTCTCCCTGCCTCTCACAGTCATGCCTTTCTTCCATTTTCTCAGCTTTATTATTCCTATGTCTCACTTGCTTTTGTCTCAGTTACATTCTAGTTCCAACGTAGCTATGCACTGAGCTCTGTGCTTGAATCTAGGACAGAGAATGGCTAAGTGGCCAGAAAAGACAATCTGGGTAAGGAAATTTTTTGTCTCACACTTTTTGCTTTTGCATGATGTACATGTTTGATTAGTTATAGCTTGGTTTCAAATGTGAGTTACAATTTCCATACCTAATCCATGTCTCCTTTTTGGGACATCCCAGAAGGCAAGGTTTCTTCCAGGTGAAGAAGGCTTTCCCCTTTTTTTGCCTCTAGTGGCAATTTCACTGGGTTCTATGGTGTAGGATGCTTTCAGGGTCTGAAAGGTGTTTGAGGTCTGGCTTTGAACAAATTCAGGTGGCTAAAGCTGCATCTTCATGTAATAATGACTAAGAAGCAGCATCTAAAGGGGAAATTTCCCCATCTATGATTTGTAGATTCTGTAACTTTATTTCACAGAATGCAGGAACTAACTTCTGTTGTCTCTCCTGTGTTTTATGTACTGATACACTGTGAGCAGGAGTCCCAGACAGCATCAACCTTGTTTGTTCTTCCAAACTCTGCAATTCTTGATTTTAAGCCCTCCATTGATGGGAGCTCATCTTCTTTAAGGAACCCTCCAGAGAAAATTCTTCCTATTAAGTACCATCTCTGTGGTGAATACTTTATTGTGTGATTAAATACAAAAATTGACAGAGTGAGGCTGATACCCAGAAGCAAGGTGGACACTGACCAGGAAGTTTTATCATGTATTTACATATATACATACAGTCTTCTTTTGGGTCTTGTGAAAGAAAAAGCTTATCTTAAAAGCTATGAAATTAAGAAATTAAACATCAATTTTGGGCAGTTTCTTCAAAAAGAGAAAGCATAGTCCTATTTCTCCTAAATTATATTCCACTCTCATTCTAACTTTAGTATCATTGCCTCAGTCAGTGGGAATCCTTGACAGCAGATGTCCACTGCAGCCACCACCAGAAGAAAGCTCTCTTAAATGCAGGAACATCAGTGCATTTAAGTATTAAGACAAATACTGGCACCAGGGAGTCTTCCTGAGACGATCAAATCTATTACCCATCCTTCACCTCTGCTGGTAGAAAGATTAGGGAAACACTCCTGTCGTTACAATGCACCTCAGCCTTAAGAAAGCTTAAGTTCAAATCTCTCCCTGAAAATTCCCACATTGCTAGATGACAGTATCTCTGGTATTCCCCAACAGCTTGCTCAGGTACCTATTCACTTCAGTGTACCTACACAGTTGTGACAGCCAAGAATCTGTCCCCATCAGCAATATGAAGATGTCATAGGAAAAGGCCAGGAAATCTCACAAAGCTCAACGCAGCTTTCATAACATACAATAAAATCATTGCTCTCTTAAATTAGAGTAATCAGTTTGTTAATGATTAGACTAAAAAAGACTCAGTGTCACAGTGACATTTGAAAGTCATCAAACACATAAGATGTACTGTGAGAAATATCCAAGGACTTGCATAGAAATGAAAGTCCTCCCCCAGATAATTAACATAAAGCCAGTGTTCAGCTCTGTGCCTCCTGTACCTATAGATGAAGGATTAGGTTGATTCGTGATGGTCAGCTAACCCATCCGGAAGTACATCTGGGATTATTCAATATTGTGGGTCAGGAAGGTGTGCAGGCTGTGCCTCTCCTCTATCAGTAAAACAGATACACAATGTAGGGGCAACGCTCCATCCAGTGCCCAAGTAATTTGTCTTCAACACATCATCAGAAACCCACGCTTTAAGCTCAGTCCTGGTTTGGCATCAGTGGTACCCGAGATTGCTCAAGTCCTGTTGTAGTTCACAAGAAAAATAGCAGTTCAAGTGTCTTTTCAATTCAGGTTTGCTTCAACTCATTGGTCCTACTAGTGAGATATCACTTCAAAGAAGAGCAAGATCACATCATTTACGCTTGCCCTTTTCTTATGCCTTCCCTAAGTATCTGCTATTACGGATGGGATACTGAGCTAGACAGTTCCTTGGCCTGACCAAGTGTAGTTGACCTTTCTTAAGCTTGTTTATCCATTCACCTTCTTGCTGACCTCAGTTAGGGGTAAGTGGATCTTGTAGTAGGGAGGTTGACAGAAGTACCTGTGTAGGTTCCAAGAAGTCTAAGAAAAGATATGTGTGTTAATTTATTTTTGATACTTTTGGGTGGAGCCCTCCTACTCATGGCAAGTTGCCACTGGATCACAAGCATACTGTACGCTTGCTTCAGAGCCTCCTTCCCTCTCCCCCAGGTTTGGCTTGATATGATTCCCACTGCAGATGTCTTTGAAAATGTTCAAGCTGTCATTGGTAGATGGAAAAGTAGATGCACAGCGTGTGACCCCTTTGTGAAGAAACTGTCTCCCTGCTACAACATAAGCTCAGATCTTGTTATTATTCTCTGTGGTGGTGCGATTTTGTTTCTTTTTTTGGAAATCATCCCTACAGACTAGTTGTGATTAAATGTCTGATGTTTAAAGCTTCCATGAGCCTTTAAAGTCCTGTTTTGCAATTTGGGCTTTAGGCCTGGGAGGTCTACAGTTCAAATCTCAGCACATTCCTCACTGCTGTTTTTAATTATGATTTGATATGGACATTATTGCTGCAGGGATCTCTCTCACACTTCAGAACACAGTTTACTAAAAGTCAAGAGACGCCAATCAAATTGGGTTCTAGTTCAAAAGAACAAGGCCTGTAGCGGCTTCATTTTCTGCCCATAGAAGTATTCGGTTGATGTTTAGAAGTGACATACCTAGGGGAGGGAGGAAAAATGAAGAAACCAAGGGGCAACCTAAAAACAAAAGACTCCTAGTGGGGTGAGATAGGCTTACTAGTGGATCACCTAGGGAAGCACTCTGCAAATGCAATAGCCTGCCCCTCCTTGTCTCTCTTTCTCATATAACTGCATTATTGCACTTTCCTTTCTACGAGGCCTGCAGATTGGAACTGAAGCTGGTGAAATAACAGAAAGGAAAACAAGCTGACTTGTTTAAATTTTGTGAAAGGAATCAATTCTGTGATCAGGAGAATGCATTCTCAGTTTATTTCCTCAGCTCTGAAAATATATTTGGCAGAGATCAAGGCCTGCTTTGTTTGAGCATTATCTCTCCCTGCAGCTGATAAATAAAGCAGAGGAACTACAGGAGCAGAGTTTTCAACAGACAAGTCACAGTCCCCAACTCATGGCTGCTCACACCAAGTCTGCTAAGCCATAACTCTGGATGGTTTTGGAGGCTTGTTTATGTATACATCTCCATCCAAGCTCTCCCTGTCTTTAATACATAATACTGAATGAGAGGAAAAGGTGTCTTGATTTTACACCCTCTTTCCTGCATAGCTTTGGTTTTCTTGGGAGTGGGTCTGAGCCATCCCAGCTGAGAAAGAAAGTCCTTTCCACGAAATCATGCTGTCGGGTTGCTGATGACATTGGCTGCAAGGCAGCTTTGATCAGAACCTCTACACTGGGTTAGTATAACCACAGACACTTCAGTAAAACTGCTTTTTATTATGTAAACTATACCCACGGCTGCCCTGAATTAAAACAATTTTCAGATGGGAGTTTTTCTATGAAGGGACCATTTCATTTCACTTTGCTTCTTTTCTGGTTTCCTGCGTTAAAAAAGAGGGAGCCTGTACCATGAAAATTGCTTGAAATATTGCATATTCTTTTTAAGATCTGCTACTAGGTCATGCTGGATCAGAATATTTTGCATTGATCAAGAAGCTAGACTTTTATTTGTCAAGCTTTGATTGAATTTCATGGTTAAAAATAACAAGAAAGGGGAAAAACAAGACCAAAATTGTATTTTATAGCTGTCCATGTTAGAATGTATAGTAATCATAAGGAGTTGGTTTTTAAGATGGAAGAATGAGAATGGAACCTGTGTCTAAGACCAATGTTATGAACAGAAAGTCCTCAGGGTCAGCAGATAACAAGGGCACTGAAGGGGCAGTGGGACTAGACCATCCTCATTTTTCTTAGTGTTAAGATTCACTGGCCAGGCAGTAGGAGAAAGATTTTTGAATTATTATACAAGTCCTACGTAAATAGTTGGATTTCCAGGCTCCAGAATTATTCATTTGGGATTTAAACATGACATTTGCATTTGGTTATCTTCACCTCTAAACTCATGTCAAGGGTGTCAGATATCAGAAAAATCAGACACTGGCAGGGATGTCATAAAGTCAGTGTGGACTCTTTCTTAAAGAAAAGTATTTCAAAATCTTGATTGGAGGTTTCAGACCTAGGAGACGGTTTCCATACTTTGTTATTTGGTCCCCAAGGTCAGTCTTCTAATTGAGAATGGTGGGGGTTTTGTGGTGTGGCATTGAAATTATTACAAACATTCTGTTTTCCCCTTGAGGATGGAAAGGTAAAACTTAGGTTTCCAGCTTCCTGAAGTTCCTGTAATTCCTACGTAATCATACTCTATCATATTACCAGTTTAAGAAGGCATTGAGACATGTCACTTGTTTCAAGCCCATATCTATTTTATGACATGTGTCTCTGATACTATGTAATTCACAACTGCTTTAGTACCATATTCCAGAAACAGAACTGGAAGTACTCAGGACTGTAAACTGCATGAATGTGGTAATTTTGTTTTATAAGGAGCCATCGAGGAATATATAAAGAGACAAACAGCTTGTGAATACTGATAATGTTAATGGATCTGGGAGCATAAACCTCACACACATGGCTTGGACATCTCAGACACAAGCAAGTTTTCTTACCTGCATTCTTCAGCAATTTTAGCAATGACAGGTCATCATCATAAATAGTCTTCATATGTGCACTCTAACACAGGCAAACCCCTTTTTTTGAAGTTTTGACTGAACTGTAGCCTAAGTCCTTGGAAACTGCACAATACAGATTCATACTATTATGCTTTGTCAGTAGCTGAAAGACTAACAGGTGGGCACACGTTATCCCAGGCAGTCTCAGTTTGGAATGAGATCATCTACTGCACACACAGATTTTGTTTTTTCGCCTAGGATTCTCCACCCTCCTCTTCCATACTGTGCATCACAATTGTGCCAGCCTTGCAAGGTAAGAATTTTACTAATCCTTCCTGTCACCAAAACAGCTAAACTGGAACAAAAGAGAGAGATGTCTGACTTCAGTTAATTCCTTTTTCTCTTCTGTTTTCCCATCCTCATGCACTGAGTTATTATCTGTCCCAAGATTAAAACACTTGCACACTATCAAGGTATCTGTGTTCAGAATCAAAAGAATACTGTCATACTTTGCCAGTTTGCCAGCAAGATTTGCCAGGCTTTCCAGGCTTCCAGCCTCAGATATCATCATATCAGCAAAGAGGAAATATCAGACATTGGAAAATGTTGTACTCCCAGGAATTCACGCATCCTTGTTTCCCAGCCAGCTTGCTGTTTTTATAAATGCTGAACTAGTTGCACCCAGCTTCTGAAGCAAGTTATAGGCTGGGCATGCCATGACTTCCCAAAGCCACATGGTTACAGTTATATTTCCACACATGCGCTTGAACATTTCTAACAGTTCCAGCCTAAGTATGGGGTTTTGTGATGTCACTAACCAAGACTGTGCTTCTTGCTGTTCTTTCTGTAACTAAAGCTTCTTAGGGATTTTTTGGGTCATTTATTTGTTTTTAAGGAAAATGTAATTTGCAGGTTAAGAAAGAGTGCAGGGGGTCAGGTCTCTCGGGTGTATTCTTCTGAGTTCAGTTACCAGTTTCTCCATGAGCACCAGTGCGATAGGAATTGCACTTAATGACTGTATATAGAACCCTTTGAGATCTTGAATGAAGCGGGTTATTGATATGCAAAATATTCTTTTGAAGAAGAATATTTCCTCATACTTCTGGGTATGAGTAAGAAAAACACGAGAGTGGATGATGTAACTCTGGTCCTGCACTACTGGCTCCAAACACTTTTGTAGCTGCACTGGTAAAACTTCGTGCTCCTAATCCAGCCATCCTCACGGGACAGAGAGGCCCAGAAACAATGCATGCAGTCAGCCCTCATGTACTCCAGCTTTCTGTCTCATCCAGGGGTCAGGGATGTCTACCAAGTTGGTATTTCCACCAGTCACCCTTTACTCCTTATTAATTAGACTGTAAATCCCCCATAAATCCTTCAGGGCAGAGTGTCTGTGTCAGTGCAGCACCTTTGCACAAGACAAGAAAATCATTTCCTAGCCAGTTGATCCCAAGATGGGGGCATGGCAATCTGAAGGGAGGCCGGACTCAGGTATTCACAGTCACAGCTGGGTTGATGCCCCTGACAGAAGAGGGGCTGGCAAGAAGAAGTGTTAATGCTGCTGTGTGATTACCAGCAATGAGTCTGCCGAGAGGGGATGAAGCAGATCATCTGTGCTCAATGTCAGCCTGCACCATCTCTCATTCTATTTTCTCAGAATCCCTCTAAATCCCTCTTTCCCCTCTGCACAGTGTGTGCTGGCAGCGCTACTGCCTTTTGACACCATCCTGGCAGCTACTCTAACACACCGACCCTGTGCTAGGCCTCTGCTAGGCCTCTGCAAGGTCCTGTTGGGCTTGTGTAGGCCCAACTTAAGGCTGTTTCCAGTCATAAAAGCTGTTATATATTCCTAGAAAACTGAAGAAGTGTGATCCTTTCCTGCAGTTGTCCAAAAAAAACCCCCAAAATTTACAAGTCTGCTGTGGCTTTCATCCCATGTCCTAATGCTAACACAGCTCTGGTGTACAAATTAATTCTGCAGAGAAAAAAATGTATCACTGAAGGATAGACAACACTGTTAGGAGCCTGGGGATATATATCCATTTCTGTGTGAAAGAAACCCAAACAACTGAAGCATGAAATGAAGCACAATAGCACAGCTGATTTTTATAACTTCGTTTATATGTTCTGTGTGTATCCTAAAGAAAAAGTTTCCTGGAATTGTGGGGTATATCCATGGTAGTTTATTTGACTCAGAGCTGTAATGCTGGCCTACCCACAAGTAGGCATGTGTTTTCCATACATGAGGTCCTTTTATGATTAAATGTATTGAACATATGTAAAAGGAGCGTGGCAACATAACAACATCTGAAGTTCCAATTATTAAGTGGTTGCTAGATGGGAATTCACTTTTACTCAATGTGTTTTAGGTGAGGACAGGAGAAAAGGGAGCCATCCAGACTTGAGTGATGGGAACCCAGGGGCAGCTTGGAGATTCCTAACCTGGAAGCAACCGAGTTTTGCTGCCCCTGGGAAGAGGAGAGACGGCCAGACTGATTCTTTGCTTCGCAGCTTCTGTCCTGGAGGAAGGGGCAGTTGTGGGTTGAGGAGCTAAGAAAAGACCCCTGCAAAGTCAAGCCACGTGTTCAGCTCCTGAGAGAGACAAGCAGTGGTGTTCCACGCCGCTGCTGTGCAGCTCCAAGCCCCGCTTTGGAGGGGCAGCCTGGTATCTGCAAGAAAGCAAGCAGGCAGCAGGGCTGGGGCCGCTCAGCGACCCGCTGCCCCAGCAAACCACCAGCTTCACCTGTGCCAAAAGCCAGATCGAATGTGCCTGCGGCCTGAAACATTTATTGAACTGTAAGTGCCAAATTCTTGCATTGCACTGTACAAACAATATGATCTATATAGCCCCTGCCATAGGGAGGTTATAGAATAATCAGGTAGCACATTACGTTCAGTCTCCCCCTGTGGTCTCAAACGAAAGAGGAGGAAAATGATAGGCATGCAGAAGGGTCATTCTTTCATCTTAGTGTGCTTTCAAGCCGCTAGTAAATGGGATGATAGGTATTGCACAGAAGAAAGTATAAAAATTCAGACTGGGAAGACAGTCAAGAACCAGACTGAGAGTGTGGGTGTGTTTGGGTCATACCAGAAATGGTGCAGCAATGTTCTGAGGAGGAGCACAATAAAACTATGGGTAAAGAGATGGCAGCTTGCAGCTGAGGAGAAAGAAACTGCAGTAGGAACTAAAAGAATTGCATTTTTTTTCATTCCTTCTCCCCAGGTCATCTTTTGACCAACTCTATTTTTCCACATGCATATTGATAAAACCATTATAACACCACTTGTGTTTAGGAAAAAGGTGTATATTTGCAATGAAATCCTATGTAGCCAAGTCTAAATGGCACCATGTCTAAAAATCCTTAGGTGACTAAAGAACCCTAAAATTCAGCTCAGTGAAAATGTTGCCTGAGAAAGAAGTAATTAAAGCCTGGGTAAGCCTCATACACTGTAATCTGTTTTAAGCATATGGTTTCTAGAGATAACTCAATCTATTTTTTATTGTCAGTTGTTACACGAGCTGCTTTGCACCTTTACCAGAAAGCAGGGATTAACCTGTAGTCAAAGAGATGTAGAAGTTTTCTGAGTTCCACAATACAGAAAAATAAAAAGCCAAAGCAATCCACCAGTGTCATACTTTACCTTTTGTGTGATTTTATAAATACGGGCAAGAGGGAAAGAATTACACTTTGCCCCCAGGTTCAGACTGATTGGTAAGAATCTCAGACACTTTAAGTAGGCGCCACAAATTGTGTAAGCTCTGACCTGCTGGCTCGCTGCCTAGTTCACATGACAGAGATATCTGATGGTTTTGGCAAGGCAGATTGAGGTGGAAAGGTGCCTAGAAACCAACAGAAACAGTGCAACCATCCTAGGAGTTCTGAAAAGGAAATAAACAGATATGTAAGGTGCAGTTCTGTGCTCTCTGGGGAGAAAGAAAGGAGTGGGATTTTTATTATAATAAAACCATTTGACTCCCGCCCTTTACTACCATACATATAGGAAGCAGGAGTACATTTGTATTTTGAAGGCAAGGGTCCCTTTGATCCTCAGAGCAATTTTTAAATTAGTGTCTTACTAACATACTTGTGAGTATGTGCTTGGCCCAAATGAAAGCGACTCCACTTTTGCTACAGCTGCTTTAACTGTGCAACATCTTGTCTCCTGGATTTTGGAGTCTGCAAAGCTGGACAGAATAGCATATGTAAACCCTTTGCTTCTCTGGTATCTCTTCCTGATTAGGGTATTTTCCCCTTGCTTCAGAATTGACAGACTGTTCCAGTGGTAAGGTAAAGGCAGGCATGCTGGCAGCTGCCAGATGTGATACTGCCTCAGGGCATAATGTGATATGAAGTCAGAAAAACAAGATGTTTAATGCAGGGAGCATCACTCATAAAATTACTGCTTCTCAGTATTCATTCCCTACTTTTGTTCAGGTGTCTCTCTCCCCTGGCAGACCAATACTTTTGAAAGTGAACCTCACAAAAACGTTGTTTAGACAAATTCAAGGACTGCTAAGATCCATGAAGTGCTTTTTATCTTCTGCCACTACAAATTTCACCACTCTCATGCCCTAGGACAGTGGAACAAAGAACAGATCAGTGAAGAAGAGACTCCCTGAAATCCAGAAAAGCAAAGGGTGAAAGGAAGGAAAAAAGCTATTAAAACCTCCAGTATGGCCTTCCTCAAACTCTGCTATCACATGTTGCTCGCTTTGCACAATCGCTTTCCACAGATTTTTTTTTCTTCACTAGGTTCCGTACTAGGTAATTGATTGGAGATTTAGCTGCCATTAGTAAACGAAAGACAGCAAGGTAATTAAGTAAGAATCAGGATGTCAGAGAGGGAGAATTATTTGCTGAGTGATTTATTGATGAATAATTTTGTACTAATGTTCTTGCACACACTGAGGTCATATTACTCACAAGCAGTTCATACCAAAGCAGTTCAAAAAGAAGCTTTGTTCTAGTTGCATTCATATAGATACATACTACAACTGAGCAGCATCAGGATATTTGCCATATGCTTGTCTGACTTCTCTACCACAATGGTTTAGGTCTTAAAGTCTGTTCCCTATGCCATATTTATTTGATTTATGTGTAAAATTTGTAAAATAGGCCCATCAAAAATTTAGTCCTTAAAGCATCTTACAAAATCTATAACAAAAAATATTCACCAAAGGACTCCCCTGTGCTATTAGTATTTATACTGCTGTGGTGCCTGAGGCCCCAGCTGAGATCAAGGCCCTGGTGATGGCCAGTGTACAACTAGATAATGAGAGACAGGTTTCCCTTGCTGCCCTGCAACGACAAAAAAAAAAAAAAGTTAAATAGACTGAGAAAAGATGGCTGAAGAAATAGATCTCAGAAAAGAACCCACTTCTCCTATTTCTAAGGACCTCATCAGCAAGATCACTTAAATATGTACCCAAGATATCATTGTCAGGTATCCATCAGGCAAGAGGTTTGGTAGGTGATACTGGCACAGGTGCTGTGACAGCCACAGGGCACAGACAGAGAAAGTTCCTAAGTTACATCTTCCCTGTCAAAAGTCCAAAACTTGGATTTCTGAACAAAAATAGCCTACACCCTCTCTCGAGCTGCTGATTACTAAAGAAAGAAGTAGATTCCAAACCAAGTGGGGCACTGACCTAGTGTTGCAATACATTGCATCAGACAAGAGTAGATAGCCTGTCTTCACAGAATATGAGCTCTATAGAGCTCATGTTACTAATAAGACATTACTAATTTCTTCCTCTTCTTAGGTTTGATTTAGAAGATCATTTGTAGACAATGATAATTCATCTACTTATGTTCTTAAACAGGAATCCACAAATTGTGCAATTGATTCTGCCATGCCCAAGACAATGGGGCTGCCTTAAGGTTTATCTCAAAAGACTATAATGTATAATTGGGAAAACATCAATTCTTTATTATTCTTATTCACAAGAAAAAAAAAAAAAAAGGCTATGTTAAATTGGGGTTAAGGTTGACCTTACAGAACAGCAATTTAGGGTAATACCAATAGCCCTACAAACACTGTATCACAAAAGTAAACCTGTTAAAATCCCAAAGGTCAAAATTAAGGTTAAACTTGCAGAAAAGAAAATATATATTAATGATATGGAAATTCCATGCAATCATTCCTGGCTCTGACCACTTTCAGGAAGAAATCTCATTTGAAGTATCTCTTTTTTTAAGTTATCATCAAATGTCATTATCATTGTCTCTCAAAAGAATATTTGCTGTCACTGGAAAACCTCTCATTCTACTGGGATAATCAGAGAAGCTTTTCATATGAGAAAAGACTAGAAGAGCTTTCCTTGTTTAATCAGAGTAAATCAAGCAAAATTTAGTCAGGGAGGGGATATGATTTTTCCTTATAAACATTACAGCTTACAGAGAGGGAAAGGTAACTATTGCATTAAAGCACAATGTTAACACAAGCAAGAATGGGAATAAATTGCCCATGAGTGGACTTATCTCTAAGTGAGGAGGAGTGAGGGTAGTGTTGTTCTGAAATAAGCTTAGATTTGGAAAGTGAAAGTTACAAGCTTAACTGTTGAGGTATAGAATGATAAATTCATTATACTATGGGGTTTTCTGTGACAGTACTGACCTGAGTTAAATGACCTAGGAGATCTTTCTCCTTGTCCATAATATAGCTAGTGCCAACAGCTGGTTCACAGGAGAGTGAAGCAAGAATTCATCTTTGTTAAGAGCTGCCAAGGCTTCATAGCTGTTTGAATTAGATGTTTTTTTAAAAAACATGGTCATTCAACTGTGTACAAATTAATACTTCATCATGACTGAGATCAATATGAAATGGCAGCCAGTCTGAGAAGTGGAATTTGTGTGGCATTCCCCGGGGAATTCTCTATATTTGCTGTTTTGGCAGCTTCTATCAGAGAAGGAACTTTCAGTTACTAAGAAAAACATGGGAAAAAAATGACCATTAGGCCCATAAAATGGATTCAAATATAGCCCTTGTATAAGATTTCTATGAATTTTAATTTAATGGGAAATGTCTGTAATGTTCTATTAAATGTTTCTGGACAAGGAAAGTCAGATGTGGAAGGCAAAATTTATTGAAGAATCTATTCCTTCTTTATTTTAAATTCCATGAGATGAACTGTTTTCCTTGTAAGTTTTTGGAAAATCAATTCTGCCATCAAAAAGTAAGTGCTGCATTTTTACAGGGAGAAAGATTTAACAAGCACAAGAAAATGAATGAACCTGTGCTCATATGAAGCATCCAACTTTAATCATTTAACAGTGAAAAGCATTTTTGTGGCATGGATTTTTAAGCCCTTCTGACAATTATGAAAGGAGGGAGACCCCAGAACTTTGCACATATCTTTTTAAAACAAGCATCAGTAAAGAGCAAAGATAGCCATTTGCCTTCAGACTTTCTTACTGCATCACAACTTAGTGCATTTGTTGCTTTTCCTGTCTTGGATTTACTGTAAAAGACAGTGAACATGCAGTTGTTAGACTTCCAGCTTCCTAGTTGGACCTACTGATTTCAAGAGGGATTCTTTCCCCCTTTTTCACAAGTTCTGTAACGGAAAGTCAGATGTAAGAGACTTTCCAAAAATATAGTGAAGGGGAAAGAATAAGATGAGTGAGTGTTGCCTGTTCTTAGGTGAAGCCCTGGTGCTTTGCAGCCAGTCTAGGATACAGTGAGGTACCCATCTCTTTCTGAAAACTCTTCTGAACATCACAGAATTTGCTCTAATCAAGAGAAATTAAGTTATCGCTTAATAGTGTCAAGGCAGGGACTGTTGGGGTTTTTTCTCTGCAAACTTGGCTACAACTAATTTTTTTTTTTTTTTCCTTAAAGTCTCAGGAATGTCCTGAAGCACCTCTGTGACAGGAACAGATTTATTAGGAGAAGCTAAGATAGCTGCTCTTCTTTTAACACCATGATTTGTGGTGCACAAATATCCATATGAGCCATGTGCCTCTGTGTCGTTCCACACAGCTATACGAAATAAAGTAAATCACTGAGTGCTGTGAAATATTGTCATCTTTGGAGCAATAGTTTGTCCCAGATTTGGTGATGGTAAGACTAATTCCTATCTTCAAATTTTCCTTATTAGAAACTGCCTTCATGAAACTACCTGATTTCTGTTCATCACAAAGCTACAAGCTTTCTGAGCACAGTAAATGTCCATTCTACTTGTTCCTTACTCAGAATAGCTCAGGTGAAATTTTGTTAAACTTCATTGGAAGTGATTGATTTTCCTAAAATACAGCAACATTATTTTTGCCCCTGCAATTTTCTGCAAAGTCAGGCAACTATTATCAGAACTGTGGAAACCTCTCTGCCCAAAGAAATCCACGAGTTTCTTCTATTTCTTTCCACTTGTATGTCTTTAAAAACAAAAAATATTCTTTTACTAAGAAGTGCATTTCAAAGCACTTGGCTTGTTACTGTACAATTAGTGATTCTGTATTAGTACTTACAGGCTCAGAGCCAAATAGAAAAAGAAAAAGAGAATGAAATGTATATGCTTTTTGTGATATCATCATAGGTAAACAAAGAGAGAAAACAAAAGCACCAATATGAAGCTGCCAGTACTAATTATTGGGTGGGATGTGAGGTACACAATGAACAAAGAATGAGAAAAAGCATTCAGGGTTCTGACGGCTACACTTCACAGCTGTCTTTAGGACACTTGTCCCTAAAGTTCTGGCATGTTCAGCTTCCAGGGGTTATTCAGTGCTAACCAAGTTGTAAGGCTTTGTCAACCTTTAATCTTGAACTGGATATTGTGGGTATAATTTTTTTACCCTAAATGAAACCTAAACCCTCATGGTGCTAAAGTGTTTTTAACCAAAAAGTCCTCTAAGCATGAAGAAAGAATGTAATTTTCCAAGAATGAGGACTTACGGTCTAATAAATGTAAAAGCTCACACTCCTGTTCTTTCTCTCTGTGGAAGCATTTAACATGGACTCTTTTCTCTTCCTGGTTATCCATTTTCTCAATACGTGTTGGAAGTCAGTACCTTTCAGCCTTCCACCCCCTCGTAAAATACAGTTGAAATTAATTCATGTGTTCAACAGTTAGTAGAAATGCAGAGAGACACACATGCATATGAAAAGAAACAATGACCTTCTTTCCTTAGAAAGTGAGACACAAAACTCACTTGGAAAAAGTGGAAAAACATGGAAAACACTGCAACAATTCCTGACAATAGGTAATTTTTTTCATTTTAAAGAAACATTTGTGCAAAAGATATTTAAATTTAGTGTGTGATACTGTTGGATGGAAGAAATCACAGAATACATATTGCAAAAGTGATCTTGTATCAGAAGTTCTCTAACATTTCCACTTGAGATAACAGATTTTCTCATGGATAATTCTTCTTGCTCTTGATTATATAATACCTCATGTGTGTCTAGAGTAATGTGCTTGCATAGAATCCAAGTGCAAGCAGGAAACGATTCATACTATTTTACATTGTCTGTTAATTAGAGCAAGGAGAAATTAGGAGGGGTCACTAAAATGTGATCTCTTTGAAACCACCTCAAGATACAGAGGAAGAGACATGGACATGCAAAACCATACAAGGCTGTAAAAACATGTAAGACAGAATAAAGCAGATGAGGTGAACGAGTGTAACATGCAAATGAAGCATAGGGCACACCTTGTACTGAGTGAATACTTATTAATAAACAAAGATTGGTATGTATAAAACAATATTTTTCTATACTCATCCTGAGACAAGTAAGTAGCATTTAAGTAGGATTTTAATTGGTCCTTCTGTAGAGAGAAAAGCCATTTGAGAAATTCAGATTTTGAGTAACAATTAAGAGCTGGAATTTTCCAGTACTGCAATTTTGCTTCAAGGGGTCTTAGCTTTTATTGAATGGTCCCTGGATAAGAGTAAAGTAAAACATAGCCTTGGCAAGAAAATGGGATAACGTAAGAGAAAAAGACAATGGTGCAGGAGTCCATGGCAAAAAATCAAAGGCAAGAGTTGTTACACTCATCAGATTGAAAGCAGTGAGGAAAAAAGCAGTAGCAGCAGGACATATCTGTGAAAACAGACTCATTGTTTTTGTACCCTATTATACTCAGTAAGTCATACTGGCAGTTTTATATCAAAGCTTTTGTCTTGACAACTCATTTACCTACAGTGACATAAAAAATGAATATTGGCACATTCCTTATTTCTTGGCCCGTATCTGACATTAACTAATTAATTAACTAATAAAATATCACTAATTGCAGAGACAGTGGTACAAGCCAAGGTTCTGGACTATTTATTTTGATAGCAGATAGCACTGCAAATCATTGCTGAGTGCTAAGAATGGAGGGTAATCTGATGTGTTTTGCAGACAGAAATGTGTGCCTGACAGAGCATCACATTAATGAGGCAAACTACGACTTTTGCACAGTGGAGAGATCAAGACGTAAATATCAGGGTGTAACCCTGCAGAGGAAAATCCTCTAAAGACTTGTTGAAAGATGTGGTATCAAATGAATTGCTTACTTCTTAGAGACTGCTTTGATATTTATTGGTTCAAATTGCTCCACTGACTCACTCTTGCATAAGCTTTCATGCCCCATTTTAATCTTGACATTTTGGGAAGCCAGTCTGAGGCAGCATAATGACTAGGTTTACAAAGGATCAAAATGAAAAAGAAGAAGCTAGGCTGTAATAATTATAGTCTATGTAAAAAATACATTGAGAAAACAGAGTGAGAAATGATCATACAGTAATGAACGGAGTAGTAATGCCAAGGTATTTAGCAAACAGAGCCCTCATTTTGGGAAATCAGGCAGCCCTGTACTTGGATTTCAAGGTACACAAATAGTTTTTCACTATGTGTGTTTATGGGGGTGTCAACACAATCTCCTGAAGTCACATGGCTGAGATACTGTGCTGAGGGGCAGCATCTGGGAAATAAACTCTATACACTTGCTCCCTGAATTCAAGGGATATGGGAAAACAAAGGAAGAGAGGAGGCATAAAACAGGCTGAAACCAACCCTACCCTTCCAAAACAGATGATCCAGCACTAGAACTTCCCCTTTCTCATTGGTATAACATGTAAAATTGTTCAATACTAAGCATAATGAGTGATAACATGAGCAGCTGGAGAACTTCACCCAGTGCACTCTGTTCAACACCAGTGGTGGAGTATGAGATAAAGGTATCTGTAAGATATTGAGGGGAAACATCTGTCTTACCATACCTTGGGAAGGCCACATTTCAGGGTCAAACAGCATGGAGTGAGGCCAGCACTACTTTCATGTTTCCAGTTGACCTCTAAGATATTGTATCTTGGCCCATCCCTGACAGATGGGTAATGGTGACAGTTGGGTGCCCGCTAGAACAAAGTTCATCCAGTGTTGTTAAGACTCCAGGGCCAATAGCATTCCTGTAGTAAACACTTTTAATAAGGGAAAATACCAACATGCTTCAAATATTAGTAAACAAATGCTTGAAAGCAGACACTAAAGCCCATAAGGACAGTGATTCATTGCCTCAAGAATTCATGCCAATTTTAATTTTCACCTGAACAATACCTGTAGCTGGTGGATTCACTGAAGCTGTTTGCAGCTCCCTCTCTGTCACTTCTTGGTCTCATTGTCTGGACATGCATTTCAGAGTTGAAACAGTGAAAATGAAATCAGAAATAACTGTGGTTAACCCATTCATTCAGAGAAAGCTATGTGCCTTTGCATTCAGAATGTATGTGCCTTCTTGGAACCATTGGTGCACCTTGTTTTCCAGTGTGCTCATGCGATCTTGACTTTCTTTAAGCACATCAAAAACGTAGACCAGGAGCCCTTGAGGACAAAGGTTCATCAGTGTTTCCTGATATATATAAATTGTCCAATGCTGTCCAATATATGACTGTTCAGACTTCTCAGAAATGCTTGGAGAATCTGAGGCACTGGAGGGAGAAGAAGGAGGAAGGCCAGTGTAGAAAATCCTATGTATCTGTCTAGAATAGCAGCACAATCCTACTGTAATAAACTGGACTTTGGATAAAATTTCATGGTAGATGTGCAATTTATAAACACAACACAATCTGGATTAATAAATTGTTGGGTTGGTTTTTTTTCATAGTGACAGTTTGAAGTTGTTTTTCCTTATGTATTATTGTTCTAGGTAATTCTAGGAGCTAGTGTTGAAAGTTGAGGTAAAAGAATGCTGTTACAATGATGTGACCTGATTTGTCCTACATATCCTGGTCTAGATAAAATTTTCACCTAGCTCATGAAATAGGCAAAATCGTTCTCTTAGCCTTGCCAGTGAAACCTGAGAGTCAGTCCACTGATGGTCTGCACAAACAGAGATACCTTGAAGCAGAATAAATCCAGCATAGTCAGGTTGTTTAACATTTCTCATTATTTTGGAGTGTAAAATCTGTCAACTTCTCTAAAAATATGAGCAATAAAAACAATGGCCTTTTAAAACTTGACTTTTCAGTTTAAAGTTTGTCTAAAAAGCTTTTCTTGAAATAAATTACATAGTGACCAGCTTCCAAGACAAATAGCTCATGTACATGTTGTATCAGGGAAGCAAATATTTCAGTATTCATCTTTGGAATATTCATCTCTGAGAACCAAGAGGAATTTGAAGTTGTCATCTGATCCTAGATATCCACAGCAAAGCAAAACCCAGCAAGATGTGGAAATAAATAGAGGGTTTATGGTTCGTTTGTTCTATTCCACCTTTTAACAGAGATAGAGTACTATGTTCTCCTAACTGCTGTTAGCCAGGAATAAATACCTTAAAACTGTGTAGGCAGGATAGTAAGGCACAAAAATACTGACCCACACTGAATCTGTTTTTCTCTTTCGTTGTATATATATAATTTCACATCAAGACCAAATGCATTATGAACTTGCAAACAAAGAGGCATAAAAGCAGAAAGTGTTAGGACCAGATCTTGGCAGTTGATAAAGTGTGGAGATGTGATTTACCAAGCACAGAGCCATAAATGGCCCATGATTATTGATTCCCCCTTGAACTAGAATGAATCCTCCCTGGAAGTTCTTTGAGCATTAAATACCATTGATCAGTATTTAATATAGATCAGTATTGTTCTAGATCTACTCTGGGCTTAGTTTCTTTTCTTTCAAATACTCCCACCTCCCTGAAAACATGTGATTAAACTGTTCTGATTTCTTTTTTAGATGAAGAACTCTGTCTCCACAGAAAACAAAGGAAGGTTCTGTCGCAAGACAAATTGAATCAAATTCTTCCAGGAGTTTTTTCGGTTCAATTAAGCTGTGGGATAGTCCATATCATAGGTGCAAATCTCTCTGTGCATTATAGGACCACAGACAGGGATGTGGCAAAAGGTAAAACCAGGAATTATGTCTTTAAGGGCTCATTGAGACACTTGTAATCTCATTTTACTGGTGGTACCCTCCCCAACATAATGAACTTTGATGAAATAATGAAGTAGCTGTGGCGCCTGTGAAACTGAGCAGGCAGCTTTGCCAGTTAAAGACCTCCCATGAACACAATCGCCCAGGCAACAACTCTAGACTGCAGTGAAGCCAGAAACTCTGGCAAGTCACCTCTTCCCTTCTCTTAACTGCTTTCAAGCCTTGGGAAAAAAAAAATAAATAAAAAAGACAGTGCACTTAGGTCTGTGGTTGAGGGATATAGCTTAAAAAAAAATACATTTTGTGAGAATCCACTGTATTGTTTAAATTGACTCAAAGTTCAGCAGCCAGCAGAGTCACAGAAACCATAAGGCTGGCTCTGCCACTGAACAAGTTCACATGTCTAAGGAAATGAATACATGGAAGACTTTAAATAGCAATATTTTTAATTCGGCAAGGTTTCTACCCCCTGCCAGACTTGGAGAGAGTGCAACAGATGGTAATAGGAATCTGTAAATTCATCATTGTTGTTTTTAAGAAGTTGGATCTGTGGAGCACAAACATTTAATAATGGATATAATTAAATTCTCTGCTAGTTAGTTTGACTCAAGAGCCAACTGGCACCATAATGTCATTTCATTTACATAAAATATATAGTAATTCTGATTCAGAGAACTGTGATTTTGCAGAGCTGGAACTACAGATGAAATAAAGATAAAAGAAATCAGAGTTAGGAACACCCTTCTGATAACCTGTCTCAGGTTTGGAGTTTAGATATTCAAACTCTAATCTTTATAATCAAACTCAAGTCCAAATCAGCTAAAAGCACAAGTATTTTCAGTATGACTAATGACTTTGGGCACTCCAATTTCCAGATGTTTAAATGAAGATGTCTTCAAGTGACCTGATTTTAACAGACAATATTAAAACAAGCCTGAAAATCAGACTCCCCTAGTGACGGAAAACTCATGGCATCATCTAACTTTATGACATTTCTGCCATCTTGATGATGAACTGTTCTAAGAACTTCTGACTACATTTTCAGAGAATATGAAGCTACCTATGAAAATTTTATTGAAAGTTGATCCAGATGTTTAACTGAAAATCATCTAGTTGGCGCATGTCTACATGAGAACAAATTGTCATTTTGGTTCAAAATGAAACTGCTGCACTTCCCTATTTAGCTTTTGGGGGTTTTTTTTAATAGTTAAATTATTTTAAGTCAGTGAGACTGAGGAAAGCTTGCTGGGATTACTTGTTGTTGGGATTTTCATATTGAAACAGGCTTCACGCTTTAATAGGCTGGTTCCCAGCAACCCTTGAGATAGCAGTATCCAAAGGTAGACAAATATAAATTGAAGTAAAATCACAGCCAGGTTTACTGGGAATGTTCGGAGTATAAACTCCCATTAATGCTCCTTGAGCCATGTATTTGCAAAGAAAGGATTGAGTGGAAGTCCTGTCTTAATACACCCTTTCTTCTCCTGCCCTGCCTTCAGTACTCTTCCATTTACCCTGCTGCTTCCTCAGTTATGTCTCTGAAGGAACTGAAAATATTTGACTGAAATAAATAAACAGGCAATTTATTTGCACTTTTCCCCAAGTCAAGTGAATTCCCTGGTCTGGTTCCATGACCAGGTCGAGAAATATGTGTGCTGGCACAAGTGAGGAAGATGATGCCTACAGAATGGGAAAGAGGAATGGGATAGGAGGTAACACCTAAACAGTTATTGCTGCTGAACTCCACAGTGCCAAACTGCAGCCCCATGGTCCAAATGCCATCCTGCTCTGAGATGGGGCAATACTCACACTGCTGTTCAACACTTCTCCCCAGTGCTATTCAGCCGTGGCCAGAAATATCCCCTGCTTTGGGTGGTTCAGTATCTTCTTGAGGCTGTGCAATCTCCTGTTCATCTATAAATAAAGCAGTTCTTCCCCACAAGGGCTTGGAAGCAATTCAAGAGATCATCTAGTCCTCCTCCCACTCAACAGAAGGATCAACTATATGAACGTCCATGCAGCTATTTCTGTCGACATATATACGGGATTGCGTGTGAGTAAGGATGGGGGTATCCAGGGTCTATGCCATTCTACAAAGGTACCAAGTAGGTACAAATGGCTCAGATCATCATGGACCTGGAAGTAGTCATGACACTAATTTTGTGGTTACAGAGTGTGAGATTGTACTCCTTCCACAGTAAATCTCTGATTGCTCACGAAAACTTTTATAAGTTTGTGGCAATGGATTGGCGACTTAGTTTCTCATTGTCTATATGTCACTGGGGTCCATTTCCTAATTCTCCATCCAGATTAAACTGTAAATGCAAAGCGAGCAACTATTGTGTAGGCTCTAACCCATCTCTGGTCAGTCGTCAATGAAGGAACAGCTCCCTGATGTCTTTTTTACCTGAAGAAACTAAAAGTACATGGTGCCCTTTTAATCTGGAAACAAAAGAGAACAAAGGCAAACAAATGGAGGCCAAATTATCTAGCCTTGAGATCTGAGTTTTCTCCATATTGAACTTCTGGTACCTATTTAATGAGCCCATGTTGTTGCTCGCTAGTAAGAGAGAACAAAGAAAAGTGACTCATGCTGCCTTGTTATTGTTACATAATCTATACAAGTAATTTATTTTTATGGTTAATTACTGGATTAGTTAGGTATATTGGAAATGTAAAGAGATGTGGCAGAAGGAGTTATGAGATATTCAAAACGGTGTCTGTAAAACTGTGCAAACTGCCTATGTATATAATCTGAGAGAAAATCTGCATAAAGTACAACTCCTTTCAGGGCTGATCATTTGTGTCAGCACTACTGAGTGCAGCTGGATTCTCTTCAGCCTCAGTAGGCCCTCGTCCTTAGATTGGTCAGAGGCTTTTTTACAGTGATAAAACCCCTTTTACCTCTGTGAATAATTCCTGCTCTTACCTGCTGGGGGAACCTAGAGTCAGTATGTAGTTCCTTCTCACATGAGCACACAGGGCTATTTGTATAGCCCCCAAAATCACTGTCTGTATTAATTACCATGGAGCTGTTAGAATATCAGCTATAAATCTTTCTAACCACACTCAACTGCTAGAGATTGGTTTGTGTTATTTATTAAAAGGTAGCTACAACAATTATTCTGAAGTGGCTGGATGCATCTAACTATGTAGTAGACATGCAAGTATGCATTTGAAGCTGCAAAAATCCATGGGTCATGAAGTGACCTATATTGGAATTACATGCTGAGGCATCAGTATAATATGAAATTACTCCTATGTTTTTATTGTAATGACCAATTAAGGATCAGCACCTCAGAAACCTCAGATGGCTGGTTTACATGAAATAAACATTGACCTTGAAAATCTGCCCTTTTTGAAATCCTAATACTGATGTGTTCTGAAAGGGTCAGCCCGTCACCATGGTGTTGGCAGGGGTGAGTTGTGTTTGGCTGCCGAATACCGATACAGCCTCAGTGCCAAAGATTAATTGTGAGCAGGGAAGTTGCTAGGAGCCTGGGATAAACACGAATGCTCCCTGCTTTCCATACAGCTCCACTTCAAAGTCACACAGCGCACTCATGAAAGTACCCAAAACTCCTCTTCGCTCCTTTAACAACATGTGGTGCATGGGGTAGGGAGTCATATTGTGTTCTTTTGGGTCTTTTTAAAACAAATTTTTATTTAACCTCTGCTTTGACCCAGCACATAAATGTGTTGCCCAGATATGCTCCATTTCAGTTTATTTAACCAGAATGTTTGCTTACTCAGTGACCACTGGAGGGGAACTACTGTTCTTATTAATTCCACAATGGGTATTTGTTGCTTCTTGTTTTCTGACATTTTCTTTATGACTGTAATTGCAGAGTTCTTGTTTTCAGATAATAAATGCACGTGTCTATTTGCTCAGGTATTATGCAATTGATCTCCAGCTATTAATTAAAGATCTAGACTCAATGTCTCTGAACCTGCCTCCGGATATTTGTCCTTATTGTGTCATACCTTGGATGCACAAACAGGGAAACCACATACAGCTCTGCATGTACACTGCTCATTCCCTTTAATAAAGAAGTCTGAATTCAAGACTTGCAAAGAATTATACAGAGCAAAGAATATTTTTCTGATGGGATTTTTAGTCTTCCTTCTTTCCCTGGGCTGCCAGCACTTCTCTCGAGATGCTGACGTGCAAGCATAATGAGCTGTTTGCTCTGCACTACTCTCAAAAAGCCTTACAGACTAAAAGAAGTTTATTTTTCCTTTATTGCTGTTGCTGTTAATAGCAGGACAGACTATAGCTGGCACTGAGAGCAGGATGAAGATTTCATGGGTGAAAAGAGAAATCAGAGATTGCACATTCATTGCAGAGAGAAGACAGATTGGTTGCTCTGACTCCCAAGAGCCCATTTGGGCAAATAGGTTATATGATCCTGTGAACAAATTGTTACTTTTCCAGACTAGACTGTTTTCTGTGTAAACACTTTACTGCAGCAATGTACAATAACAACACTTTCAGTCCAAAACTCAACGAAAATAGGAACTCTGGAACATTTGGAATCTGTTAGACTCCAGAAGGAAAAAAAGGAAAGAGAGACTGAAAAAAAAAAAAAAAAGGTTTTCACCTTCTAAACATCCTCATTTTTATATTTTTTAATGACCTAAAGCTCCTGCCAGAGAGGTCCGAAGCTTTACAAAGCTCAGAACAGCATGGGTCCCCACATATAGCAAAGGTACAGCTTAGAAACACAGAAATTTTCAGTTGACTTAGTAAGAAGTCATTACATTTGAAGAGCAAGGTTAATGAGCTTGGGAAGCTGGGATTTGGTTCCTACCCCTTTCATACACTTCCTGTTCCCCTTGGGAAAATCACCTAGCCCCTTTGTGACTCAGTTTCCTTGCCGCCAAAGGAGAATAGCATTTTCTGACCTCACAGGGAGTGTGTTTGAGAAATAGTTGAGTACTTAGAGGGATGGAGTTACTGAAATACATGGTTTTAGCACCAGAAGATGCAACTGGTGTATCTCATTGCAGCTAAACAATTTTCAGGTAAAGAGTCTTCCAATGGAATCAATGGAATTCTATGGAATCAAAATGTTTGATAGAAAATAAATAATTTTCTTGTGTTATATAGGAAAAAATAGCTGAATATTTTGCTTTGGGACACTTCAAGATTGTATCTATGCAATTAACTATATTATTTATCAGTTATAGAACAGTCAGAAGGACAGTGTTGATCTTATTAGAGCCAAGTTCTTCCACTTTTTAAACCTCATGTAGATCAGTGCATTTTCCTTGATATTTATAAAACTTCACTAATTACTGTTTCACTGGAAAAAAGAAAACTTCACATTATACCTTCCTGTCCTTGACCAATGGACGATCACTAACCCCCAAAACAGGACAGAGGTTTGGTCCTCATCTCTCTGAGTCGTCATAGCCACCCACAGACATGCAGGAGCATTATCTGTACACAAACTAAAATCATTATACTTAATTTCATGCCTGGGAGTGATGTCAGCAACCCACAGTGAACACATGTTAAAATAAGAAATTAGAATTTCTGTCTTGATCACAAGCTGGAAACACTTGTGCTTTTGTAATTTTTCCATTCCCTAGACAAATTAAATCTTTTGCTTCTAGAGCACTTATAGCTATCACGTCTTCCAGCATTCAGGTTACTAAGTGAGATGTGGGCATCTCTGCCTATTGTTGCTTAGGTCAGAATGGGCTGCTGAAACCTCACGGTTCTGTACAGAGAATATGCACGCAACTTCTGATACAGTATCATAACATTTTGGCATAATTTCATCCAATAATTTCATCCAATAACACAATGAAAACCATGAGAACATTGGCATAATCTTTTGGCTTCATAGGCTTGGCTGCCGCGGGCTCAGCTTCTGAAGGTTTAAAAACTTTTATCCCAGTTCAGATAATATTGCCAAAACTCATGTTGTCGTCTATAGAAAATAATTGCTTGTCCAAGTCTTTACAGTCTCTACACTAGTTTAATAACAAGTAATTAGTTGAATAAGTCCAATTAATGCCTCTGTACAGATCTGAGATTGGAGTAGGATTGTAGGTCAAGTTTAATTTTAAAATACATTAGAATTTCTATCACACTCTACACACCCAGGGCAATGCTATTATGGGCTTTCCCATTAATACATATGATTCATTATTTGAACTCAGAGCCCACATCTAACAATGCGTGTATTTAAATCTCTAAAGCCTATCTAGAACTGTAACATTCACTGTGAATGGGGGCTTCTTTTTTCTCATTTCTCCAATAAACATGCTAGAGCCAGTGTTATCCGTGAATGAGGGTGGAAAGGAAGTTACTGCACAATCGTACAAGTGGAACAGTTCCTTGAAACCCTAAGCATGAACTTTGTATTAGATGGTACTTCACAAAGGGCCCACAAGCTTCCAAACAGTAAAACCCTCCAGTAGATCCACACATGACCAAGGCTGTGTGTTTCAGAAACATTACTCTGGCTTCAAGAGCTATTGAGATCCATGCATTTTAATGGCGACTCTATGGCTCCTTGCTTCAGGGCTCTGACAAACTTGCTTCAGCTCTTGGATCATGCTATGACAGTGCACAATCAGGGAGAGTCCGTTTGTGCAGCTTTCTCTCTGAAGAGCACCATTTGCTTTTGAGATTAACAGCCCAGGCTAGGAAAATTTCATAGCCCTCTAGACAAAATGTTGTCAAGCCATTATAAGTACAAAAGGATGTGCTGCTGTTTTGCAAGCCGACTCATTTACTGAGTGTCATTAAAAGCTCATATACCTCCCTGTTGTGATGTTCTCATTATTAAAAGATAGACAATACCATAGTAATTGGAGGTGTGAGCTTTAAGTGTTATTTCTATCCTGTATCACTCCTCTTGGTGGTCAGACCTATCTATTCTTGTCACACACTGACAAATTTCTTCCAAAGTGGCTTTAATGTGAATGGTTAGATTAATTACTGTCTAGCTTGAACCACTATCAGGTCTATTCCAATATTAAAATTAAGTTTTAAATCGATTCTTTTTACTTCATCAGCTTTCTACACTGAGTTGGAGTCAGGATCCCAGTAAGATTATTTCTCTCTGTGTCAGTTTCAGACTCTGAAGTTTAGGAGATGCTAATAATAAGAGCAATTATTATAATAAATCACATTTCTAACTATGGATATTCAAAATAAAAAACAGTAACGGTGATTTGAATGTAATAATTACTTTTATGACTTCAACGTCAGTCTGAAACAGAAATGTTATGCAAAGTAATGTAAAGAAATATAAGGTCGGAAAACCAGATGTAACTGCCAGACCAAAGTTCATGTAGCCCAAATCCTGTGTTTGTATGACACAAAGGTAAAGAGACATCCTTCTCTTTGTACGTCCTCCCAGCTTCCAGGGCTAGATGATACAAGGACTTGCTGATCCAGAAAACACAACTAGACTATTAAGAGCAGCTGATGGCCTCAGTTTACAAAAAATGCAACTGTCTTTTATGATTTAGGCCCCACAGCGCCTTACAGCAGTGATGTCCAGAGCTTGTTGACACATTTTGTGAGCAAATGCTTTCATTGCTCATTTGGAAGTTTCCCCCTGATAAGTTTAGAGACCATCCCATGATTCTTATTCTGGACAAAGATAAATGCAGTTTAGGTAAGGTAAACTGACAGCAATCATCTCAGTGGGTTATTATTGTTTATGATGTGTAATTTAAAAGCCAGATTTTCCAACAATTTATGGATACAATTATGCACCTAATTTGCACAGTTATTTTAGACATGTATAATATTGGCTAACTGCATGTTCAGCTGGGCTAATGCAGGGCTGGAACAGCACCAAATGTTCCCTGGTATATTTTTCCAGGGGATGATGCCACATTTAGCATAATCTCTTCTAACTACAGTGAACAGTAAGTCAATGCATTAATAGTTTCACACCAACTACAAGCCACATAATTTTTCAAGGAGAGAGCATCCATTTTTATCAATAGATGTTGCGTTACAGAAGAAATTTTCTGATTTTGAAGCTTAGCAGTAATGTGTACTGGTTAGACAAAAAATTAACAGCACAGAGTGACCGAGATGTTCCTTTTAAAGTGCAGGTCACAGTATTGGTGCAACTTCTAATTTTTCATTTGGATTTTCAAGCTGACTCACTGAAATACCTGGAGTGCATATATATAATACGCATATATATGTATACTTCATCAGCTCAACAGGTTTTTACATAGCAAGGGCTTTGGCAAGTTACTTCAGAGACCACAGCCTCTGAAGTATGCAAAAGGCCACTGTATTGGACAGGCTTATAAATCGTTACTTGTCACGCACAACACAGTGAAAAAGAAGTGTTGCAATTCCTGCTGTAATCCTGCCCAAAGCCAAGCCAGTAATGGGGCCAAAAGTTTTTGATGAAAATGTCCACAGAAACTAAGCTATTGAATAATTTTCAGGAAGCTGCTTCAGCAATTCGAGATGAAATCAACTAAGTGTTTAGCTTTGCCCAATAATACATTGCAGAGTAGAAAGCAAAGGAGTTCAGAGGGGAGGGGTCTCTCTATTGCTATAAAAGCCTGAAGGTAAGCAATTGACCTAATGGCAACAACAAAAAAGAAATAAATAGAAAAGAGCAATTATAACACTGTAGTGACTCATCTTGGTGGTTAGATGAAGTACTTTACACAGCTCAGCTGAACTGAATACTTCATAAAAGAGACTAAACTGAAGACTATCCATATGAAACTGTGTATTACATTGATTTATGGGGAGAACCATACGACTGTAAATCATTGACAGAGTTCTTGTCTAGCTACATCATGGTAACAGAATGATCACATCACATAGTAAGATATAAATGACTCAATTCCATTGTAAGAGAAATGCTGGAAGATACTGAAGCGTTAGGAACTTGAGCCATTCATATGCATTCACTTTGGCTTCATGCTCTTTAAAACCTTTAAGATAACTTTGAAGTGAAGTTATTTATAAAGAAAAACTACAAACAAATTAAATTAAATTTACAAGGTAATACACAATGGACATACAAATATCTGACCTGAATGAATGTTTGACAAATATAATTCAAATAACAAATGAACAGCACAGCACAAAAGGACATCGTCACGATTATGGAGTTTAAAAATAAGACTATTTTTTCCAAGCTTGTCTGCCTTCAAAGATATTTAAAACCTGATTCTCCTCCAGCATACATTAGTGTCAATCAAAAATAACTCTGCTCAGGTCAATGGATTTACACAATTGCAAAATTAGTATAAGTGAGAGGACAATCAGAGCTTTTGTACACTACAAAAATCTCTCTTAATAGCAACAGCAATAGAGAAGAAGGAGGTAGGAGGTCCCTTTCCAGAACAGGCTGGGTGGATAAACAAGAAAAACCTGCTGAGCTTGTAAGTGAGGATTTGTAGGAGGAGCTGTAGCATTAATTTAGCCATTAATTCACTCCTTTAAAATTTCCCCTTTCGTGTCTTTTACTTCATTTGATATGTTTAGCAGTAGTTGGCCAATAGATTTAACATTAGATTGCACAGATGTGGTCTCATAGAATTACAGAATGGTTTGGGTTGGAAAGGACTTTAAAGATCATCCAGTCCCACCCCCCTGCCACGGGCAGGGCCACCTTCCACCAGCCCAGGTTGCTCACAGCCCCGTCCAACCTGGCCTTGAACCCTGCCAGGGAGGGGGCAGCCACAGCTTCTCTGGGCAGCCTGTACCACTGTCTCACCACCCTCACAGGGAAGAACTTCTTCCTTACATCTAATCTAAATCTACCCTCTTTCAGTTTAAAGCCATTACCTCTTGATGTATCTGACCTTGTTAAAAAGTCCCTCTCCAGATTTCTTGTAGGCCCCCTTTAGGAACTGGAAGGCTGATACAAGGTCTTCTCAGAGCCTTCTCTTCTCCCTGCTGAAAAACCCCAACTCTCTCAGCCTGTCTTCACAGGAGAGGTGATCCAGGTCCCTGATCATCTTCATGGCCTCTTCTGGACTTGCTCCAACAGGTCCATGTCCTTATGTTGGGGGCCCCAGAGCTGCATGCAGTACTGCAGGTGGAGTCTCGAAAGAGCAGAGTAGAGCAGAAGAATCACCTCCCTCAACCTGATGGCCACACTTCTCTTGATGCAGCCTAGGATACAGTTGGCTTTCTGAGCTGCAAATGCGCAGTGCCAGGTCATGTTGATCTTCTCGTCAACCAACAGCCTCAAGTCCTTCTCTGCAGGACTGTTCTCAATCCATTCTCCATCCAGCCTGTATTTGCACTTGAGATTGCCCTGACCCATGCAGTACCTTAAACTTGGCCTTGTTGAACTTCATGAAGTTCACATGGGCCCACCTCTCAAGCCTGTTGATGGCATCCCTCCCCTCCAGTGTGTCAACCACGCCTCACAGCTTGGTGTTGCCATCAATCTTGCTGATGGTGCACTCAATGCCACGGTCCGTGTCACCAACAAAGATGTTAAACAGTACTGGTCCCAGTACTGATACCTGAGGAACACCACTCACCTCCATCACACAGGGTTGCTAAAGAAGTATGGAGGTTTAAAATTACATACTTCAGTGAGAGCAGTGGCTTTTGGGTCATTTCTTGGAAGATGTGACAAACGGTATGTAGTATCTCTCCACTCTTGCACGCAGTCCATGGGCTTGCCAAGTTGTAGGCTGTCTTCTACAGAGTGCAACTACAAGTATGCCACCAGAGACCTTGCATGATTGCTCTATCTGTGTGATGGTTCCAGGGAAAGCTGCCCTCAGGATACACAATCTCAACTGCAGATTCATGTTACAGGATCACCCCCACTTCACATGCTGGCACATATATTCCATAGGACAACTCTGTTCTGTGACCAACAAGGGGATCATCAGGATTTCACCAACCTGTAGTGGCTGTTCAGGCAAGTTGTTTCCTATTGCATTCACCAGTTTTGATAGGCAGTGTGAGTTGGCTTAGTGCACGGAAAACAATGGTCAATAGGGAAGGAGAAGACATAATACAGAAAACCTTTCTGTTGTGTGACCAGATTGTAGATGTGTCAGAAGTGGATTTGTTCAACCCTTGTGGCAGGTCAGATTCCCACATCACAGAAGCCACTAAAAATTCCCACAGACCGTGTTGTTGTTGGGAGACCTCATAGAATCAAAGACAAAAATAAGTGGAAATATGGGAGAATAAGCTCATAGTTCTTGCAGATGGACTTGCCCTCACTACAGAGGGTCA
This sequence comes from Athene cunicularia, assembly GCF_003259725.1. Classification (NCBI taxonomy): domain Eukaryota; kingdom Metazoa; phylum Chordata; class Aves; order Strigiformes; family Strigidae; genus Athene; species Athene cunicularia. Next base: position 10,498,267 of record NW_020799117.1, on the reverse strand, counting down.
GTGTATGGAAAAGGAAGGTGAGTTGAGAAATGCTTCACTGACTTTAAACTACCATCTTTCCTACAGAAAAGAGATTGCACTTGCATCAACAGATATTTAAACCTTGTCAGCTGGAGATGAAAATCTACTTATTTGGGACAAAACTTTTGTTAATATAACTACCTCAAAACAATTGAGACTTTGCCAGCAGATTAAGCCATATATAATTTACCCAGAGAATATGAAGTCAACAAGCTTTAGAACTGTGGGAACTGCAACCATTGAATAAGTCATTTGCGAACATAATTTAACTAAGGACAATTGTAATATCACAAAATTATAGAAAGATCAGTATGTTACAGATAAATACTGATCAGTCTCTCAGCTGATAGCAGTAGCATGGTTACCCCTGAAGTCCATATACTTAAGATACTTTGGGCCGGTGAAGTAGAACAAGCACCTGGAGAGTTCAGTCTCCTTTTTGGACTCACATCGCAAGACCTACACCATTAACTGCATTATTTAATGGAGTAGCCCATTTCTGTCTGATGTGAAAGCTACTTTACAGCTAATGAGAACAACAAAACAGTTTTCTCATAGGAGATAGAGGCCATGTGCATGGAGGACATAAGATAGCTGATAGTCCTGCTTAAGTGAGCCCATATTTGTTCTGCCAGAATATCTTTACCAGCCCAGGACTGCTCTGGAGACACATTTCTTCAGAGATTGTCTCTGTAACTCTGCACATATTTTGCATGCTGCCTCATACCTGGCACTGTTCTTACATATGGTTTTAGGGAAAGGCTAGAATTACAGAAGAGATAACCACCCAGCTGGGTGATGGCACTGCCATTGCTCTCAGCAAGGCTTCCTCTTACCTTGCCCCCATGCCATTGTCTGACCTTGAACTGACCCAGTGTGAGTGCAAACAGATCAAATCATGTTGTGATTTTCGGTAACCACCACCATTAAAATATTGCTGAGCTTTTGCTTAACAACAGCAGGTAGTTGTTTTTTCTCTTCCCCTCCAAAAGAAAATCAAAAAATAAAATACAAAACTCTGAGGTGTATTCAAATTTCATTCCCTTCAAGGCTCTCCCAGGCAGTCTATCTTAGTTCAGTAGGGTACTGACATCTTTTGCCTTCTCTCCAGGTCTTGCTGACAAACAGAAAGAAGCCAATTTGGAAACATAATCTAGCTGTAAGATGGCTTTTCATTTCATTTCTTAGCCTCCTGGGGTTTTGGAAGCCTATCCCACCTCCAGACAGCTCATAAAGTCATTTGTGACAGAGGATGTCCCAGTTACTATACAGGAATGTTGAAAGCATTTTATTTTCTCCCCTTTGATTTTTATTGGTTGAGCTCCCAGTCTTTTGTGAGTAATTATACCATTTGCTTTATGTATGCTTTTATAATGACTAATACAAAAATATATGTACAAGCAAATGGAAGCGTGTTACTGAGTGATTAACAACGAACAATTAGGATTAATTAAGGCAATTATTTTAATAAATAAGAATTAGTAAAATATATCCATAAACAAAGCTATGGCACATATTAAGCATGGCTGATGCAGGCTAAAGAAGTAGAATTGTGACAACTGGGAAAAGAGGCAAGAAGGAGAGAGATGATTAAAGAGAAATACTTGTGTACATAAAAAAATTAATTACACGTGGGACTGCTATATCACTTGCAAGGATATTTCATCTATTACCACTAGAAATGGGATTCATACAGTCATCCGTGTCTAATGATGTCCTTAAACTTCAATTTCTTTCACAATGAGACAAAGTCAGAAAGGCATAAAACTGACCTAAGAAACAATTAAATTCATTCTCTTCCATGAAAATCTGTTCTGGAGATTCGGAGCTAGGAATTAAATTTGCAGTAGTCTAACCAGAATTTGCACCAGCATCACTGAAATCAGAAGATAATACAATATCCCTTTTAAGGTTTCTGCATCTATTCATGACATTCTTTAATATTCAAAATTTTTACTGATTTTGGATCAGTCGAAGCACCTGTCTTGTACTATTTTATAGTCCCCCAGATTCCCCCAACTTCCACATCATCACTGAAAAAGACAGTGGATGGAGTTGCCACACTGAAGGGTGGTTCTGTTCCTGTGGCACAACAAGTGAGAGTTTTCCACAGGCTAATCTATCCAATTAAATGGATATGGTCTATTACTAGGCAACATTAACCTTTGGCACAATCAGATCAACAGAAAGATGCCAGTACAGCTGTAAAGTTAGAGAAGTAAACCTCAAGATTTGATATGCTAGACCAGTGCCAATAGCTTTTCTATCTACAACGAAGTGCTACAGTAGATTGGGGTGCTCAAATTAGAATCAGACGTCAGTAAATTGTTGCTAGAAGGTTTATAACAAGAGTGGTAAGAAAGTATAAAGAAACGGTGAGAGTGGTGCTACAGACAATGAAAGCAGGAATTTTTGGAAGACACTGCACTATCAAGAATATGGTCTGTCCAGTCACATGATATTATTCAGTAAATAATGTTCATTCTGGGGTAAAATACAGTTAGTTCTTTTTCGATTAGATGTATTAGGAGTATAAAACTGTCAGTCCCACAGTCACAGTCTCCCCTCCTGCAAGAGAGTCCAGCTGCTGACTCGGCACTTGTATGTTGTTGGGAAGAACTTCAAGTCTCAACCAAGCCTCATAAAACAGCTTTGCTCCAGTAAATCATACTGCCTTTTTGTAGATGTTGAAGGTCAACAGAATGACAGGAGTACACACACAGTTAAGAAACCAAAGCCCCCAGCAGAGACTTTCTCAAGTCTACGTATTGTTCTACTTGAGTTCTTTGTCTGCTCTTTTGGCCGTGATTAAGCAACAAGTTCAAGCACATGGTTAAGGACTTTCCTGAACTGGTGCCTAAATTTTCTATTATACATCTGAGTTTTTGGTTATTAACAAGATCTTTTCCAGTCTGTAATCAAGAGTGTGTCAAGGAGGGTAAAGGACTGAACAAGACAGAGACCAGAATCATACCTCCCATTGTCCCAAGCCCAAGCTGGATGCCTCCAGATATTTTACTAACTGGAAGACTACGTGCTTTGAAGGCTAAAGTAATTTATTATATTAAAGATTAAAAGTAAAGCTTTAGAAAAAAATGCTTCAGTTCATTCTCAGGGAACAAAAAATGCACAACCCCCTTTTTTTTTTTAGCACAGAGAAACACCAAATTGATATTTATCTCCCTCTTGGGAGAGGTGGAATTGAAAGCATTTTAATTCATAAATATCTGGCTTGTTTCTCTCCAAAAGCTTCCTGAGAATCCAGAGAGGAAGGGGATCTCTCATAACTACTTCAGCAAGTCCAGGTAGCACAGTTCGCTTACAGCCGTTGATATTTACGTGGACAAATACACACACAGTGTTGTCAGGCTCTTTTCCTTGCTGCTGCTGGAACACAGCCCTTCCAGCCTGTTTTTGAGCATGTTATGACCATTTGATTGAGCCATCATTTTATCATATGCCACTGGCTTTTGTAACCATGCTCTTACCTCACTTTCATGCTGCTAATAAGTCTCAGTGCTACTCTACCATGTGCAGTTTTGGAGGGAAGAGAAGGTTTAAAGGAAAGAAGGAAATCTTGGAAGTTTGCTGTTTAGAGTCAGCTCTGCATCATATTTCACTGTGTAAGCAAACATATGAACAGCTTTCTGTTAAGGTTTTCAGGCAGAGTAGTTCAACAGGCAATTTCCTGTACTAAGTAGTGTTATAATTAGGATTGCCACTGGAATGAAACACTGTGTGCCCATATTATTGTATTATTACAACATGTTAGCATTTAATTGTTACATCTGAGAGACTTATACACACCCACATTTTGAGTGGGTAACTTCTCATACACTGCTTTTTATATTGTGGCTTTAAATTCCCTTTATTATTCCTCAATAAATGTGTTTATATTCACATGTGTATTGGTAGAGGACCACGGATAGTAAATCATTACAAACTCTTGTGGTTATTTTTTATCTGTTCAAAGGCACATACAGATATACCAGCATCTTGATTCAAGTGAAGCGAGAATGACAAGAGAAAATGTTTGGATCTCATGATCAAGGGACACCTGTGAATCTCTCAAATCCAGCTGTGCCAATCCAAGAATCCTCCTGAGTTTTGTTCATAAATGTAAATCAACTGAGTCCGTCCAAAGAGCCACACCAGGTTTTACGGGATCAGACTTTTCTGTTTCCACTCTGGTGAAAAGACACTTTTGACATCAGTGGCAGCATTCTTGGGCACTTTATTATTCATGCTTTACATGATTGGTCTTCAGGCTTGTGGTGTAGCAAGGGGACGCTGGAAAGAATAAAAGTAATAATAGACTGCAAGCTACAGGAATGACATGTGTCTTAGGAGCTGTTTGTCTGCATATCATTTCTGGTTATAGGCAAGAGCCACTCAAGTTCATTAAGAGCGAACGGAAGTCCTTCAGCCCCAGATTCCTGTCATTTCATTTGAAGAGGAGGCCTCTGGCGTGTAACCAGATATCTTCCGGGTTTTAAGGCTTGCTGATCTTTGCCTTTAGACTTCTGGACAGTATTAATTTACATAGGCCTGAAAACAAGCGTGGCGCTATCCGTCTTCTTGAGTTACATGCAAGGAACACCAATAAACTTCCTGATGTAACTAATAAAGGAAATTGGGAAGGAAGGAACAGTCTATCCATTATCAATAGGATAAAAGTTGCAGGAATCAGGCAAATTAAAGTATGCAAACCAAGTAGTTAAATACTAAGAGTTGAGGTTCAAAAGGAAACTCTGAGCTCCTTCTCATTTGGCATACTGAGCATAAATCCATTTACAAACTGGCAGCAGAAGAGAAAAAGGACACAGACAGGGAGAGTAATGGCAAGAGAAAGCACACTTTGGAAAGAAAAAAGAAAGGGATGATTTATCCTTAGGTGGGAGAGATGGAGATCTGCTACATTGCATGAGATGTGAAAAAACCCCAGCTCTTTTTGTGAGCCACACATTTGATTTGTTTGCATCACTGTTTTAGTGCAAGCTGATGCCACTCCTATTTTGCTCTGATCACCAAATAAATGAAAATTCAAAAGTAGTAATATGTAGCTTTTATTAACTTGAGTGAGAACAATACCTCTGTATTTCAGTGTTGAATCTGACTCCGGGAATCTAAGAAACTGGGACATCATGGAAGAAGTCAAAACCATACTCCTCTGGGGATTTGCTTTGACTGTTTCCCCATCACCACCCTCTAGTTAATGTTTCTTTTACCAGTGGCTAAATCTGCTCTGTTTCCAAATATAACATACCGCATCTCAAGAACATTAATGCATTTCTGCCTTGGGTCTAAGTTTTCCTCAAAAATATTTTTGTTATCCTTCCTGCAACATATTTCTGCTTGTTTCCTAATCAGGGATAGTAGTAATCATGATGTTGATGATAGTGATAATAATAATAGCCTAATGGGTAAATGACTTATCTTTTCACATTCAGATTTCACATCAATCCACAATAAAGAGAGAGAGGGGGGAAAAAAAAAAAAAAAAAAAAAAAAGATCTAGGAGAGCAAAAGCACATGTTTTGCCTGAAAGACAGTCCTGCAGCATACTTCCGTGAGGTCATGGGTCAGAAAAAAACAGGAACAAAAACCCTAAAAATGTGACACACCCTTACTCAAGCTTTCTTTAAGAGCATGCCTAAGACTGAGCACACTATTAAGTCCTTTTTTGGCAGACAGGCTGAGCAGAGGGATTTCCTTTGCCGATGAACTACTTACGATTTGTTCTTTTCGGCAGTAGGAGTCAGAATCGGGAAAGTTGTTTATTATTCAACCATCCCTTCCAAAGCAAGGAAAACACTGTTTATAAGAAACTTCAAAAGCCTCTGTCACAGATATCAAGTCTATATACTATATGCCTTTGCCAAGTCAAATTAGGTTATTTTACTTGATATTAATTTTGACAAGCAAAGAGCCTGTGAAAACCAGAATCCCAACTGGGTGTGCCTCCCACAACTCACTCAATTTTTTAGTGCTAAAATTCCTACAGTAGCCCTATTCTTCACTCTCAGCTTATATTTCCATCTGTATTTATCTTGTCTGGAAATTTACCTCATTGTGTCCTAGACATCTTCTAATATTCAGATTCTTCAAGAATGTGAACAACACAAGTAGACTTTGTTTTGGCTAGCAAACCGGTCTTACCACATGTGGATGTCTCTGTGGGCTTTGGTTTCTATTTACCTCAACAGATTATAAATTGTATTATCATGCTAATTTGCAGGTCCACTGAGTGTATCAGACTTGTGGGCTCCTCAATCCTATAAAAATACACTTCTGCTACATCGTTTCCTGGTGGGGACAATGACAAGTTAATTTGTGTATTAACAGCCATAGATAATTAAGAAAAATATTAATAGCACATTTCATGTTTAAAAAGCAGGACAATCTCCTTGAGGACAGAATGAGCATGAAAGATGCCTACCATCTGCCTACCCAGGAAGAGCTTTCAGTAACTTGCTTTGACTGCACATTGAAAACAGAATAAGGCCTTTGAGACCTGTAATGGTCCCAATTTCAGTGAACTATTCAAGCAGAAATCATATTTGCACTTTACTGAATAAACATACTTTAATTACAGAATGACACTTCCCAGAATATACAGTGGTTTGCATATAACCTTTGCAAAATATTCAACATATAATACAGGTACCAACAAAGGATAATAATTTGTGTTTTTCAAAAGGAATATTTTTAAAAATGGTTACTTTCTTTTTGGATATAATATTCCATAAATATACATGAAAATGTTTGTACTTCCTTTCTTCTATAATACCCAGCCCCAACTCTTACCAAAACTCTTTGTAGTCTAGTTAAACTAAAGGTCTAGTTTAGTCTGACTTAGGTGTCTATTTAGCGTAGGCACATAGACATACCTGATAACAAGTGTTGGGGATGCTGCTCAGCAAGGGCCACCCTCCCTAGACCAATTCTCTGTTATCCAGCCTCCTGACACCAGAATCTTTTAGCACATCAAAATTGTTAGAGCACTCTCCAAATTTTTAGAGCACATCAAAAGTATTTAGAGGAAACCCTGAGCAGCGCCCTGGCTATCCACAGAGAGCACCCCTTCTCTAGCATGCTAAGGAGGCACTTTTCCAGCCTCTTGCCTCTCAGTTAACATTAAACCATGGTCTCTCTGGCACAGCACAATATGGCATGGCCCAAAGCCGAAACCTGCTCTCTGGTGGTGCCTCCAGAAAGAAGAATTAGAAATCTCAACATCATGAAAGGGTCACAATCATCAACAAAGCTCCAGTCATTCTGATATTTTCAAATGAGACCCCAAGTATAGCTTATCTGGTGATGGGAAAAGCATTTCTGGAAAAATAAGAAATGGGTCCATTGTTGGGAAAGAACCACCAGTCACAGCTTTTCTAAAACTCTGTTCAGTAAAGAACTTCATGTCAACCAAAAGCAACACAGAGAGAATAAGATGGGACAACTCATACTATTTAACTTCATGTCAGTTTTGCCTACTCCTTGCCTTAGTAATGGGTTTTGAAAGATTAGCTTGATGGTTTTACAAGTTCTTGATGTTCCTGTATCTGTCAGCTTCCTGACTGGAAGGGCTCACTCCTCATCATTACCAGCAAGCAAAATCAGGAGGATTATAAGTATTATTAAAGATTAGAATGTTGGTCTAAATGTTTCCAAAAGTCGGACACTGCTGTGTATTTTCCCCATCATCTTGGGAGCCCACTGAACAGACATCTCCATCACTATATTTCAGTGTTTGTACTCATGATTTACATGGAAACTAAAACTGAAGCAGCATTTAAATATATTGTTCAACAGATTAAAATATGCAACTGCATTAAAATGTTTCAGAATTATTCAATTAAGAAAGAATATTTCTCCCTTCTCTGATAATTGTCTCAGGCTCCAGGAAGAATTACTGGCATGACATGATTCCCATATTCTCAGAGGCAGGCAGTGAGAAAAGGAGAAGTCAAAGGGGATGTTTATGAAGGTGACATCCACCTGATCTTTGCATCCCCTTTTCTAGTTGCAGCCCAGAAGAGCCATTTCCACAAGACCGGGATGAAGCAGCTTGTAGGAGCCTTAACTTATCCCAGCTGTCAGTGGCTGACAGTGGGCTGGCAGGAGCACTGCAGTGGTGTGGGGGTGTCTTTTTGTGCCCACTGTGCAACTACTGTGACTCAGTGCTGTTGGAGGGCACCCCTTAACAAGCAAATTGCACCAGACTGGCACTGAGTGTCTGTATCACATTGCAAAACCTAAAATAAGAGATCTTTCCTTGCCACAAAGGAGGAAATGAAGGAGAAACACTCTAATAGAAATCTTGTGCAAGTAAGAGTCTGCAGTTTTATAACCAAGCAGTAGGTCAGTGTGTGTAAATTTAACTGTCACATTCACATACAATTTAATCCACATAAAAAGTCTGAGAATGCCACTTTATTGACTACTCAGTAAATGCTGTGTGCATTACAGGAGAGAGTCTTGTCTTACATCCTTGGGATAATGCCACCGGTTTGGGATTCATGAATGAGGTCTGTACAGGAAGAGGGGATTATGCCAGCAATGCGAGAATTCACCACAAGGAATATTTACAAGCTATAAATCCAGTTGTTAATTTCAGGTTATCAAAACCAATCACCGTATCTCAGTTCTCAAACAACATCTGATCATCATCATCATCATCATCACACAAGTGATCAGGCACTGCAGAATGAACACACAGTGAAGCTGAATTTCCTTAAGTGTATTGTGCTCGTTTCCTTCACTAAACATTGAATTGCAACCTCAATTAACAAGACATTTCTTGCTTAGGCAAGAGTGGGGGTGGGAGGGGGAGAGGTCTTCAAGATGGCGATGGAAATATATGCACAGCTTGCAGGAAGCAGAAATGTGTTTGTAATTTGCAACAGGAGGAAAAATAAAAGGCTGAAAAGAAAGATTGATTCCAGTTTTCAGACTATTAAATCAATGTCAACTTATCAAATCCTTGTATTTCCTGGAATGAGAACAAAGGTAACATAAATGAATATGTTTCCAGATTTGTGATCTGTTTACAGTTATATTGTGCACTTATTAGCAGTATGACTATTCAACCACAATTAGAAAGACTACTATAATTTTTTTTTAATTTCATGTGTAAATTTTGCACTTAGAAAAGTGATAAACAAAAATCAATCTCTACAGGAGTTGTTCAGACAAGTACACTTCAGACTTTACTACCAACAGCTGTACTGAAATACTTCTACAACCACAGTATATAAGTTGCCAGCTGTTCTAACCTTACACACCATGCAGCTCATATGGTGCCTTGCAACCTTGTTCTGTAGTACCATCTGCCAGGCATCAATTCTGAGCCTGTCTTTTATGTTACATTTATACATCTGTTTTATGATGGTACAATTCCATTATCTTCAAATGGAGCCACTATCCATTTACCCAGGTATGACAACACAGAATAACCTAGAGCCCTACGATGGAGAAAGACCCATCAGATTGCAAGGACTAGTGTTTCTCCTACATCACAAATTTGCAAGCCATCCCGACATAGGACATCTATAGTTTAGGTTTCAACATGTTCTGTCCTAAGTTGTGGCAGAGATAGAAACTCTGATCTTTTTTTGCTTTCTTCTCATTCAGTCTTATTTTCTAATTCTGTACTAATCAGCTTTTATTGTCTCAAGTGATGGGATCTTTATGCATACTTGGGGATAATAATCTACGGTGCTCTTGAGCTGTCCCTTTGATGAGAGATTGACTGGGTTGAATAAACAGGTCAATCCTAACATAAAGATTATAATTGAAAATCAGCTGTCAGAGGCCCTACTTAATTTATTCTGAACTCATAATCATGAAAAGCAACATGAATCCTTCTTGAAATACCACGATAGTTCTGGCAAAACTCCAGCTATGACGAAGACATTTTGATCAATGGCTGTGTATGTTCCTTTTACAATGAAATTAGGCGTGGTATGTCTTCACCAGAATCCAACAAATCATTGCATGCTGCTTATTCTTCTCAATCTCTTCTCTGTGGAACAGGATCCAGCAGATTGGATTCAGAATGCCACAGAGCTGGTGAAAGAGATTCCACTGGATTTCACACAAAAATCTTCACTGCTGCTTTTCCCACGGTTCGATGCTCCTCATGTTTTTCTTCCCTTGTGATGTTTGACAAAAAGGTCTCATAAAACACAAGAGTAAAATGAAATGTCCATATTGCTCAAGCTCTAAATTTTGATACCATCTTTCAAGAAGCCCATAATCTGTAAGAAAATAGAGGCATTTGCCTTTTTATTTTTTTCCAGAACTAAAGAGATTTCCTGATCCTATTTCAAATTTATAATGAATTATGAATTAAAAAAACAAAACAAAACAAAACAAAACAAAAAAAACCCAACAACCTCCAAACCCTATAATCTGAATTATTTAACTTCTGGCTATGAGTGTTTCATTCACATCTGCTTGTGGTTGGAGATTTGCAAATTGGGGCCAAATTCATGAAAGATATCGAGTTGTATATTCCATATCAAATTAATACAACCAGGAAAGAGTGTTAGATTATTTTGTCAGAGCATTAAGAACATGAATACTTTTATGGTCTTTGATAAAGAAACTTTCTTCATGTACCCCTAATGGGAATGTTTCAGTAGGACATTGCCAACAGGAATGTTTTTCTGGAGGAATGTGAGAGAAAGAGATCTAGTGCATACATCTCTTACTTTTTCCAGTTTCATGATGCTGTAACACAGTATATTAAATTATTATATTACCTTAAGGAGAAAAAAGTCATCTTATGATTGAAGTACTAAAAGTCTAGTGAGCTATGCAGCAGCAAATAAACCAAAACATATTAGGAAACCTAAAGAATGGGACAGACAATGCTAGTGAACACTCCAAAAGTTACAGGCACCTCAGCAATTGTTCTGGCCTAGAAGTCTAGAAAGGAAATACATTCAGAGAAACTACAAAGTTTCTTAGTTACTTAGTTAGAGAAAAGATTAGTAAGAGATGTACAAGAAAGTTTATTAAAACACTCACTAATCTGTCTGACCAAACCGGTGCCTCCATTCCTCACAGTGGACCAGAAAAAAAACAGACAGCATACAAGTGCAACACCATTAGAAGAGAGACCTTGGACAGCTTTTAAGCTTTTACCCTGACATATGTTGTGATGGATGTTTATCTAGATGGCAAGAACATCAGATTAAACTAAGACCTGAGAATCAAACCAGAGAGTGGACAGATGTAAACATGCTGTGTCCTGAGTATAGAAGTCAGCCTCTAGCCATCTGGCAGTGGATGAACCTTTCCATGGAAGATTTCTCTGTGTCTGCCTCTACTGCCGAGTTACTCTCACTTTCCTCTGAAGCAGACTGAATTGCCACGATTATGGAGTAGTTAGAGTCTCTATGGGCTGCTATTGTTTCTACAAAATCATGAAGTACATACCATGTTAGACAACAGAGGTGCCTTTGTGTTTGAAGAACAAAGAACATGGGTGGCTGCAAGGAATGAAAGTCAGGAGGACAAGTTCCACAGCCTGCTGATAAAGGGATTTCTTGGGAAGCGATGATTCATAGTTTGTAAGAGTTGCCCTAATTGTGCAGTGGTGCCCATCCAGCCTGTCTCCCTCCACACCTGTACACAGTGAGTGAGATGGGAAGAGACAGTTATACCATGGGATTGGTGTCTGCCTGCCCATGGCTGCTCCACCCCATGCGTCTCCAAATGGTCTTCTGAGAAGGTACCAGCCATTTCAGACAGAAGCAGGTCAACAGGTGATGCCTCTGGTTTTTTGTATGCTTTATAGCTGGTACTGCTGGGATTTAACTTGTTATGGAAGATTCTCATGACCTGAAGGCTGAAGCCAACCATTGAGTGTCTGAAAATGAAACCAAATTATGCAGGAATCAGGGCTATGGATCCTTCATCTGTCTGGCTTGCACCTGGTACATCACACCAAACAGAAGATGTACCAGGAGGACCTCCAGCAATCCCTGCTCTCTGGTCCATCTCCAGCACAATTTGCTTAGGTTGCATCCCTGATGGTTAGACAGAAGAAAGCAAAGCACAGGATTATGTGAAGTTAGACAGCCCGTGGGGGTGGAGGGGGAAGGGAAATGAAAGAATATTTAAAATAAACAAATATACATCCCAGGAAAAGCTCTTCCCAAGAATCTGTAGAGAACTGCCTGTAATCAGCTAATCAGCATAATTGTTTCTAATTAGGCTCCAGAGGCACATCACAAACGTTGCTAGCTTTGCAGAGAATTGGGTAGGGGTCTGGGGAGTGCAAAGAGGAAAAAGCTTCCAGTGCTGTATTAATGACAATCATAACTCTCCGCACAGCCAGGAAGGCTTCTGCTCTAATTAGAACCATTCTTGCTGAAATGGGAGGCAACATGATTTGTGAAAAAGACACCCTCAGCATGTAATTTTCTATGTAACAAATCTAGAAAGATGGATGCTCTTTGATCTCGATTCTCCTGTTATTGCTGTTCACACTGGGAAGGGCGCTTTAATGAAACAATCTCAAGGTAATTTACCGCCTTTGAAGTCCTGAAATGTGCTGCCAACAAAATTTCTGGTTTAGTGGAGGCTGCTGCAGCAGTCACTCAGGGTTGCTTAATGGAGCACCAAAACTGGAACATCAAGACATCAAAGGTGAAGGTGCCATGTGATTAATAAACTAAGCTATTCATTTGTTTCTGCCTCAGAGGCAATCTGACAATTTATTGTCACTAGCTAATTTACACTTTGTGAGTACTTGCTCTTGCTAGTTATGCTGCCTATAGAACAAGATAAGTGATGTTTACATGAAGGGGGGAGGAGAATAGACCCTTTTTAAATCTGGGGGAAGAGGGGGAAAGGAAAGGCATTTTCCAAAACAACTGTGGAAAAAACGCAGACTGTGGAATTTTAGAGAGGGGAAGCTGGACTGAGGGGGAACCATTTCTGCATTATTCCCTCCCCTCCCCCTGCCGCCTTTGACCATCTCCTTGTTTACATGCTGTTGCCAGGAAGCAAATCCCAATTAAAAGTGGATTACAACACAATGAAACAGCATTATTACGAGGGAAGAGTTACAGCAATCCATTTCAACTTAATTTGATGGCTAATCCAAGGGTTTCAATGATACTGGGCTAGAGAAGGTAGGTCTTGCAAGTCTCTGCTGACATCTGAGGTGGCAGCCAATCTGGCCTTTGAGGAGATGGTTGTGCCCATCAGCTCCTCTCTTCAGCAGTTAAAACTATGTTGTTCATTACCTATTGGAAATGCCTAGCTACCCAGTCCAGCAGAACCACATCATCAGGAGAAAACCTGCGTTGAAATGAAACAGCCGAAAAAAGAGAGGAAAAGATGCTTTCACAGAGAAAGTAAAAGTCTGGTTGAGGTAGTGTAGGCTGATCACTTTTGTGATTGTCATTTCTTCTGCCTCCTCTACTACCCTACCAATGAAGCCCAGCTCCCTTTCTAAACTGAAAGCAATGGACTTGTACACTCATCTCATGCAATACTAAGTGGAAACAAAGTATTTGTCTAAGAATTCTGGGTGTGTAATTGGGATGTGGAGTCTGATAATGCTGCCTGCAATAAGGAGGAGTTTGGGGGAACATGAAATGGGAAGGCCTGAAGAGCAGGGACACATAGAGTCAGTACCTCCCAGATTAGATCTGGAGCTGAACTCTCACTGGCTGTTCCTGAAAGATGCCCTCTCCACAGGTATGCCACTGCAGAGGGATGGCAACTGGCTGCCAATCTCCCTTGCTCTAGGGCAAAAGAGCAAGGGGCATCCTGTGGAAGGCACTCAGCCTCCTTATCTAGCCTCAGACATTAGAGCCTTCCAAAACCTCAGGCTATGGGGAGGTCATACACAAGGAACTTGGTCTGCTGTATGTAAAATGGCTAATGAATTATATTAATTGACACTTTTATAAAATTTATATTCAGCTTTGAGGTTTCAGTCCTCTTCCAAGAATTGGAATGGCCAAATCCAAATTCAGTTTGATTTTTTAAAATTAAGATGGAATTCTCAGGTCAAAAAAGCCCAGGTTCTGACTAAAGGACCAGTCTGATCATGTTGGGGTTTTGGAGTTTTTTTGAGCCAGTGTTCGATCCTCTCCTGTGACACAAGCACACATCTGCCTACATCCCCATAGCTGCTGTTTTCAGGAGACCATGTGGTGTTTGTATAGTGTACAGGCTGCACAGTGGTATGTCCACAGGGATATTGCCTAAGGCTTGCACACAGGTCAGGCTGATACCCCACAGTCCTTGAACACTTACCAGAATGCTCAAAAACCTTACACTTTGGCTTGATCCAGCAGCACGAGAGACAAGGCATCCGAGGATATCCTACCACACCCAGGTCTGGAGCATAGAGGAGCCAGACAAACTGGTTACACAGGCATGGTTAGGTGGTCTTGAATTCATAGCAAAAAATAATGTGCCAAACCAGTTTATAGGAAGATCTCCATGTGCCAGGCGAGGATGTCACAACTACTAGCCATATTAACCACATTATGTGTGGGCACAAAATATTTATAGTCAACCTTTTCATGAACTGATTATAAACTTGGTTCACGGTGGAAATGTAGGCAGGGCCGTTTGGGCTATTTTTGGTCCTTAGAATGAGGCTAGAGATATGAGAACTGCCTCTTTGATAGCACATTGCCTTTCAGTGCTGGGTAGAAGGGAGAAGTTCAGAGGTATGTAAAACTAAGGAACAGTAATTTAAAAATACACTGGGGAACTTCTATCAAACCTGTGAAAGGTATTGTTTCAAGAGCCGTTGAAGCTGGAGGCAATAACTTGGTTCTTGTTTATGAACCCCTGACAATCTGCCTTCTCTAAACATCACCGTGCAAAGAACCAAATGAGCCACAAGCTCCTGCGAGGCAGAAAAGAGTGATTGTACTATTTTTTTTTCTTTTTTGAAGAGGGAAAAGAAGTCTCATCTCTTTGCTCTATGGGGGTTAGCATGTAGCATCCTGGCTCCTGTCACTGAGAAGCACGATAAGACTTCAAAGAGTACAGTGCAAGGCAGATACAGGCAGGCAACAAGAAATGGGGCTAGTAAGAAGCTTGTAAAAAAACAAAAAAACAAAACAATTCCCCCAAACAGAAAAGAAACCCTAGTGAGCCACCCAGATCATATATGATACAATCATTGCCCTCCTTAAATAGCCCTTTTTTATTAGTAGGTTTAGAGGACCCCAGACAGCAGCAAAATATTATCTGAGGTCCATAGCCATGGGCATAGAGCAAGAAAAGTGAATTTGAAGACCTAGCTACATCTGGAGTTTATCAGCTCTTTTCCTGGCTAGTATTACAGTAAACAATTATCTGTAGATCAGGAGACAGCAGGGACTTTAAAGACCCAAATTACAGAGAAAGGGAGAGAGAGAAGGAGAATACAAGAGATAAAAAGGAGTCTATGCATCTTATCGTACTAATGAAATCAACCTGACAATCATGGCAGGCTGCAAGGGTATTACACTGTCTGGTATTAAATAAGCAGTTACAGCACAGACTCCTGTGTCAAACAGCAAATAGACACGAAAGAAAAGAAGAATGTACCGCTAGGTCAAGGCAAGTGATTTATAAGGAGTAGTTAGACAGCTGGGCAGTTTTAAAACCTCCTCAAGTGTGCTGTCAGGATAACAACATATTCAAATGTTTCGATTAGCATTTCAAGGGACTGGGAATGTTCTGCAGCACAGAAAACCTCAGTGAGCCCTAAAATGCAATTAATGAGGAAATAACAATCGCCTGCAGCTGTTGTTCTGTTTATGTGCTGAGGAACAATCACCTGTTGCAAAGAAAGGAATAATCCAGCCTGTTCTACGGACAAATTTGACTAATTTCCACTGTTTCAAGCAGTGGTGCCTTGCTCTCCTTAAACCCTATCGTCTTGCTGCAAACGGCAGCTCTTCCAGCAACTGGAAGCAGCGTGAACAACATCTGGTCCCAAAAGGCTGTTTTCCAAAATTATGAGAGGTAAGATTGCCGTGTTCCTCAGTGGACCAGGTGCATTTATAAACGTTAAGACCTGCTGAATTTTTTTAAGGGCCTGATGGATCCATTACTACCTCCGAAATTTCCTCTTTTTTTTTTTTTTCTTCTTTTCATCCATGTGCTTTCTGTGCCTTTCAAATGAAGACAACAGCCGAATAATTCTACAACTGGAAAAAGATATAGGTCAAATAGGCTTTGGGACAGGGATTGAAATACTGTAATACTTTGTATAGTAATTCTTCTGAGGCACAATGGGAGAACGGTGATCTCGGTATTGTTTCTGATAAATACAGCTTCACAAAGACACTCACCACCACTGTATCATTTGGGTAAGGACACTGATCTTTTTGAACTTCGAAGCATGCCACTGATCTGGAGAAAAATAAAATAAGAGGCATGGCCATGAATATTTATCTGTTTCTGAAAAAGAGAGATTTTGCTCTGAATTGATTCCCAGAACTTATGCTTTGTTTTGTTTTCAACTCTAGACAAGTCTAATTAACAATAAAATGACTG
The DNA here is from genome assembly GCF_003259725.1 of Athene cunicularia. Lineage (NCBI taxonomy): Eukaryota > Metazoa > Chordata > Aves > Strigiformes > Strigidae > Athene > Athene cunicularia. Next base: position 10,481,716 of record NW_020799117.1, on the reverse strand, counting down.
GAAGCAGCCATTTTAACCAACTTGTGCAGAACATTAATAGTAAGCAAATTCTTGGACATTTTTTGCTGCTCTGAGGAACTAAAAGAAAACCAGATACCTCCCCCACACTGCTCTTAACAGTTCCCAGAGTGTGCGTGCATCAAGAAAAAAGCATGTTTCTGGGCTGGAACAGGGCGTTGAATATTTTGTTTTGGCTATTGACCCTTCTGGTGGCTCTGACACTGTGGTGAGACTGAGCCTGGTTCCTGTGGCCAGAAGAAGAGCCAGGAAACACGTTCAAGATCTGTTTTTCTCCTGGTCTTATTTGTGACTTATTTGTGACCCTAACAATCCTACTCTGAAGCAGAAGAAATGGATCTGATGGCTTCCATCAAGAAACATTCTCAAGCAACTTTTGGTTGAAGATCAGAAATGTAGGCCAGCCAATTCTGAACAAGGAGCCAAAAAAAAAAACATTAGGAACTTTTCACAGGCAACAGAAAAAGGGACAAAAAGGGTGGGGAATCAACATTCATTTATTATGTAACAGTGTATTAATCCAGTTCTTCTAGATTGCACAAAGCTGGCAGGATCTCCAAAGCTCAGGTCCAAGTTCTGGGACTCAAAAAATGTTGACAGGAGATCCTTGTGTTCACAGCCAGATCTCCTCCAGCAAAACAAAGTTGCCCGTGGCTCATCTGCCTGCTCCTGTAACAGAGCCGCAACCACTTTGCCCTGTATGATAAATACACCTGGAAAAAGCCTTCCTGCCACAATGGCATCCTGATACAGACTGTTCTCTGTGGCCCACCATGGGATTAAGGCAGTCAAATGTGGTCAGTTTCTGTGTTACAGAAAAAAAAAAAAAAAAAGAAGAAAAAAATTTTCAAACACTTTGTGATGAAAATTTCTACTTCTTTCCCATCAGTGTATTTGACAGCAAAATCAGTGTCCTGTTAGGGTCAAGCAGAGCTGTGAAAAGTCTCATGTAAAAAACTGCACCTAAGAATATGAAGTGAAATCAGAAGTGAATCTCTAAGGTTTGCCTGAGATTGAGTCAAAAATCAACAAAATGTAAGGGGTCTTATGAATTGGAGGGGGAGGGAGGCGGGCAGGCCACAATTTTTTGCTACAGGCATGAAGGCACTGTAACAAACTTCCTGGCTAATAAATGCTGTAATCCTATAATTGGCAGTTACATATTTGTATATGTGAGACCAAATACAGTTTAAAAAAAAAAGTCAAGTCAAACCAGGAAAAGCAAAGACAGTTAACTACTTGTTCATGTGGAAGAGCAAGAAAGGATACCTTCATGGGTACATCTCCCCCAGACTGGGGACTGGATGACCACTTAGGAGGCAGAACAATCCAGCACAAATTATTAGCCAAATGTTCATTTTGAATTTTGAAAAGTTCAGTTAAATCCGAGTTATTTTTTCCTCTCATCTATTTCTGGACTAAGATACATCACTCTGAAGTGAGATGGTTCTTGATGCCCTTGGGAAGACCACAAAGGCTGACATGCTCCCCACCGTGCCAGTTTGAAGGGCAATCTCCACATCAAGTCAGAGCAGTGCCCGGGGGTGTCCCTTGGGCTTAGGACAATCTTCTGGAGATGCTCAAGCCTGTTTGGCCCATCATGCTGACAAAACCCAGGCCAGCTGGGCTACTCTGAGCAGCTCTGCCTGTACTTTTCCACTGATCCTCTGCCTGGATATGTAGTTCTGATTTTGTTTGTGTCATGGGAAGACGTCATCTTGATCTCTCTAATAGGTTTTCAAACAGTAACATTTTGTTTGAAGGGAAAGGGAAGGAAAAAAAGCAAGTGACAACACTAAATTGGCATTACTCAAGATGTTGACATTTGCACTTGAAGATTAGCAGCATGATGTATTTCAGTGTCTGCTCCCTTGAATAAAAGCTTTTTTAAAAGTTATACTATTGCTAGAACCTACTGCTTAAAAATAAATAACAACACACTAAGATTTCTTAATGAACCCAAATTATCTAAAGGACAAAGGGCTAGTTTATCTCATTTATACTTTTGGCTAACTGTGTAAGTCAGAATAGTTTAAAGGACAGTGGAGGAAAAATTTGTCTCTTGCTGAGGGACTTTCATCTGGGTTAAGAGTGATGGAATATGTAATAACTCCTCCCTACATGGTGAACAAGGGAAAGCAGGGGGGCACATATGTGATACACATGACAGCACTGGGCATGGCAGTGGCACTGGAGAGGAGAAAGTGGGTGGAATGGAGAATCCTAGAATACATTTGCTTTGGAGCAGGTTTGTTTTGATAGGGCTGGCCCCAACTGCTTGGTCAAACATGATGGGCTAGCTTCTTGCTGTAAATCAAGAGGAGTGTAAGCTCATTCATTCTATTGGAACTGTGTCTATTTATAGCAGTTGAGGACTGTATCCAATGTTGTGATGTTGAAAGAGCATTAAGATAGATATGTCACGAAGTTCATTTTCTAGACTTGTTTTTTAAGTGCTGAATTTAATAGAAGTCATAAATGCTGATAAACAGTTCATAAACAAGGGCTGTTTTGTCCTATATAGCAGACAGTTAAAAGTAATTTTGTACATTAGACAACACTTGATTAAGTTATTTACTCAGCAAGTCAGGTCTCTAGAAGCAAAATTTCAACTGTAAATATTCTCTTTTCTCTCTCTTCCTCTCCATACAATAATGGTTTACATCTCTTTCTCTTTTTTTCCTGAGGCAGTTGTCAGTGAATTTTTTTCAGATTTCCCAGGCAGATACATTATCTTGTGATACAGCCCATGGCTGTGAATATCACATCTTACTGTTTGACATGATGCCTCTCTAAGAAGATGCACCACCCTGAGGGGCCAAGGGTGTGGTGAAGTCACTGTACTTTCTCAGTAATCATATTTAGAAATATCTATACAGTATCCTCTACAAAGTGCCTGCTAACCACAAGCTAGATGAAGGGCAGTCTAACTCTTCCTTGTCACTCAGTTCTTCACTGTTCTGCAGAGGAATGAAAGGGGAAGATGGACAGAGCCATGTCGACACATCCAGCAACAAAAACGTAGCATCTATCACTAGTCCTTTCTGTTAGTAGAAGTCCACCCAGTTGGTTACAAAGCCCACAAAAGCTTTTTTTCCCCCTTTTTCCATTGATTACAGCTAAGTTTGGATTGTTCCTCTGAAGCGGACTTCTCCTTGCAGCAATTCAGGGCTGATCAGCCATCTTTGTGTGTAAAAAGCATGGTAGAGCTGGAGGCACTCTTATTTGAATGAGACAGAAGACCAAGGTTTGACTACTTATGGTCATTAAAAGTCCCATGATAGTTTTCTCAAGATTAAAAATAGCAGCCCTGGAGGAGGAGGGTTTGACAATTTAATCTGAAGTAAATTGCATTCTTCCTGCCATGGTCCCCCTTGCAGCTTCTGTTGGGTATGGTTCTGCTGTTCTTCCATTTCTGGAACATGGTCGTATGTCACTAAATAGCAAAGATGTTGCACCCCAGAGGTGATTGTATTCCAGCAAAAAGTAAACAATCCCTTTGTACTGCCTGCATACCCGAACGAATGTTAGTTACAACTATTCCAAATCAACATCAAGAGATTCTGCAGAAGCAGAATATAGTCCTTGATCCACAGAGTACCGTGGAAAGCATGACGTAAATATATCTCAAAGCCAGGTTGTAAAATGCTCAGATATTTGTGGCAAACCAGAGGAATTCTCTGAAGCAGAATGAAATATAATTTCAGCACTCTGAAGGGATGGATGGAGGGATAGATAGATAGATAGATAGATAGATAGATAGATAGATAGATAGATAGATAGATAGATAGATAGATAGATAGTACTCTGTTGATGGGAAGGTTTCCCCAACATACTGTCATCTTACAGAATCACTCCAGAGAACCACTGGGTAGGTAGGTGGAGGGAAAATTTTTCATTGTTTGGAAAATGTGGGTTACAGCATACCAAAACAGAGGAGAGATGAAAAAGAAGAGGGGAATTCACATCAATAAAGGATGGGAATTGTTTTAACCTTCCTTAAGCAGTTTGCAGAACCAAAACTCTGTTTGGTCAGAATGATAGGGCAAGGGGTGGCTGCTCAAAGTAAAAGCTTCTTTCTTTTAAAGAAAATTAGTCTTTGGCTATAGCTCTGACTCATATGAAGCCAAATACAACAACCTTGAGCAGTTACCCCTTACTGTGTGGTAATAGGAATATGGGGCCCCCAGACAGAACTGAAATGAGGGAGGGATGAATCAAGGGGGACAGAGCCATCTTTGCCCTCAGATTTTGAGGGGTGCAGGGATGAAGAAGAGTAGATCAGGAGAAATTCCCTCCCTTTTTTACAATCAGATACTATATCAAAGCTTTAATACACAGCCAAAGGGATCCTTTTTAGGACTAATGATGGTCAAATCTCAACATGTTTTCAGTGTCAGTTCAACTTGAAAGAATCCTGCCAAAAGTCAGATACTTCAAACATAGGAAAAACTGCCATATTCCTTCAGGTCTCCCATCCTCCCTTTACTAAATTTTTTTCTCCAAACACCAAATCTGAGAGCCCTGACCTCAAAAAACACCTCACTCTAGGTAAGGTTCTTCTCATGCCAACTGGATTCAAAACTCAACCCTCCCCAACCCTCAAGGAAACTCAGCTTGTATATTCCAGTTTCATTTATTTTAGAGGTTACTTGCACTGCTGCTAAAGCTTAGGGGAGTTCTGTGCATTATTTACTTATCTCTTTGATCCATTGTTCCCAAGTCAGTAATTCTATTTCTTTCTGTTTTCAGCCTGAATTGTTTTACATCCCTTATTTTCTTAGTCATTTATTTTGGTTTTGTTTTTCCTCTTCAGTCATTGGAGGCGGGGGGGAACTTCAAATTTAAAATGTGTAATTATTGGGGTTTAGTAACATTAGGGAAAATGAGGAATGAAAGAGGTTTTGTATATTTAAAGTTTTCTTTCTCTGTGTTATAAATTGTTTTTCATACCCTGAGGCCAGTTGCCTAAATCACAAGGGCTAACACTCCCAATGAAAAAAAAAAAAACCTGGTGTGAGGCAAAGCACAGTTAAACGGTCAGAAAAATAATAATAATTTCCCTGGGTTTTTAGTTGCCAACAGGTGAAAACCTCTCCTTTACATCTCATTTGAACTGCAGAAGCTCGCCAGCTAATGCTAAATGAACAGCCAGCTAAATTGCTGACATGAAACACTTTAAAGAAGGAATTTTGGTCAAGTCATTTGTTCCTTTTGCATCTTTATCTTCAGTCTGACATGGTTTTAACCTTTGCTCCTAATCCCCGTGTCAGGTTCAGCATTAATCTCAAAAAGTAAAAGTATCAGTGCTGAGTTATTTTAAGAGAGGAATAAAATCTCTGATCTCTAAAGGTAATGGTGGCAAGATGCAGGGAAGAGGTTTCCCTGGAAAACCTCCTGAAGGACAGCAGGAACCAAGGAGGGGACCTGGGTATGCATCAAGCTTTAACGTGCCTTCTAACATTTCTTTAAGAACTCCATCAGGCTTGGAGAGCTTTGGAGAGCAGCTTCTTGTTTACTTATTCCTTTGTCTGAAGGCAGAAAACACTGTTCTGACACTTCAGAGGTTCTGAAGGTAGAAAAATATTCTTGGGCCAAATTCATCTCACCTAATTTAGACACTCAAATAAGGAGCCCAGTTGGTTCTGGCTTCCCTTTATAGTCAAGGGAGAGACAAAGATACCTCCAGAGGGAATTTATGCATGTTGGTGTTCTGCCATTCATCTCTTTAATCCTTTTTTCTTACTTTGCCTGAGTCTAAACTGCCCAGCCATACTCATTTCCTTGGATTTCTTGACATCTTTTTGTCCATCACATGTGACCAGTCATCTGGCACCGAAAGTGAAATCCCACCATGATCCACTGGTGTGCAAAGCGAATACACTGTTAGCCCAGGAAACTTATTGCCACAAGGTCTTGCTGAGGCCAGAAGCTTAGCAGGATTCAAAAAGGTATTAGATATATGTATCAGTAACAAAAATAGCCAGGTATAATAATCGAGATTAAAAAAATAAATATGACTTTTGAGAGAGCTATAAACCTACATTCTTCAGGGCTTATGTGAACTCCTGACTAATGAGGGTTTGGAGTAAATTTTGACCAGTGGAAAATCTCTGGGATTTATGTTTTAACTCACTTAGGCACTTTTGAAATCCCACCCCCTGAGCCTGCTGGACTTCTGATTGATCCAGGATGACATTTCCTGTAAGCATATGTTCCTAATCATCAAACAATGCACAAATTTGTTAAAAAAAAAAAAAAAAGTTCCTGGATAATTCAGGAAAAAACAAAACAAAACAAAACAAAAACCCACACCAAGAAAATAAAACTTTTCCCAATAAATAGTCACAAATAATTTGCTCAGCAGGGTTCCCTTCCTCAGTTCATATGCTTCGCATCTCCTGCCCCCAATGCCTTTATGCCTGCATAAAGAAAACCCTTGGCCCTTTGTCTACTCACACTAATAGTTCACATTTTTTTCAATTGGAATCAAAAACATCATAAATGCTTTGGAGGCTGGAGTGAAGGTGATGGGTGTACCTGGAAGAATTTCCATTCTATAGAATATAGAATTCAAAGCTAATTATGTTACAGGAAACTTTAACCATATTTCTTCAAATCTCCAATTAGGAGTATGGTCTAGTTTGGGATGCAGTTCGTTATATATGCTTTTAATGACTGTTGTACTCCAAGGAAGTGCAAAACTTAGTTCTTAATGTCTGTCATTTGGGAAGAAACCTTGAAGTACAGATACTCATCAGGGCATCGTGGTCATTCTCTAATTCTTTATTGCAGTGAAGGTGGGTCCCTTCAAACATTTCTTTTCAATACAACATGGATGGTAGAGAACCAGGGCCTCCCAGCAGGCAGCCAGATAGGCAGAAAGGTAGGTACTAAACTCACCCAGGATTAAAGGATGCAGAGGCTATAAAAAGAAGGTTATGCCAAAGAACTAAGCAGTACATGTACTTAAAGCACACAAAATCTCTCCTCACCTAGTGTAAATAGATGAGGTAATCATAAGTTAGAAAGGGAGAAGTCTCAGAAGTCTGAGAAGTCCTTTGTTCAGTTTCTCCTCTGTGCTTGGAAAGATCATAGTGCAATGCACCTTATATAAAGGTCACACTATAATACACCCTGAAACGTGTTACAATTATAGCATCCTGGTAGCTTCTAGTCAGTGCAGAATAATTGTTGTGAATTTTTATAGAAGTCTTTTGTGGGCTTTTTTTCACTTCTTCTTGATCTGTGCAGCTGACTCATGAAGCTGGAAGAGGAGACGAAGCAACTAATTGCTGCAAGAACTTACATCACCAAGCTCTTGGGCTAAGCACCCGAAGCTGCTTTCGTTTCACTGAAACCATGACACTGAAACTACTGTTCTGTTGTTCTGCAGAGCAGTGGCTGGATGTCCATTACAGAGACTGGAAACAAGCAAAGAGCAACAGCAATTGAAAGATAAAATTAACAGAAAGGCTCTTTGTGTTATACAGATGGTCTTTTTAAATTTACAAAATGTCTAAGAACTTTTTTTTTAAATGTCCAGTTAGTCTTTGCTGGCCTTTTATTGTCTTGGATTTGGTCTTTTCAATCAAATTTTATAGCTGCCAACACTGAAGAAAAGCTACCATCCATGACGTCCTTCTTTCAAATCCCAGCAATGATCCCAAAGAAATAATTAACTTCAGGGTTGGATCTTCCGAGATTACATATATTAACATCACTGCGTTGATATGTGCCTTGTGTACTTTCCCCAACCAGATGAGAAAGAAATGTTTACCTAATTGTGTAGCCTTCATTATCTTTCTCCTTTCCCATTTCACAGAACAGCAGCATCCAGATTTCATTCCTTCACATGCTGATGTGACTCTTTCAGATCAAGTTGGTGCCTACATGGTAGGAAAATCACCTAGGCAGTCTTGCTTGCCTATGTACTAAGAGGATTTCAGTCTGCAGAAGTCTCATGGCGACAGATCTGCAGATGGTACCATCCTTTGATTTTAAAGGAACACAGATGTGTCATTGACGCCAGTGAATTTATTTTAGCACATGATTAAGCGTGCTGTTGTGGAGCAGCAAGACAGGACCTTTCCGCCTTTCTAACAGAACATCTTAATCACACCTTTGCCTCCACTGGGCTCTTTCACCCGGTGTGTACATGCGCTGCTCCCAGTGGTGAAAGCTGAGTGCCAAAAATCCTCCATGAGTTTGTAGTCAAGTGAAGTTGTGAGGCAACCATTCACGGTTGGACACCTTCCACAGGGGTGCTATTTCTAGATAGTCAGCTTACTGCAAGGCTGGGAGCTGTGGGGATGTTGCAAAGCGGGAGACTTTTACAAATCCCAAAGATTAATCCAGGCTCTCTGGCATCAGCTCCTGGAGACTGTAAAGAGGTCTGAATTCCCACTGGGCTCTGAACACCCACTGGAGCACTAACACCTCTTGAAATGTTGCTCTCCCACAGCATTGCCTCTCCCATAGTCGGCTCAAATTGTGGAAAGGGAGTATTTCTGCTCAGAGAAGCAGAACTTGTACTACAAATTGCATCATAAGCACTCATTTTCACAGACAACATGCCTAACTGAACAGCACTGAACTGAATTTCTTAATTCCTCACCCATCCTGGCCCCCCACCCACTCAGCCAGATGAATCAGTTCTCTCTTGGCAGCCAGGGGGGAATCAGAGGTGACAATATGGTGAGAATGTGCTTCAGTGAAGATGCTGTTTTCTTTTCCACAAATCCTCTGTACCATTCCCTCCTCTTCTCTACATCAGGCTGTGTATGGGTAATAGGGGCCATTATTGATAAAAGCCAACCAGAAGTCTGAATATCATTATGAGAATTGGTTTGTTTATGTAAGGTTTTAACCATAGATTTGGACTTGCATATGGATTCTCTCATCCTGTGTCAAAAAGCATCCTATGTAGCTAAAGAATTAAAAGCTCATATGTCCCCTATTTTATTCTGGTTTGATTTATGATGCGCATTGTTTCCATTTTCTGTATACAACCTGTTAACTCACTCTAAGTAGGTTTAATGATAATACCTGATGAAAGCCAGGATGTGATGAAGCATTTGTTTAAAAAATTGCTGGGACCAGCCCACTTAGGATTAGATAATGTCAGGTGGGTAGACACTAGTTTGCTCTTCACTATATTATTTTAATTAAATAATACCAAAGTCACTGTGGGCAGCAACCAGGCACATTTAAATGTTACACACTGCAGTAAACATATATAGTTCAATAAATACTCTCTGTTGCCTTCCAATCCCAGTAGGGGCCTCGGCTAATATCCCACAAACCAATTGAAACCACTCTTCCCAAATTTAATATGTCTATCAATTCTCCATCATTGTCTTTGTCATGTTTATCATTAATTTTGCCAGCAGAACGTGATTACCTTTCCCTACAGCCAGAAACAGGGACAGCAGTTTCATCGGGGAACTGAAAAAGGCACCTGCATTCAGTCTGCATTCATGGCCATCATGATTCCTCACAGTGAACACACTTTTTCAGTTCTAAATATGTTTGGTTTGGTTTGTTTTTTTTTTTTTTAATGTGTGCCCTGTCCCAGTTTTCTTGCTTCAATATGCCAAAGATAGATTGTACTATGGTACAGGCATTGTTCAATAATCTGAGCAAAGGAGAGGGGAGAGACACAGTAACCTTAACAAAATAGTTGTAAATTCAGTTAAAATAAATGCTTTGTTTAATGTATTTCCCTATGATTAAAATCAAGGCATAGAATGAGTTATAAATGTAATGAAAAATGGTTGTGTTTGGTTTTTCAGTGTGGCAAAATTAAGGCACAATTCTGATAATCCACCTGTGAAAGATGAAGAGGAGGGCCAGAGCCAAGCTTCTGAAATCTGAACACCTTCCGATGTTGACCTGTTCAGCTGACCCATGGCTTTACAATGGGCTAGACCAGAAACCTCAGACCTGAGTTTCACCCCTCTTTCTAGACTTCATATTTCTCCTTTTTAACACATAAAAACTATAAATAATCCCATTACATTGCTGGAAATCTGACTTCATTTTCCTCCTTTTTCCTCTAGCTCTTTAAAAGAGGGACTGGATCATTTTGTGATCACTGAACACTTGTTTTACTATTCAGGCCTGGGCAGTTATAAAGGTAGAGCTTTCATGGTGTAATCTGGTATTTCCCTGGGGAAAGATGAAGGTACGTCTCCTGTTTGATGTAATATTGTACAGTTTGTTTGCACTTGTTATAGGAGAATTGGGACCTGATTCTTATTTCTCTTAGATTTGATTTCTCTGGTACCACCTGTGATACTTTTATCATGAAATATGAGCTATCTCTCATAACAGACCTGCTTATTGGATGTGACAGTTGCATAAAAAAGGTTAGATTTCTCCCAGGGATGAGGAAGAAAGACAGGAATTGCTACCAAAAAACCCCATGTCGGAGAAGGGATTTTGAAACCATAATTCATATGTGTCGAAGGGACTCAGGAATTATTTTTAAGCCAATTAATGAATCTTTTTAACAGGTGCCGAGAGCATCTCAGTGTGTTGAGTGGACAATGTGACACTTTATGCCACATCACCATTTTACATGAATACAAATAACATCAGAAATTACCATTGGCTGTAGAGTCTATCAGTGCCACCAGGCTGGGAAAGCCAGCTTGTCACTGGCAGAATAGGGACCGAAGCCTGAGAGCCAAGACCAAGCAGGCAGGGAGAGCCCTCCTGGATGCTATAGTCAGTGTAGCTCGTGTTGTTTTACACCACACAGCTTGGTGCCATCCAGTGTACCCTCCAGGTCTTCCTGCACCTTCCATGATGACAACCAAGAACCTTTCATTGCTTCCAACAGAAGTGGGCTCTGATCCCATTTGCACAAAAGGCAGCTGGTTGTTATAGGTGGACTGCTGGTCTGAACCGGTACGTCAAATCCCACGTTAACTTAAAAAACATTAAAATGATAACTTCATCTCGAGTTACTTTCCTATTCATCTATAGAATTTCTCAATTATGTATGACTAATTTTGCACAAAGTCATTATTTGGAGCAATTTGTCTAAGTATGAGAGGCAACACCTTCAACCTTCCTGGATGGTGGGTGGGGAAAATGTCATAATCAGTTCTGCTTTGGCATGAGTTATTAAGCGGTCACAGGAGTTCAAAGGAGAGAAATAATGAACAGGTAAGTCATTACATGCAAAAATTCTTCTTCTATATTATCAAAATACAAATTAATTACAGATAAGATCAGATGAATTTTCTTTAATGTCAGTTTTTTCCCAGAGATGGTAATGAAAGCATACAGTATGTGGGAGGAGAGGAGTGGAGATGTATGGAAGGGATGTTTTATTAATGTTGGCTTGATTTCACTGGGAAGACGTTGCCTGTGAAAGCAGCAAAGGAATCAGGAAAGGCTCTGGGACATGCAAATAAAATCATTTTTATTGCACTTAGTGTGCTAACTCATGCATGATCTCATTCAGACTCTTAAAGCAATCATAAAACTATCTCCATGCAACAATTACTCCATCAGCCAATGCAATCAGCAGGTAGGGCAGCTGGCAGCCTTTGCCACAGGATCCTCCTGAATTCATTAGCTTGTGGTCAGGATACCTTGACAAGGTTTCCATTCTTGATATTTAAGGGGACGACCGTAACTGAAGTGAACATGTGACTCATCATAATCAAGAAATGAAAGAGCCCACCCTTCTCCCCTCCCCCCTTTTACATGCAATACTAATATTCACATGACAACAAACATTTTCAAAATAATAGTCCTATATACTTAAGACTAATCAGAGCGGGCGCCATCCAACTTGCAAAGGTAGCAATTTTCCTTCATTAAAGCCAAATCAGGAGAGAGAACTTCAGGATTCCTTAGGGCTAATTACAAGGTGTTAATAATAACAATATAATGGCAGCAATTTTCTAGCTTTGCCCAAACCTATAATCTGCCCTGAGTGCCTTATAGGATTGTCTCTGAGTTTATATAAAGCCAAGTGTTAGCCCAAAAATGTTTTAAGTAATTTAATTTTTACATCATGTCTCTTTTCAGTCTGTTTGCATCGATGCGGTAATTGTTAGTGGAGAGCATTTTCGTTGGGGAAGAGGACAAGCAGCAGCATGACTGCTCAGAATAACCCTCTCCCATCTTCCCAGAGTGCACGCTGTACACCAGAAACACAAAATACCTAGGTCAGGCACCTCCGAGCCCAAGCCCAGCCTGCCCAGAGGGACCACAGCCACATTTCTTTGGCCCCTCCTGCCCACAGCGGAAGGGAGGGAGGGAGCTGATTATAAAAGAGCTGGAGACAAACAGCAAACAGACAAACGTACAAATTATTTTCACATCCACCTCCTAATTGCTTGCTAAAAACCCTCTAGGACTCCATGATCAAATGTAACATATTGCTGGAGTGGTGATGAGTCACTTGTCAAAAATTTTCAGCCTCAATAGCAAATCAACTGCCTGCGCAGTGAGGCATGCTCAAAATACAAGAGACGGAATTGTTGTGTAGCCTCTTCAGGGTGAATCTAGCAAGCTCTCCCCAGGAATAGTTCTCACCAACGTCTGGAGGGTTTTCAAGGTCAGGTCATAATCCTGAAAATCCTATAGCCTCACATGCACAAAGGTGAAAAGAAGAGGCAGCTTGATACAAGCACAAAGCAGAAATCTGAATCAAAAAAAGAATCTCTTGCCAAATTTTGAAATTGTCCCACTATTGATCTGGCTGCAGTTCTCAACCTTGTGGTGATCACTTGCCTTGACAATGTAATAAAGCACTGTAATGTAATTTTGAGAAAACTGGTTTCAGTCATAAACTGGAGACATCAGAGACTGTTCTAAAGGGGAAAAATGGTAATAATATATTTGTCTTTTTTTTTTTTTCCTGAGAAAATGTGTTTACCTACAGCATGTTAAATTTTACCCTGCAGCAAAATGATTTATGAACAAATTCTAAGCTTCTTCACAGCAGACAAGTTAATTCTCACTGGATTAAAAAAAAAAAAAAAAAAAAAAACCAAAACACAAAAACAAACCCAAACAAAAAACAGAGGAATTATGACAACACTGAAGAATGTTAACATGGTACATATTCTAATTGAATAAAAGACACCTTACAGAGCTACAGTGCAAGCCCTTATTCATCTCAAAGCTCCTTACACGCCAAGAAACTTCAAAAAAATGGTATTACAAATACTGGAGTCAAATTTCTATGAGTTGGGAAGCTTATCCACTTCAGACTTTCAAAACTTAACTGTGAAATCTCATACAAACAGTTTTGTCTAGAACATTTCTGGTACTTCTCAAATGACAAATAATGTTTGGTTTTCAGGTAATAACTGGAAGAAATGAGAAAATGAGCAAACTGAGTAGCCAGAGTCACCCATCATAAGGGATTTTTGCCCACAAAAGCAGGGAGGGAGGGAGGCATGAGAGAAATATGTAGGGCATGTGTATAGAAAATACCTTAATTTTTCCTCTTTCCAGACTCACCCCTATTTAGGAAAGGGGGAAAAACAGTCATAAGGTATTAGCACAGGGCTGGAGTCAAGTCAGAGTTCAAGTGGTGGTTCTTTGTCTATCTTAGAAGATAACCCCGAGAGAAACAAACAGCTCTTCATTTCTGTACTGTGTCTGACTCCTCTTTTCAAAAGCCTCACCAACATTTATTCAATAGTACTGCATGCTTTGATGTCTAGAGATGAAAAGTGGTTTTTGAGGTAAGAAATCACAGTTTAGTCCTGATCTAGAAGAAGCAGCGGCTACTAATGATGAGTAATTTAATCCCATATGAGTAATTTTTGTCTCTTTATGTGTTTGTTTTACAAGACACTTATCAGGTCAGATGGTGCTAAGTGAATAAATGAAGAGTATTTCTTGTGGATAAACTGAGTAAAAAATGACCTTTTTTTTTTTCTTCCCCACCTCCTCCCAGTTTACAATCATAAAGTTAGTAGAGAGTAGGAACCACTTTGCCCTACTTGTAGTCAGATGCAATCCCAGCACTAAGTAAACTGAACACTTCACACTTGTTCACTAAAGTAAATTTATTCTGATTTATCTCATATACTTGTCAAAAGCTGTGCCAAGATGTATACACAAACCATTTTCTTGGATTGTTTCAAGCTAATCATATTAACGTATTTGCTTTATTGGCTTTGGGGGGTTTCCAAGTGGAAATGATTGAAGTAGGGTCCAAAACCAGCTTTATTTCATTGCCAGTTCTGGTGCTAATGTGTGCTTCATTGGACTTCTACTGTCCATGTCAATGGCCCTGAACTTCCATATCAGGAGGCTTTCAGTCACCAATCATCATCAGTTTATTTCTGCAAAATGTTGTGCTTAATAAATCAATTATTTAGAATGTGAAAGAAAGTGTGACATTGAGTCTGAAAAAAATTAATGCTCATACATTGCAGTCAGAGAAGCTTGGGGGATTTGTGCAGGCTGAAAAAAAAAAAAGTTATCCACATAAATATAGAGGAAATGCTGCATGCAGTGAAACAACAAATTCAGCAGATCCCAGAGGAAGAAAAGATGGCATTAAAACCTGAGAAGTCCATACCACAAACATCTGTTTTATCAAAACCCTGAAGAAAGGAAATGGTAGCTAGAGAGGTTGTCCATCAAGGCAAAACTCACAACTTTGCTCATGTGCAAAAGCTAAGTAGAGGATAAACAAAAAATGCAAAATTTACCATGACAAAGATATTCTTTATTCTATTGCTCGAACACTTTCCAGCCATTTGAAAATCTGGGCTATTGGGCTTCCTTGGACTACTCCGAACCTTCCCAGAATCAGATGTGTTGCGATTTATGGAGTAGCAGAATGAGGCGGGCCAGGCGTACAGAGGCCATGCTTGGGGATGGAATACAGCTAAAAAACCCCTTAGCTTATTGGTGCAAGTCATGGCTTGTAGCAAACGCAGGTTTAATTATGGTGAAGCAGTGAAGGTGCAATTCAAATACAGAGTTAAGAAGGGCACAGATCTCTTGCTGGAGCACTGCTGAGGGTGGGAAAAACAAACAAGACATCAGTACAAAGACAGGCATCAATCTGAATAGACCAGAGACATTGAATAATACTGCTACCAAGCTTTTCTATACAATTTTTCTCTGCCAGATCTCCAGGTGCTTTGCGGAGGGTTTCAGTTATCATTAGCCCCGTTTTACAGTCAGTGTAGCTGTGATCCCATGCAGCGATGTTACTCAGCCCAGATTGCCCCCAGACCAGCAGCAGGATCCGGAACACGGCTCTTCTGGACCCAGATCAACACTCAGAGCTGCTTATACCGCTTTTCCCTGTGGGACCCTTTTTTTTAATATTTTGGGAAGATAGATTTACAGATACCACCAATTGTGTGCATCAAAAAGTGCTCAAATCCTGGAAAACAAAAGCAAACAAATGCAAACAAAACCACGCATGGATGATTTTTATAGAAAAATATTTCAGCCAGCTCCATATTTGTGGCTCTGCATCTCTGTGCTCTGGTTCCTGATATCTTACATGGAGAATGCTTCAGAGAAAGGCTTTTTAAACTGTATAAGTCACGAGCACATACATATATGCAAAATAATAGCAACAGTAATAAAAGGGTGAATTCGGTGACCTGTCCTTCCTTTGTCATTCCCTTTATTTGTGGCTCCCCTCTTTCTGCACATCAATTTTCGATTCTTTTCTCATGGAGGTGACCAAGATTAAAGGTTTACTGTGTCTGATTATTCAGGAAAGTCCCACTTTCTAAATCTGCTTCTAATTAAAAAGGGGCAGGAGGGGAGGAAGGGAAAAAACCCTCCTTACTGTACACACAGGCAGCCTAATCCATCCTGCTGACTTTCATAGGCATGAGCTTCTATCATAGTATTAATAAACTATTTTCTGAGATTTATGTTTCTTAACCCTCTTCACCCCAGAGATTTTTTTGGATGTGAGCTGTAGATGTCACTTCAAGAAAAGATGGGCATCTGACTTTAGCCTGGTCATCAGTTTATTTATGAGGGAGGGGGCCAGGAGTTCAACGCTTGTGTTCATAACAGGGCTAAGCAAACAGCTCCGATCCAGCTCTAAGCCATTCTAAATAGACGGAGGAGCTGGTAACCCAACTCCTGACCATTGCTCGAGTTCACATTTAGGTTGTGATTTTACTCCATTCCCAAATGTCACTTTATCCCTGCTTTTCAGGAGCTTATTTTCAAGGATTTATGAAATGTGAGATGACAAACCTGGTGCAATAATGTTGTGGAGATTTTGCCCTTAACTCACCCTAGAAAATACTCTGCATGAATGGTGTAGAGGTAACTTCCAAGAACAGTCTTATTTCCCCTAGGAAAAAGAAAATCTGAGTTGTGTGCCATTAAAATGAAAAACTCAAAGAGAGTGGTAGGGGACTGAGATGGGCATTAATCAGAACTGGTAAAGAAAAAATAAAATGCAAGATTTGTCTTGCCTGGGGAAAAAAAAAAAAAAAAAAAAAAAAAGACACAAAGATGGAAAAAGAAATTAACTTATAGGAGGACAGAACAGCTCTACCAAAATTTGCCTATGGGTTTCAAAGCAGACATTTGCCTTTACCATACAGATAGAAAAGTTCCCATTACTTCCTTTTTCTCTGTATTATCATTATTACTATTTGTTACTAATAATACAGAACACCTGAACTGCATGTACAGATTCTCCCAGCCACAGGAAAAAGGGTACTAATGGCTCTTCTGTGCAAAAACTGAACTTCTGATCAGGCTTAAGTCAAAAGAATTACTCTTCTCTATGTAACTTTATTTTGAAGAAGTATGGCTTGATGAAACTTTTAGAAAAGAGATATCCTATGAGAATGAAGCAGTTTCTGCCTCTAAATTCCCAGCTGCCCTCCCATAGTAGTTTTCCTATACACTGCCCATTTTAATTTCTGCAGCATGACTTCCATTTCCTGCGCTAGCAGTTGACCCAAGCAGAGGCTTCCAGAGAGAACAGAGGAGGTCCCCACATATGTGACTACTAACTGAGGAGAAAAATCAAATTCAAGGAAAGAGGCGGAAAGGGAAAAAAAATGTATTATTCTTTTCCAAAGTAATATTCTTTTCTCAACTCGTTTACAAAGGTAAATAACACAAAATAAAGCACAGTCACATAGCTGTCAAATCTAATGAAATTGGGGAAATTACAAGGAAAAGTTGATTGCAGCCACATTCCCAAGAGAACCCCATCTCACAGATTCTCAGTGTTTTCCATCAAGGCAGATATGTAACACCCAGCAGTGCTGTCCATCTGCAGGAAATCTCCTGCAAGGCACTGAGCACCAGCGAGGCTCTGGGTATCAAGCTGGGAGCTAATGAGAGCTCCTTCAATCCAGGTTTCTTTCTACACCTTCTCTGAATCTACCATCTGATTTAGGAGAGCACTTTTGAAAGAGTGGGAAGGGAGACCAGATGAGTATGACTTGCAGCCACCCTGTCCTGCAGCAGACCTATACAGTCCTCAGAACAAACTTGGCCTGTGAGCCCAAGAACTGTCCAGAAGAGCAAAAAGTAAATAGCGTTTGCTGTAACAGGCAGCAAAAAATTAAAATATCATCAAATATTGTGTCCTTCCTAGCAAATGGGGAAATAGAAAAAGGGGAAGAAGGTGGGGCTTCTGGCCCACTGGATATCTGCTTCCAGGGTACAGCAGAAAAGAAAAGATGATGCAAGTGTTCATACAGGTATGTGATCTTTGAGTAATAGCTCCTCTTCCTTACAGGCTGTAGCAGCAGAACACTTTCAGGAGTGCCAATATCTCAAATCTGGGGCAACAATTTTTTTTTTTTTTAATCAGTCATAATTACATATCAAAGGTCTCTTCTCTTCTTGGCTCTTGCTGTGCATGTATCATATGCATGTATCACTTTTTTCATAATTCATCTGCTTCTTTAAGTCTCGGATGCATTGCAGTAGTAGTAGCCACTGAGGGCAGTGAGTATGCCCATGCCCTGTGCCACCTGAAATACCTGCGGCTGCAATCAGGCAGGGGAACCTTCAGTTCTTGGAATTCCTTGTGGAGCTCCATGCTCAGAACACTGGATGGGAAAAATTATTAAAAAAATAAAAACTACTGTGAATTATCACTAGAGTCAACACATGGGAGCACAGAGTGCAAACATTGGGCTTGATTTCTTTCTGATTACATGACGGGAAAAAAAAGGAAAAAAACAATCATCAGTAAGAATGATACCCGTGTCTCCCTTTCACATGTAGTTCATAATCTGACACTTTGTTTGATGCTTTCCTTATGTACAGCAGGCATTGTCTCCTAGCACAGTTACAGGGTGAAAAAAAAATCTGCCAAAAATCCCTTTGCTATTACTTGAATGTTAATGTAGTAGTAGTACTGTGCAGCCTCTGAGGTCAAGGGGGTGAAGACATCAGCACAGAGGCATCAGAGTTGGTGGTTGCATTAAACAACATTGGACATGTTCATATAAAAAAAACCATTGGGATGTTTTCATGCCACATATGTTTGCATAAATATCTGTATATATTTATAACCCACCTCTTCTCATAAAGATACAAAGCTATCTCTCTGGTGATTTACGCTGTGTATCTATAATCTGCTGCAAAGTCAAAGCAACTGAACTGTGGTCTGTGGAACTACTCCAGATTTACACTACTGTAATAAAGATCAAAATCTGGCCCTGAATATTACCCTTCCTATTCACAAGCATATTTTTATGTTTCTCTTATCTTATGCCTTCTTACATTCCTGAAGAGTTTTCCTGCTAACATACTTGGACTACAAGATTTTCTCTAATCATCTGATCTTGGCCCTTTTTTAAGAGAAGTGAAAGCTGATAGCTGGGTTAAATTACAAAAATGACAATATTATATGATTAGCAGTATCAATATGTAAAAACCAATCTGAGTATCAACCACTGCTGAGCATCTAATTATATTCATGAAATCCTACAAAAGTTGCACTTCATTAAAATATTTTACTGTGAAACTAAAAAGGCAAATTATTCAGAGGATATGAGGAAAACAGTTCTATCTGCAAACTGCGCTTCCAGTAGTAGCATCAATCTGTGTTTGTGAGATGAATTTGGCATTATCCTTCAAAAATTAATAAAACCCCAAAATCTTAATGATCAATTATTTGTGCATAAAAATTACATCATAGGTGGGTGTGTTTGGGGATTTTTTTGGTGGGTTTTTATTTGCTTGGTTTTATTCAAGGTGATGCAGAGATGAGCTTGTTGATTCTTCAGGTGCCCTGTTAGGAAACATGATTTGGAAACTTTTTGCAATATTTTTTCCTTGAAATCTGAAAGATATCAATCACACAAACATGGTTCATAGAGGAGAAAAGGAATCAAAATAAAGATTTTAGATCTGCCCATTAGTAAACATAACTCTCTCTGTTATAGATGATATCCAAGCAATAGAAGTGACGTGCCCAAGACCCACAGGAAATTGGTTTCAGTGGCCGATTGAGATTGCAAGAGTTCCCAGAGCCTGTGCACTCATCCATTCCCTCACCCATTACACCATTTAATTTAATCTGAAAAAACACCTATTCATACTCTAATGTTATGTTATCAGATGTTAAACACACCTGATTTTTATAGTCCTTTGAAAAGTTCTAAGGAAAAATTCTGACAAATTAACTGCCCTTCGTTATTTGAGAATATTCTATTCTGTCTCAGCACAGGATGATCCTTACATTTCACTTTTGCATGCTGCCAATCTGTTCATATGTAAGTTAAATAATTGTGGAAATCTAGTTCCAGACATAGCCCCTTTCACCACCAACATCTTAGCCATAGCTTAACCTATGAAATTTTCTTCAGTGAGAGTGTTTATGCTTCCAGACACCTACTGTGAATGCCAGCTGGCTTTAGATGTAAAAATTACCAAAGAAGAAGAAATATAAAAGTTGCAAAAGCTTTTTTAAAGACACTTCCCCCCACCTGAATCCTAGTGAAAGATGTGTCATAAATACTAAATGAGTTTTTAAATACCTGACCTCGGGGATTCAGTTAAAAAAAAAAAAAAAAAAAAAAAAAAAAAAAGCAAGGGGAAGCAAGTTGATTAATACAGCTTGATATAGTTCCACGGCCAAAGTGGCTGGATCCTTACAGGCTAATGTTCTCAGAGACACAATGAAATAAAAATGTTATCTCTCTTTCAGCTGTAATCTCTGATCAGAACGTTTAATCAATTAGCATTGCTGTTGTCAAAACTTGCTCCCAACAAAGGATGAGAAAACCTGCCGGAGGGGGATCCCAACGGCTGGCCAATTCCATGCAGTAAGGTGGGAGACTCGTCCCTGCAAGAAACGTCATGTTTTACTAGGGTGCATCACTGACTTTTGTGTCGTGAGATGAGAACACTTATCTTACATCATTCATCTCAGAAGCACTAGCAGAATGTCAAATAACCCCAAAAGAAAAAAGCTTAATGCCAAGAATTGGAAGTGTCAGATTACACTAAAGAGGGTGTCTTTATTTTCCTCTTTCAGAAGGCAGGGAACTTGTGATCTTTGGAAAGTGGGCTGCTGCTGCTTTTTAAAAAAAAAAAAAAACAAAAAACAAAAAACAAAAAACAAAAAAAAAAAAAAAAAAAAAAAAAAAAAAAAAAAAAAAAAAAAA
>NW_020799117.1:10449553-10461033 GCF_003259725.1 Athene cunicularia | reverse complement strand
GTTCACATGTGAAGGCATTATTCAGGATTAAATAATACATAACATCACAATATATTATTTACTTCAGGAAACACAACATGATTAATGCAATCAGACACAATATGCTGCAGCACATAACAGAGCAGCTGAAAACTCAGGAGAAAGAAAAAATCCACAAAACCCCAAACCAAACCACTTCTGTTCTTGAAACAGGAAGGAAAAAGAAAATAATCAGACTTTCATGAAAGAAATCCAGGCACCAAGAAATCAAGAAGTGAAGAAAATAGTCATTCCATATTTTGTTTGCTATAGTCAGTAAATGTGACCCCGTTCAAATTTTTTTTTCCAGTTTCCTTAACTTCAGTTTAAAATTCTTTTTTTTTTTTTTTTTTCTCCAGTGAGGTTTATTATCTCTCTCATTAATCCAACCTTTGTGTTAGAAAGTTCTCTGAGGTCTGGGACAAGAACAGGATCTCATTGTGCTAAATACTGTACAAACATATAATGGCTAAAATAAACAGGCAGGGGATCAGGAGACAAAGGGTAGAAGGAAGAAAATACAATTGTTCCCATTTTATACATGGCAACCCCAGGCTCAGAGAGGTCATCAGACTTACTTAAAGCAAGGGACAATGTCCAGAGCTTAAAAATTTACCAACGTTTCCTGTGGGAGAGTACGCAACATTAACCACAAAATTACCTTTCCTTTTCACCTACCTATCTGCTTATGAATGCACAGCCTGCCATGAAATCCTTGATTTTCTCCTAAAATGCAGCATGGCTTTTTGTTTCTCTGGTCCTCCATCAAAACCCTTCTCAGAGACTTCTGCTTTGCAGCTCATAAGCCATCTGCAGAGCTTGCCCATCCTCTGCACTGTGCTGCTGTAGTAAATACCCTGGCTCCAAGATCTATACCCTTGATTTATCTGTACCACGGACATAGCTTCAATGTGGTGTCATCTTGGTACCTGTCCAGATGGGTGTATTAGCTACAATATTTCTTCACGAGAAATTCAAATGTAGGTCATGGTAAACAAATGCATTTGAATGGAGATCATTTGTTTGGGGGCAGAGAGGCTTTTGGTGGGTTTTCAGAAGACTTTGTATGGGGCTTCTCTGTAAAGGGTAGCTGTAGAAAATAGATCACCATTTTGGGACAAGGGAGAAAGTATCTTCTTGCCTTAAAACTGCCAAGTATCAGTTGGTACAGTGTAACCCCCAGAGCAAAGGAAAGACAAACCCAGGGATTGTTCTCATGTCAGAACTGCAGAGCAGCGAGATTTAATGTGTTGGTTTTTTTTAATGAGTTGCAGAAAGAAGTGGACAGTGAGGTGATGAAATTTCCTGAAGTGCTGACAGACTAAGACGTTCTTACTTAGTTATGGGAAATGCTGGAATACGCATGTTAATTGGTATGACTGTTTAGGGTTGTATTCAAGCGTGCAGCGTTCTTGGAAAGAACTGTATTGGTTTCATGTGCACCTTTTTGATGTGGTGTTCATTCCTGAGCCACGACTCCATCTCTTAAGGATTGGAAAAGACAAACAACCATGGCAAATGTGGCAACAGCAATGCCAGAGAGGCCCAGGCTGGATTAAGAGGGGTGTAAAGGGAGTTCTTATACTTGTAGGGGGTCCTAGGAAGAGCAAGAGCAGAGAAAGAGCCACCAGGAGCAGCAGGAGCAACATTCTCTGAACCCCTCACCAGAAGGAGATGACAGCTGTCGTGCTCCTCTTTACGTATAGCACCCACATTTCATGCTCAAAATCGCACGGACAGAGATCTACATTATTTCCTACCATCATATCACTCAACTCAGAAACTCTTACGTACTAAAAAAAAATTAATTAAAGACAGCAGTATATCTATCAGTCAGATGGAATGAAGTACTGGCACCACGCTCTTGGCTATTGCAGTGCAATGGCACAACTGGGACAGCTGGAGCTCCAGCTTGGATGTGAGAAACAGGGCAAGCTTGAGATATTATTAAATGAAAGATCAGCCACACAGTAGCATTCCCCAAACATACTTGAAAAGTGACAGACACGCAAAATTAACCAGAACATGATGGATTAATGCAGGCTGCAGAGAGTACAGTGGGGTCATTCAGCTGTTCAGAATGCTTCACAACAACGATTTGTGACAAGACTGGATGATTCCTGAAAAAAAAAATTGAAATGTCTAAAACCATAACCAAAAGGCTATGAGAAATGATGAAATTCACACCAGAAATGCACACTAGAAAAATGGTTGGCTTGGTTACTACTTATTTACTTTTTTTTTTTTTTTTTTTTTTTTTTTTGGTCAGGATTTTTTTATTTTAGGGTATTTTATTCATTCACAGTCCTCCAATTTCCTTGTAAATAATGCAAATAGTCAAAACAACTCCTTGAATTAAAGATATTTTTGTACCATTTGCAAATTGAAAGTTAGGATCTCTCAGACTAGCTGACAGTGCTAGAGGAAGCTTTTTCAGAGTGAGGAACCCAAAGCCGTGTTCAGGAGTGAATTGTACTCTAATTTTTGCAGATTTCTGGGAGAGAGTATGCCTCAAAATCCAGTGTGGTCCCATCCTCAGTTTATTTCAGGACTTAATCTGTGCAAATCTGAATTTACTGACATGTAACAAAGTTTGAAGGACTAAAGAAATAAACCGAATTAGAGTATTCCTGTTGTCAGATTTGACAATGGATTAATAAAAGATCCATAGTCAAACCTCAGTCCCATGCTTTACTCACTCCTCAGCCAAGAGACTGTTGTGTTAGAAGGGTGCAATAAGGACACGTTGTCCTAGACATTGTGTTTCCTAATATTTAGTTAAATTGACACATTTTTGTGGGTTAATAACCTCGCTTGTTTTCTGATGCTTACATTCAATTGCAAAAGCAGCTGAGAGGAAAAAAAAAATGCAAAGAAAGACTAGAATAAAAGCCAAGAAAACCTTCTGTGGAAGTGTAGGTGTTTGGACATGATAGCCTTTTGGCAACTTCAGATGTTGGTTGTTTTTTTGTTGGTTTTTTTTCCTAGGTGTTTAAAGAAAAGCAATTACCTCTGTGATGACACTTAATATGCCAAGATTCAGCCTTGAGCAATTTTTTATGGCTGTGTTATAAACTCCAGAAACTACAGAGTACACTGGATCCACTGAAAGATGTTTCAGTGTAGCAGTTCTGACAGGAAAACTGTGGTTACACTGGCATCTGAAAATTCTTGAAAAAAGACAAATAAGCAAGCAAAAAAACAGTGGTTTAAGGGGGTGGAAATGCTGCATCATTGGCTAGAGAGGTATAATAAATGGGCTGAGATTCTTTGCCTTTTTAAAGCTTATCTTTAACTTTTGAAGCAGATTTTACCCCCTTTGTGTTTGTTTCAGCAAACATGACCTTCACCAAAGGGATAAAGGAGGAAAAGCAGGGGATGCTGGTACAGTCAGAAAGGGCTGTGCCCTGAGGTTTGCAGACCCTGGGCAATAAATAGCTCCATACGCAGCAGCAGTTTATTCCTGTTCCCGTGCTCAGGGTAGGATCAGGGCTCTGACACCCAGTCCCCAGGTCTGCAGAATGGACACCTGATACCTTCTAGAGAAGACACTGACCACTGCGAGGCTGGACCCCAAATTAATTCTGGCTAAGAGGCCATTGGAAAAATACAAGTGGCTTGTGCTTCCTTAACTCCAGAGGTGTCTGGGACGGGTTTTGTTATCGGCACAAGCTTCTGGCCGAGGCGACACCCAGCAGCAGTCAGGACGGGACCTCTGGCAAAGCAGGAACGATGCAGACACAGACCCCTCCTCCTGCCACTTCTGCTTTCATGGACTACTGGTGCTTTGAGTGGGGTCTTAGTGTGGCTGTAAGGACAGCAATGGATTCCTCCTGTAAACTAGGCAAAACTCAGAATTAAACAATGTAAGATAACAAGGTCATTTCCTTTGTAATAGACGTATGGCATCAGGAGGTTTTTTTATATTAATGAATTAATTAACAGAAATAATAGTTCAAGAAGGTATATAGAAAAGCAAATAAATGTGCTAGGGCCTGCAGCATGTGAAATACTGGGGAGCTTTCCTGTATTCTAACACTTACCCCCTACTGGGCTGTAAACCAGAGAAGGGGAATCATTGTGCAAAATCAGGGTTAGAATAGAAATTCCTTCATCTGTCCGGTCATGACCCTGGCTTACCCATGTATGTTCCCTGTATGTCTTGATCAATATTTTCTCTGCTGTTTCAGTAACTGTAAACTGTCATTCTAAGAACCCACAAGTTATAACATTAAATAATGTTTTCAGATATGCTTATGTTGTTTATTCTAAGGATATGTCTAAATGTATCCTTCTAATTGCTTCATGGAAAAACAAGTTTACTTTATGGTTTGAGGGTGTAAGGCTGGGTATCATATTACTCCTGTATTTGTGTAAGAGTGACTATTCAAATGGCTGTGATAAGCTACAAGCCTGAAGAGCTACAATTAGATGTTTCCAGAAGCTTGTGCCCTGTCAGTCAGCACAAGGTGCTACAGATTTTCTAAAACTGCTACACTGAGCTACTTGGACATTTTCAAAATTTGTTAAAATAATGTCCCTTTTCCCAGCATCAAAGTATTGGATTTTGTGTTTGCTTGGGGTTTTTTTCCAAAACCTTTTGAATGTTTTAATCTCACTTTTTAATAAAAGTATGCTTAGAAATGTGTTGGAAAGTCATATTTGATACTTTAAAAAAAATTTAAAACACAGTGCATGTTAAATTGTGTCTTTGAATCCATCTCTGTAACAAAAGTGATGAAAAAAATCTTGTTTTTAAAGGAGAACAGACTCAATGAAGTGAACAGACATAGAGGTACTGACTGATTCTGGTTTTAAGAGAAATACCAAATTTTAAATTAAAACTTGGTTTTGGTATTTCCAGAATTTGAAAAAGGAAAAAGTAGCTCTCCTTCCTGAAACCAGGCAGCTTCATAAAGATGCTCTCCCAGCAGTGCAAATGAAGATGCTTATTCAAACTTGCAAACAAAATCCAGGAAGATCGTTTTGGCGGTTGGTATGAAGCCATTATGCAGGTGATTAACCCATTAATTTTCAAATGTGTACGTTGTCAAACATGACAAAACAAACGAGAGGAGGATGAAAGCAAAGTTACCAATTACGACGTTGCACGAAGGAGTCAGCCCAGATTTAAGTGACAGACCTTTCTTTTCCCTTTAGGTTAATATTGCTTAAATTGCACCGAGCAATTTGCCACATATGATGCAAGTTAAATACCACTCCTGCAAACTCCGTGGAGAATTCTGCTGGCTCAAAGCACTTACAGGTGGCAAGACTGAATCAACCAACTTCAATTGAAATGTATATTTGACTGGATATTGCATTTCCTTTGACTTAAAATGCAAATTGCAACTAACTTAGACAGATCTGGCTTTGGATGTGGGAAATGTGATTCAGAAGTCATTCGATCAAATGGAAGTCAGGGCTTCACAGCTTAGTTTCTGTTTCAACCACTGATTTATAAAACTAAGGGTAGACAATAATCTTTTTATGCTCTTCTCTTTGTGTTAACCAGCTTTTAATTTAAATCTATAATTTTAGGAATGATTTGAGATCTCAGCAGCAGAGATTCTCTTCTGTGTGGTTGCTATAAATACATGTATAGTGAGAGATGTACACACACATACTTTAAAAAAAAAAAAAAAGAAAAGAAAAAGATATTTGAGATCAGATCTCAAGGGTTTGTATGTTATTGTTTGATGAAGATATAATGTGAAGAATATAAAGAGAGTTTGTTTGGAGGTAACTAAAGAAACCCTGGCACTATCCATCTTTTAACTCATCAGTTATCATGAACATAGATAATAAAACAAACATTTTCAGAGAACGGCAAATGATTTTTAAGACATCACTCCAGAGATACCAAACACACATTACTCTTGATATCCAGAGTAAATTTTAGGGCTGAAAAAGCTGTTACCAACTTCTGGTGTTCCCCTTTAAACACAAGTATGTTTTTCCCATTGAATAGGTGATCAATTTTTTTTCAGATCTCCATTTTACCAGTCCAAAAACTTCAGTAGAACAACAGCCTAAAAACTATAAACATTTCTCTTACTAACACCTTACTTACTAACACCTGTACTCAAGAAAACAGAATTTCAATCATTGCTTTTTTTTTCTCTCATTTTCTGATTTTTTCTCCCATACTAAGCCATTCATTTTGCTTGGGTTGTGGAAGTCAAAAAGTTACTGTTATTTGAATTTTTTCTTTTTTCATTCCTGGCACCACAGAATTTGGGAGGTGGTAGTGGGGATTTTAATTATATAAGATAATTCTTTTAATTGGTTAACTTAATATCTCCCTGTTTATACTTTCTAACATTCTTGATTTCAAAAAAGAAATACGCTGTTTGTTTGTTTTACAAAATCCAAATTTGGCCTGAACAAGCCCATAGAAGAGCCAGTTAATAAAATTACTCAGTATTTATGCTTCTCCCTAAAGACTGCACAGAGCTAGCAGGAGAATACACACATGAAGGAGTGTCTGTCTCTCTCAAATCCAGCACTGGATGATCTCATGTTTCTCCTGACTTTTTATATTGTTGTTGGAAGCCTTTACCTAAAAAAAAAAAAAAAAAAAAAAAAAAAAAAAAAAAAAAAAAAAAAAAAAAGAGAGAGAGACAAGAGTTGATTTGCCTCTCTGATGGAGACACACACTCTGTGGTGGTTAGAAAATTCTGTTCTTCCCTCATCTCTATAGGTTCTGTGCTAGTGCCATCCTCCTGCCTGTGACAGTGGGCAACCTACACCATTCATATGCTGCATAAGAGCCAGCCTAGAGCCTAGTAGAAGGACTGAAGAAAAACTGTTGGAGTGAAAAGAAGTGGTAATGGATCTGAAGACTTGGAAGCAACCTTTCCACTCCTCATATTGTGAAGCCAGCCCTTCAGTGGAAGTTAGAGCAGCCTAGCACAGGCTATGAAACCAGGGTGCAATAAGGGCAGGAAAACAAACAGGACAGATGCTTCTCTTGGGAGCAGGAGGGAAGGCACTGAAGAGGCAAAATGGAAACTCACAGCCTCTCCTTTCACACCTGGGCAGTGCTCCAGCGTCTGCTGAATCAAGCCCAGGGCTGGAGGCAGTGTTTAAAGCCAGTGTGGGGGCAACAGAGGTGAGTGGGGAGACAGCCTGCTCCCTGTCCATGGGCTGCTTGGAAGAGATCCTGAGCACTAGGGAGAGAGGGTGAAACTGTCCTTCTCCGGGTGTGCTTCCAGCTCCTCATGCTGTTTCATCCCTCCTTTTCCCTTGCCCATCTTGTGGGCATGTAGCCAGACTGAGGAAAGCCGGCTGTAAAGCTGTGGCACACCTCTGCATGCAGGGCTGTGCTGCAGTTAAGGATGGTCAGAGCAGAACACGCACCAGTTATAGATCATTTCCAACAGCCTCCCGGGGTCACTGACAATGATTTGAGGGAAGGGGCAGCAGATGCCACTTTATACAAATGTTATTTCATGTGGGCATTTGCTACCTTAGTCTATTCTGCTTTTCTTCCCGTGCCAAGACCAATGCAAAACCAGGAATGAGCCCTTTGATTTCTTTAGGACCCTTTGGCCCATGCAGCACAAGCTATGCCTGCAGTGATGTTCTGTATTTGAATACAAGCACCAGTGGGAATGATGAAGGTAAATCAAGGACACCTATGCCCCGTGATTTGCTCTGTGCTGTTTGTAGCCTGCAGAAGCTGCTTTTCTTGGCATTCACCACCTTGAAAGAGAACACTTTGCATTTTGCTGCAAACTGATCTGCAGAAGGAAAACACATACACACACACACACTCCAAAATCTGATTTTACATGCTAGCCTTTTTGCTAGTAAAGAAAAGCAAAGGGATAATCACCAACAATAATGTTACACTTGCAATAAGTAGTTGCTATGGAGTAAAGCTTCCAGTGTTTCCCAGAAGGCATCAGCAACTTTCATATTTATTGAGTATAATCTGTCTTTTGCATTACCTCTTTGAATTCTACCACACCAATAATAACTCTAATCGTACCATTAGTAATTACCTCCAAGGTCTCCTGCCAGTTTCTCCTTTATTACTAAGTGGTAGATGTTCACAGCAAGGCATTTTCCCTCTTTTCCTGTAATCATGGATTTAATCTTGACCTATTTGAAACATGACCAAATAAATCAAAATCTTACTGAGTAAACTAAGAATTTAAACTTGTGAAAGATGTGTTTACACACAGAAAAAAAAAAAAATGTTTGATTTAAAGCACAAATGGAAGTGCAAAAGAGATAAATGATACTTTATCTTTCTGTTGTGTCTACGTTAGCACAGAGATGTGTTGCAAATCTAGCTAGTACTGGTCATGCTCCAGTAGATCTGGTGGGAATTTTGGATCATGCAAAGCCTTTGTTAACATATTAGACCTTGGGCTGATTAGGCCAGTTGTAGTTGAAGTGAAGTTAGGTCATAATGAGGTTGGCTCTGATGGACCTACACTGATAATGATGGAGAAGCAGAGCCAATAATATCACTGCAGACCAAGGCTGACTAAACTCTTCTGATTGCTGTTAGTTCAAGATTTATCCCACTGCAGTGTAGAAAACTGTTAACATAATTTTAAGATTATTTTCTTGGCATACATGGATCTGCCTTTCACTGGGCTTTCAAGAACAGCAGCCCCCTCCCTAGCCCTCTCCTTCCCCTGTGCAGCATATGGCTCTGGAATCCAAACTGCTACAGATCCAAGGGTTGCCCAGGCTGTTATCTGTTGTGGGCCAAATGAAAATTCATTACTCAGATACTCCTGCACGCTGGAGCTCTGGTTGCTGTCTAAGTCTCTGTGTTGTGGCTGAGAACCATCTGGAGTAAATCAAATGAAATAAAACCTCTATTAACTGAACCTTAAATATCCAGAGCTCACCATTATCACGGTCAAACACCCTGACATTGCAAAAATGTCTTTGCTTGATACAAATCTGTGTTTCCCACGTTTCTTCACCGTTGTCACTGCTGTTCAGGAAATCGAGACTGAGCTGGTTGCCTGCATCCTGAAATATTTTGAACCACATTGTTATGTAGCTCAGTTGTGGAAGCTGACCAATGCCAAGCCACAGACAGGATCAGGGTCCAGCTACAAACCAAATCTTTAAATACTGAGAGCATCTCTGAGCATAGTGGTCTTGTTAGCACCACTTTGAGGGGAAAAAAAAAAAAAAAAAAAAAAAAAAAAAAAAAAAAAACACCACACCACACAAAACCAACAATTGTTGAAAAAACAATTTGATTTGACTGTAGAGTAACTGAGATTTTTACAGATGAGGAACTGTGGGGAGCTACTGTCCAAGGAACTTTCCAGTGGAACCAACTGGGATTGTGCATTCAGAAGAAAATGTAGTCTTTTAATAAAAAGCACACAAAACCTGAGTCAGTCCATTACATGAGGCAAAAACCCATATAGCAGACTCTACTGTCCTGATGGCAAACCCTCTCTGAAAGTGCTCCCTCCTCACAATCTCTGTAAGCAGCCACCTTGAGCTAGACTGATTTTTTTTTTTTTTAACCTTACAGACTACAAATGAAGTTGTTTAAAATATATTTTGTAAGTGCACAGACAAAGATAGTGCTTACATGGAAACGATGGTTATTTTCCAGAGGGAAATTATGGAAATAAGACAGTGTGGGATATTTCTAAAGACCTTACATAAGTAGCAATACATGCGTGGCAAGAGGGAAAGCTACACTAACAGGGATGGGAGGACTGCAAACTGTATGAGTTAGTGATTCTTCACTGATTTCTGAGAGGCTGTGCAAAATGAAGCTGTAAAAAGTTGTTGCATGGATTTAATTTCATCATTTGCTAAATTAACATCCTTCCAACATCTGTTATATTCTAAAGTATGATTTGCTTTGCTTATTACAACCTTCCGTGCAAATACGTATATATACACAAATAAAAAATGTTGCCCTTCTTAAATAGACTTGGAGCTGATACAATCTACAGAGGAATTAGGAGCATCCAAATAAATTTCCCACCCCTGCCTGCCGGGACCCTGATGGCATTCTCTGCAGAGCTAATATCATCTCGAAATGCAATCAGAGTAATTGCGAACTCCGTGAAAGAGCCCTGAATGTAATTAAATAAAGGAAAGGAAAAAAATCCCTGTAACCTTGGAGGGCTGGCTGGAATCCGGAGTGGAATGTGCTCTCTCCGGCGCTCGCTGCCCACCCCACGCACATCCCGAGCCCCGGGTAAGAAAGCTCCGGCAATGAGCTGGACAGGGCTGGGTGTAAAAAGCACGTTTGGGCTGAGGGTTTTAGCTCTCTCCAGATTCCTGCGGGGAACCCCGTGGGTTTGGCAGCAGCCAGCTGTGAGCTCACACCCAGCACGACCGGCCAAGGACGGCAGGCGCGACACGCGAGGGCTCCGGCGCAGCGCCACGCGTGGGGGAGCGCGGCGGGTCGGCTGCTGCGGCCACCCGGGAGGGCTGAGCTGAAATCGCTGCTCTCTGAGGCACAGGGTTGGGTCCCGCCGAAAGCATCTCTTGTCTCAGTCATCAGGC
Organism: Athene cunicularia; assembly: GCF_003259725.1. Classification (NCBI taxonomy): domain Eukaryota; kingdom Metazoa; phylum Chordata; class Aves; order Strigiformes; family Strigidae; genus Athene; species Athene cunicularia. Next base: position 10,450,503 of record NW_020799117.1, on the reverse strand, counting down.
AGAACTAAAACTAGACTCAGAACAGCTTTATTAGATTGGATTGCATGGATCAATCCCCGCCTTCATTCTGCCAAATAAAAATTTTTAAAAGTCCTAAATCCCATTTCAATATTTTTTCTTTAAAAAAAAAAAAAAAAAAGTTGATGAAAATTTTTCTTTAAAGAAATTGTCCTTGAGAAGTAAAGAAATCATCCAGATGATCTCACAGAGTCGGGCACACTCACAATCAATTTGTACCAAATCTAAGTCTGTAACCCAAAAGCGGTTTATTTATTGGTTTATTCTATCAGCCTGGATAATCAGAAGGAGATGGGCAGTTACGGGAGACAAACGGCACGATCGCAAAGCTGCGATCATTCAGGGGGCTCGGGATAGATTTGGAAAATAAAGACGGGGCGCTGAGTGGGAAAAAAAAATAACTGACAGCAGATAATTGTAATTCGGGAACTGCATCAAGCGTGGGACACATCTCCACACTGCGCATATACTGCATAAATAATAGGATTTTTATAGGAGCTCCGTCTGAACACAGAATAATTAAGTATATTTCCCATCTCCCACCTCCTCTATATTTTCTAGATTGGTGAAGGGAAACAGGCAAAGCATCGAAAACGAATGTATAAGAAAACTGACAAATAAAAGTAAAATGCGCATATAAAAATGAACCCAGCTGCTTGTTCATTTAGGGAGATGGGCGTGCGTAGGCAGTCTCTGGGAATAATCGGGTGCTTGAATCTAAGTGCAGGAGCTCTTAGTTTATAACTCTCCACACATAATTTTCCGCACTGGGGTGAATCATTTTCATGTATTCATAACCCAGACAAGCAGGAAGGTGTGTGCAATAATTAAAATTCACTGCAGCAAGTTCGATGGAAACCGTTTGCAAGCGGAAAGACAGAGCCCAGGGAGAAAAAAAAAAAAAAAAAAAAAAAAAAAAAAAAAAAAAAAAA
>NW_020799117.1:10446910-10449503 GCF_003259725.1 Athene cunicularia | reverse complement strand
GTGGGGCTGGGAAACAGCCCGAGGGAGGGGCTGCCCCGAGAGCCGGGCGGTTCCCGCCGAACCCCGACGACGAGCCCCCGGTACCACCCTCCCCGGGAGCGGGGTCTCACCGGGGACACGAAGGGGGAGCCCGACGCAGGGGAAAGCCCCCGGACTCACGTCGGTTCCCCGAGCCGGGAGAATTCCCTGCTGGTCTGAGGCTGGGCGGACGCTCTGAGATCCTGGGTAGGGGGAAAGTCTTAATTCCTAGAAATTTCTCCAAACCTCGTCTCGGCGAGTTTTCCATCCCGGCATTCAGTGCCGTGTGGGGCTTCATTCTCCTATGTTTAACTCATAGGAGGAGGATGAAGGAGGGGAGGGGTAAGGGAGGAGAGAAACCTCCGAGTTCAGACTTTAGACAGAAAATGCCCCAACCTCGAGATGGGCAAACGCCATGAGCAAACCCTGCCACACTTTGCTATCTCAGGCGCCCCTCTGGCACCCAAAAGCCACCCGAACCACGCTGGATGTCACAACTTCTGCTCCGTGCTTCTTAGGGTCAAGAGAAGCTTATCCCTTGGTCCCTCTCCTTCCTCCAGCCTCCCAAAGGATAGCAGCACAGAGGAGCCACCCCAAGCCCACGGGGACAGTGTGGGAGCTTGCACACCCAGGCCACAGCCAGGCACCCAGGGAGAGAACCTGCACCCAAGGGATGTGATCAGTGTCACTGTGACCTGCCTTCCTGCGAGCTCTCCTTCTCCAGGCGCCCTTCCAGCGGGCATTGACTTTGGGAGCACGGTATAATTATCTATAGCATTTTCAGTAGCCCCACAATGGCTTTCCACGGGCAGTGCATTGTTCTTGACACACATGCATTGTTCCTGCATGTCCATCAATTCTCATTTACTTGTCATGGTGCAGAAAGCATGGAAAAGGGGAAGGAAGGGGAGGGGGGAAAGAAGAGGGACAAACTCAACCCCACTGCAGCCACAGAGCTTGCAAGGCTGGGTCTGGCTGACTGCAGTCCTGTATCTCTCTGCAACTGTCTCCCAGCAGAGAGGAGCTCTGTGGGGAAGTAGCAGCAAGAGCAACTGGAGAGGCATCATCTTATGCGATCGACTACTGTTTTCACATCTGAAGAGAAGCCTGAATCAGGGCCCTGTTGCCTGAAGTGTTGCAGGCTGCCTCACAAAGTTTAGCTGGGCTGAGGCAGTGAAAGGCATCACTTCTCTCTGCAGATCTTTGCTTTTCTTTAATCCTTAACCCATCGAGGTCTGCAGTAACACTGCTTAGCAGTAACTAATGAGTGTGCAAACCCTACAATTAGCCCCACTGATGAGTGGGGTTTTGTAACATGGCCTCTCGTACATGTCCTCCCACACAACAATCACATGCCCCAGTCCCAGTTTGCACCAGGCAAGATGCTGTCAGGGTTGGCCTGACTCAGGCACTTGTTGGCTGACCAGGGGGTTTGATGACCAGGGCTGTAACCGATCAGGGGGACCCCTGGGCCCAGCACAGGCTACTCAATACAGCCTCGAGGTGCTCTCTGGCCTGGCCCGGGCAGAGGAGCATGGCCCAAAGAAAATCCACAGCAGACCAGTTCTCCCAGAATCAGCTCCCAAACTGTCCTCTAGGAAAAGGTATAGAGACCCAGGCTACAGGGGGAGTGGCAAGTCATGATTTGTGTTAGCAGGACTGGGGACTTCCAAGTCTGATACATGGGCCATCGGGGAAGTCAGAAGTCCAAATCGAGCACAAGATGAGCTAGTGAAATCCTGCATATTTTGTGGAAGGAATATAACCAAAACTGCAGGGACCAGAGTCCTGCAGCCACCCAGGACTGAGCATGCAGCTTTGTCTGAGCCGTGCCTGAAGTCAGGGCTTGGGGCAAGAAGCTGTGCCACACAACCCCCGACCTGGGCAGATGCACAGCTGCCTTCCCAGAGTATTTTAGCTTTAGAGCCTCAGTTATAAATTATAACACCAAACCGGCTCCCAAATTCTGCGTTTCTTGGACGTTGTGTTTTTTTTAAACAAAGCAAAACCAAAAAACCCCCACAAAACCCTAAAAAACCCAACACACAACAGAGAAAGTTGTGGGCACAGCATGAAATAACGCCCGGCATAAGATTAAAATAATTATGAAAAGAACAATACATATTTGCTTTTATCCACGCAGTAATTAGAAACACTTTTTAAAGGATACTCCTTATTCATACTACTGGTAGGAAGTCAAAAAGTGACAGAATCCCTTTCATAGTACTGGTTTGATATGCCTCTTAATTAAGGGCTGCATGCCCCTAATTTATTAAAGCTCATCTATTCATCACGTGTGTAATTGACGCTGGAAAAAATAATAATTACAGATCTCTGCAGAGTGGTTTTGCCCGACTTCGGTCCTGCTGCCGGGGAAATGCCAACCAAAAGCCCCTTTTCGGACGAAAAATGAGCGGCGCAGAACAAGCGCCCGCGTTTCTCCGCCAGGGTGTTTCTCTGACCAGGGGTCCAGCATCCCGCACCCCCTACCCCTCTGTTCTCGGAAAAACACCTCGGGTTTGGGGACAGGGCCGGGGCCGGGCAGACCCCGGGCCGGGAGGGCGGCGAGGCTGGG
>NW_020799117.1:10440653-10446860 GCF_003259725.1 Athene cunicularia | reverse complement strand
GAGCCCCGGCCCCCGAGCTGAGCTGCCCCCGGGGCGCCGAGATGAACTGGAGCACCCTAGATATATGCCTGTATATTTTATATATGTACTTATACCTACGCGTGTGTGATATTTCTTCATATATATATTTATACAGTTCTACATTTATATATATTATTATACGTGTCTATACAAATATATAGTACTTTTAAAACCACGGAGAGATCAGGGACTACCGCGGACGGGCTCCTTTTCCCGACACATGGCTCTCCGGTTGCCAGTTCGTCCACTTATGTTATCCCGTTGCAACGAGAACTGGAAATTCTCCTTGTTTCCTCCTCCCTTACACCAGACGTTGCAGAGCAATCCCTTAAACTCGGGAATTGTCCCTTCCAGCCTTGCGCTCTTTCTGCGCACTGGCTGCCGCCGCGGTCCCTCCTGGCAGGGGGTTTATTTCTCCCCCCCTCGCTGCACGCAGCCTGTCAAAGTTCCCCGAGCTGGGCCTGACCCTTTCAGCCCCTGCGATCTCTCCCGACCCCGTCCCCACAGCCTTAGGGACACGCGGTCCGGAGGTGACAGGTCGCTTCTTAAACCCCGTTTAAGCCGCGCTGCTGTGTCTGCTCTGAACTGCATTTCGCTTTCGGTGAGATCTCTTTTACAAAAAGGAAAAAAAAAAATCAATTGCTTTAAAAAAAAAAATAGCCTCCAAACTACCTTCAGGAAAGGGTGAAAAGCGTAGCCGGGCAGCTCTAGGCTTTCCACCTTCCCGTCACCAAGAGCCTTGGCGGCTGTACACCTGTATTAGCAGATCGATACGCTCTCCTCCACACATCCCTAACTTGCCTGATGTAAATTAAATGCTCTGCTTTATTTAAATTAGTGACTTTACAGACGCGAACTGTTGAGCCGGGCAGTCTTGCAGGATTTGCTCTTATAACCTAATATTGCAAGAAGGAAGTTTAGTGCTATCACAGTTTATTTTTTTAATTTATTTTTTTTTTTCCTTTGGACAATCGTTTCGTTTGGGCTTTCGACCGCTTCCTTTCCTTTGCGATTACCTCGAATTAATTTGATTTCTAACTTGCTGGGAGAAGTGCCGGGAGGAAAGCAGCTCACCCATGTCACTCCCTGCGCAGCTTCTGTTTGCGATTTTCATGTACTCTTACGTATCCCGGAAAAGCGTGAAAAGAGGAGTACCCGAACCCCCTTCTCTAAAGCTGCCCTAAACCCCAGATTTAGACAAGGCCTAATCTTCTCCCGATACCAGTTTTTTCCCCCCTTTGAAAATCCTCCTCTTCATTAAAATTGGCGTTTCGTGAGATCTGCAAAATAGCTTTGTAAAGAACTTCAATAGCTCGAGAGTTCAGGTCCGGTGATTTCAGCGGGATTTGGGGAGAAAAATGATGATCGGGGAAGGGAATGTCCTTCGGCCTCGATCATTTTCCTGATTACCCACCTCCCGGTGCTCGGCCCCCTCGGAGCTGGTGCGACAGCAAGCGGCAATGACCGGTTCTCCCGCAAAAAGCCCGTCTGTCCGTGGAGGGTTTTAACATTAGAAGCAACTCCTCGATTTATTGTTATTAATGTGACGGGTGGGATGAACGGGGGAAGAGCTGTAAAAGTCAGGTTTGTTTGAGTAACATGGAAAGGGAAACGTCTCCAAGTGATGATTTTTGGCCGACGTTGGCCAGAAAACAGAGGATAAACAGAAATAAAATAGCGAAACAAACCACTGCAGCAAGTGCCTGAGGACTGGCAGGGCACAAACGCAGTTACAGGGTCTGCAGTGGCGACTGTCCCTGCTGCTTATCAGAGTCTGGCAGTCGCTTGGGGGATGGGGAGGGAAGAAGTCCGCGAACGCTTGGGTGTATTCCGGGGGAAATATTTTTCCGGGATTTAATTAAAAACCATGTTTTTGCGGTTTCCCCTGTGCGTAGCAGAAGTCGGGATGGGTCGGGCTAAGCTGACAGCCGGGAAGGCCCTGGGAAGGGGAAGGGGGGGCGAATCCCTGGAGTGACCGGTCGCCCTTGTGAACCCCATCCCTCCTAGTAGGACCCCCCCCTTAGGTGGGTCTTCAGAGAGCTCCACTTTAAGAAGCAGATTGCCTTTGAAAGACGGAGTGAGATAGTGGGGTGATCGGTAGTGAATTTAGGGTCCATTTAGTGTAGTTTGAATTTAGAGCAGTTTTAGGAGTGAACCAACTGTCACGGTGAGCTCTTTAATAATTAAAATGCCCTTATATGATCATAAGATGGTATTTGACAAGTCTCAGAGGGCTTTATTTTTCACTTCAGTGTCTAGAAGAATAGTAAGAAGAGAAGTTTAACTTTTTTTTTGCTATAGTTTTTCTCTCCCATCCCTTTCTGAACTTTTGAACACTTTCCTCGTGGGATTTTTTAAGTGCATGATATGCAGTTAAATAGCCTCGTGGTCCAGTTTATTATTAAAAATAAAGAGGACAGTGAAAGGGGTACAGAAAACAAGACATGCAAGTACTGACAAGAGTTTGAACTAGACTCTACAGCATGTACAAAATTCAGCAGCCTCTTCAGAGCAGCCTGTGTGTCACTTTCTGCATCAAGCTGGGGAGCCAGGGTGGCTTGTAATATGCTCCAGGAGTGATCAAAACACAGCCAAATTGCTAAGCTTTTGAAGTCAGCTGCATGCTTTTTAATCATTCATTAGATTGCAAAATTATTAGTGAAATGCAAAATGAATCTAAAGACAAGTCAGCCATGTGCCATCCTGGGCACGGGTGCCTAACCTGGTTGGGGTTATAAGGCAAGCACAAAAGGCAGTAGATTTCCTTACTTGTATTGGGTACAGATGCTGCAGCTTTGTGGGTTTCTTTTTTTTAATTGGCAAATGTCATAAAAGCTAAATGTTGAATGAAAAGTGTGCTGCTTTCTTGTTTTTTCTGATACTTGAAAAACAGAAAATACTCCTTAGAGTTATTAAGCATAGGAAAAACGCTCTCAAAGAAGAAATAGCAAGAAAAATTCCCAGTTATCTAAACCATAAAAATTATCAGACACACTTCTTCAGCTGTCAGAAAAAAAGATAGGGTTGACTTGTTACTTTTGGTGGAGAAATTCTGGAGCGGGACTGTGCTGGGCTTGGTTCTTATACCACTGTCCTTTTATGAATCTTTTGCTTTTGCATATATGTTTGTTCTGTGCTTTGCTGGAGTTACTCCTCCAGTTCTGCAGCTAACAAGACAGCTATTTTGTGTGCTCTAGACCCCTCTGATATGATTCCTAAAGCCATCTTCTGCGTGTGTATTTGCAAATCCTTTGTGCCCTGTTTGCCTACAAACTGTCCTTTCCAAATCAGAGGCAAAATTCTGCTTCCCAGGCCATCTGCCAAAGTCCTGTGAATATAAGTTGGGCCAGAAAAATATTTTCAGAGCCACTTGCAAAAGAGTCCCGTTTTGAGGGTATCACCTAGCAAGATGCTCCCTTCCCACCCCAGCCTTCTCAAGTGCAGCATCTCTCCAGAGCACCCAGGTCTCCCTGCTTTTGTGATAACCGGCCTTTCCCTTCCTTGCAGGACACCTGAGCCCCACTGCCTGCACCCTGAGGAAGCACAAGACGAATAGGAAGCCCCGAACCCCGTTCACCACTTCCCAGCTGCTGGCTCTGGAGCGCAAGTTCCGCCAGAAGCAGTATCTGTCCATCGCCGAGAGAGCCGAATTCTCCAGCTCCCTCAACCTCACAGAGACCCAGGTCAAAATCTGGTTCCAGAATCGGAGGGCCAAGGCCAAGAGACTGCAGGAGGCTGAACTAGAGAAGCTCAAAATGGCAGCGAAGCCCATGTTGCCGTCGGGGTTCAGCCTCCCTTTCCCCATCAACTCTCCCATCCAGGCTGCCTCACTGTATGGAACTTCCTACCCCTTTCACAGACCTGTCCTTCCTATCCCGCCTGTTGGACTCTATGCTACTCCCGTTGGATATAGCATGTACCACTTATCCTAAGAAGATCAGAAAGACAAAGTGACAGTGAGAGAGACTTCCTGGTGGATTGTGTCCAACCCTGAGAAGGCAGTACCCCAACCAGTACTGGCCGTTCTTTCTGCACACTTCTATCCGCCATCCTGAGCGTACAGGAGTTTGCGTTAGCAAAGCAAGTCATCCTGTATGCTATGGGTTGGGTGTCTTCTGAGAGTGCTCTGAGCGCTCAGAGTCTGATCCTCAAAGAAAAAAAGTAAAAACAAACAAGCAAAAAGCAAAAAAGAAAAAACATTTGAGCAAATGTAAGGGTTTTATACAGTGCACATAAAACCAGAATAAAAAAGAACGGGTGAAAAAGCAATCCCATCTTCTGGAGGCAGAGATTTCCCGATGCCTTCCTGATGGGGCCAAACACATGTTTAAAGTAAGAAGGGTGCATGCCCTAAACCCGCGCTCTGAGTCGCCATTGCTTAATATGAGGGCAGGGGGGAGGGAAATAAAAAGGTATAATCAAAGTTTTGTTGTTTGGGTTTTTTGTTTTTTGTGTTGTTTTGGCTTTTTTTTAAGAAAGCAGAGCCCTTAGCTAGAGACACTGTGTAAATAGAAACTAGACCCAGTAGAGTCTGAGTGAAGTTCAGAGCCAGCAAATTCCTGCATTTCTGGGGGTAGGGAAAATTTTTGCATCCCAAACCTTGACAGATGTTTGCAACAAAATGAGCATCAGGGCCCCTAAATGTAGAGCACAGCTTTATCCACCATTGGCTCCTGTAATGCCTTTATCTGTATAAATAGCTTCAGCGTTTGTAAAGCACTGTGAGGGGAGGTAAAGTGCAAGGGAGGGTTATTAGGCAGTCTGGTCTTTATCTCTTCCTATTGGCATGCTTAGAAATTTTTGGCTACAGCCAGGTAATCTTGGCTCTGCAATGCTCTTTGAAAACCGGGAGAGAGGGAAGGAAGCTTTCTGGGGAAACAAGACGTGGGTTGTTTCCACAGTGGTGGTGAGCAAAGGATTGTTGAACACTTCTGGGAGATGTTTGGGGTTTTTTATTAGTATCTGCAACAGTCTGTATTAAATAGAAGAACCCTCTGAGTTTTCCTCTCCTTCCCTTGCTAAGGATGCCAATACAAGTGACTCATGCTCCAAGGCCTTGAGAGATCCAGGTATATCACAAACAAACAACCCTACTAGGAGGACGGTGGGGTGCCAAGAGACTGCATAACCTGTCTGTCCCCGTGGGAGCTCCCCAAGTGCTGGCAATATCTTCCCCAGGCTTCTCCTTGTATCTATTGTATTATGTGTATTATTCTTGCTAAACTTTGTGAGAAAGTTATTCCAAAGGCTGTGGATCACTGAAGGCAGAGCTTCTCCTGGATTTATTTTCTTAGCATGTTGTTGTGGAAGAATTTAAAAAAAAAAAAAAAAAAAAAAAAAAAAAAAAAAAAAAAGCAAACAAAAAAGCAGAAAAACGAAAAGAAAAAAAAAGCCACAAGGTTTTGCTGGTTTTGGTTTGTTTTGACCCAGGCACTGTTGCCACCTGGGACCCACTATAGATGAACTTCCCTTCTCCCTTCCCTTACCCCCAATCTTCCATTATAGGAAAGTCCCTTTGAAAGGGATGCCTTGTACAATTTTATATATTTTATTGAAGATTTATTATTTCTTATCTCTTATTTCGAATTAAATTAAAAAAGAAAAAACATGTTTAATCGCGTGTGGGTCTGTGAGTGTTTGGAGTTCTTTAAAAAGTAATTTCTCTCCGTGTGTGTTTTGCACTGCTGGGTCAAGTTCAAAGGAATGTTTGGGTTGCCTTTATGATTATTTCCCCTTTCTGAATCTGAATTAAAGCCAAATTTGCAGCACATGAAGGTGAATTGCAAGTCAACAATTCAAAGTCGAAAGCCAAACCTTTTATGAGGTTTCCTTGTTTTTAACAACCGCTTTTAGGCGCCTCTGTTCTTTACAACATCATACTCTGGTGATGTTTCCATCACTTTTCTTAGCTCGTGTGCCTTTCTCTGGTGCTCGGGACTCTCCCTCCGACTTGCCTTTCCATTGACCTCAAATCTGTGCTTTAGTGGGAGACTAGTCTTGACCTCTGTGGTAGTTGGGGGTAATTTTGTCCAGGTAAGACCTGGCAGGGACCCTGCAATACTTCAGTACACTTGTATCTCAGGGCTCCCATATGTCGTCAGCCTTCCCAGAGTTTTTGGGGCAGCCTCCCTCAAGGGTCATGCTCCTGTGCTGCCAGGAGAAGAGATGCTGGACTCTCCCCTGTGC
>NW_020799117.1:10433601-10439088 GCF_003259725.1 Athene cunicularia | reverse complement strand
CCCCTTTCTGGTGAGGGAAGCTTGGATTTGCTCAGATAAGAGGGGTGGACAGGAGGTCAGGGGTAGTTTGCCATGTTACACCCAAGGCCCATGCTGGCCCAATGTAAATTTTGTTATAGGAGGCTTATTCGGATTAGGAGTGACCTTTGGGATCCCAGTTGAAGAAGAAAGTGTATTTGCCTCTGTGGAAAGAGCCGGGCGATTTAACCCGGCCACGCTCCCAGTTTGTGCAGGGGAGAGCTGTCCTCCGCTCCGGCCTTGCAGCTCTCCCGGCGGGCAGAGTCCCCCCAGCACCATCCCCGCCCGACCTCCGGACCGGGAAAGCGGCGCCCAGCACCCTGCCAGATCGGGCCTTTGCTGTGCGAGGAGGAAAAGGGCGGGGTGGGGTGGATGGGACACACACACAGGACCCACTTTCCGAGCTGGGCTATGAGGAGGGGGCTGCAGGCAAGTTAGCAGCTCAGGGAACTTCGGGCATTGTGGATCCTGCTCTGCTCACGGGGGGGCAATTCTTCAGAAGGAGGGAGCCCGAGAAAAAAGCAACCTACCCTGTTAACTTTCCCGCTTCACAACTGTAGGGAACAAAGCTGGGGGAATCTAATCTCCATGCAGACTTTTCAAATTAGCATTTACTGCCGCATAAAAACCGGAGACAACTGCTTCTTTCTCGGGCTCCCTCCTTCTGAAGTATTGCCCCCCCTAAGTCCAAGGCGGGGTGAAGCCCCCCTCACCCCTATCCTTCCCCGTCCGATTGTCCCGAGTGCTTTCTTAGCTGGGCTGGGCCGGTTATAAATAAACCAGCGGTATTTTTTAACCTTCAGTATAAATCAGCTGTGTCAGGGATTACAGCTAAATCTTTTCGCTGGAAATTATTTGAGCGCAGGAGCTTTGTGTGTGTTATGATAGATCCTTAAATGGATACAGATTTATTGCAGAACACAAGGGTGTTGAAGGAAAAGCTTCCAAATCTCGGTTACAACCTCTGCTATGGGAAAGGCAGGACGGATCCGTGACACCTTCCCCGAGCTTGCGGATGGCATGACAATTCACCCTGCGCCCATTATTAACTTGTTCCAATTAAAACCTTCAGAAAGGCCGAGTTAATTGAGTATTATATTTTATTAGGAGGGAGGTGTCAAGCTTTACTCATGAGACTTCATCATCGGCCTAATGGGAGCTGCCCCGCAGGCAGATCTGTAACTGAATAAATTACAGCAAGGCAGGGAAATCAGAATGCTACCATTAAAAGCGATGCACTTACTGAAATTCCTCCTCCACTTTCGCAAGAGGCTGCGGAGGTGTGGCTTTAATTAGTTATTTTAATGCAAAGTTAAATTGTTCCCAAAGTATTTTCTGACACAAAGCAGATGCGATGATTAGAAGTTGAGTGAGACTGAAAGGAGTTGGCATCTGTTCCAGGTACATCTATATATTTTAAATTTCCAATAGAAAGTGAAAAATAATTAGAGCAATAAATAATAAACATTAAAAACAACGCGATAAATTATCCCAATCCTTAAAATCCCGACTTGCTGAACGGCGGCTCAGGCCGGCCGGGCACGGCGCAGCTCTCCCGGGACCTTAATTCACGGGGTAGGGATTTGTTGACATAAACAGTTAGGAATGGGCTTGCTGACTCGCTACGGCCAAGCGTTCATTACCTAAAGCCACGGGCGCTCGGAGCCTGCATTTCATGTTGTCACGTTGCCTTGTCAAAGCCCGGAATTCCTGCATTTTATGGGAAAGGAGGAAAACTCGCTGGCTGCGGCGCGTCTGGGAGCCGGCGTGCCCGAAAGCGCCGGGGTTTGATCTCCGCCGGGAGCCTCGCTGGCTGCGCGGCCGCGGACAGCGGGCACCCAGCTCGGCGGTGCGGTGGCGACCCGGGAGGACCCGACCCCTCGCCGGTCTCCAGGGCCGGATCGCCGGGGAGGGAACCGCTCCCGGCCGGGCACCGGCTCCCTGCACCGGGGAAGGCTCCGCGCCGCAGGGACTCCGCGCAGGAGCGGACACCTGCTCCGCGGATCCCGGTGGGGGGGGTCGGTCCGAGGGGCTCAGCTAACCTCCAGGCCGGGCAGATTTGGGTGTCAAGCGGCGTCCTGCATCCCTCCCCCGGCTCCCAGCCCCCCATCCGCGGTCTTCCTGGCGCAGGCACCCGCGCACCGGGGATTCACACGCAGACACGCACCGTGCGGATACGCGCGCGTGTGCGCACCCACGCATCCCCATAGCGGTGAGCTGTACATCGCAGATCTCCGTACGGTGCCTGTGCGTCCCGCACGCCATAGGCACCCCAACGCCCGCTTTGCGCACACCTGGGGCAGGTTTTTTGGGGATGAGTGCTGGACACGCACGGCAGGAGGAGGAGAGCCCACGGAGGGTGGGTGACAAAGGACGACCCATCCGCCCACCTCCCCGGTCCCCCCGTGCCGCCCCCGAGGCTGCGGAAGGAGGCTCCAAGCCACGCACTCGCCCCCCGGCTGCGTGCAGCTCCCGCGCAAGTAGCCAGAGAGTCCGCGGAGCAGCTGCGGTGGATCCAGTTCCCACCGCCCCCAGGGCTGTTCACATAGGGAAGTTATCATTTTGTTTTCTCTAAAGTATATTTCCCCTCTCTATTTATCCCCGATTTAGTATCCTCGCAGACTAACGTGTATGTCCTTATTTAAAAAAAAAAAAAAAATAATCGTTAAACGGGACAAAAAAAAAATCTCCACAAACAAACAAAACCCGACGCTCCCCCCAGCGTGACTGTATTTCTCTCGTGCCTAGGATCAATCACGGAGATTTAAAAAAGCCTTTTCCAGGGGTCATTTCTCGAAGTTAACCTACTTTCAGCAGTGCTCATATTCTTTGCGTGGGAAGTCTCTCTCTCAAAATAAAAATGAAGCGGTTGTCCCGACTTTTTTCCTTTCCAGAGTGGGGGCGGGGGTATTTTTCCAAGGAAAATCATTAGGGGTCTCAGGGAAAGGGCAGAGCTCATCCCCGCGTTGGAAAACCCAGGAACGAGCCGCTACACGGTTCACGCTCCTTTTCGGTGCCGGACACCACCGCGGAGAGGGGGTTACTTTGGGGTCTTTTTGTTGTTGTTGAGGTTTTTTTGGTTTGACTCCCTTAGTCCCTCGGTGTGTGTTTCCCACCGTAATCCATACGGCGTTTGGCGGGTGCTACTAGCAGTTCCCAACTAGTTGCACGAAAGGAATAAAAATCTTTCCATCCATTATATTTCAGTCTTTTAACACCAGAGCAATTCTGTCCCTGCTGTTTTAGTGGAAATACCGGTCTATAAAGCTGCAACTGCAGTATATTTTAAAACGCTACCATTTTTTTTTTTAAGGGGATTGGAATAATTCTGCTTTGCTTGGGAAGGGAAAGTTTCAAGCAATGTATATACGCTGAATGTTTTATAACACTATTCAAGGAAATTAAAAACATTCTGTGATATTCTTACTGTAAAGGCAGGTCTTTTTTGGCAAAATGTTCTGTATATGTATTTCTTAGATTGCTGTGTTTTGAATAAGCAAGAATCTCGTAAAGAAAAAAACATGTTCCTTAAAAGTATGAGCTACCCGTTTTATTAAACTGATTATGCCAGCGTTCAACTCAAAGTTTGTTTTAAGTAGGAATATTTTCCCAGACGTGTAATGGATTGCTTGAAAACAGAATTCTTTGCTTTTTAATGACCTGTAATGGCCAATTCATTTCAACTGCGCTTATCAAGGTGCTGTGTTAAATAACAAACCGGTTCTTGAAAACAAAAAAGTCATAATGAAAAATAAGCAGTCAGAATAATCTCCCATCTCCGAGCCAAAAAAATGCAATAAAATTAATTTAAGACTGTCAAAACATCAAAGCTGAGAAAAGGAGCTGCTAAAATAATGTCTCTTGATAAGGAAATAATAAAAACACACCAAAAAATGTCTACTCAATAAACTCCACTGGATTTGGGGGTCTGTGCTATATTTTATTTGGTGATGAAAGCACTTTGATGTCACTGTATTCCAAACAATTATTATTATAATTTTAAACAACCTGGTGTTTTCCATTACTAACGGCTTACGCTTTGAAGTTACACCTCATAATTTCTTAAATTAAATAAATCATTTTAAGTTTGCACTGGGAGCCTTTTAATAGCAGAGAAAGGAATATCATTATCTTATTGAGAGGCAATTGCAGTGGCTCCAGTTTGGCTGTAGCTGGGGGCAAAGTGGTGCACTATAACAGACATACTTTATTAGCCTCCCATAACTCTTGAAAGAACATTTTTATATTTTCTTTGATTCCTCCCCCTCCCCCTCTTGTTTTAAAGCTGTCCCAACCTTTAATTACTGCCTAATATGAAAAGCATTATTTTTTAATGCTGTGTAATTTACCAGAGGCAATAGGCCAAGTTAACAATTGTTTATTAGGGTTGCTGTTTCACACAGGGCAAAGAATGCTGTTCCAAACCCAACTTTTCATGGGTGGTTGCACTAATTAATACAGTGTCTGAGACTCCTAGGGGGTTTTTAATATTAAAGCCTATGGGGCGGAACGGTTTTTAGAAGTCCAGCTCCTGCTGACGTCCTCCTCCCCTCCCCAATGATTTCTGCTGCTTTCAAGCTGTTTTGATCCGAGGGAAAAGTCGGCAGGCAGGAGGGGAGCGCCCTCGGAGCCCCCCCGGTGCCCCGGCGGGGGTGGGACCCCGCGCCCCACAGAGGCAGCGGCGCCCTCCCCAGCCCCGGGCGCTGCCCCGCGGGGTCCCCGCTGCCCCCTCCCCAGAGGGTTTTCCCCCCCTGCCCTCTTCCTTCGCTTTGATTTCTCCCGTCAAGTCGCTTTGGCTGTAATTTAGGATGAGGCGGGCGGTGCCGGCGTGGTGGCTCCGTGCGTACGGCGGGATCCCCGAGGTCTGGCACCGCGGATCCGGGAGCTGCCTGCGCCCCCCCTTTTCTGGTGGCAAGCAGAAAACTGGGCTGCTTCGGGCTGTGGGTGTGTGTCTTGGGGGGTGTGGGGGGTTGCTTCTCCGTAGCTGCTCCCAAGAACTTAACAGGGCTAATTCATTAGATCTTCATGGCGCAGCAGTCAGCTCAGCCAAGAGCAGCAGTGCTGCGACCTCTCCCAGGGCGATGATTTGAACCTGGATTATCTCTGTCCCCCAAACCTTCGCAGGGCCCCTGCCCCGGCGGGTACTACCCCCCCTCCCCGGGTTGCAGGGGCAGGAGGATGCTGCGGACAGGGATACCCCTCACCCCGCGCCGGGCTGCTGCCCCCCCTTAAAGGGAGACACGGGACATCCATCAGCTTGATAAATGGGGGTTACTCACTCCTGTTCTCCCTGCTAGTTTATTTTCTTAAACTACCGGGCAAAAAATGTAATGACGGAGCAGACAAACACACTAACAAACAGACGACAGCTTTATGGATGGAGCTCAGCTCCGAGGGCTGAGGGGTATTAAAATCGGAGTTCCGCCGCCTTTGCCTATTCTCGCTCCAGCTCGGGTCACTTTAACCTCT
>NW_020799117.1:10171672-10433551 GCF_003259725.1 Athene cunicularia | reverse complement strand
AAAAAAAAAAAAAAAAAAAAAAAAAAAAAAAAAAAAAATAATTTGCACTTCCAGCCTCTTGCTTGGAACATAGTAGTAATTGACCGAGATCAAATAACGCTGAACGTGCATAAATAATAGCTTTTGGCATATTTGTCATTCCATTAATATTCTTTTAAGAACTCTCTGAAAGTGGCAGATACAAAAAGGGTTTGCAAGTTAATATTAGAACATGTTACTTCGGACCATCCAAGCATGCTCTTGTCCAGGGTTTCCGCACCGGCAGTTGCTGTCTTTTATTGGGATTAGGCTGTAAAATTGCCCCTTCAGCAGATCTGCTGTCAGGGCTCATGGAAAGAGCAACAAGGGAAAAGAAAGCGGAGGGAGAAGCTGGCCGCTAACCTGGAGGAATCCGAGCGAGGCGCTCCTGCTCTACAGTCACGCTGCTCCGAGATGGATGTGTCAAAGCTTGTGATTTGCAGAGCTTTGCTCAGCTCCTCTCCCAGCGCCTAAATCGGGGGCCCTCGGTGACACAGAGAGCTCCCTGCACCCCTTGGGGCGAGCAACCCCACTAAACTGGGCAGGAAACCAGCTGGGACCACGGTTAGGGGGTGGTTTTTAGCCCTAGTCCCAGGGGGCAGAGCGGGTTCCCCTACACCACCCAACACAGCAGCTCAGGGCAGGATTTGAGCTGGGTGGACAGTTCAGAGGGAATTGTCCATCTGGGGAACTTCTCTTCCTCTGCACTCCTCATCCACTAAAGAGCTCAACTCTGAGCTTTGCTCCAGTTAATCATATCTGCTAATTACTCTGCAAGTGGTCATCTTCTGCACTAGGTGTAGGGGGTGATGCTGGCAGGACACACCTGAGTCCCGTACTGGTTTCCCATGGCTCCCACTGGGATACAGACTAACCCTAATGCAAACCTGCCTGTAATGGTGCCACTCCAGAGCTGCTTCTGCACACTCTGTGGTTGATCTGTAAGACAATCTTTGTGGGAAGTGAAGGTAAAAATCTTCATAGAAGTCAAGGTGTTGATTAAAAAAACCCCTCAACTGTCAAGGGACTATTTCTGTAAGGACGTCTGTTTGTTTGTTCCTTAGCTTGGTTTCCTAAGGAAGCCAGGATTATATGATCAAACT
Organism: Athene cunicularia; assembly: GCF_003259725.1. NCBI lineage: Eukaryota > Metazoa > Chordata > Aves > Strigiformes > Strigidae > Athene > Athene cunicularia. Next base: position 10,432,430 of record NW_020799117.1, on the reverse strand, counting down.
GTTACAGCCTTTTGAACTCCTGGGCCAACTCCAATCAAAATTGACAAGGGGGCAGAGGTCTCAGAAATAATCAGGTTGCTGTGATTTTCAGAAAAATAGACTGCTGGATAGCAGAGAGACAGATCCTGTTAAATCCCTACTAAGGCTGTAACCAGAGCTCAACTCTTAAGAAACACCAGAGAAGCTAAATGAGAGTGAGCACATTACAAACATCCCAGCAGTTTCTACCTTGGCTACTAGAGAGAGCAGCTATGAGGCACAATTACCAAAAAGTAGGCTTCATGTGTTTTGCTGCTTGAGGAAATACTTAATGGTTGTATTCATCTTTCTTCAATACTTTCTGGACCAAACTGCCCCTTGACTTGAAGAGCAGCAGAATATCAAAGGGCAGATCTAGGCACTGGCAGAGTCTTCTGAGACAGTTTCCATACTGTGGTTAACAGCATCATCCAGGGCAGCAAACTACACAAACAACCCCCTCCAGGCTGCCTTGAGGAAGCCCATGGCGTGGTAATGGCCTAGGAGACTGGGAGATGAGTGTTCATGAGTTTGTACAACAGAGACTTTGGCCTCATCGATGTCTGTGTTATATCTTTAAGAGTCGTGTAGAAAACCAAGTTACTGTTTTTAACAGACTAATCCAAACCCTGTCAAGTGGCAAGGAGGGGAGAAAGAATGAAAACTCTCCCAAATACTTTGATGAGCCTCAGGCTCTTAACATTTTTTTTTTTTTTTAAGTAGTAAAATAGATCAAGGAACACAGTTTTATTTAGACTGTGAAACTCAAGCAATAACTTTGCCTATAAGAAGGCATCTTTGCTTCTTGCACTCTCAGCCTAGCCTGGAAAACAATTCTATTAATTCACATTTGATACAATTAATACTCAGCTGGATGCTACATGGTGCTGGCTTTCGAGGTTGTTGTGTGCTGCCATGCTTCCAGGTTTAGGTAGATGATGCCAGTAGGAAGGGGGGTGGTACTGTAAACTGGCAAATAGACCCATTCATGGGAGACACTTGACTTCCTAGTCCAGAGAGAGCACGATTCATAACTGCAGCAAAGGGCAGCATCCAGTCATTCTACACTGCTACAAAAGCAATGAAACCTTCCCTGGCAAGCCAAGTGCAGAATGAGATATTTCCTCCTTGCTGATGCCAAGTCAAACTGGGCCAGTTTGGAATAGCTCAGCTAGCCAGATTGCCAGCTCATGGCTGTCTCAGAATCTGAGCTGTCGTTTATAAAAATAAAAGCACAAATGTTTTTGTTGTCGTTGAAAATACTCCCAGCACTGACAGTTCTGAAAATTAATATAATGTGAACAAGATACAAAAGACTTTCTGAGCCTGTAGAAAAGCCAGGTTCCTTGACAAGAGAGAATTATTTTACTCTATGTCATTGGATTTTTAACTCTGAAACCTAAGGAAGGCAGTCAAGCTAGCAAGTATTTCACCACCCACAGGAGTTCAAGATTTGAAGAATCTCATTGAATGGAATCTAACTTTAGCATCAGACACAGCTAAATTGGGGATAAACTAAAGGAAAACTTTGGAAAAATAGAACAAGGGAAAACAAATAAGACCAGATTCCTTCCAGAGCACACAGCTGCCTACGCATACTCCAGCTAATCCCTTCTGGCAGATTTCCTTTTTTTTTCCCCAGATCTGACCATTTCCCTTCTTTTAAGACTTTTTGGTCTTTGAGGTGAGGGAGGAAGGGAAAAAGAAGGAATGAAAACAGGGAATGCCATGAAAGTCCATTGTATGCAAGACTGGAATAATCTAAAATTATTACAAATGCAAAGCAATGCATGGGAATAGATAGATAGATGATAGATAGATAGATAGATGATAGATAGATAGATAGGTAGGTAGGTAGATAGATAGATAGATAGATAGATAGATAGATAGATAGATAGATAGATAGATAGGAATTCCACATGGAGCCAGCCAAGGACTGGCCTCACTAGGACATGTAGAAATTGGAGTGGGAACCAGTTTGTGAAGGAGCAGCAAAGGCCAAAGATCAAACCGCACGGCATGAAGTGGAATCACCAATTAATTTAAACCACAAAATTTCCACTAAATATCTGAAGCAGTCTATTTATTCAATACCTAATTTCTGTCCTCAAAGCCACATGAACAAAAATCCTGAACATATTAGAATCAGTATTGGTATGTTCTAACTTGGACTTCACACATCTTCATGTGTGATGAAGTAAGGCTCAGTCTTCCCTCTAGTCTTGGTCTTAAACAGAGAACTGAGATATGATATCTGCAAAGTGCTGGTTTTCTGTAGTTTAGTCTTTAGCTGAAAGATTATGTATGTTGTAGAAGACAAAAAAATGTCTATAAGGCTATTTCACAGAAAGCATTTTTCTGTCTGGAACATCAAGAACATAAAGAAGAGCAGCTACTGGGAAGCACCATGCGATAATGCTGCCAATAGAGGAGAAAAATGTCTGCTTAGAAATTTCAATCCACTGTCTTTAAGGGATGCAATTTACTTCTGGGAGCTGGGAGTTACCTTTCTGATCTCTAGGAGGACAGGCCTAGGTTCCCACCTCCTTGCTGCTCCTGGAATAAAGTTAGGAGGAATAAGGCTCTTGTATTCCTCTTAAGCTCTGAGGATATTACTTATTGATTGTCTGAGGGGTCAGGCAGTTTTTTGTCATTTTATGTGGCTGGAATAACAGCAAAGTAGATTCCAACTCCAGTTCCCACTGACGTGATCAAGCCTAAGAAATAAAAAGTCCATTACTGGAGAGATGTAGAAACATTGGATTTCTTTCCACTGTAGTCTTAATCTCACCCTACCCTCAATTCTCCCCAATAGTATCCAGGCTCTGCGCAATGGAGGTGATTTAAGACGTTACCGCCTCCAGCTGTCTGCCTCGCCCCGCTCACAAAAGTTGGCAGAAGGTAATGTGTCTGTGCTTCAGCTGCTCCAGTTCATGGTCTGGCTTATTAGCTTAAACTTTTGAGAAGACCAAAAGTTGATTATGCATTGCCTCTAGGAAGGAAAGCACCAAAGGGAGAACCTAGTTGTCTCCTTTGGTGCTTTTAAGAGAATAGACCTGTATATATATTTGTTTTGCTCTTTGTAAATTAAAATACATTAACCTTGAGAAGTGTAATATTTACTCCTACAGACTTCAACTGATGCTACTGAGCTTGCTTCTTTGTGATATCATGAGAGCATAAGAGTCACTGGGGGCTGCTAAGCTCGCCCTGGCATAGTAACATCAGTTCCTGTTTCGATGTGACTGTGTTTTATGGGTGAACTGGAAACTCAGACATAACCTGTAACAGCTGAGAAGAGATGATAGAAATGACCAGTGGATCACTGATTTCTCTTTGTTATTGCTCGGAGAGCATCCTTATATCACAAACAGTTCTTTTGGACTAGATTTAAGATATTATCAGCCAAGTGACATAGATGAGCACAGTAGAAAGAAAGAATATCTTCTTTCTCCAGAAGGCAGCTCAGGCACAAAAAGAATAAGGAATTCACCCCAGTCACATGGAGATCTCTGGCAGAGTCCCATCTGCTAAATCCTTGCTGGGCTAAACCTTTTGATGGCCAAACAGACATACAGTGACTCTCAGTGTGCAAGTTCCTGCATTCCACCAACTGGGAAGAAAACCTCATCTTTTTGCTTTCATTTCCTTTCTACAGAGATTTAATAGCTGAAAAGCTGTTGTGAGCCATCACATTAGTTAGAGTTCATTGCTTTTGCTGTAGTATGCACCAACATAACACTAAACTCTAACCATCCAAACAGAAATCATTCTATTTCATAAAACATAATCCCTTTCTAGTGTCTGAGGAGAGTTATCAATTCAGGGACTCAATCTGGTTCTGCCTGAAGTCAATGGCAAAGCTATTAATAATGGCAGAATCAAGTCAGTTCACTAATTTGCCAAATTCCCCATCATTAGCATGAATTAATGAGATCCTACTGGAGCTGCCTTTTGGCTGTGGGTGAAATGGGACATGCCTGGCAGCACATCAGCATTAGAAGGGAGGCCAGGGAGAAGCAGGCGTGGTCTGGGGGGAGGGAGATGAGCAAATGGAAGACGCTTAATGCAGTCCAGATGGAAAAAATTGACCCTGACTTCACCAGTCAGGCGATGGCCATAGCCAAGCTGTTTCCTAGTGAGGAGAAAAACTAGAGAGGCTCAAGTAGCAGATGAGAAGTCAACTCAGATAAAATAAGACAGCCATTCCCTTTGCCCCCCAAATGATCTTTTGCCCAAAACATGAAGAAAAACGCATGTTTTCCTGCCTCTTCTCAAAGTTGTCCAATGGTTTTCCTCTTCTTGCTTGCTTTAAAGCTTCTAGAAGCAGGAGTGCTAGTGCATGAAGTGGAAGATTGTACTCACACTCACATCCAGCCCCATCCAAAACTAAAATGATAACAAAAATTTCATGAAGAAAACCACTTCTGCAAGATTTACAGTGCCAAGAGGGTCATATAAAGTTTGGAGAAGCATCCAAAGAGATGTCAAATGGAACTTAATTGAATTTGGCTGTCATCACAAAATAGGACACATCACTTTGAGCTTAATGGATTCTGCCAAGCCTAACAACAAATATTGTTTCTTTGTTCCTTGAGATGCTGATGGCGGTTTAACTGTCCATGAGTCACTGGGATGATAGCTATTGCTTGAAAAGAATGTGCAGGGAGGAAAGGATGTTCTTGTCTGAGGCATGTGTCTGCTTCTGGTGCCATCACAAAGACAATGCCAGGCTAATGCTTGAGTATGATCTTTTAATGGTGGCAGCTTTGTAGAATTAATTGGGTAAATCAGAATATTTGCTTTTCTTTATCTGTTTTATTTGTACTGGCTACAGAGCCGAATGTATACACCTGCATATAGGGCAGTCAGGAAGCCTGAAATTAATAGCTCAAATTAAAGATGTAAAGCACATGAAAATACTTGGTTTGTTTCATTTACTGGTATGATGACAGCAATGCAGTAACTTTGATAACACCTTTACTGTATTCAGAAAGGACCTTGGGAGAAATGCATGTGAGCAGATGATTCTGAGATGGGAACTCAGAAATGCCCGGTAAAATCCCAGTGGGGTCTTTTTGCAGACTCTCTTGGCCAAGCATTTACTGTGTTTCAGACTTCTGACCAGAAATCTCCTCCCGAGCCATGTCTTACATCAAACTAACTTCCAACTGTGTGGGAACCCCCAGTGGTGGATATGGAGGTGACCTCTGCAGTCTCCAAAGGTAGTTCAGCCCCCTCAACAGTTACCATTAGTGACATTAGAGCCATGACCATAGTGAGCTGAAAGGGAAACAGCACATTAGAATATTTCATGATGGCAAAATACCAATAAAAAATGGACTGTCATAATCCACTTCTAACTAAATACTGACTGCCTGTGCTGTGCTCAGCAAGAGCAAACCTTAATAAATATGATCCAGACCTTGCCCTTCCTCTCCCAAAAAAGCAAAGACAAGCCACCAAATCTTCAAATACTCAGTGTATTCCCTGGAAAGTACCAGAGGCTAATCTGGCATGCTGAGTATAAGCAAACAAACTCTTTTCCAGTTGTCCTATGTCTTATAATTATTAATTGTCTTATAATAAAAAGTGCAGCACGATGAGATACTTAATTGGAAATCTTACCTATTATTTTAAGCACCTAATTTGTACACCTGTGCCTGTACCCCTCAGATTACAACTGCTTAAAGTGTTAGTCAATCTTCTTGTAGGAGGGAGAAAATAAAACATGTTAATTTTATCAAAATTTTAAAAGACATTATTAAGTATCCTCTATTTAAAAAAAAAAATAGTCTCTGCAGGCAATGTATTGCACTCACAGAGATAAGAAATACTTCCCTTATACAATCCATTTACTTTGTAGTTCACTTCTAATGGGCAGTTTGGTGAAAGGTACTTTCCAACATGCATTTAAAGCGATCCATTCAAAAGATAAGTAAATTGCAGCTATTCATTAAACCCAGCACTTCATGTTGTGCTTCAAAAGTATATTTAACCAGGAAATGCTACTGTAGGCTCTTACTGGTTTTCTTTCCTCTGAGATCTAGAAAAAGTTATGATTCATCACCTTTTCCAAAAGTGTCTGAAAATTACAGGCCAACCATGATAGCAAAGCACTAAGGGCTTAGGGAAGTGAATGCAGCAAAGAGCATTGCAAACATTTTCCATACAGCTACTCTTTCTCGTTCCTTTTGATCATTGTTTACAACACAAGCTTTCTTTAAGAAGAAACAAAGCTTTTGTACTGACACTATTGTACAGTCCATGTGCTATAGCAAAATTACTGACTTTCTAGGAAGGGTTAAAATGGGGCCAAACACGAAAGTGCACTGTAGTGCAGCTTTAAGCTTGCATGCACATGTACACAGAAAGCCAGAACCTATTGCTGTTTCTTCAGACGTCACGGTCTTGCCTATATAAGGCAACACTCTAAAAGTGCAAGTGCTAATTCACACACGCAGAATCCTGCAGTCATTTTTGTTTTCAGTCCCATTTTCAGATTCATGGAAACTCCACCCATCTTTCTCTGAATGGAGATGCTCAGCTGCCAGATAGGGCTTTTGGGGCAAACCAGTCAAATTTCTTGTATATGCCAAGAAAGAAATTCCCACTCTTGCCTTCCAGTACACAAAATTAAGGAAGCACCAGTATTCTCAGAGATCACATAACATGTCTGGGGATATGGTGGTGAGAGAAAGGAAACATTTTTTAAGTTTCTCAACTTGAAATCTTGTCCTTTACAATGATGGAGACCAATATTGTCCCACAAGACCAACCAGGTACCCCGCTCTGTCTTGGAAGCAGGCTGTACATTACTCAGTCTCTTTAGGATGTGTGAATCACACACCCCTGGCAGAAAACTGAATTTATGGCATAAATACCCTTAATGAGAGGTGCACTAATGCCGTATATTCTCCTGGGAAGACTGGGATTCTGCATGGCCCATATACAAGTGGAGAAAAATTAGTGTGGGGGCTCTAATTAGAGGCCAAAAAGGATCTCGGTCCCCAGACACTGGAACTCCACAACTTCATGACTATTTCTTTTACCTTCTAACAATATTAACAGCAGATATTTTTGTTTCTGTGGAGTCCAGTCTCTTCATCTCTCCTTCCCAAAGCACAGTGATGCTACATTCTGGGAGGTGCAAATACTGATTTGACTGTGATAACTATGGGTTTGTTCTGTGACTGAACCCATATGGTGGGGCTTTTGTTCAGAACTTCAATCAAAGCTGGGCATTTCATAGATCATTTAACATTTAGGAAGCCCCACATTTTTCATGTTGCTAGGAGTTAAACCATACTCATAGTAAGGATACCTCTAAGAAAAAAGTGGGGGTTTGTCTTATCTTATAAGCTTCTTTGTAAATTTTTCAATGTTTTTGCTTTTTGTTGAGCTTGAAATACCTTAGCAATCAAAGCAAAACAAAGTTTTTCTGAGGATATTTCAGTATTTCCATTTCTATTTCCTGTTAAAGCAAGGATATGCAGAGACAGAATAAATATGGGAAGTCAGCAAGAGAAAACCAAAACCAAAACAAGCAAAAAAATCAACCAAATTCCTATGGAACTTTTAAGAGGTGCTTGGTGCCAATTCTGGGTAAAGATGGCTCCAGCCCAAAACATTACGTACGGACCGCTCTGAATGAGGTTTTCATAAATCAGACTTTGGCTTGGGATCTATATTTCACAGCTGCCCTGTGTTATGTGTAGCTTCTATCATAGGCCAAAACAAGAACCCAAGCTCTGAACAACCCTCGGCTGATGGGGGAAGGGTGCAAGGTCAGGTGAAGACCTCAGTTTTGTGGCTTCAGTCAGGCTCTCTCAGAAGGTGTCTAATAAAAGACGAAGGTCCACAATGAGTCCCTACTTTATCCTAGCTGTTTCATGCATTTCCTTAATAATAATGAATCAGTGAAAAGAAAACTTGCTGAGAAGAAAGCCCTTCATTTATGCTGTTCAGTGGTTAATGCTGCTGTCTGCAGCCACCAGTTCCGTACGACTTTCTCAGTGAGAATGAATTCTGTGTGATGACATTGTGTCTGCATACATCTTACATTTTCTGCCTGAGTTTTGAAAGTTTAAGGAGGTGCAAAGCTGGAGAAGCCATACCACATCACATTTAGGTTGTATTTAAGCCGGCCGCAATTCCCCACGAGTATAACTCGGCCTGAGACAGCAGCAGTGGAGACCAGCACAGATGAGGCAGAGAGCCCACAGTTAAAATTTATGGGAACAATCTGCCCTTCCGAAAATGGGATTAGCAATGCAAAGCCCAGAATTAGAGAGGCACATATGAACCCACAATGTTAGTGGCAAAGAAAATCCCTTTCATTCACCTGTGGTTCTGAAAATGATGAAGCAGTTTAGAAGAATAATTGTATGATGCAAGAACAGATCTTGAGAAGTTAGGGTGGTTGGGGGAAGGGAGAGAGGGATAGCAAAGTCTTGTTCCCTGATAACACCTTGCTGTTGCGTGCTTTGGATATCAGTGTGGCCAGGGAGCTGAGGAGAACGGATATTTCACAGTAACTGAAGCTGCGAGAAACTTCTTTGCCTAAGCATTTAATCATGTGAAATTCAACTACTGTTGGAGGGTTTTTTGTAAATTTTAAGTAAGCCTGCATTGGTTCATAGGCTCACTATGATCTACCAGATCTAATATTTTTGTGATTTTGGTGGGAAGTCACTGAGTTTTGGTCTCAACAACACAGAAGGTACATCATGAGGAGAGTACAGGTGAGGAAGAAAGAAGATAAAGGAAAGATGACTCCCAGTTACTCCTTGCTCGTATTGAAGAGATGTACACTGCTTTGTCCCATTTTGCTTGCCAGCTACCAATTTAGCCCTAATTACTGCATCTTTTGTATGCCCACTGGATTTTCGTGTAAGCACTTTGCTCTTCACCGCAGTCCATCAGAAGTCCTACCAGTTACTACTGTATGGAGAAAAATCACTTGAGGAGCAATGAAGATGGAAAAAAGTAGACTGGAAGTCAAAAGACTTCCTTTGGTTCCAATAAACCGTGATTACCATGAGCCCTCGTGCCAATTAAAACATCAGGCAGAGTATCAGCCACACCTGAGCTGGAGGGATACAATGTTATTAACAATATTTATGCCATCATCTGTAGATCATGTTCCATCTCTTCAAAGCTGTTCACTAGTCTGCTCAGTTCAGGATAAACTGTAAAAACTTTGGCTCTATAAAATGCCAGTGTTGGGTGCTAAATAGACTGAACATTTGGTCACATATATGGTACCTCAATTCACAGTATGGGCGAAGTCTGCTCCTGCATGTTTGCATCTGTAATTGATTGTGGGAGCTATTAATCACAGGTGTGTGTGATAATGTTTAGACATCTCTTTGAATCAAGGATGCTATTAAGGAATTAGACTGTAGTAGGGTAAGAGTTTGTCTCTGCTGTTAATTGCTCTTGGGGTTTTGCAATCCATGATCAAGTAGTGGTGCAAAAATCCAGGACTGACTTAAAAAACTCAAACAACCCAACAATAACCACCCCAACTCCAGAGTTATGTGTTCTATTCAGTCTACATATTGATGGCTGCATATTTCTGTTTCGTATGTATAATTTGTGAAACAAATGATCAGTGTCTGTTTTAGTTTCTGAGTGTTGCTGTTGGAGCTTGTAAAAGATATGATCAAAAATCAATAAGGTAACTGGAAGGACTCTGCCTCCCAGTAGTTAATTACCTCCCTCTCCAAGATAGGCTTCAACAAGGACTGAAGAGTGACTTCACTACTAGCTTCGGTCCTCTTGTGATTAGGATTCTGAAAAGATCAGAATTATTTAATCCTATTCAAATTCACCATACATTTGGACTCTTGTTACAGTCAGAAGGCATCCCTGTAGGCCTGTGAATTTCTCATTTCTTAAGAGCTGGTATTAAAGCTTTTTGGGCTGAACCATTTTGGGGTAGAAAGCTGGGTGAAGAAAATGACAGAAGAAAATATTTTTGAGTCTTTAGGGGTGACTTTTCATCTGGAGTTAGTCTCCAGGGACAGGGCTGGGAGATGCTTTGGTTGTAAATGAGAGGTAAACCAAAACTCTTCTCCAGGCACACTTGGTTGTTTAAAAATCTTCTGATGTTTGTCGTGTGAAAGTATTAAATGCATTAAGCCAAGACGATTCTAATTCAGGCAATTACTTTTCACTTACCCCAAACTCCTCCCAGTTATTTAAAGTGATTTTTCAGACTGGAAGGTCTTTAGGACAGAAGCTTACAGCAATACTAGGAACAAATTTAATACTATTTTTCTCACGTCCTGTGCTGATTCTTATACACGGTTGCTGTCATTAACAAACTATTACCTTCTGTCCCAGAAATAGATACATCCCAGTCCAAGATGAATAATTTGGGTTTTTTTGCTGAGTTCATTGAAATCAAAGCCTAACACATAAGTTGCTGTTGTTCTCGTTATGAGAAATGATCTTGCATTTTGAATGCCTTCTCTCTGGGGACATTGCCATCAAGGTGACTGTACCTGCTTCCAGCACCAGATTAAGAGCAGTGGAGAAAATGGAACAAAACAGAGGTTTTCAAATTCCATTCTGATGTCTAGCTGCCAAGGGAGCCTGCCGTGCTCAATTCAAGGACTAATCCATGACCATCACTCTACTTCAATAATTGCAGAACATTAATGAGTCTGTTTCCTTATTACAGAGCTCAAAATAAGAGCATTGGCATTCCGCTTTAGCAGGGAACTTTTAAAGTCTTAGCCCAAGGATTGTAAGAGGAATGGATTTTTTTTTTAATTAACTTTGCATTCAAAACTTGTGTTAAACCATCTGTTCTCATGCAAGGGGTGAGGGAGGGGGAAGCTAGCCACAGATTTTCATCAGCGAGCTGTTAAATTAGTCCCTTTACTTCACAGGGCTTGTTTTATTCAATCTGCCTTTATTAAGAACACAGGTTTGATTCTGCAAGGAACAAATTCTTCTGGTTCTTTAAGGAAAATGGTTTTAAGCAGGGTTTTATTAGGTTGCATTACTGGATAAGCGATACAACATGTTACCAGCGTGAATCATCTGATTTAGAGTGACAAGAAAGGAACTTAAGAAATACCCAGAGCCAAAACATTGGCTGGCAAGGGCTAACAGGGCCAGATTTGATCTACTTCTGCAAAGTTTCTCTGTTACAATTGGTAGTAACTGTCTAGGGCTTTTAGATATTTTGACTAAGTCTCTTTACCATCCCTAAATTAAGAAGGGGAGAAATTAGGGCCAGACTGTAAGTCTTCTAACTGGACTGAATAGTCACAGTGAAGTCAGCAGGGCTGCTGATGGAATGAAGCATGATCTGGGAGGAGATCTAGTACTATCTCATCCTAAGAGGAAAGCAACATACGTAGGTCATCTTGCCTTCACAGCCAGGATTGTGCCTTACAGCATGTTTGTTTTCTTTCCCTGTCTCAGTCCTGTTAGTACAGCTTCTGTCACACACACACACACACACACACACACACACACACCCCACGCTTGTCTGTGACAAAACAGGCATTTACAAATCTCTGCCTTCGGAATGATGCAGCCTTCAGCCGGACCAGGTGAACATAACATACCGCAGAGGCATGACTGAAAATCCTCAGCCCGTTTCCATTGGCTGATTTCTGATCCTTTTTGCTTGCTACACTCAAATATTCTGTTGAGTGATCTGGCAGGTAACTGGAAAGAGGCACAGAGAATATTACTAGAAACAGAAATGTGATTTCTTAACAAGAAACAATGGGAAAAAACTGATTCTAAGTCACATATTCAACTATCATAAGGTCAAAGTGCATCTTCTCCCTGCCAGCTGAGACCTCTTGCACTGAAGACAGATTGAACACAGCATGTGAAGATCTGCAAGTTCAAAGATATCTTGGGTAACCCAAAAAGGGAAACTGAAAATGTTATAACAAAATATAATAGTTTCACTTGCCAAACTTGATAGCTTCTAGTGTAAGGATATGTCTCTCACAGTCATGTTGACAGATCTCTATCAGTATTAGGGTCTAGCCTAAAATTAGCTCTTTTCCTATATTGAGGTCCTCAGACTGAAATGAGCTTTTAAACCTGAACTAAACTGCAAAAAAAAGAAGGTCTGAAATAGATAACTAGACCAAAATTCCCAGCTATCCAAGTTTTTTGGATGTAGCAAACCTTTCTGTTGAATTTTCAAACTGTTCTCTAGACTATAGCGAAAACCCCTATCCCACAACAACCTATGTAGGTTCAGTCTTCTGACCAAACTGAGCTATGAAACTAGAAGGAAGGCGGCTCCCTGGAAATCAATTTACAGTCTTAGTGATGTCCTCCCCAGCACAATTTGCCCAGCCAGTTCCCTCTACCTGTTCCGACTAAGTCTTACTGCCAAGAACCAGTACTACAGACTGCTCTAGCTGTGAAGAAAACTCCATAAATACATTGTTCCTCCTTTAACTGCAATGAGAAGAATAAAAGGAGAAACAAGTTTTGCAGCAAGACTGTCCCTTTGGGATGCAGTGGTGAATGTTCATACCAGTAACAAGTGTCACTTGTTAAATCCTCTCATAACCTATTCCCACTTTGAGGCTTGGATTTTATTTATGAAACCAGGCCATGGTCAACCTACAGACCGAGAACTTATCACTGAAATTATGTTGTGAGTCATCTGGGGGAAAAAAAGCGCCTCAGTATCCTTTTCTAGGTATTTGGAGAACTCACTGAATATATGGGTTCAAATTAAATCAAATATAACACCTTTTAAAGGTTTCTTTTTGCATTCCTGTAGTGAAAAGAGCATCCTTAGAGTGAGTTTTTTATACTGATCTACATGCAGACGATGACATGCATATATTCATATTTCAGACTCCATGAGAGTCAAAAAAAAGGGGGGTGAAAATGGCAGACAGCTCCCTATTGGCTCTCCACAGGGCTTGGATATTAAGTCTGAGCTCAGGAAAAGAGTTTTCTTGCCATTCAGTGGATGATTGCTCTCTCAGTTTCATGACTAACCATCTAGTTTTCCTTTTTGGTGGGTGCTTAGTCATTTGTGATGCTTGAGTCCTCTGCATCCTTTCCCTTGGAGGGAACAGAAGAATCACATTACTGCATGCTGCAGTCCGTCTGTGCCAGCAGGCCAGGAGTGGCTTGGGAATGACAGTTTTGTCTTGCACACTATTATTAAAGGAATGATGACTACTAATTCTGAGAAGTCCTGGACGTTTGACCACGCTTGGGAATGAATCTCCACCAATTTTCTTCAGAGTACGTTGACCATTTTGGCATAGAGAAAAATCCTTAGTGCAGCAGAACTGAGCATCTTTAGTCTGAAATGGCAGGTTTGACTGGAATGTTTATTTTGGTAGCTATGGGATTTCAGGGAATTTGATGAGGTAGGGATCCTGTGTAAGACCACAAATCTATTCAAAATGCTGCTCCATTAGCCTCTTTCTCTGCCCCATTCATATCTCCTTGTTACAATATATAATAATGAAGGCTATGAACCCCCTGATTTTTTAAAGTATCTATTTGCATGGAATTTGAACCTTGCTACAAATAAACCATAAAAATGACATTAATAAACACCGGAAAACAGTAATGATGTGTTATTGCTATAGGAGGGCCAGTTAAACAAGTTAAAGGCTGACACAGTTTTCCAGACTCAGTGTTGCACAACATGCTTGTTTACCTGGATCATTTACTCTTTCCCTTTCCCTCCTTAGACACACACATGGGGGTACCAAGGGAGAACAATGAAGTGGACTCAGAAATGCCAAACACAGGTTACAATCTCCCTCCCTTACAGTTTTATCTGTAAGATCCCATCTATAAAACCTTTTCCAACTACAAAAATTTATCATCTTTTGGTAAATAACTTCTGATATTTGAAAATGAGGATACGTGTATCTCACCTAGAGTTCTAATACCCTTGCTTTATCCTCTTTGTACATATATATTCAGTTTATTTCTCCATTTTAGGTCTCATTCCTTTACCTTTCCCATGAACCGAGTTGAAAATAAGTTTTTCTCTCCTTGACTTGACCAATCTACCCAGAACTCTTCTATTTTTCTTCCCCCTGAGTCATTTTAGCCCCTTAAATTCTGCCTTGAAAGTTTTCCTTTCTCATCATATTGTGGTGATGATTTCTCCTTTTTACTTGTGTAATATAATTCAGTACTGAAGGTTAGGAATGTCCTTAGAAATGCAGTTGGAATTAGGAATAATGTTTAGGATGCTTGAAGAAGAAAACAGCAGGGCTAGGATTTATGTCTGATTGTTCTGATAATTCTTATTAATGTCAATGCCTATGGTGCTCTGAAATTGTATTCTTAGAATAGTGTTCTGTGACCATGCCCTGAATTTGCTCTGTGTTTAGGAAACGGATCCTACAGGGTGCTAAAATCATATAGATGGATTCAAGCTAAACTAATGTTCTATTTATTTTTGACAAATCTAAAATCTATCTAATAAGTTTTTTACAAAGCTTTTTCATTCTACTAGTGTGGAAGTGATAGAAATACTAAATAAATACTGCAGGAGTAAAGAAGTTTCATTGGCTCACCAGCAATGGTTAGGTTCAGATCCATACTTTCATTTCTTGCCATTTGCAGTGAAATGAAGATAATTTAGAAAAGTATAACAAGATTTTAACAGATGAAAAATGCATATATTAAGTTGAACAAATTGCAGTGAGGAATTCTGACCTATTTTCTTTGAAGTCTTACAAAAAATAAATTAGGTGTGCCAATCCCATTTGCACAAGACAAGTTCAAGATTTCTGACAACACTATTGCTGCCAATGACTCTGTTATAGCCACTAAATAAGTTAATTTTTGTTCCAGGATCAGACAGTTATTCGTACAAGGGATAGGAGTCCATATATATATATGCACTTTATTATATGGACTTATATATATAAAGTAAGTCCTGAATCCAAGTATTCCTTTCTGCTGGTTGCAGTCTTGTTTCATGTTTTCTCCTAGTGAAAACCAAAGCTCTTGCGGTGGATGTAGATCAGCATCTCCGCACAGATTTATTTATTTACTTACTGGTGATGACATAGTGTTTAAGAATATACTGTAGTTTACAGCATGGCCTCAGTACCCGGGTGACAAATGTTAGTCTTCCCTTCACAGACTCAAATGCAAATGTGCTGAAAAGCATGGTGATCCTCCGCGTGGTGGTACCCACTTCTGTGTCCAAAAATGGGCGGGAGGCTCAAATGGGAAAAAGAGCAACAGGAACATTAGTGTGTCTGTAGAATGGGTGATTTCTTTCTTGCGGATTTGAAAGGAGGTTCAATTTATCAATCTGAACTATGTTCTCTGGTTTCTTAGATGGTAGTCACTGAATATGGGAGTAATACTATGATACTCATTTTCTGAGTCCACCTTTCCTGCCCTTTTATGCCAGCTATCTTTGGAGTTGTCTTTCCTTCCTTCACAAATTCTTACTTTCTCCTTAATCTTAGGAGCAAAAATCAAGTTTCAGCCCAGAAACTGTGTCCTTTGCATTGAAGCAATGTGGAAGCAGGAAAGGAAAACAGTTTCAGACAGTTTCAGACGCAATGACCTATTTGGATTGTAATTGGCCATATCACCACAGTGGCTTCAGTCTTTGGCATTGTAGGTATGGAGAAAGGCAGGAGACATGGCCTGAATCTTAACTCACATTTATACCAGAGAGGATTGGCCTTGAGTTGTGAGCATGAACCATTAATGTTACACGACTACAAATGGTGGTCCAGTTACAGAGAAAGGCCGTATCTCCCTCTTGGTCAAAAAGTCCATGAACTGTGCTCCTCCCATTTCCTTCTTCACCTTTCTTGTCTCCATTCCCTTAGGGTTCTCCTCCCTTCATTCTCCTCCTCTCCATTCCCCTACTGACTGACCTTTACAAATGCAACAACAATAATTATCCTATAATTAGACACTCTAAGTCACGTTGTTGCTAAAGCTGTCAGTGTGGGAAGGAAGCAAGTAGTGCTCAAGGTAAGAGTTTAAGACTCCTTCTTCATTGTATCACCAAAGGTATTTGTGCCAAGTCCTTGGCATTTCATTAGGTGGTTGTTGGGGTTCCCTTCTAATTGCGTCTCATAAGTTAGTGATTGCTGTTCATGACTCAGTGGTTGTCTGTCTCCAGACCACATAGATAGAGAGTAAAGGACATTCAGGGTTACAACAGATTTCAAGTTCCTGCTGCCATTATGGCCATTGACAAATTAAACCATCCAAGCTCATCACAGCATCCATATGGCATCAGAGGTGCACCTCGTTCTTCTGGTTTTCATCCCAGAGTCTCGAATGCAAAGGTTTGATTCTGACAGGTGGCAAATATGTGCAGCTTATGTGAAATCCAAATGCCTGGCAAATCCTTCTTGGCATTACTAATACCTCTGAAACCATAATTTTTACTGTCCCATCAAAACAGGTGAGACATTGAGACATTCTTGTAGAAGTGTCCCAGCTATGACAAAGTTTGGAAGCCCAGCCCTGGATTGAAGACATAGGGCTCATTTTATCCACCCTTCATGACATTGGCACTCCCTCAAATTTCTTAGCAAGGCATTGTGTATAAATGCAAAGAAACGTGTGAGTTCCTTATAGTTGGGTTAGTGATATTTTCACATTTTCATTTTTTCCCCCGTCCTTAGTGTCTTCTGTGGTCAGCTGTTGCAGTGTAATAAATCCCTCAACCACCTCTCTAACTTGAGATGTGTATCAAGACTCTTCTGTCCACTCATTATGTGGCTTTTCTTCTTCCTCCATTTGCCTTGTAAAAAGGTTGTTTCTTTCTCCTCTCCGCTGTTTAATTTTCCCTGGGCACACTATATCAGGTGATGTCTGCAGAAATGCACAAGACAGAATATCTGACTTTATCTCTTTGTTGTCCACATTTCAATGTCTTGCTGCTTGGATTGGTTATCCAAACCTCACAGTAAAAATATTACTAATAAAATAACACATTCATATAATACTCTGCCTTGGTACCAAATTTCTTCTGGCTCTTACTTACGCTTGCATTATTGATAAGCATCAGGCAAAAGAAGGGTCCGTAGGTTAAATCTATATTGCTTTGAATTTCCCTTCTATGCTTAACATCAGACGCCACCAACACATCTTGAACTGATTTAAGGCCCTGGGGTGTTACTCAGTGCCATTCAAAACACAGCAAGCCACTTTCCATGTGCTGGGGCCACTAGGGCTCGTTAGAATGGCATTTTTAATAAAACTTAAGTGTAACTACAACATTTTGCGGCTCGGCTCTCCAGATAAACCACTACGTACGTCATTCCCCACTTCACCTCCCCATTTACACACCCACTAGACTTTTGACCAGCCGGCCAAATTCATTATGGGTGTAAATCTATTGCGATCAATAACATTCCTTCTGCTTGACACTTATTGTAGGCAAAAGTTTCCACAGGGTTGTTTGTGTGCGTGTCTTTTTTTAACTTCCTATAACAAATTAAGTCTTGAAGCAAAGCCCTGAATGCTATTATTCAGGTGAGGCAATGCAGGAGCATTAAAAACACTGTTTGCAGATGCAGCTGTTCTATGTTAGAGTTGTTTTCTGGTCCAGAAAAGGCTGAGCTGTTAATAATGCTTGAACATTTTCCCTTTCATTGCCTAAAATAAAAAAATACACTTATCCAGTGCAGTTTCTTCTAGGCAAGAATAGGGTTCACAAAAGAACCCTCTGGTGCTAGCCTGGATATGACAGGCAAAAAAAGCATAAAGCCTACACCAATGGAATAACTCATTATATGTGCTACTGGACAAAATCAAATTCTGAAAAGATCATCTACATCTCACACAGACAATTCTAACCAGCTAAGTGAGGACAGTGTTTCTTGGGACCTTTCTCTATGGGAATTTGAGAGGAACTGGAGAGGAATGACCCCACCAGGAACTGCAGTTACTGGAGCAGGAGCCTTTCCAGCAGGAAACTTTGCACTGGTTTTGGCAGAAGTTAAAGCTCTGCATCTCCTCTGCAGGTTTGCTCTGATGATGCCCCTTAATGAAGCCTGTTTCGCTTCTGCTTTTATTTTTCTAGCTTTGTTATTAAGCTCTGTGTGTTACACATGGGACAAAAGAATCAATACATGGATTCTCCGAAAGTGAATCATTGTGTACCCTGTGGGATTTGGATAAATAGTCTGAATCACACTTTCTTTACCTCTCTAGACTCCTATTTCAAACACAGCCTACAGCCCTCAGATAGAGGACAAAATACCACTATTCTCATATGTTTTTTCACTTGTAAGGAAAGACCTAAGCTGAGATATTTTTCATAAAAGTCCCTGTCTTATGCATCCTAATGGTCTCTTCATTTACCTTCATCAATTCCTGGCAGATTCTGTATAGTTTCGTTTTTTGGCACAGACTGCATCTTTGTGTGTATACAGCTACATACATACAGCTCCTAGCAGTTTTAAGTATTAGATTAATAAATATAAGACTGATGATGTGGTGGATGTTCTATTCCCATCTCTTTTCCATCACAAGCCTCTCCTCCGCTCAGCAGCTCTCCCACTCTCTGCTGCTCTGCCACAGCTGGCGGGGAAGGAAGGTGTAAACTCCTGCGTGACAGAGTATGCATCGAGTCAACAGCCGGCACCATTGCTCCCAGCTTACACAGTTGCCACGCGATGCTGTTTAATACCAGACCAATGAGGTGAATAAAACCTACAAAAGTTTATAGTGTGTAAATTACTGTTGCACCCTGCCCTCTGCCTCCACATTGAACTGCCTGCACCAGAGATGTATAAATGAAAACAGTCTCTTTCCATACAATGGCAGAAGGACTTCCAGGAACTGGAGAAATTACTGGGCAGTTATATGGGGATAGGAAGCAGAAGAAAATGTCTCAGGCGGTTTTGGCTCTTGACATGTCATCCTCTGAGCATCTCACTCCCAGATGTCTTCGGAAAGAGACTGTGCTAGGAGCCTTGACTCGAGGCCACAAGTCTCCTGCTGAAACCTCAGCATCAAAAGTTACAGGGATGAGCAAAACTATAGCCTTTGAGAGCAAGAAATGAGGCAAAGCAATGAGTATGGGTAACAAACAGCTAATTCAGGGCATTGAGCAGAGTATAGAGGTGAGGAAACCAAAGGTGCTTTGGAGGAGGGCTTGCTGGAGGCTGTGCACCACAAGGGCTGTTGTTTTGCCTCTTTTTGGCTTTCAAAAATGTCACTGTTGTGTAACCTGAATAGCTGCTGGCCATCCCATATCTTACATATTTGAGAAGACTGGAAAATACTGTTTCAGAGTATCTAAAACTACTGAGGAAACATGCCATTGTAGACAGGCATCTACAATTCAGCTCAACACAGGAGAAGCACTGGCAGCTGCCGTGTTATCTTTGGAGCCATTGCACAGTCTGTCAAATTGAAAACATGACAAAACATTTTGAGTAAATGCTGAAACTTTTATGATCTCTTGGGGGAAAAAGAAGTTTCCGATAGTTTAATCTGATGAGTGTGGTACAGATGAATAGATAGACAATGCCTGTTAGAAGATGCATATGCATGTTATAAAATGAGAGGATATATCTGGCTCCATGTTTACAAGATCTGTGAGCACAGATTCCTTTAACTATTCAAAATCCCATTACTGTGAGTAGTACTCAAGCAACAAATGGAGGCACTTTCTGAAGCAACCACAGGTAGTCTACATGTTTGGAACAAGCATGTCTTTTCAAAAGTTAGTGTTGACCCTGGGTGGTTGGTCTGCTTTTAGTAGATGATTTGCTTTGTGTATGTTGTTTAGCTTTCTGTGCCTCAGTTTCCCTGTTTGTAAGACAGATAGTAAAATCACTTACATCATCAGGTGCTTTGGTATTGAAAAAATGTTCTATCTAGGGACAGGTTTTGCTGTTCTCATATTTTTGGATACATAATAGGCCACTACTAATTTAAGGAAACCTTCTGAGGTGTTAGTTAAAATGATATAAAAAAAAAAGTAACTCAGAAACATCCAGAGGCTATGTTTTAAAAACAAATGAATACATAGCTAAAGTAACAACCTTTGCCAATACTCTCTGTACTGTGGTATTTCAAGAGCTACAGTTAGGGCTGGTCCTGCTGAATCCAAGGGAACTGTAAGTGCTCAGCATGTTTCAGGATCAGGCCCAGGCCTCTTATTTTAGTGCAAAGAGAAGGAGCAACTTCCAGTATCACATCAGCTCCTGCAGATGTGGTCTGCTTAATGGTGACTGTGTGCAAATGTATGTCTTGCACACAATCAAACAGTTGTTCTGCTGAAACTGGGCAAAGGCAGAGAAACATCAAGTTAAAGGTCATCTCAAAATCTCGTTTTCCTCCTCTGTTCTGCTTTCCCCAGAGCCCGTGATTTTTGTCTCAAGACTTTCTGGGAATCCTGCTGGCCCTGTGCTTCTGCCGGCACTCTGGCTGCATTTTGCTTATGAGCAAAGAAGCTCTCATGCAGACACTTTGCACAGTCAATTAGTAAAGTAATTGAGTACTCTTTGGGATGAAAGGTATAATACACACAGAGGATTATTCACCATTTTCATTACATACCATATCCGGGAAGCTGCAGGAATGCAATGCACCTAGACACTTCATGGTGAGGTAACTCTGAATGACCTGCTTTTCCTCATTTACATCTGACTCAGTATCATTTGAATACTGTGCTTTATGTGTGATATTGCTTTATTACTTTTACAACACCCAGAAGAAGACTAGAAGAGCCAGCAGGTCTCTGCCCTCAAGAGTTTGTTTTATCTGGGAGAAAATGAGTGGAAGGCAATACACAATAGGGAGGAGATGGGTGGAGAGCTTGAGATGGTTGAACTGCAGTATAATCATTATTATTAAAGTCCTTATGGATATCATGGGAGAAATTAGTCTTGGGTAAGGATTTGAATGGAATGAGACTAGATGCTTAGCAGGCCAGAACTGGGAAGCTGTTTAAGCAGAGAAGGGTGGTGTAGGGAAAAGATTGGATATACATACATACATATATACACACACACACTTATATATGGCTATATACAAATTTTATAGATAAGGTTATATAGAAGATTATATCACCCAGCCCAGTCTGTAAAGACATAGCTAAAATGGATGTCACACCTTCTTTTTGGAAACATCCCATCAAATTTCATCTTCTTGAGGCTGCTCATAAATTTTTAGGATCAGGTATTCAGAGGAACTTGTTCTGCTGGGCAAAAAGTAGCAGTTTCTGAATGTCACAGTTTTGAAAACCTGCCCCTCAAACACTTGTGCTTCAGGACACGTGGAGGCTGCCTGTATAGTGGAAAATGGAGAATTGTTTTGTTGTCTGTATTAGATGTTTTGCTTTGCTATCCTCAACATTCTTAAAAAGTGCCAGTTGAAAATACCGGGGTACTGAACTGCCTGAATCATCTGCCACAGCAGTGCACAACATCCAACACTAAAGCTCTCTCTTGTGGTCGTGATATGCAAATACATGCATTTTATTAGAGGTAAAAGTGGTTCATAAACTACTTCAGCAAAATATAAAACTCACTAGGAGTTGAGAAATCATGCCTCAATTTTCTGTTAACTAAGCTGACAGTTTCGACTCCTAATTTTAAACGGAGGATGTTTATTATGGGAATTATTGGCATCTATTACTCTTCTAATACCAAATCGGTTACTTGAAAAACTCCCTTCTTTGAAATAAGAAGTTGTATGTTTCACATCTATTGCTGAAATATTAAAAAAGCCGATTCAGATGCTTATAATCACAACTTTCTCACTGTGCTTGAATATCCAGCTTCCACTTCCAAAAGTCGTTTTGCCCTGGCTAGCTTTGATTTCCCTTGCTGAAACCTCGTTTGCATTTGCGTGCTGAGCCTCTGCAGCCACGAGGGCCGGGAGAGCCTGGGAACAGCACGAAAGTGCTGCACTGCACGATGAATATGGAAAACAACTGGACACCCATTAGTTTTGCAAAAGCAGAACCTGTTCTCTGCAGATGAAAGCTGATTCATATGACATTTTTCTGACAGTGAGCACTGTCTCTGCTGATTAAGAAATTGTCTGATCAGATAGTGAAAGTCGCGGCGAGCTGCTGTGTCATCTGCTGATGGTGCCGACGCTTCGTGCCGCTGGGAATTTGGGCTCATCTGAATCACTTTGTTCTGGCATCAAGCTGGGCTTGCATTTGGTCTTCCCTTGGTTAGAGGGGAACTATGAACAAAACTTTACCAACAAATCTGGATTAGTTTACAGATGCTCCCTAAATGCCTTGGAGTGGTCAGAAAGTCTCAGGGGCTGGGAAGCAGGGGCTTCCCTACAGCTCAGTGGTGTCGGAGGTGAAAGTATCGAGCTACCCACTGGCCTGAGCAGTGCTGGTCTTATCGGTGGGGACTGCATGGCACGGCAGTGAGGCTGTCTGCCAGCTGCTGGTAGGAAATGTCTCACTTGGCAAACATCTGTTCTGAGCAGTGCTGAGGCACTGCTGGATTCCCTTTTACTCCTGGTGATAAGAAAAATGAAGGGGCAAAAAAAGTCTACCAAAGGGACTGAGCCGTGAGGAAGATGTAAATGTTTTTTTTTTTCCCAGTAATATAGCAGAGAGGATGGTGTAACCGGGGGATGAGCTAGGAGATCTGAAGAATCTTGTGAGTCCAACCAAAGGTGCAAATGTGCAAGAAAAAGTGCAGAAAGTGGCACGGGGGTCAGGCTTTTGGCTGAGGATTGTGCACTGGGGGGAAGCAAGGGATGTGTTTCTTGTCTGTTTGGCATAAGTCTTCAAAACATACCAGCCAGATATCTCCATTCCTCTCCTAGGTCCCTGCTACAAGTCACCCATTGACTCCGGTGGCTGGTATAAAAAGCTGCATGCCCCAAACAGGCCCTAGTCCCAGACCAAGCAGCCTCTGGGATAACATTTTTTTTTCCCCTTCTGTTTAACAGAAGAAAACTTCCACCTTTACAATGCATTCAGATATGTCTCTTTCTGAGCATATAATCAATTACATGAAATTATATTTATACTATGATCCCAGAGGCTCTCAAACAGAAAATTATATGGGAAGTTTTGAAAGCCTAAAACTTCTTGTATTTTGAGGAGTTCAGGAGAAAAAAAATAAGGTTTTCAGTATTTCAAAAAGTTTTCTGAGATTTGGAATACCATGGACTTAATACTTCATCTTCTTTTTTCCTTTTTTGTTATTCCACATCACAAAATGGATGGTGTTTAGATCATTTCCTTTTTCCTGTTTCATATTTGATGAATGTTCCAAATTTGGCCAATTTGGGAAAGTTAGAGAGTGGTCAAGTAAATAAAATGTCAATAAATAAATGAGATTATTTTCTCTCTTGATATTGACAATGCAAAAAAATTGGGAAGGTTAGATTTTGACAATGAAACCCCAGATCTCCTGAGGATATTTTGGTTGTTTTCCAAAAGGTCATTTTAAATAGAAATAAAAGTATTTTAAGTGGAAAATTTCAACCAGCTCTAATTATCTAAACTATGGAGGGGTCACTTATCCACTAACAGAGTTGACTTATTAATGCAACCCTAGCACTTCAGTTACTATGGCAGGATCAGGCTGCAGTTTGCATTATTGCAAAGCTGGTTATTAAAACTCATTTGATTTTGAACGAGGCTTTTATTTTCCTCATTGTTTTGAGAGAAACAATAAATTTTCGTAGACAATTACAAAACGACAATTCTAAAGGACTGGAAGAACGGGTCTGTTGAATAAATCCAGGCAAACCTGCAACTGCTTTGAATCACTACTGCTTTGGTATAAAGGAACAATTTAAAAGATCAACATGCTTGCAGGGCTTCATCCTCTGAATCATTGGCAGCTTTTAATGGCAACTAACAGCTAAATTGGGCTGGAGAATGCTTATTAAGAGTGAGGAAGCCCTGAGCCTCTGCCAGGACTGGATCTTTTGTCTTATGTTGATGCAAAATGCAGCATAGATGATCGGGAATGGCTTAACAGGCAGAAGCATGATAGTGGGGTTACAAAAACAAAGTTAACAAGCATGCAAAAAGAAAACTGGGAACTCTGCTGACTTCTTTTAAAAATTAAGGCAGAATGAAGGGCTTTCCTGATTAAGTTTCTTTAGAAGTTAATTTACCAAAACATTCAGTTAAGAAACAAAACATGAAAAAAAGTGATCACCCCCCATTACTGTGACAGGTTTTTTTTCCACAGACCTGCACGTTAAAATCCTCAAAACAAAACTGGCCAAGAAAGCATCATGCACAGCACTGACAAAGTCCCTTCAAAACCCATGAACACCAGTGGACAGTCCCATTCATCAGCTCTATTATCCTCTGTGGACTTAGGACAAGGTATCCTATTTAAAACAGTGACTTCCAGGAGACAAGGAAAAATGGGCTTTGAACTTCTCAAATGCCAAAGCATGTTTGTGAGCCATGCTGCTCCGTCTTGCTGCTGTGATCACGCAAGTGCTGCTTTGGAGAGCTAGGGCTGAGACTGGCAGGCATGAGCAGACAGAATTCAGCATGGCTGACAGTGTTTGGAAAGAAAGTCTGCTGAAAAGCTTCAAAACTAAACCAGTCCCTACCCTGAGCATGGAGAAATGGGCAAGTTTATCTCCTATTATGGGATAAATGCGTTCTGGTCCTGATCTGTAGCTGGGGAAGTCAGAAGGAGCTACATTTCAGTCCTCTTCCTACAGTCACATTTTTAATGGCAAATATACGCTCTCAAAAAAAACCCAAAGCAAAACAGAGCAAAGGAAAATCAAATCAGAAATCAACACATGCTATTGGCTATTTGTAAATATGCCTTTATGCCCTTGCTTAGAGCATTTTTTGTGTGTGTGTGTGACAGCAGAAAATCTCAAACCAGAAAGATCTGATTTTTACAGGAAGCAAGTCATTCTTTTATAAAGGACTGAAAATTTTTAAGTTGTCCCAAGACCTACTATACAATTTTCCTGGTGGTGTTTTAACTTGGAGCTGAAAATGGAAACGATTATGACGGCAGAGTTAGCAACAGAGTTTACAAAGATATTATTATAGCTATTATTAAAATATATATTCAGTCAGACATGTGTTTGGATAGGCGATCTGGTTTTTCTTCTTTGTCCTGTAACACCCAATGAACAACTTATGTGTTGGTGGATCGTCATCCTTGCTCAGAAAAATCCTTAGTTCACACTGAAAAACAGGCCCCTGTGTTTTGCCAGAAATGAAAGAAACTGCAAACTATCAACTCCGAAGTTGAGGAAAGGTGATCTAAATTTACCAGTAACACTGTCTTCACAACTGCTGAAAGTATGAGAGGAATGAAAGGGAACATTTCCTTGGTTTCATTCCCTGGTGTCATTCCTCATCATAATGTAATTTAAGTGCTGCATGTTATATTGTTGCTTTGCAGGATGCCTATTTTTAAAGGTACATTGCCACATAAAATCAAACAATGCTTTACCTCTGCAATGAATAACACTTCCAACTACTAAAACTGATTGTTAAAATGTCATGTTAGTTCATTCCATAAATCACTAGTGAAATCCTGACCTTACTGAAATCAATGGAGGTTTGCCACCAGCTCCCATGGGGCCAGAATTTAGCCTCCAGGCTTGATGAATATCCAGAGTGAACAATATCTCCAATTACTTTCTTAGGTTGGGCAAGTGCATTCCTTATTCCCATTCCTTTTCTGCTTTCATAGTCCCTTACATCTTCAATAGGGCACTTGGGCTGCTGGGCCGTCAGCGTGATGAACTGCCAAGAGGCAGTCTGATATATAGGTGGTGAGGAGCCTCATCCTGCAAACACTTCAGCACATACAAAGTTTTATCATATAGGTGATTCCACTGGAGCCATAGGCCGGCTTTGTCACAAGTGACATAGCTGTGGCTGAGGTTATTACCCATTTTACTTCTATGTGTCAGATGCAGAAACAAAGCACAAAACATTTTTCATTTACTAAAGGAGTGAGTAATAAGCTCGGTACTTATTTATGTTGCTTTAGACAATGAAGGGAAAATATTTTGCTCTTTGTTTTTGCCCAAATCATTCTAATTGCCTCCTGGAAAATCCACTTCATAAAAGGAAAACACATTTGAAAACATAGCTGGGAAGTTCATCACTTATAGATTGAAAAAGCAGCATTTGTTCCTCTAATCAAGCTTTCCAGGGTTGATGTGTTCCCTACAGTATGTTTACTCATGCTTCATCTAATTTAGATTTAAATAGCAATCATATGTCTATTTAAGACCATTATTTAAAAATTAGAAATGAGCCTGAGAAAAATCCTCAGATCTTACTTCCCCATTACTCTTGCAAGTTTTGGCCCAAACTTAAAGATTTATACTCTCTTGCACACAAGCTTTAAGGGGAGGAGTGGGAAAAGGAGAAAGCTGCATGTCACATTGGGGCATTAACTCTGGGTCTCCTCTCAGGACTGTCATTGTGGGAGCCAGGGACCAAGGCAGTTTGCCTCTCTGCCTACCTCTGCTGCTGTTTAAAAAATGAGATGTGAGCAGCACCCTGCCTCAGAGTCATCTGGCAAGCAATGTGCTGGGATGCAGCATTGCTGGGACTCCTGCAGGTACGAGGGACAGAAGTGTTCACTTTAAAATGCTTTTTGACACAAGTCCGCGGGCTTATTTCATTGCCGTCTCAAAGCCTGGAATCAAACACAGAGTGTATCGGATGTCTCCAGCAGCAACTAAACTCATGCACTCTTGTAAATCTCCCTCGTAATCCCCCTGCTGCTGACACTTTATTAGCCAGGCATTCCGGGCTGTGCTTTACTGGGGCACCTCTAAGTGATTGCAGATGGTATTGCTGTGCTAGGGTTCAGATGTGCTACCAAATAGCTGTCTTCATATTTTCCATGCTTTGCCTCATTTGTCAGATTGGTTTTAACCCTGTTGTGTTCAGGATGTTTCCTACCTCTACTAAGGAGCCGAAGGTGGACTGGACACCTAAGCAAATGCCGGGTGTTTTCATGGCTGTAAGGCTACTCCTCTCTGCTGTACCAGGGAAACTCCTCGAGCCTAAAAACTCACTGCATCGCATCTCCAACAAGAAATGCTGAACAGAGTGAGGAGATGTGCCAGTTTTCAAGGGCACGTGAGTGCTGGGAAGCTGGGAATTGCACAGAGCTGACCAAAGCAGCAGAGATAAGGGGTGATGAACCTGCACCACGTAGAATCGTTGGCTCAGCCACAGCACAGTTCCGACCCGCAGCAGCTCTCATTAGTGCACGGGGGAAACCACTGGCTGAACTAGAGGAAGTTTCTGGATTAATAGTTCCTATTAATGCCATGTTAACATAAATACCTTGCATCTAGACCTAAATCTGACTTGTAACTCCCAGCGTGCCTGGGTTTCTGCTCTGAGCTGCCCCACATTTTCAGCTCTGGGTTGGTGCTGGAGGATGAATTTTTATTTGCCTGCAGCTCCTCCTGCCAAGATATCTACAGTAAGGAGAGCACATATAACACCGTCTCGTTTCCCATCTAGTCTTAAACCAAGCATCTGCTGAGCATCTACAGTGAAGGATACTGAAAAATTCAGCATTTTTATCTCTCTGTGCCTATATTCAACAAGAAGGACCTTTGATAGATACATTCTTGTTGAATACAGGCCAGAGTTCTGGACTGCCCATCTGGTCTTTAAATTCTATGCTACAAATCCTGCATTATGAGTATAAGGTCCATAGTGCTGGGCTGGATAAACTGTAATCTCCCACCTTTCCTATCAGACTGGAGTCAACAGTAATCACAGCGTTAATGTTGTTTTTCTGTTCAAGCTAATACCAAATTAAAGCCCTGCACTGCTTGTTTTTCTCAAATCATAAATGTGACATGGTATGTGTTTTATCCGTATATGATGGCCTTACTCATCTAAGGTAATGGAAATTGCAGATGGTATCTGCAAGTACTTCAGAATTAGTCCTTACAGCTATTTGTAAGGAATGGTCTTTTGGATTTCATGTTGGAGAAGCAATACTGGTTAAAGGAAACAGTGTTAAAAAATTTCTGGAAATGAACGTACATTCCCAGTAGTATCCAGGGAATCTGTTGTCTTAGCACTAGAATATTCAGCATACAAATAGCTTAAAGAAGGAATTTTAAAAATCAAGGCACAGCATCTGTGTATTTTAAACCATTAATTTAATTAATTGCTTTGCCTGAGAAATACTCACCACAACCATTGAAATAATGTAAAGAAGGCTCATAATTGTCTAGTGAAACGTATACAAGTGTTTTTCTAACAGCTATTTTATAGAAGCTCTGATTCCTCTGGTTAAATTGAGTGTAATAAAGACAGCAAGTCTGTGACAGACAAGTTGTGTCACCTGTGTTTCCAGATGGGACACAGAATGGGAAGGCTTGCTCATCTTGGCTATTAGTTTAGCTCTATTAACCCACATTGCCCAGAGTAACTAGGTGCCTATCAAATAAGAGCTATGGGAATTTCACTTATGATTCATGCTTTTTCCATCCATCCAAACATCCCTGCTAAGCTGCTTTACTCCATAAACTGGACTGCACAAGTAATATGATGAAAAGCATCATAATTTATATCCTGAAGAACATATGTCTTCCATATTGATACGTTAGCAAGTCCCAGATTTTGGCTAAGAGGTTTGGCCAAGTTAGGCATATGTGTTACTGTGGTTAATATGAATTTGTTCTTTACATATGGGCAGCAGTCTGATTTCACATCTTGTACTCAACAAGACTTACTGTATTATCATGGATGATTAAATACACATAAATTAAACATGCAGCCAACAGGGGCTCTTTTACTAGAAGAACATTGTTTATGCATTATTATAGCCAGATTTTCAAAAGAAATCAGCTCCCAGCTAGACTCCAGAAGAAGCAGTCTGATTTTTAAAACAACTTGGCATTTTGCATGCTGAGCTCCTGAAAATTTGGCCATGAGTACCATTCTACTCTACCACTTTCCTCACCATAGCTCATGGTAATATACTGACCACGAGATCTGACATTTCTTATGATCCTTTATTTTACTTTCCATTCAGATATATTTCTTCAGGTTGAAAGGGTAAAAACATTCTCCAGAATGGCAAGAAATTAGCAAGCTGGTGGTATCTTCTGCTCTCTTCTTATGAGCTAAGCAGTTCTGATCTCTGTTACCAAAGGTTTTATGTAAGTATTTTCTGGGTGCTGTGAACTGTGTATTTCATAGTTTCCAGCCCACAGGTTGTCCTACCAACTTGCTGGACCAAATATCTACTGTATAGCTGTCAAAGCTTGAAAGGATTGAAATTTTGCAGTGGTTTGCTCTAAATCATGTAGGTATCACTGCCCTGTGCTGCCGGTTAGCAGAATTTATCACCTGTATGTTAATGGTCCTTAACAACTATCAATCACTGGTGATATTCTTCAGTTGAAAAGGTACAGACTTTGTATTTGGTGCAGAATATTCAGCTGTATTTTTTCATATTACAACGTTCTAGGTTGTGGTATCTTTGATACTACCTACTGGAAACAGATAATTTCTGTCAGGATGGAAATTTGCCCATATATGGAGCATCTCTTGGGAATTTGTCAGTGCAAAATGTGTTTGTGGGTTTTTTTATTTTCTATATCATTAGCATATGATTATTCCAGGAAAAAAAAAAAAACCACACAAAAAACCAAAACCAAACAACCAAAACACAAAAACAAAAACCCCAAATCCAGATAGAGTTTATTTAGCTTGATACATACTATACTGATTAAACAGTTTAGTAGGCCAGTGTGAGTGGCATTTTAGGGACCTTACAACTACAGAGTAAAAAATTTTTCTCCAGTGGAGAGCTGGCCTGACTTTCTCACTATGTTGATGAAAGACAGCAATGCAACATTAGTAATATTAGTACACTAAAGGAATAGTATTCAGATCACTAAAAACTGATCAGCTCTGCATGATCTAAGTGAAATCTCTGCTCATGCATAATGTTGCACTTATATCTACATATGGCAGATAGGAATAATGACAGTTCAAAGTTAAAAAGTAATATCATCCATTTTGCTTAGGTATATTTGAGGCTTTGAGGGTGCATGGGTGGGTATTTCACATGATTGAGCTCTGGTCCTGCAAGATATTACAAAGAGGTCACCAGCATAATGGATCTTAATAAATCTGTTTCCTTAAGATTTTCCATAATTATTGTTGGATCTACTTTTGCTCTTATGTCATCAGAAAATGAGACAAGAAGATTTAAGTCCTGATGTACCTGGGAAACAGATGTAAAACTGCTTTGCTTATTTATGCAAGTTCTAATCAATGATTTCATACCTGAGGAACACTCTTCAAAGACCATCATCTGCCACATCAACAGGTCACAAAATGCCATGTTCATAAGGAAGAAACTCAGAATAGGAGTATGGAGATATTATTTTCCATTTTTTTGAGACCTTCTTCTTCCACATTTCCTGCTTTCCTTTACCCTTGTGGCCTCCATTGAAAAACATCGGGTAATGCCTAACCTAAATGTTGCTTTAGTCACACACCACTAGTCACCCAGAAACCATCGAATGTTATTAAACTGCAGTCATTTCTCCTTGGGTTCCATCAATTATCAAGACTAATGGTAGAAGGGTTCAGCCAAGGTTAGAGCATGTGTATGTCTCTGGGCCATGGGGAGCTCTGTATCACTGCTCCGAGCAACATAGAAGGCACTGTGCATTTGATTGCTTCTGGGGCCATAAATCGAAGAAACATGCAAGTTCCAATGATTTCCCAGTCTCCCTGTAGAAATAAGGAGGGAAGAAGGAGAATCACCAACTAATGCCAGTAAAATGCTTCTCGGAGCAGTCCACAGCTTCTCTAACCTGCAGTACATCAGCAAGTCTGTTGCTAAAATAGTCCATTTCGTTCTTATTTATTTGCTTATCATTTGCATTTCCCTCTTGAAGTGTTTTCTTCTTTTCTGTGCATTTCTCACCCATCACTGTAATGGCTCTTCAGTTTTTCACTGTTGTGGCTCCACCAGACAATCCCTAAGCCCCAGGACTGTGAGAGTAGGGAAGAAAGATGCGGATCTTGAAGGCAAGGTGAACAAACTGAGAGCAGCATGCCAGTTCTTGTGTCAGTGCCCTTTTCAACTTTGCAGTCCTACCATCTCCTCATCCATGGTGCTGCTGAGTTTACGGCTTTGGTTGCACATCAAACCCATTTCCACACAACTTTGAAAAAGGAAAGGACTTCTTAGATGATCTCAGGTATGCACCCTCAAGGTATTAATTCTGCTGCAGGTGGTGTGGATTTTACAATTAGTGCAGATTTTGGCTGTAAAGTGAAAGGTGCTTCCAGATTTGCACAAAGAGAATACAGCTTCAACCAGGTATACACTCACCTGGTACATGTAGCCTGTGGAATTGTCAGCCTGTATTTTGCTGTAATCTGGCTTCTACCAGATGACTTGAAGTAACATATGTGATGAGATTTCTTAGATTCAGAAGGTGAACGAAACAAATACTAATTTGAAAGTCTTCAGGGACTGTCTATTATTATAATGAGAAAGTGGAAACCTAATTAAAACAAAGGTTATGAAAAGTAATTTCACAATTCCCTTTCATTTGTCAATAGAAGCTTTTAGATTATATATGACAGTCTAACATTTGTTCAAAAGCCAGAATCCAAATATCTCAATACGAAGATCTATTTGTAGAAAATGTTTAATCTCATCCAGTCGCTATATTCAGATGTGAATCATGAATTCCAGCAAATTTCCCATAACAGTTGTATGTTAAAACCTTTCCCAGCTGTTATAAGTTTGTTCATTTTTCAAAGTTATTAAAGGATACGCCCCTGCTAATAATTCTCAGATCATGGTGAGACACAAAAGGTTTATGTATTTCAACAGAATGTTATTTTGCATTTACAGTTCTGCACAAGAGAATGGCTTGTTATTTCCCTCGAGGCTGATCAATACTAGCAGGAATAAAAATGGTGATAACTTAGAAGTGTTCTTTGAAAAATTGTTCAGGACTTCAAACCATGAACAAAACATAAACGCAAACTTAAAGTACATTAAACTAAGTAACATGTGATTTGAAAACCTTAAACAATCACTGTTGCCAAACCCAATAAGCTAGTTATGCCTTTTTAATTTGGCTGCAGTGACTTTAACTGGATCAGAACAACAAGAAAAAAAAAGGATCCACAAAAATGAATTCATTTAGTAAGGGGAGAAGGTCCTTTAGTGACCTACTTCTAAGCACAATCAGCTGCCAGTTCTTCAACCAGCCCGGACTGCTCCAGAGCTTAAAAATGCAATAACCATATTGGGACATGGCAGTTCGAACTGAGTCCTGGAGTTTCTGATATGAAGGATACCTCTTCTAAGGATAGATATATCGACCCAACCAGAAACACACACTTTTGTCATAGTTTGGTGAACAAAACCAAATGTTTTTCAGACAACTTCTTGCTTTGATAGTTAACCCTGATGAAACCCCAGAGCAATTCTATCTTGGACACCAATAGGGCAGGTGTCCTGTGATCTTGTATATACAGGACACGTGCACAGAGAGCAGATCAAAATGCTCCTACAAATCACAATATTGTTTTTTCCTAGTTTTGAATGTTCAACTTTGTAGCTTTAATGAAGAGGGGTTTTTTTTTGTTTTGGCTAATTTCCTAACTAACCAGAAAACGCATGAAAAACAGCATCCTCTCCATCTGAGTGGGAAGGATATCTCTTGGGCCCTGGCACCTGAGACAGCAGCACCACTGAGAGCTGTAGGATTCAAGCATCCTTTGTGTGGACCAGGACTAGCAGGAGATGAGACACTTCTTGGCTTCCTAGATGTTTGCTGAGAGCAGGGACCAGGAGTCCAGTATGCTTTTAGGTAAGAAGTGAAGGAGGACCATGGTATTTCTGGTGGGGATAACCTCTTTACTCTATTCCCTCAGACCTGTCCCTTCAAAAGCTGAAATCACAGGATTATGTAGGTAAGTTTATCTAAATGACGGGTGTTAATGGTCAATGAGTCACCTAATTGGCTCCATATGATTGCAGATATACTTGCCCTATTGTGTTATAGTGGTAGCAGCAGTATAGCCATGATGGTCTAAGGACATAAGCAAGTCAGGATTGGTAAGTAGAGCCAATGTTTTTTATTAAAACAGCTGATGTAATTGGAATAATCTTTCAGATGCACATAAATGAGGTTTTGGATATCCAGGAACTGTTCCAATTGATTTAAGGTTGTTCAGAAATAATCTGCTTGATCAAGGCCAGAACGCTTAGCACCATATAAAATAGATCCCTATCTCTGAAAATCTGATTACTGGTTTATTCTGGTTAGATCCTAATCCATGACACAGAGTTCATATTTTAACCAAAGGCACAGCCCAGAAGCGACTCTAAGCCTTTTATTGGCCTTGCTCATAATGCATGTATTTCACATATTTTCACCCTGTGACCTCCAGGTCAGGCAGTGTGGATTGCCTGTCGTCCATACAAGGTCTGGACTCCGGTGTGTGCTGTCCCTTAGTCCGTCTGCCTCCCTGACACAGCTGTCCGCTAAAGAGGAACCTGCCTGTGAAGTAACCTGCATGCAGTGTGGATGCCTTGGGGATGGAAAACCCTTAAGAAACAGGGGCAGCATCAGTGTAGAGAGCCCCCTACTTTCTGAAGCCCATACCTAGTTCCTCTGATCCTTTGATGTGACAACAGGAAAGACCCTGAGACTTGCATGTCAAAACTCCTAGAGGAGTTGTGTGACATGGCTGAATAGAGGAGATGTGTAACTCCTACCACTGCATCTGTAAAGGTCTGGCTCAGCAGCACTGCCCCTCACTCCCAACCACCCATCGCACCTTGCACTGAAGCTAGACGGGCTTGTGAGGCACCTCCAGTCTGGTGTGGCAATGAAAGGCACATGAAAGCACCTGAAGTCCAAAGCTGGAACCATCACCTTGTCAGTTGTGGGTTTGGACTTAGTTCTCTTTAGGCAGAAACATTTGCCTAGAAAACCAGTTTCCAATGGACCTGTGTCCACTCTCAGGATCTGGTTTAGACTTACTTTGAATTGGTTTACTGGTTTGATTACTAAACTGATACAGTAACAACCGGGGTACCAGACTGCCAGTTGAAATTAATGGAAATTTGAGGGGAGTATGTAAAAAATCTAAGAATTTTAGAAGTATCCTGTATGGTAAATAGTTGCTCCTGAAAACACAACATTCTGTTCTGTTGTCACACTGACAGACTGAAACAGGCTCAAGTAATTTCTGTATCAGTAGCATTACACCAGTGTAAATGCTGCATACTTCTTTAAATAGATGTCTGAAAGCAAACAGGTTAATGGAGCAAGGGGACAGGTAAAATGAGAGAATAATCTGGGATTACTGAAACAAGCCCTGTAACTGTTGAGCCCTGAGGAAAGAGAGAGCTAACACATTTTGTCTAAACCCTCCCATAAATAGTTTGGGTAATTAGAGGCTTAGATTTATTGAAAACAATGAAAAATGTCATAATTACCTTTACATATTTTTCTTTCTTTCCCTGTTAGAAAATGATCCCAGTAATTTGGTGTTCAGTAAGCAGGGCACATTTTGCATTGTTGTTCCACCACTGTGCCATTCTGAGCAAATGTGCTTTAGGGGAACCCTATTGAACAGGTCCGTTCTTTTCCTTTTTAAATCTTGTAGTAATTAGCAAGCATTTCATGGACCATTTTGGTCAAATAATGTAACCTAGAAAAATGGTGCCCAGCTCTGAAGGACTGCAGAGTATATCCTTGTTCCAGATGGGAAAGATTTGCTTCAAATGAGAGATGTCCTACAGGCTGGAATAAAATCAACAGCAATTCAGAAGGAGGTTCCTTTCCCAATTACTTTTTTTCCCAACCCCAAAGTAGAAACTGATACTGGTAAAAACCTCTGTTAGAAACCTCTGTGATAGTCATTGCACAGCAGAGGGAAAACTTGCAAGAAACCTAATGACCATTCTTTTACATGAGTTGATGATGAAGGTGGAACAAACTAGCAAGAGCCCGTAAAGGCAGACGTCCAAGGCCTGAGGCAGAACTGGGGCAGCCCAGCCATGTGAGAAGTGGTCATATTTCAAAATAGGCTAGTCCAGCATAATCCTGTTTATGAAATGCAGGTGGAGTATAATTCAGAGTTTGTGGTTTGAGCTTTAAAACTCATTATGTTTTGGTTCTGCACTCCTTGGAGACCAACTGACTCCTTGTATGTTAACGTCAAGATGCTCTGATCAAATAGAGGGCTGAAGTTTACAGCTCTGGTGTTCTGATAACTAAGCATAGACACAGGACAATTCTCCTCTCTGGAAACTGTCATCATCCTGAAGTCTGGATAACCTGAGTGATTTGGCTTTCAAGCCTTAATACAAGGCATGCCTCATTCACCAGGCATTTTATGACTTTGTCTTGAGTGAGAGCATGTGGTTTGCAAGATAAGATCAGACTAGGAAAGAGCAACCAAAGCTTGGATATGACAGCGAAACTTAAGAAATGCTGACAGATTAATTTTTTTTTTCTTCAAAATCCTGTATTTTGGATTTGTCCCTGTACATGTAATTTCTTCCTGGGTAGCTTTATGCTAAGCAGGCTGGCTATACAACGTCCCCTGGTCACGCTGACCTCCCTGATATATAAAGAGCCCACCATATAAACATTTCTGGAGAGGTTGCCCAGAAATAACTGCAGCATCAGATTTTTCAGGGGCTTAAATTTTTTTAAGGGTTCACAACAGAGGTTTTGGGAAACTCTGACCCTGAAGAGCAGCTTCTTTGGCTGCCCAGAAGGCCAGAAGCAGAGTCAACTGCGTATGGGGGCAAGAGGAAGGCTGCAGGGGAAGGGACTGGCTTTAGTTAGATGTACTGTGCTGATTTCTGCTGTGAGCTTTGTCTGTTGAGCAAGCTGTGGAGTAAAAGAAATCTTCTGAGGGACATCTCCGGGGTTGTAAGCTCTGTGGGAATCTACTGTCTTCCTTTTGAAAATGTTTTTTTCACTGTCCCTACAAAAACTGTCTTTCAGGGAATCAATGTATGAAGCCTAGGACAAGCAGATTGCTCTTTAAAAAAATCTCATAGGTTTCCATTAGAAAACAATTTATAAACATTCTAGAATGGAAGATTCTATCGACTTGATAGAAAGAGAGAGACAATATCCCAAATGTCAGATGAAGCTTTCAAAAGGAGTAGAGTCTTACAGACATATAGTGTTATTAAACCTGGAGGTTTGGGCCATTTGTTTGGAGAGGAATGCTGGTAGTGGTGTATCAAAGACTCTCATTGACTTCTTAAAGCATGACTTGCTTCAGAGAGGTGCCACAATGTACAGATTTAGGTCAGATGGGGAGGAAGAGGAGTTCTGGCTGCAACTTTGGGTTTTGCTCAAACTAAATGAGCTTTCAGTTCAGCACTTGACTGTGCTGTTACAGAGTAATAAACACAGCTCATACATAGTTCAGGAGATCTAAAAATGTGATCAAGTTTAATACATTGCACAGCTTAGTTAAAAGGCCCCTACTGGACTAGTTACTATTGGGCTGAAATATCTACAGTGAGATGCAGCAAAGTTATCCTTTTTCATTTATTTTTGGGTTTGAGCCTTTTGCTCCAATTTGCCTGCTTGCTTTTTTGTTGGTATTTGCTAGCAAAACTAATCTAGAGCAGTATGACAAGAACAGTATGTGAACTGCAGCACATTAGGAATCTTCCTCCTGGAACGGTGTAACCCTGATCCCCCAGGACGGAGAGGTGTTTGTAGAAAAAAGGAAAAGGTCACACCTGGTTTGATACTACAGTAAGAGAAAAGGCTGTTTGCCACTAGAGGGTGTATCAGCTGCAAAATTGTTATCGAAAACACTGGGATTTTGTTTGGAAGCTGATCTTTTTTGTTGTTCTGAAATTAATTTAAGCAGCCTCAATTATCTGATGTTTAGTTTTATAGACAATTAAGTTCTCAGCATCATTCAGCCCACCTGAACCAGCCCATGGTGGGTGGCTTTGTCAACAACAGATAATTTATTTCGGCTGTTCTAAGTTCACTTGCTTGTTGTCTAAGGCAGTGTTTGCAGAGCCCCGGGCAAAGCAAGATTATTTAAATGTGTAAGATATGAGTATTCACCGTACACATTTGTGGCATCAGAGCTATGGTGTCTCAGCTCCCTTTTCTCCTTTGCTGTTGGGAACAGATAAGAAGAAACAGCCAACGGCTGAGGACAGAAGGTGAGACTGCCGAACACAACCCAAAATGAAGCAGCTTGGGAATTTCAGCTGGTGAGAGCACTGCCTGTGCTCTTGTTTGTCTTGCACTAGAAGGGTCCTGGAGCAAATCATCCTGTCCTGTCTGCATCTCCAAGTGTGCTGGCCTGCCAGGCAGCTCTTCTTCATACTTTGCTCTCTTTGTCCTGCAAAGTATGGCTATAAGCACAAGCAAACAAGGTATGAAAATTCATCTCCTTAGGATGTGGGGATTTTCTGTCTCTCCAGTGAGAGACATTAAGGGCTTCCTTTTCAAATAAGTTCATCATAATTGTTGGCAATTTAGCTTCCAGCCAGTCTGAAGGACCTGCAGTAGTTGTACTGTTGACTGGTGCGAGCGTTTCAGCAGCCACCTGTGCTTTAGGTGGGTTTGGATCAGTCCTTTTAGTGCACCTTGAGGCCTCAGGAATTGTATTTCTTGGAGGTTGTCATGTTTCTATTTATATGAGGAAAGATTATTAGAGCATGGAGGATTGAAAACAAACAGGAATGT
This sequence comes from Athene cunicularia, assembly GCF_003259725.1. Taxonomy (NCBI): domain Eukaryota; kingdom Metazoa; phylum Chordata; class Aves; order Strigiformes; family Strigidae; genus Athene; species Athene cunicularia. The sequence goes on along the minus strand of NW_020799117.1, from coordinate 10,394,726 downwards.
TTACACTCAGGGAGAAGGTTTACAAAGCCACTTCTAGTTATATATGAGATGTAAGGTCTTCCAGTCCCATCTAGTTCCCTGCTATTTTAAGCAACCGTGTTAAATGATCCTGTTCATAAAACAATCAAAGCTCCATCTGGTTCTCTATACTGTGTTCTGTCTAAAACACCCGAAGACAGACTGCAAATTTAATAGATACATGGGTGAAGTTATTCTGGTTTGATCCCACTAGTCTCCCCGTGCTCCCGGTTCACAGAACAGATTCACTAAGGGCAGAGTTTGGCTCCTGAAAGAGCAATAGGTGGCATTTATGCTGTAAATGCAATTATTTTCCCCTCCAATCCATTGTGTGAAGGATTATGCTCTTCCCTGAGAACTACAGATGTTATAAAAGTCTAGAAGCAACTAGGATGGAAATTGCCTGATATTCTGACAGCTTCCCTCCCTGTGAACTGTTTGATGAGGAGCACATGTAGGTGGGAGGACAGTAAGGCTGTAAGTCAGCTTTTCTGGCTTATGCTGCAAGTGCTAGGGAGCAGAGGGAGTTGTCTCTTGAACTGCCTATGACTTAGTTCATGGTGGGTGTATTTTGTGTCTTTTGTTCAGCCTTAGATGTGATAACACAAGTTCTGTAATTGCCTGTCTTTTCTTCTGGGTCCCAGCACTGGCCCCTTGCTGTCCTGGGCCAGACACCAGTAGCTGAACCTCACTAAACTGGTTGACTTGAACCGTCCTGTCCCTTGCATACATAGGTGGGTGTTGCAATGACTGAAGTGCAGTGACCTGACTCAGAGGAGACCCGTCATTCTGGTTGGCTGTGAAAAAACTGATCTCTCAAAACTGAAATTCTTAACAGATTAGGAACACAAAGAAAAGTGGGGGCAGTGTGCTGACATCCTAGAGAGGGAAGAAGGGTCTCACGGGTCTGCTCGATGGGCAAATCTTCCATCAGTGTCATTTTTCTGAATCGATATTTTCACATCTGGAAGACTTTTACCTGCTACTGTTACTCAGCCATAAGTAGCATTTCAGGGTCTATGTCCAGAGGTGCTTTAGCTTCAGCCAGGTCACAGGCTGCATAGGTGCAATTTGTGCTGCGGTTCTGTCTGTGTTATAAATGATACAGAGGGGCGGTTCCACTGTCATCAGGAGCAGGTAGGACCCCCAGCTCCCCTTCTGGCAGCACAGTCTGTTAGAGCCGAAATTCAGCAGTAGATGGCACCAGCAGGATTGTAAAATGGGCTCGAAACGCTTTCATAGCGCCTCAAAATTACCCAAACGTTTCACGAGACAGGCAGACAGCTAAATAAAAAGTCTAGCACTGGTTACCGGCAGAGGTAAGTCACCCGGAGTGGAACAGGGTGTCCTTTCAGCAAAGCACAGCACCGCTAATGCGCACGGGGGAGCGGAGGATGTGATGAAACGTCGCATCACACCGAGTCTGCAGAGTTTTTGTGCTGGCGGCTCAGCTCCAGGGAGCCCCTTGCAGCAAGGCGAAGATGGGCACCCCCGCACGGCAGCACAGCCGCGGAAGGTCTGTTTGTATAGAACGAGCTTCTACGGCAGTCAGGGAACGCTGGTCAGCACCTGCTGGGAATTCGCTGCAAACTGGAGTGCCCACACAGCCACAATCTGCAGGCTGGGACGATGCTGTCTGGGGAGAAGCTCTCTTGCTGTCTTTCCTAGCAAATGCATCTGAGTTAAAATTCTGTTTCAAATGTTGACCAGGGCTTGTCTGTGGCCATAGGGAATATTTGATATAGGTAGAGCCCATGGGACCCTGTTTTTTAGTGTTATGTACTACAGAACTGTGGTTCCAGGGTGTTTTTTTTTTCAAGAATATGCTATAGAAAGGACTAGCTAATGTAAAATATTGAAGAAAAGAGTATATAGATAAGTCAAGCCAGGACAGTTCACAATGTTTTTGAGTGTGTACTTTTGTCCTTCCTTTTGTTTTTGACACACAGTAGAAAAGACTGATCACTTGGATCCATGTCCTGCAGTGTTTGAAGTGAAGGAGATGAGGGCAAATTAACCAGTTTTTTTTCCTGTTCTTTCCTAATTAAATATGATTGTCAGGGCATTCATAAATGGTGATAAAAGGAAACACAGAGTGAGGATGCCTCCACTTCTGGATCAGCACAGCTACACCTTTTGGAAGAGCTGCTGAGTACAAGTTTGAAAGACCACCAGCAAGTTGTAGGACCACAGCATAATGCATTTATAATTTGTTCTTCAGGGTTATTAGTGGCTTTCATTTCAAGCAGATAACACAATGCAGACTTTAGAAAGAGGTGCAGATGGTACTAAAGGATACTTTTAGCTGCAGCAGTAATGCCATCAAATAGCTTCTATTTAAACATTTTTTTCTTCAGAGCCTATCTGCCACCCCTTACATGCCACTGTAACTTGTTGCTGAAACAAGATTTTCTGTGCAGCTCTTTAACCTAACACTGCTGTGGAGTGTAATTTCATTTGACAGTGGTCCAACCATCATGTCCAACAGCTGCTTGATAAATTCTAATGATATGCTCAAAAGGGGGGACACTGTATTTTGCATTGAAATAGTCATTAAATCACTCAGTTGGTAACCAGCTTTGCAGTGGAAGTGTTCCAGAGATAGTAGGAGGAATATTAGTATGCACAAGAAAAAGACCTGTTTCTCCAAAGACTGTACAGTAGGGGAAGACCTTGTTTTCTAGATCTCTTTAACAAAGGTGTTTTGAGAAAGAATTGCAAATGAACTACTCTTCCGTGAAGGCAATTTGCATATCATTAGCCTTCTGGATTTGTTAATTGTTTTCACCTAGAGGAGGTGGAAGAGTTCATTCTTTGTTTGGAGAATGACAATGCTTTCAGAACGTAGTACATTTTATTAGTGATAGATGAGACCTTTTTTTTTTAACATTTTCTGTTAACTGCTACCAATTTTGATGGAGATGATGATGCCCTTTCAAAAGAAAAATGAGACCTTTTCAATAGCTCACTCAAAATTTAATTTCCTTATATTACTATGTATGTGGCTTTTTCAAGTAGAAGAAATATTTTTCTTTTGTGTCTCTCTTCTCTTCCCTCCCTCCAATTTCCAGGGTAAAATGTAGCACCACACCCTGCAAGAATGTTTTCATGATCACCTTTGTAAGGCTGTAACTTCACAAGAATTCAAAAAGACTGAGATTTTAGTCTGTCTTTTTTCTTTTTTTTTTTTTTTTTTTTATTTTTTTTTTTAATCTTGGTGCATGCTTGTACTGGTGTACTATTTGCATTTTTGTCTTCTATTGTGTAGGTTTGAGGGAACACAACAAGAACTTTGGTTTTGCCACAGAAAAATGCAAAGGAAGAAAAGATCCATAGGCTCAGGATAGGATGGAGATGACCGCAGCTGGTGTAGCCTACCCTAATTCATCATAGCTCTGGCTCTACTGGGCCTGTGCTGTCTTCCAAAGAACCTTTTCAAGAGTCTTTATAAATTCAGGTCCAGGAGCTCGTTTGTGTGTAGCCAGTTTGGGTTTCTCTGTGCAGTCTAAATGTACTTCATGTGTCTCAGTATGTGATGCATCTTGATAAGCACAAGCTTGGGGGTAAGAGTTTATGCTTGAAATAGTGATTAGGGAAAAATAGGTAGGGGGATTCAAAGAGGCTAATGATGCAGTTCAATGGATGAGAAATAAAACATTAAATTCCTGTTAATGTGTGGAGACTTCTAATTTACATTCCTGCTCTTTTTAGTTTGGGAATTCTCCCCATGAAATCTGATTTAAAGGTTGTGTGTGACTTTGAAATAGAGACAGCACAACCATCATTGTTTTTTCACTTTCTGACATTTGTCAGCAATGCAAATGATAGTGGGTTAATCTTTACCTAACACTGATTATAATGTTGTAAAACATTTAATGGGAGGAAGTTGGAATTTGTGCCAGCAATTATTTTCACAATTGCTCATAGCTTTTTGTTGTTGGAAATAGTCATGTCTTGTCTGACACCTCTTCTAGGTCCATTGTCTTAAAGATAAAAAATGAGATAATAACGAGAAGATAATAGTACTGCCCTTTTGGATATATGTTTATCAAAAGAAGAAAATGGCACCTGTACTCTCTCTATATATAGTTTAGGTGTCAAATCTTTCTCCCATCATCAGCCATCATAGGGAAAAAGTTTTATTTATTTTATTTATTTATTTCTTCAACTGTTCAGTATCTCAAAAATAAATATTTTATTGGTGTCCAAAGATCCTTTGTAAAGCCATTGATTTTTTTTATAAAGCTGACAGCATTAAAATCTGTGAGCTTTTGTGACTAACACCATTTGTAAAAGTCTGAACTTTCAAGATTTTACTTTTTTTACTGTTCAGCTACAAAGTTATTTGTTTCCATAGTCACATATGCATGACTTCATTGCAGTTCACAATTACATTTTCTGGGGATTAACTCATTGATATATTGCAATGGTCTGTCCATTGACTGCTTGGATGAGCTTAGTTTTCATAGCCTATTGGTCTGTTGGTGACTAAAAATTTGCCACAGTCATATGATTAAATATGGAAAACATCTGTTTTAAGTAGTCTGACAAAAATCTGAACATCTGGAAAATATTGGTAAAGAAGCTAATTAAGTTTGTCAACTTACAAATTGTTCTAGCAGGAAGTATTTAGGAGTAGCAGATAATTGAGATTTCATTCCTCTGGCCCCTTGTCCTTGCCTTTTATTTATTTTAGTATAACTGGAAGGACTATTTTACTTAGCTTCTCCAAATCCACCCTCTGGACACAGAGATAGTTATCAGGTGCTGTATTGCAACAGGCTACACTTACAGTGGGGAAAATGAACGCTGGAAACAGACTTTCATGCCTCTCATGTTTTAATCATTTTGAAACACTGATACACGTTCAACTTCCAAACACACTGATGACACTCTCATCCTCTCAGCTAACGACTTTGCTGCTATTGCTCAGGTCTTCAGCAGTTTGCACAGTGCGATGTCTTTTCAGCAGAAAGTTTTCAAGAGACTCCACCTAGAACTGACCTTGACAGAGGCATCTGTGGGATTACCAAGAATATCACACTGGTTTCTATAAAATATCTAGAACTTGAGCTTTATCTTCAAGGTATTGCCTTGCTCAAAAAATCTAAGACTAGGCAAAGCACTTATTTCACACAAAAAAAACCTCTTTGTGCCAGAGAGAGATTTTCATGAGCTGCAATGGGTTGAGACCTCAAGAATCATCACAGATCTTGGTATTTTTTGCTCCAAGGACAAGAGACAGTTCTGACTTAGTTTACAAACATTAAGTCATAGAAAACAACTGTATTCTAAAAAGTCAAGCCCCAAACTTGATGTCCCTCAGATTACAGCTCCTTCTCTCTAGGGAGGCATATAACACAGTTCTGTGCAGTTGTATTCCTCTATGGACTACTGGAACGTGCTCAGATACAATGGTGACCATCAGAGCATTAAAAACTACATGTATATTTATTTTAAAATGTCTGCCTGTTATTTTCCTCCCATTTCCTATCGCATTTCTGCATTTTTGGAAGGTAGTTATTTGCTCTACTTAAGTCTGACCACATCTTGCCTGACTGAGGCCCTTGATGAAAATGAAGCTTTTGTCACTATGGGTAATTCCCCTTAGATGTAAAGAAATTAAACATTAAGGGCTTTGCAGTGTTACTCATATAAAAGAGAAGGTATTAACGAGTAGGCTTCTTTGAAAACACCCTTCTGCAGCTAAACCTTTAATGACAAAGGGTTTCTTTGGACTTTCTTGCTGAATTATCCACAGTGTATCTGTGAGCCTTCTGGCTCTTAAGAAGACAGGCAAAATTTGACATTGAATAAAAGCAATTCCTGCATGCCTGCCTATCCTTCCCACCAAAAAAGAAGAGACATGAATAAATTAAGTTACAAATGAATGTAAATGTTCAGTTAGTAGTTAAAATACACAGTATAGTGGAAGAAATGTATGTATTTGTCTCCAACAGCAAACACCCTGGTGGCCAGATTTGACAGCAGCTAATTGAGCAGTAATTGTTATTAATGTCTCTTGTCTTTACTATCCACAGCAATTCTGGCTGGGTAGAGCTTCGGAAGCAGTTATAATTTTTATGTTCCTTTGCCATATATTGAGAAATACGACCTTTAAAAAAATCTAATCATTCCCTAATAACAGTTTCTGGTTGACTGGAGCTCACCTCCAAAACAAACAGTGCTGGTGCATGATTCGTGGCAATAGGCATTGACTGTCATTGGTTTTCCCACCAGTGCTCTGGAGTGGTGCTGGCTGTAATTCTTTATTAAAACTTTTGACCCAGTGAAAGGGAATAATAAGGAAAGTACAATGTAGTTCGAGGACTGTAAGACTGGCCATAAAGACCAGTGGGTCCTGGGAGAGCTGGTCTGTGCTGGTCAGCTGTGGTGCTGCCAGTACTTGTGTTTCAGGGGAGATTCTGGTGCCACACCAAAGTTTAGAGCATGTGACATGCTCTCAGGTGTCTTTTCTGCTCACAGGAGCTTTAGGCCTACTGAAAGGGCATTAAGGAAAGAGCTGGGTACAGAACTTTCCACAAGAAAAACTTGTAGCTTGGAATGAGCTGGCTTGTTGGGTCTGTGTCTTGCAGGTTCTTGTAAAGGCGTCTGTTGCACGCTGAGTTTTTATGGACATGTTGCCCACGGTAAAGACGTTTTTGTCATCTCTAACCTATGCTTTATCTGGTGCCTCTATGTTTTTTTCTCCAGTGATGATATTGCTGAAGATTTCACTGGGTAGCCTGTTTGCACAAAATTAGGGGGAAAAAAAAAAAAAAAAAAGAAGGGAATACCTTTCTGCTTTCCAAATTCTTCCCAAAATTGATTTAATATTAGTCAAGGGCTTCAAAGCTTTCTAGGAGGCAGACACATATGTATGCACATGGAAGTTCATTATGCATAGTGTGATTGCATTAGCTTCACTTCCATATGAAAACAGTTTGAAAAGGGTAATAGTCTGAATAATGCCCAAATTCTGAGGGATTAGAGTCAGGATAGTGTGTGGTTTACAGTAATGAGAGAGCTAGCTGCTGAGAGGAGAATTTTGACCTGGCGCTTCTCAAAGGCTAAAGATATTTGAGGGAGATTTAGTTTATTGTTAATCTTTAGGTGTGCACAGGCATAATTTCCTTTTTTTCTATGCCAGCTGGGACTCTGCAATCCTCTGGTGCAGACTAACCCAGCCTTTCCTACCTTGAATCCTTTATGGGCTAAGTGGATAACGAAGAATGCATTTGAAATTATATGTAAAACCAGCACAAGAATCTAAGGAGAAAGGCCAGATTTGGAGTCTGGTCTTAATTGGGCTTGCTTTTCTCTGCTGGCAGCATTTTAAGAATGCAATCCAGCTTATTAAGTGCCATAATTGCACCTGTAAATCATGTCCAAGTGACCTAGTCTACATCTGCAAATAACTGTGGAATTGAAAAGAACAGGCAGTGTTTTCCAGTCTGGTCCCTGGATCATTTTCACTTCTTTAGGGGAAAAAAAAAAAAAGAAAAAAAAAGATTATTCTGAGACATAATTCCCAAGTGTAAAAGTGAAACTCAAAGTGAACCTAGATGCTCCCTTTCTTTAAAGTCTTCTCAATAACTTGGAGAGAAAAAAAAATATTTACTATTGTCTTTCAAACACTATATTTCTAAACAAACATGAACCATATATTTGGTAAACCCAATTGCAAGTTGGAGGTCAATTAAATAAATTTAGGTTACATTTCTGAAAGTTTCGCACATGTATCTAAGAAGGTTTATTTAATTTGAGATTCAGGGGTTTATACATTTTCCATGTATATCATTGTGGCTTCTATGAGTCACATGTGATTTTTATTTTTTTTCTTTTTAGGTTATTACTTGAAATGACTTTCTGTTTCTTTTGTTTTACTTCCTTTGTTACATGTGGATGATATCCACTTGATAGAAACAGGAGAAATTGTTTTGGCTTTCTTTTGCCCTGTGACTCCTAATTATCCAATACTTGTACTTTTCCATCTGGGTTTTTTTTTTTTTTTTTTTTTTTTTTTCCCTCTCAGTGTTTTGGATGAGGAAGATCATTTCTATAAAAATCTGTTCTTTCCCTGGAGCAAAATGGCTTGGATACACTCCTGGCTGCAGATCTGACAAGAAGAGGTTTTGAACCATCAGCAACTTTTATAAAGCCAATATTTCCCTCCACAGTAGGGAAATACTTTACCCAAGGACTCAGGTGGTCAGCCAGTCCTGTAGCTTATTCCCATTCTGAACGTTGAATGTTATCTGGAAGGAGACAACTAAAGTGACCACTTGTTTTCTATGCGAGTATGAGCCAAGACACTCAGCCTGTAATGTAAATTGGAAATGCCAGCAGCTCCGACCTGCCTTTTTGTCTGCCCCTGGTGCTTACCCACGTCAGGTGGTGCCGACAGAACGAAACTGTAGTGACTGTGTACGCCATGGCGGTGAGCAGCTGGGAATCCCAAGCAAATCTGAAACCTGTGTGGCCTCAGCAATCTCTGAACTAGCACATCTAATGTCAGGTCAGGCGAGATCCTGGGCACTGCACTGGTATAACTTCCAGAAGTTCTTGGTGCTTTCTGTGCTACTTGAACCCACTTAACTAAACTGTAGCCAAAAATAGCCTCTTTCTCAGCTTCCAGGTGGTTGTACTCCTTGGACAATTGCTTGCAACTGTATTCATCTTGCTCATTCCCAGCTGTGAGGAATTGGTACCTGAACCCTGTAAGTGTGATTCAGTATTTACTGAAATCATTGCAAAACTTTTAATCAGTGCAAGCTGGCTTTGGTTCAGGACCCACCCCCCATTAGAACTTTATTGATACCCACTGGTGTTCTGAGTTCTTCAAAGACAATTGTGGGTTACTGAAATGCCAATCTGAAACTTTTGTGTACAAATATGCTTTCTGAAGAAGTGTTTCCCTTTCAAGACACCACAGATTTTTTTAATAATACCTCTAAACAGGTATTTCCTCTGCCAAGCAGCTCCCTAGGAAACTGGATGCTCAGTAGTGCTCACTGATTCAGAGCAGGAGCAATAAGTGTAATGGGGCCCACTGAAGGCTCTTTCCAAAATGTTATTTGGTTTCTCATAATATCCCAGCTTGGAAAGTTGTGTTTGGAGTCCAGGTAATTCTCCTTGCTACCAGAATACCCTTTCCTCCTACAGTCATCCACCTTTGGTTCCCTGTCAAGTAGTAGTGTTTGGACTACAAGGTGTTTTTTTTTTTCCTTGCTAAGTTTTCAGGCAGATGGCACAAGAACATGCCAGACAGTCAGTCTGGAGTTTAATGTGAAACATTTTTTTCTTCTTGAGAATAGGCAGGCATCAAATAGCAGCAGTGTGAATCTGGACTCCACCAGGCTGAAGAAGGAACTGACTAAATAGGACAAATGTTTCTCTCTGCTCGGTCTCATCTGGAATCCCTATAAAATCAAAATGCAGACAGGAGCTAGAAATAAACATTTACATACCTTCCCAGTCCCACTGGACTCGATCTCCCATAAACACTTACTACAGCTATTTAAAAAAAAATATTGTGTACTATCAGATGATCCTCCCGTAGAGGTTGTATCTGCCCATTTGATTTGAATTTCAATGCTATTGTTTTGCGTGTGTTGAACTACAAAGAGAATAAAAGGGTTTTGTTATTCATCTTCATCAACTGATCTAATGCAAGAGGAAAATTGCTGGTAATTATTTTTATAGCAATTATGCTGGCCCGAACACCCTAAGTGCAAGCACATTCCTTGTTATTTATTACAGAAAGATCTCAAACCACAGACTGTTTAGAATGCACAGCATTTTAATTCAGGAACTTTGATGAAACTTAGTTTAATATAGCTTTGTTTTCCTTACTAAAGAACAAGAAAAATTAATTACAGCAGATCTGGTTGTGCTTTAATGTAGTCAAGTTGCTGAGTGTATTTCAGTAGTTAATTTTGGATATGATCAGCATGGCTGCTCTACAGGTGTTTTCTCAACCAATTACAAATCTGTAAAGCCTGAACTTTTATCAGATTTTATGCCTGAACATGAAAAAAATTTTTTTTTTCTCTTAGTTGAATTTATCTTAGTCTGCAGGGAGCTGGTTGTCTTTTTGTAAATCTGAGTCTGATATATGTAGCTGTGTACTAAATTTAATAAAGTTTTGAGATAAGAGATATCTCTCATTTTCTAAGGATGACACTGTGGGACTTGTTCTGTTGTTTTGGATCATCACAGTTTCTGAATTATGTTACCAGTCCATGCTGTGGTATGAGTCTGTACTACCTGCCTTTCTGATAATGCAGCTCCTGACTTACTACTGCCAAGCTGGGTGAATGCTGCAAACTCACTCACCACCAGATATGGTTGGAGTGCTTGAAAAATATCAGCTTTTATGTAGGAAGCTATTGTTCAGCAAGTTATTTTTCCCTGAAATATTTCTGCTTTGGGGGTTGTTTCGGCTGTCTTTCCTTCACTGTTCCCCCCAAACAGAAAAAGAAAATGGCAATGGAATTTCAGTCAGTATTACATTTGGAAGTGCTGCCGTGCTGCCTGACAAGAGCCGTCATTCATCTGCTTCACATCCACACTCCTCTTCTGTGGAAGGAAACTACTGAGCATCATGGGCTGCTTGCTCCGACCGGAGTGCCTGAAGTTTAAAACCAGCAACACAGTAGCCTGCTGGAACAGAGGTACTTTCTTAACTTTGGCACAAAATGTTGGTTTTGATTTTTTTCCTTCCTAATAATTTTCCACATAGGTTTCTTTTTTTTTTTTTTCCAAGTCACTTCCAATACACATTTGTGTGTACACATACATACACATGTGCTTTCCTGCCTTTGGTGCCAATGTCCCCAGAGGACTCAGAGGAAGCACTCAAAAGGCAACGCACTGCGAGATCTCAGTCCCTGCTCCTGCCAGTGTAGCTTTTATTCCTGAAGAAAATTAGCCATACTGAATGCAGTCTGGTTTTAAATATAGCAACGCAGGGTGGGAAGGAAAGTTCATCCAGTCTAATGAGGCAAATTATGAAGAAGAATTCACTATTGACTGATATATGTTAATTTTTGAAAGCTACAGTTCTAGATGAGGGATAAATATCTGCACTAATGTTTGGACATTGATATTTATAGAATAAACATTTATCTCCTGTTTATAGCATTTATATGCTTCTCTTTTGGTCAAAACCACAACTTCTACAGTATCTGAAACAGAATGAGCTCCTCCCAGAGCGACTGTCTGAATACTACATTTCCAAATGAAGTGATGGGTGTAGTCCTGTCTTCTACAAGGATTTAAAATTTTGGTGAAACTTTAGGAAATGCCTTATGACTTCTGAATGGCTGTAACAACAATTGTGATACCCTAGGTGTATTTCTGGAATAATTCTGTTTCTAACCGGTGATGTTTGCCTTCATTAGGACGTGCAATTCTATGTTACTCCAAGGTAATAACCTCACAGACAGATTGATTTCTGGATGTTCTACTTGATGATGGGTTTTAAAAATAATAATAAATCTTTCAATATTAATTATCTAATTATTGATTTATTTTGAAACAGTTTTTACTTTTGACTTGTATATTTTAGACCAATGGATGAATGCCAGTAGCCGTCCTGCCCAGTATTTTACAATCTTCCAATGTACAGCTCTTCCTGACACATCTGTCTCTATCACTTCTCCTGAGGAGGTACCAGCAATTTTTCCAGATTTGTTGGTAATTTTTTTGATGTGTCCCAAGAGAGAATAGGATGAGAAAATCATATTTAATCCTGTGTCTGAAACAAAGGTTTTGAACAAAGGTGAAAGACTCATTTGACTTACTTCATCATCAAGCCTATACAAATTAAACTTCTATATTACTCACAGTACGACTTGCAATTATGCTGATTAATCACATGTTGCTGAGAAAATGGAAACTCATTTATAAAAAGCTTTATTAATCTATTGTGTCATTTTTGATTTCTTAAAGCCTTATCCCAGGGACAATTCCACTCTTTATGAGCTGGTTAATTCTATTTCTCTTCCACCTTATTTGTAATTAATTTTTAAAATGTTGTTTATATGAAACACAATTAATTTAACACAGTTCTTTAAAGAAAAGGAATATGTAAACTAATTTAGAAGTGTATTGTTTCAATTCCGATACTGGAAATAGAGATGTTTTCCAAAGTAATATAATATGTGAATGTTAGCTGACCTTTGCTTTGGTTTATTGTAGCAAGTAATATGTACATTTAATTTTGAAAAGTATATTGACCTTCGAACCATCTTCTAAATAAAAATGGAGCTAATAATTAAAAGAATGCTATGGGAAACTATTTAGTTAGCTAGTAAAGAGGTTTGTTCATCTATGAAATGGCACCATGGTATTATGAATCTTGGGAAACAGGGAGGTCATGTACACTGACCCACGGAAGGTACTTATGGCATCACTTTGGCTCCAGATATTGTGAGGCGAAGAGGTTGTGTTTTCTGCTAAGAAAACCACAAATATTGTCTGCAGGATTGTTTCACTTCTGCTTTCAATAGTAGTATCCTGATTTAAAATAAACATAACTGGTTCTGCATCAGACAGTATAAAAACATACAATACTGTGCCTTCAGAGAGAAAACCATCTAGTGGCTTAATACTGACCTGTGAAAAGATGTCAATGTAAAGTTAATACTGACATGTCTAGCTTTGAGCTCCAGTTCTTATGGGTTCTTTCTTTAAGACTTTCTTATCGTTCCCACCCATTCTCTTTTTGCTGTCCCTGTCTGCCTCCTCGGTTCAAAGCCCTTTCTTCTGCAAGCGCCAAGCCCATGCACTTTCCAAAGGCATGGATCAACACCAACTTGAAGGTATGAATCCTACTCTTTCAAGTTAGTCCGTCTCCCCCAGAACTCACCTGGCATTTTGGTGGGAACAAGGAGGAAGCCCTTGGAGAAGGAATGGTGTTTTCCATCTCTCTTTCAGTTCATACTGGAATGCCAGAGTTAATGACGGAACCATTGTGTTTACCGGAAGTTGAATCTGGGCATCACTTCAGCAGGCAAAAATATCAATAAAACACAGTGGCTCGACAAGCTGTTTTGTTTCAAATTCATCTGTCTAAGGCAGTCACAGACAGCGACTCTATGTAACTTTTAATTAGTATATACCTACATGATTTTAATAAACTATTTACAAATTGATTGCTCTGTCACATGGCATTATTGATTCTTTAAACTTATGCTGTTGAAGAGGTGAGTAGCTCATTCTGAGATTGAAATAAAATATGCCAAGAGTAGTGCTTTATGAGGAGATGATTAACATTTTCCTATTCAACCTTGCTGAGAGATTGCTCTTACATCCCTTTATTAATGTGCAAGTTCTCTTTTGCAACCAAGTGATGCAGCCTTTTGTAATTTAGATAATAAAGAGACTTGTTGTTTAATAAAAAGAATGATAATTTATTGACACTTGGATCATATAATGTCATGAGTGTAATGAAACTGAACAAACTAATTTCATTCCTTACTGTGCACTCCATGCTAATTAAAAGGAACAATCAATATGGGTGTAGCATTGTCAACAATGGCATTAAAAGACTGAGCTGTGACCAAAAGGCTGATGACAGTTTTCAAGGATGAGGCAGATGGGCGGAAGGTTGAAAAGAAACCAGAAATTACAGAGAAGGCAGAAGCTGGAACTTTTACTAGTGAGATTTTTGGACTTTTAGTGGGGTCTTTTATGGGTTTTCTTCTTTGCCTTTCATATTTTGTCCAGATGACCCCTTTGATAAAATTTGTTTCTGTGCATGGTGATGATTATTATGCCTCTGATTTAAAAAGAAATCAAGGCACTGAAACTTGCTAGTGAGACATGTGAGAAGGAGCTTTCCTGAATGCATCTAATTTGTGCAGACCCTCATGTCAGAGTTGCTTCCTCTGAAGTTAGTTGCAAAATACCCATTGCTGCTGGTGGGATCAGGATCTTGCTGCTGAAGTCCCACTATAAACTTGTACAAGGTTCCTTGTAGAGTTCAGGGTCGTCTGACTAGGAACTTTCCCTGATCATCATCCCAGAAGCTTGCTCAGGAATTTCAGCAGACACCCTGCTTCTGCCCTGCTTTCTGTTAAAATAAAAAAATAATCTGTTTATCTTCATCTCCACAGATCACAGTAAAAATGGTGGACACAATGAAGATGTTTACAAATAGCAGGGATAGGTTTTGTGAATAAACATCTTTTATGTGAGTTTTCTTCAGAGTACTATTTACCCATTTTTTTTATATGTGTGTATATATATATATATATATATATGTATATATCCCTTGCACCTCTCAGAGGCATGCAGATCTCTTACTGAAATACATAAGCTGGAGTGTAACACAAACAAGGAACTATATTTCAGGTATTGCCAAGACCTCCCCTGCTACATGATTTCTTAACTCTTATCCATTTAGTTACCCTCTAGGAGCTGAGTAGATCTTGCAGTTTATTTGCTGAAATTTGGCTTGCAAGCTCATTGAGGCTTTTTCAGGTGAGTATGAAACAAATTCTGACAAGAGGGTGCTCCTCAAGAGTGTTTCCATAGCCATCACCCTCTGGAGAGACAAATTCGCGGTGATTTCAGCTCCAGTAACATACCTGATTCTAATTTCGTTAACTAATGGCCAACACTGGGTTGTCCTCTTTGGTTCTGTTGAGTTCAGTGGAGACCATAAAGTGCCAGTTCTCATTTTGTGTCTCTGAGGGTTCTGTGGGTATAGATGTGTGCACAAATCTGAGCCATGGAAGTAGGAAAAGCAAAATAGAAAACACAGATGTCTGCATGGCTCTTTGGGAAGACATCCCTGTGGCTTTTATGAAGTTACATCAGGGAAAACAGATCCTGCCTGACCAGTTTTTGAGAGTAGATGAAATTACCATATATCCTCCTTAGACTTAAGGCTCAAAATAACACCGTGCTGAGGAAAGCCTTCAGGGAAGCCTGTGGAGACAAAGAGCAGAAGAAGGGGAAAACAGAGAGCAGATGGTTTTCTCAGGGAAATGATCAAAAGGCTGATGGCAGCCTGTTTCCAAATTGAGGGGTTGTGCAGCTGGACCAAAACATCTGGTCAGTTTACAGTGGATGAAAGATTAGTCACTTTTTAGCAAAGGCAGTGAATTAGTAAATGTGTTCTTCAGGGACTGTGTAGTTTGTTAGCGTGTTTGCAGAACTGAGTTGCACAATCTACAACTTTGAATAAAAGGCTGTTGGGACAATTTTGTTACTGCTTATAAATCACAAGCTAGAGCCTTAGAGTAAACATGTACATGTCTATTGAGGTCAATGCAATTAGACTAAATCAGGGATGCAGCTGAGAACCCAACTTACTTTTATTTAGCCCTTTTCTCCCCTTCGCACTGAAGTGACCAAGACAAACTTCTTCAGGTTGAGTCTTCTCCACACACAAACGTCCCTTCCTCTTCTAGGTGGAAATCTTTACATCCTCTTACATGGTGGAAGAAAAGTGGGTGCTGAGTATGACCCTGAGTCAATGGGATCCTCAGTACATTAGTAGTAAGTGTAATCACAGGTCTGAGCTCAGACAGAGAGTGGCATTAACAGTCACGTGATTTGCAATCAGAGGAGTAATTCCTCCTGTTTCATTTGCAGATTGCTCTAGCTAATGGAATAAATGCTATTCTACTTACGGACAGAAAGAAGGAAATAGGTAAATTGTTTTTTAAAGAAGCTGACCTTCTGACGCATGTATTTCACTTGCAGCAAAATGCTTACTTGGAAAATAAACTTTATGGTTCAGTGGCATCCAAAAAAATTGTTATTTCCTCTTGCTGTGTATTGATTAAAAGAGAGGTTACAGTTGAAGGGATTTTAATTGACTAGACAGAGTTGCAATTGATTTGCTCAGAGAAGTCATGTTTTCAAATATTTTCTTTAAATGAGGCATGGAAAAGAGAAACCTAGAGCTGTGTAATCAGAACAATATTTCTCAAAAATTTGTTGGCAGTCGAAATGAAATCACAACCAAAGGTGGGACTGCTACAAAATTTCTTTCTCATGAGAGTTCTCATAAATCTTGAGGTATTTTGATAGTAGAATCCAACCTTCATAAATGCAGTTTTCTTCCTTAATATCAATTGTTTTATACATGAAAATCCTAGTGATAGAAAACAGTTTTTAAAATTAAATTTATTTCTCTTACGGTTACTGTGTGAATTATAAATCCAGTGTGTGTGTTCTGAAAAGGAAATGAGGCTGAGCAGTGTAATTTTAAAGCCTTATCTCAAGTCCTGCTGCTCATTACAGCCATTTTGTAGTTGCATTTAAAATGTATTTTTCTGCATCTGAGAATGTTTCAAGGATTGTTTTTATTGCCAATGAGCTACACAGAGAGATAAATTCCTTGCTTATGTTAAGGAGCTATATGCACACTAATCAAGGGCTGACTCTGAAAACCAAGTAAATATTTATACAATGCTGCAAAGTGGTGTTATACCTTTTTATATAGAGATAAAATAATGCTCTGGAATATGAATCTACCAGAGGGTTGGGTTTTTTTTGTTTGTTTTGTTTTGTTTTTGTTACATTTTCTAGCTCTGGGGGATTCCAATAAAATACCTCAACAATTTCACACTGCCTAACACAAGACTAATTTCTTCCTGATATTTTGGATGCTGACTTAGACTTGACAGTCGACTTTACCCTCTGTATAGCACTCTGTGGCCCACTTCCAGGCTGTGTGATAGCTCTGAGGTTAGTCTGCTGCTCCATCTTCCCAAATACAGCTGACTGCTTTTCTGGGACATCACTGTCAGACTCACTTTGAGTGAGTTCTGCAGACTTTAGAGGGGATAAAGAAAGGAATATGAGACAATCTTGGAGAGAGAAGAAGTATTGTACTTATTTCTCATGCAAAAATCCTGTGAAGCTGTGAATTATTCATACCACAGATTACTGCTAATGATTAGTGCCTTTTTACAAGAGTGCTTGAGTTCACTCTTCTCTACCTCTACCTTGATTGTTTCTATTATATGTTGAGGCAAACTGGCAAATCAGTCTTTGCTCTTCAGATAAACTTACCTCATACTGAAGATTTCAAACAAACATAAATTCCATCTGTTTGGAGTACTTCAGGGGGCTTATCTGACTTTAACAAATCACCCAGTTCCTGCCATCCCTTCTGTACAAAGTGATCATTAAGCTCTATTAAAAATGAAGATGCTTTAGCATCCTTTTGTCAGCCTCTGTGGATGTAACCACGAACATCAGACAAGGTGCACGATTCAGAAATAGATTGTTGCTTGTTTGCATGCTTTGACTGATTTGAAGATTTCGTTGGAAGGACAATCATTGTGTGAAAGTAGAGTGATGTAATCTGAAGGCAAAATAATGATATTTTTACATATATATATATGAAAAAAATAATTAAACCCTATTACATTAGAAACAGCTTGTCTAAATTCTCAAAATTCCTCTAAGGATAAAGTACTATTTCTCTCATACTTCGCTTAAAATTACCTCAGTCTGCAAGATTAGTACTGTTTAATATTGTTTTATTATGTTCATTCTTAACGATACACAAAACCTTTAAAACATTGTGAATCCCTTTACAAGAAATACAGATCATCCTGCTTACAAATGGAATGGTAGCAGAGTATTTCAGACAGAACACAGCTCAACGTGATCCTGATCTCTTGTCCTTTTTTTTAATACCAGTATCATTCCATTGACCTCTGTGGAGTTATTCCAGAGTTAATCCAAAGCAAATGAAATTACAATTGAGCCCACGGGTTTTATACTGATATTAAATGAATGGGCAGTTGTTCTCAATGTAGCAAGGTCTGTTCCAAATATTTAACCTCTCCTGCATCACTTTTGATCCCAGTGGCTTTATTTGTATTCAACTGGAGCTTACGGTGTTGTTTGAAAACATTGTAAAATGCATTCCCATCGACTTGGTTTAAGAATACTGAGCCAAATCTCAATCTCTTGACATAAAACAAGGTTTGACTCTTTTTGTTACATCATCTGTTCCTATTCTTTGATTAAAATAATACAGTTTGATTATTTTCAGTGACGTACAAATGCTATATCCAATAGGAATTCCCAGTAAGGAATAACTATGTGTTTTCATATATAAAAATAATCAATTTAAACATTATCTTTATTGACCTTATCTTTAACAAAACTCTCAGTATTTAAAGCTCTACGAGGAGAAAATCAGGGTCTAATAGATTAAACAGTTGCAAAAGACAGTGTTGTTTAAAAATAGCAAAGCAGTTTTGCTCTCAGTAAGTCAGTCAGTAACTAGCAGTGCAGTGCAAAGCCCAGTGCTTACAGGTCTGTACTGGTGTCTATACTGGTGGTGGCTAAATCTCAGTTAGTTATTAAGGCTCCTTGACTTCTCTCTTCTGATGGTTTTGGTAGGCATATGTGAAATCATCAGTAGCCTTACATATTTTCTAGCTTGTTTTGTTACAAGAATCCCTGATCACATAAATATTCCAACTTTCACTTGTCAGAAATGCTGCATAAACCTAATGAACATGAGATCTGTAAGAGCTCAGAGATATGATATTGTGGGTGGCTTTTCTGGTTTGCTTGACCAGAACTGTCATCTTTCTGTGCTTATTGACCAAATGTCAGCCAATATATTTCTCTTTGCATTTTTTTTTATTTAAAAACTTTGGCACCTGCATCTAAAAATGCATCTCAGCATGCACAGTGTCTAAAGAAAAGCAAAGGCATTTTAAAAATGATGTTTCCATTAAAGGCAGTGGCATGTGTGTGAATATTCATGGACAGACAAGAGTGTTTACTGGGAAACTTTCTCTGCTTTTGGCTATCAATTCATTTGTGTATCATAGACATAGCTGACACAAGGGAGGTGGAGAGATGCAACTAGGTGATTTGAGGTTATACACAGAGAAACAGCGGGTAATGCTAACATACCTCACTGCAATACTTAAGAACCAACAAGGACTACATATTTAAAGAGCTGTTGTGCTTGAAAACTTATCTGTTTGATCTAGTAAAAGGTTTTTCTCTCTGTAAATCATAGCTCTCTTTTATCCTTACATTTTCATTCCTTCATCAAGACAACTACAACTTACATATGAACAGGATCATAAAAACATATGAGTTTAATCTACATCTTAAAAATCAGTTTGTTCTTAAAGTGTTCCTCAGCCCCTTATCAAAACTTATGCCACCACAGTAAATTTTAATTCACCTACTGGGACCTATGTAATCTGTATGCAGTTGATAGCAGAGCTCTTAGTTTCACACTCAGAATATAATCTGTTTTCCTTTGCAGATATTTATTCAGTACTCTTGGGATTTGGGAAATTTCAGCAAAACTTTCCTTAAAAAATTGTTAGGGATCTTATGGCCGTGTTCAAGTAGAAACTTCATGTGACCTCAGATACTGCTGCATAACAGTGTTAAGTGCAGTCTTTTTTATACCACTGTGTGAAACATGCTCTTTTTTTTTTTTTTTTTTTTACTTTATACAGACTTTGGCAAGGTATCTTTTCTCCGTAGCTACAAACAAGAGTGGACCAGATTTGATTTGCTGGGCTAACCCAGTTCTACAGATGATTAAAGTTGAAATTCTAGATCTGGTTAATCCATTTGCACTGCTGAACAGATTATGCCTCATTAAAGACCATCGTCTATTTCAATTACTCACTGTCACTAATGCCAGTAACTCAGCATGTCGAAGTGCTTGACAAAGAACTGGGAACTGCAGGTGAGAGCTGGAAATAGGAGAGATCCAGGATCATCCCAGGTTTCCATAGTGACTCAGTGACAGAATCACACAAAGAATCCCAGAGGGGTTTGTGTGCTGGTTTTGGCTGGGATAGAGTTAATTTTCTTCGTAGTAGGTAGTATGGGGCTATGTTTTAGATTTGTGCTGAGAACAGTGTTGATAATATAGAGATATTGTCCTTTTTGCTGAGCTGCACTTACACAGAGTCAAGGCTTTTTCTGCTTCTCACCCCACCCCACCAGTGACGAGTCTGGGGGTGCACAAGACACTGGGAGGGAGCACAGCAGGGACAGCTGACCCCAAGTGACCAAAGGGATATCCCAGACTGTATGGCATTATGCTCAGCATATAAAGCTGGGGGAAGAAGAAGGAAGAGAGGGACGTTCGGAGTGATGGTGTTTGTCTTCCCAAGACACTGTTACGTGTGTTGGAGCCCTGCTTTCCTGGGGATGGCTGAGCACCTGCCTGCCCATGGGAAGTGGTGAATGAATTCCTGGTTTTGCTTTGCTTGCACACGCAGCTTTTGTTTTACCTACTAAACTGTCTTTATCTCAACCCCTGAGTCTTCTCCCTTTTACTCTTCCGAGTCTCTTCCCCATCCCACCGAGGGGGGAGTGAGCGAGCGGCTGTGTGGGACAGTTTCTGGCTGGGGTTAAACCATGACAATTTGGTTGTGTTTTGCCTGTCTATGACTGTCAGTCCAAGAATACAGTCCGTTAATCTACTTTTCCATAAAGGGCCATGAAAAATTTCAATGGAATTAATCTTGTAAAAGTACAAGTAAAACATACTTTCTGATATAAATAGACTTTCCATTTGTTTTCCTTCCTTTGCTACCATGCAACTTCTCCAGTTTTGCCGTCAGCATAACCTGGTGAAAGCTGGAAATTTATGCTGAACTGGAAAAGAAACCCAATTCTTTGTCCCTGTATTTAGCATTCCCAAATGTATCAAATTTCAGACAGTTCTCCTTTTTTTCTGTAATTTCTCCCTCTAGCAGCTGAATTGTCTGTCCCTCGGGAATTGTCTCCCCAGAAAGATGTTTGCTGCTGCTGTCCTGGGCTCTGCTGCCATCTAGCCAACTTCAACCTCAATTCTCAGCTCATCTTTCTTCCCCCGGAACCGTACAGTTTCCCTGGAGGCCGAGGTAGCACCTGTGAGTGTGAGAAAATGAGTGGTCCTTTGTCACTGCTCCAAAAGAGGGATGGCAGTGATTATCCAGCTGCGCAGGCTTCAGCACACAGCGAGGAAGAGAGTGTGCTGCACTTACCAGTTGTTCAACTTCTGCTTAAAGAAATGTCTTTTAAACTCTGATATCTCTGAATTGATAAAGCTTTGGTCTAGCAATTTCACTCCTTTTCACCTAAGCATTGACAGATAGTTTATCAGCACTTAAAGTGGAGTCAGTCAATCTGTTGCCTAAGAAGATTCAAAAAGCACTACAAGCACTTTTAAATCACGAACATACGAACTCCAAATACCAGCAACTACCATTTTTGAGGAGAGTGCAGGTGCAAAGCTCCTTTATGTAACTGCTGCTCCCTTCTTACAGGGCAGATCTTAAAGGAATAGGTTCCCAAAGTATTCCACCAGACAGACAGCAATCAAGTGTAACGTGATCAGAAAAACATGCTCAATAAAGCCAAACCAAAAAACAACTGAGAAAAGAATATGGATGTAAACATATAATAGAAAGCAATCATACATCTATTTATGATTTAAAAATGAAGTATTCATTTTAAAAGTTTATTTAGAAGTATTCTCAGTTCTCCGGGTGTCTGTTAATTTACCATTTTACATCTTTAGCAAGATAGAGGGGAAAAAATTTGAAGAAAATCTTCTGTGCAGAAAAGTGCCCTAGTTTAGCTGTAATAATCTATGCAGAACACAGGATTAAAGAAAGCATCAAATCCACCAGCAACTCTTCTTTCACATCCTTCTCCCTCTCCTCCCTATAAGTTCAAAGTGGTGGGGTTTGCACTGAGCCCTGGGTTTGGACCCCACGGGGTTACTCAGTAGCTCTTGGTACAGCTACTGCTGAGAAGAACCCAATGGAGGCAAAACCTTCACTGCTGTTACTTGCCTGATGCTGGGCCCTGCCACCAAAAAGAGGAGAGGAGGGGAAGGCTTGCCTGGATCCTAAGAGCAGCAAGGGTTTTCAGGTCTTCTGCTGATCCTCAGCCCTGCATTTGGGGATTCTCGTCTAGGAAAGCCACCTGGGAGTTTAATTTTGGCTTAACAAGAAATACTGTCATGCTCTATGTTTCTCTTTGTACTCTCTTTTTGTGTTATCCCCCTAACACTGTGTTCTTTCTATATTTTATCTTCCATTTCTCAGGAGACTCTCACCAAATATCTCAAACCACCATAGTATAGCAAAGCAGAACAAATAACAAAAATAAAGGCACAGTGATTCTCTGTATTTTATTCTTCCCCATAAAACTGTCACTCACCTATTGTCATGAGCCTAAAATTCCATTATAGCCGAGATGTATTTGAGGAAAGAAAATACCTGGACTTCCACTAGGTGGGGAAGTTGTAAAGCTTAAATAGAGTGAGTTCGTTCTCAGATCAGGGAGAGACTCTGGGACACTGCAGAAGTGAGGCTGGAGGGGGATGTTGCTGCTTTGGGAGTTTGCAGGTTGCTCATTTTCCCCCCGCACCTGCGGAGGGGAGCAGCGGGGCTGCGCCGGGCGCATCGCGGTTGTGCGGGCACGGATTTATGGGGCATCACCGAAATACAGATTTTTCTTATCTTCCAAGTGGAGAAAACGCTGACTCAGAAGATAAACGGGAACACTAATTCTGTGTGTTATTTATTTAAAGACCTAGTTTATTAGGGGAAGAGTAATTTATCCCACCAGGATTTGTCAACTGTTGCCCTGATCTTATAAAGAATTTGAGTTTTAGACTGTTTTACCATCTGCTTTAATTTGGGGATTTGGGGTCTTTTGTTGTGAATAATTTGTACAGTGCCAGCACTTAAACACTGGGAGAAATAGGT
This sequence comes from Athene cunicularia, assembly GCF_003259725.1. Taxonomy (NCBI): domain Eukaryota; kingdom Metazoa; phylum Chordata; class Aves; order Strigiformes; family Strigidae; genus Athene; species Athene cunicularia. The sequence continues at coordinate 10,371,975 of NW_020799117.1, read as the reverse complement.
AGGGATAATTATTTAATTATTCTTTAGATGAGTGTAAAACAACAAACAGAAAAGCATGATGTGAGAGACAAAAAGCAGGCCTGCGAGAAACACAGACTGAGAAAAACAGCCTGAGAAAGAGATAAAAGTTGAGGCCTTTGTCTCCCTCATCTGAGCAGGACATGACACACCCCACTGTTGTCAGGGTCATTAAAATAAATTTGCAAGTGAAAGCAAGATTTTAGAAAGTTTAAGCTTGAACTGTCATTTGAATTTGTGAACACAGGCCCTGAAAAAAAGGAACTTTATGAAAGTTTCATGAAGGTCTCACACTTTGTTTCACATTTAGAATGAAAATACAGAACACCATCATAAGTTCTTCATTTTGTTAAAATATAGTTTATTTCTCCACACATTACCAAGAGACCTCATAGCACCCTTTTTCCACTCAATTTTCTGCCACTGAAAGAGCACTGCATTATGCATTTTTGCATCTCCACTGTGTATAGTATCTATTATTCTAGTTACTGTTTAAAGACATTAAAAAAATAAAATGTGTAGCAAATCTGCATCCAACAGACTATGCTAAATAAGCACTGAATATCACATCCTACAGCTGAGTCTACTGCTGGTCACGTCATTTTGGAAGTAGCTTTCAAATAAACTGAAGCCCCCCCAACAATCTCTACTGAAAAATAGATATTAGAGCTTGCTCCATCACCCATTTTACTTTTTATTGCATGTAAAAGCTGCTCACACAAATCTCTGCAGTGATCCGTGGGCTGAGTGTGGTGCAGGATCTGATTTTCCCTTTGAGGTCCTGCATGATTCTTGCTTCACTGCACAGATTTTCCTTTGGCTTACTTTCAGTGTGGCTGCTGTGTGCCTGCATGCACTGGGAAGCAGGATGCCATGTGCCACCTTTTCAGACTTAAACACAGCAAGAAATTTTGGTGAAAGAATTGGTGTTTGCAGTAATAAATTTATTGAGATATGTATGCGTAGAAATAATTGGTTATCTCACATTCACTACAAGTATTTGCAAATATGAACATTTTCAAGTTATTCAGGACAGTATTTCCTTAACGAAGTGGGAGATTTAGTAGCTTCTCAGTCTTTTGAGTGCATGTTGCAGTTAGATGATGGCTGATCTTGAATGTGGTTTACCTCTTTTCCTTGTGATTATCTGCAGCTATTAGCTATAGCAGCTCATTATCAAGGCAGAAAAATCCTAAAAGTTAGATACTGAGACACTGTGCTAAGAGACAGTCCTTTTGTCTTGCTTACAATCAATACTTTTCTTTTAAAATTTTTAGATGCACAAGTCATAGATTTTAACGTTTCTCTTTTGAAATAGAATTGAAAAACTGTGCAGGAAATTTGGGTCACAGTCCTTCTGTGAGGAGATTCTTTCTTTCCTAATATCACGGCAACAAAAGCAGGCAGAACAGAAAAATATCCTAAGAAACAAAGCTGTATCTCATTCTCGTCTTCCAAATTACTCTGTTCTTTCTATCTTGCTTTGGGTGTAGAAGCCAGGATGTGTGAGGGTGGAGGGAAGAGTAATTACCAGTTTTGTTACAGTTTCTCACTTTTTTCTCAGCAATTTTAGGCACAGAATTGAGATACCTGGAGAGACAGATTTGAGCTGAAGAATGCTTCTAACATAAATGTTCCTGCATACTCTCCCTGTTTCTAACAACAGGAGTATGTTGAAGGTGAAGTAGATCTAGCTCTGCTAAAAGTGTGTTTGTGTGGGGTCTGTTCACATGGGGAATATCCCTACTAGGCATGGCCATTGCTTACTCACCCTACAGAGCCTCTTATGTCTTGGTCCAACTAAATATAATAAGAAGCCCTTGACCCTGCCAGCCTTTGCGTCCATCTTCTCTGTACAACAAGCAAGCTGCCTACAGACTTGCCTTTCTGTCTCTCTGCTCCAAGGCTATCCCGAGTTGGCTGCAATCCGGCTCTTGAAGAACCATTCTTACAAGATCACTGTAGCGTGTCCCTAGCTGAACCCCTCCATTTAAAGCCTCTTCGGCTTCTCAGTGCTCTTAAATTTACTGACTGCATGCTTGTTGTTGGAATTGTGTCTATCCTGCTCTTTCTCTCTCCCTACTGCCCAGTCCCTGTAGACCCATTATGTTCTGTTCAGCTACTGTCTCTTAATTCAGGGTTTTTTTCTCCCTTTAATTCCAGACCTGTCTCTGCACCCTATCCTGGATGTCAGCCTTTGTCTAAGAGATCTCATCATCATTGCCTGCTGTTAATTTCTATTTAAAACCTATTTTGGTCAAAAATGAATTCTAGATGTACCTTTTTTTTTTTTTTTTTTTTTTTTTTTTTTTTTTTTTTTTCACAAGTGACAAGTTATCCAGCCTGTCAGTCAGGTTCTCCACAATCTCTTTGGAACTTTCTCCTACACAAATGAGTGAGACCAGACCTTTGGTGCTGACATTTCCTTCTAAAGAGTTTTTTCTTTCTCCCTACAAAATACTCCTCATCACCAGTCCTGACATCTCCCTGACAGTCAAAACCATCCCCTCCAACTAAACTATGAACAGAGGATAATTGCATCATCCACTCTTGTATGTCTGTGTGGGGTACATTCAGGCAGTCTGAAGCCTCATCAGCATCTGGGACTGATTGGAAGAGAAAACACCTTAGGAAGGAAAGAACAGTTGAACTGGGGTAGCACTGGACTGTCCTGACATTCTGATGCATTGCCCATTTAACTTTCTACTTATCTGTGGCTATTCTGTCTACATCAGAGGATTTTTTAATTGCTTTCTCAAATATAAATGTGAATACCATAGCAACTTCTCCTCGAAGCAGCAAATCTGTTTCTTCAGTAATTATTACCCTAATTAACTCTCAAAAGTTACCAATGCTCATTCTGCTGATTAAATTTCAATTGAATTCTCTTACTCGCCACAATTAGAGCTGGATTCCAGACTGGTGAAGGTAGTCTCTAAAATAAGATCTATTTAATTGGTCTTCCCTGAATGCCTCTGCACAGAAATGTATATACATGTATTTCTATTCATTTATGAGCATACATCAGTGTTCTGCCACATAATGCCTGACATCAAAAGTTATCCTGGTGTAGCTAGCAGGGCTCTGTAGGTCGAATAAAATACTGACTATGAAAAAGTTATAATTGATTTGCATACATCCCTCTTTTTTGGGCCCATCTTTCTCAGGCAGCTCTTCCATCAGATGCCAGCATCATAATTAATTTTTCTGCCTTCCATATTGTCCCCTCTATGTTTGATTCTCCTCCACTGTATTTATAATCTGCAACTGCTAGGATGTGGTGTTTATGTCTCCTATATCTTTTGCAGGATGCAGGAAGGACAGCCCTTATTTTTCTGGTTGATCTCTGTTTGTGCAGGCTGAGAGAACTGCACAAGGTATGATGATTAATATAGGATGGGGGGATTAATTCACCTGAGCTTGTCTGTTGTCTGACACCCAGAAGACTTGGACATGACCAAATATTTGGACAAGGAGCCATTTGGGAATTTTAGTTACCATGGATCTAGATCTCATGGATGTGACAAAAATTTAAAATATTTTAATATTAATATTATTATTATTATTAAAGTTGAATATTAAAGGAGATTTAAAATTGCAGTTAAGCCAATATAATTTCCAGCTGCTCTTGAAAGAGTTATTTTCCTCTTACACTACCCAGCCCATATGCACACTTCCACCCTTTCTTTTGCACTGGTAAAGGGACATAAATTTAGGACTTTTAGGGACATAAATTGGCAAAACACTGATCGCTTTCTTTGAGAAGAAGGATAACTTTCCACTGCTTGAACTTGGTGAGGTATCTCACCAAGAGGTCAGCCAAGCCTTGGCATGTGTGCCAGGGAGGCTGGGACCACACAGCCAAGGGCAGGGAGCAGTTGGACACATGAGACACATGAGCCTCTTAGACCCAGCTGTAACATCACATTGAACCCCTGGCCCACAGAAATGGAAAGAGAAGCACTTTATTTAGTCCCATCATCACCAGTGTATTGACAGAATTTTAAAAAAATTGAGGAGTGTATAGACAAAAGAGGTCACGGTACATGATTATTGTCCTAAGGCATGACTGGACCATGAACAACCTTTATTTCTTCCAATTAAAAACTTGCATGCTTCCTTTAATAATATCTGGGTTTTGGAGAGGAGAAAAGAAATGAGATAAGTTAGATCTTGTTTGCAGAAACATTTCATAAATAAAAAATTATTTGGTCGGGGTTTTTTATGGCAAAGTGAAGGTGCTTTTGTGCAACTGTCTTGAAAGGTCTGTGTGAGCCTAAACAAAACAGAGATCTCATGTGATTGATGAGGAATGACAGATCCTGTACAACAGCTAATGAATTCAGTGCAGGAGTCATCTGTTGAAATTTTACCTCTGTGCAAAAGGCCAGCGCAGGTCTTATCCTTTATTTAAATCTCACATTGTGACTACTTAAAATGCTCCCATTTGCACACTTTCTTAGCACAGGGCTGAGAATTTGACACCTAGGGAACTGCTTGTCAGCAATCCCACTGAATTATTATAATAAATGTGTGCATAATTATTTAATTGAAAAATGTAGAAAGACAAATTACTTTCCAAGAACAAATGCAATCTCCCAGATAAGTTGTAGTTGTTTCCTTCTAAAAAAAACCCCAAAACTAAATGATTACCCAAGAGTCCTCTGGAGAATGCTTCTCAAACGAAAAGCCTGAGTCATGAAACCACCCAACCTCTTTCCCAGCCAGCCGATGGTTAAAGGAGCCACGGGAGGTACGCGCAGCCTATCTCTCCACCTAGTACCTAATTGAAGGAAATGGATCCTGAATGGCTACGGAAAACTGTCTTCAGCTGTTTCCAACTATTTTTCATCCTCACTCCCCTCAACACCTTCTCTAGATAAACAGTAAAGCCATAATGAGTCTAACAAAGCTGACAGTGAGTTCTGCCTTTATAAAAACCAACCCAGGAATAACACAGCTACTTTAAATCTTGCCTGTTCTAGCTAACTTTTTCCCTCAGGTGACAAACTGTGGACTTTAAATCATTGGTTTTACTGATGTTTGTTCTCCCTCCCTTTTAGTAACTCCAGGCAAGTGATTTGGGGCAATTACGCCTTATTACATGTATTTATCCTTGATTCTTACCTGTCATTTTATGGCCTCTATCTACTGAGTCATTCTCAGAGGTACAAAAAGCCACAGTGTAGAGATGGCTTCTATGGAGTCATGTCACAGCTTGAGACCATAACTTATCTCTGTGAGTGTGAAGTTAAATCCTCAGAATTAGAGCTCAGAAGCTCAAATTCAAATACTGGCAATAGAGATTTCAACAGTAAACTCTGAAGAGATCATACCAGCACCATTTAGCCCTCTTTGGACTGTTCTGGAGGTACAAGTGGGGCTTGAAACAGAATCCTGAGGGCAAGTGGGATTCCTTCAAGCCAGCGTGTTCAGGACAGTGTAAAGCACAGGAGGCATATGAGCATCTACCTGGGCACTGAGTGCTAGGTGGGGATAATCCACACCAGCAAAACAATACTAATAGTGATAAAACCAGATCCGTGTTGATCTTCCCTGAGTTTTGCTAAGCCCTGGCAGTTTAAGATCAGGTCTTCATGGCCGGAAAAAGAAGATGGAAATGCTCTGTGAAGGTGAGCTAAGATTCATGTCAGCACCTGAATGTGCAAGCCTTTGGCTGTTTTTCTGTCTCTGTAACCTCTCTTAAGCCCCAGATAGTGCGTTATGTAGCGTCTTTCGTGAGTACTTTCAAACTCAAGTACTGTTGACAGTGCTTAGATTGAGGGATCTGCTAGATTCTGCAAATCAAGGCTCATGGCATTGGCCTGGCTGTGTACTCCCTTCTTATGCCCTGATGCAATGGGATGATTCAATGCCCTTTCCTCTTAGAAGGGGTTATGTCAGTGAAGGGTTTCCTGTATGACCGCAGATTTATTTGTTGTTAATGCTATGGTAAATGTGTTCTGTTTAATGTGCCTAGTTAATGGAGCAGTGATAATGCAACAGCAGGTTAGAGGAAAGAAGAATAAGGCTTATGTGAGCCTCCTAACAAGAACTCGGTGCTGGAATTGCAAATGGGCAGGTGACAGGAGTAGATGAGATCCCACGTTGCAAATCTGAACTGCTGACATTCTCCCTGATTTCTGCTTCATGACTGCGTTTTCTTAGGAAAAGCTGCTCTTTAAAAAAAAATTAATAATCATAACTTTCTTAAAAAAATATATCAAACATTTAAAATGTGCTTTTCACTTGACATAAATGTTACAGTGGAAACATTCTTATGTGTCATTATTGTAAAATGAAACGAAAAATGTCAAGGCTAAGTCATCGCTGCCTTTTATGTGGCCCTGGCTGCTTTTGAATTGAGAGGTCCCAGCAATGGAATGTTGTAATATTCCCGTTGCAAGTTTGAGATCTATTTCTCACAGATTTTGGGAAATATCAACCTTATGTATCCCCCTAAACCCCTTTAAAACTGTTAAACCTTCACCTAATGCTTACCTTATATTAGAAATGAATGTACATAATTCCCATGTTGTTATTTCTCCACTTGATTTTTTTTTTTTTCAGTCCTTGTGGAAGATGTAATTTATTAAAAATCACTATTCATCTGAACTGAATGGTATCATCATTTATCTGTGAGCTTCAGATCCTGCAACCTTTCACATGTGGTCATCCTTCTCTAACTCCTTCTCCGTCATCTTCTAATTTCTTCCTATTGATTGCTTTGTTAGATGTTGTTTACAAGAAGGTAAATGTTTAACTAGGAGAGATATGCAGCTGTGTTTTTTCTCTTTTGGTCTGACATATTTTATGTTCCTTTTTTTCCTTCATTGTTATGTTAATTTTGTGTAATGAACTTCTGTGGAGAAATAGTTATGCCAGTGTAAGTAAATTAGCCCTCATTAAGCCCTGCATAGATGCCACTAAATTTTACTACTAGTTACCAGGATCACTAGTTAAAGTGATCAGCACATTTACGTTGTACTTCAACTAATGGGCAGTGAGACTGAAAAATATTGTTGAGGTTTGGTTGTACTGCTGTGAGACAAAACCAAAATCAGTTATCATCACGGTATATTTAAGTTCAAACACCAAACCAAACACCACACATCTAGCAAAGTCAGAAATTAAGCTACTCTTAAGTTGAAATATTTTAAGGTAGGGAGTGACTGGTGAAGATACAAATAACCTTAACTGTCCCAGAGTGGAACGATGCACTGGAGGCTCCAGCCAAATCAGCTTAAGGTGTTACTGAAGATGCACTGCATTACTTCAGCCATGCTTCTGTGACTGGCAGTGTTACAGCAGAGTTGAATTTGCTCAGCTGCCTAACACAGCTGCTTGTTATCTTCACTTCAGGGCTGGTGTATTTTCCCACAGGGAGGATTTGCTGCCCAGGAACCTGGTGTGTGTTGAGCCTTGGCTCTGTCCTGTGTCCATCCATAAGGCTTGTGCCAATGTTAGCAATACCCAGACACTGCTCTACCATTGTGAAAATCAGGGGTTTTGACACATATTTAGAGTCTTCCAGTGGCTTTTATATCCTCTAAATTCGTAACATCCCATTACATCATAGTGGGAAGCTGACAGGGAATCTGGTGATCCAGTTCAGCAAGTGCAGTTGGAGGTTTGCTCAGGACGGTTAAAGACAGGAATAACCCTTTTATCTCTTATCAGATCCGTTGTGAAATGGCACCTTCAGCAGTCTACAAATGCTCGTCTCTCTGAGATGAAGATGTGTGAATGTTGTTAACAGTGACAATCATGCTGTTTAGTAAAATGGACAGGAGAAATGTTACATCAAGAAATAGTCTTGATCCATCTTGTCAGCTCCTTGTTTGGAAGGTGGACACCACTGGACCTTTCAGAAAAGGATGTGCATATCTGGTTCACACTGAAATATATCAGTATGGCATAGATTGTAAGTTTGTTTGCTTTCCTTCTTCTGGAAAAAGGACAGCAGAGGGTATGGTCACAATGTGACCCGAGTCACCCAGTGCTTTATTCCATGCAGTGCTTGATGATTGTCCCATTTCTTTGCAAAGAACGGGAATCTCACTGTGACCGAGTCTTCCATTTTCTGTTGTTGTTGGATTTTTTTGGTGTGTCTCAAATTTGGAGGAAATTATAGCGATAAGATTAAGTCCAGGAAACATTAGAAGCTGCCAATGTGTCTGTTGATGGATTTAAGGTGCATGCCTCCAGAATGCTGCTATTTGCATTTGCACATTTTGGTACCCTCTCCCTGACTAAACATCTGCAGTCAGTAGAGCAGCTGGTAGCACAGCATGAAGTTATGTGTCACTTGTATATGGATGATATCTAGCAGCAAATACCTTAGCCATGATAAACTGTTTCACCTGAGAACCTGTAACCTCAGACAGGTCAATGCCTGAAGGAAGAAAGCTCTCCGAAGTTAAATGTAGGTTATATTAATGGGAGAAATAATAGGAAATTACTGGCTTCCTTCCACCATGATTGAAGGGATCTGTCCCTGTATTTGAGTTGTGCTGTAGTGATATTCTTGGGGACCCTGCATTAAAACAGCTCTAAGAAACTCTTCTCCCCTCTCTCCCTGAAAAGGGGACTTTGTGACCTGCAGACCTCACCACAATAGTTCACATATTTGTAGCCACTTATTTTACTAGCTGCAAAACACTGTACACTGAGGATGTACTGAGAGATTCTGATAAAGAATAAAGCTCTTGGCCTGCTTGGAAAGAAAAGTCCACTTGCTTCATCATAAATTCTGAGTCATGACATTTGCTTCCCTTTTGAAACATCAGTTGAGACTGGAGCTCCAGATCTTGCATTTTTAATAAGTTCAGTTCATTGGGACCTTATTTAACTCCAAGACCTCTTTTCCCTCCGAGATGTTGATTCAACATGGTAAGTGCACTCTACAGGAACGAGGGATTGGTCGACAAAGCACAGGAGCCGGCAGAAGCCATGGCTACTCTAGCACCAGGCAGCTGCCTGGAAAGCTCATGTTCATGAGGACTCCTGATGCTAGACACTTATCTTTTTTTCCCCAGGAGGATCATAAATATAAACTTTGCACCATAGCTTGCTTGTGATTAAACACTACATAAAAAGCTGCCTATATCCTCATGGAGATTCAAAAGGAGAGACACTTTAGCTCTACACAGTGTTTTTAGAAGGTGTACAGCTCCTAAAGCAGTGAGGTTTTAAAGTGTGTGGAGCTGTAATTGGAAAGGTTGGGGGTGTTTTCTGTTTAGAAGATGATGTGTGGCTCTAGTTTGTTGACTTGAGGGTGTAAACTAGCATTTTAGAACTGGGGTGAGACGGATGTAGGATGTTTAATGGCTAAATAAATGGGTTTATATTAACTGATGGATAACTGATTTCTGGAAAAAGAAAAAAAAAAAAACAAAACCACAAGGATAAAAGAAAGCCAGAAGTGTTAAGAGTACTTAAAGAGCTAAATGCAAACATCCCAGACATAAAGATCTTACATCTCAGCCCCACAGATCTTGCTTGAATGGGGAACTGATCCAAGAGAATATTTAAAAACACTTAAAGTATTTCATTTTAAGAAAAGCAGAAATACCTCCCGGTGTAAAAGCCCACATGTATTTGTGACTCCTCTGCTCCAGAACCAATGTGTTATTTAATTCCACCCCATAGAGGGAAGCACTCTCGATGTTTAGCACTGCAGCCAGAGTGGGTTGGCTTCCTGCTGCCATGTTAGAAGGACTGGTGTATTCCCTTCCAACTTCCCATGTTTTTCTACTTATGCTGTCTTCACCACAGCTCTCACAACTCCTTTTGGCGAATAGGTCTCAGACGTGAGTACTCATCCCTGAGTAAGTGAAAACATCTATGTAGCACACGACCCAGAAAACAGTTGAGGAGTCTGCTCAATGAGAATGAGAAGGGGTCACCTATACTGAAAGCAAAATTTTCTCTTTACCAAGGCCCCAGGAAAGCTTCCACCCTGCTCAGAGCACAGCCTGTGTTACTGCAGGCAGGTCAGCGTTGCTGTGCAGAAGAGGCACATCTCATTTAAAGCAGTCACTGCTCCTAACTGTTTGGTATTACGTAGCCTCCTCCACACAGCCCCAGTTTCCTTCCCTCCTGTCCTCTGCAAGCCAAGAGGCAGTTTGGCTTTTTCACTCGAAGATTTTAATTTATGAGATAAACAAAACTTCACCCAAGCAGATAAATCATGACTTGTGTCTGGAGAGGCTATACAATTAATTCCAGACTCTTTAAAGGATATGACCAGAGTTGGCCCTGACTGGAGAGAACAGTGTGTGCTTTGTCGTATATCTTGAATTTAATCCTGCAAGAGTAAAACCAAGTTGTTCTTTGAACAGTTGGACCTCAGAGATGTGTTAAGGCAAAGATGCTCACTCTGGATGAGCCAGATCAGACTCCAGAAGGTTGAGCTGTCTTTCTCCACAGAGAGAGGCTAGCTCGCTGCTGAACCCACTGATATTTTCTCTGAGTCACTTTCTGTTCCTGGTAAAGGGCTTTGCTAATTGGAATAATTTTTTCAGTGGCTTTCCCTACTTAAGCTCTTGCTTTGAAAAGTTCACTGAATACTCCACATCTTTCCTACATTATAAATCTGTAATAATTTGCATATTGACTCATGGGCCCTTTAAGAAATACGTGTATTTGGCTCAGAATTGTCACTATTTGGCCAGTTGATAATTAGTTTTGTTCTGGGCCACAATATTTGCACAGTTCCCTTATTTTTATGTGTGTGTGTTAGACCACTCATTTCTATCAGCAAGAAAGTCCTGTTTTTCAAGTGTAATTGCTCTGAAGACAGCAACGCAATCTTAATTATTTGCAGAGAAGATAAAAATATTGAAACCATGGCAACCTCCAAAATTCTAAGCTGATGCCCAACTTTGCTCTTTTGAGAAGTGCAACCCGTTCACTATGCACAAACAAACCTAAAGCAGATGTAGCCTATGAGTGGAGGAACTGGCTCAAAGCAAACTAAAAAATCCAGCTACTCTGCCCATCTTCTCAGCTGACAAAAGTGCTTTCAAAGGTAGCCTATTCTTCTCAATTTGCACCTTTTCTAGATCCAGCACTGCCACAATTTCCTTTTTCTTCCATGAGTCTTCCAACAAGTTTTCACACCCTCTACTTTTTTATTGATGTATCTAAGTAGAAAGATTCTGTTACAGATTTAGTGGCTCTTTTTTGTTAAATGCTGTATGTAGTTCTGTGGGGGTAAATTCAGCCAGGAATATAAAAGAGTCTGGCTCAATATATTTATCATGTTTCTAGGGAGAAAATGCAGTTATGCATGTTCGTACGTGCATAGGTTCAGCTGCACAAGGTAGATGACAAACATTTTTGTGTAGTTGAGATTTCGTCTATCAACTCTGGTACATTCAGAAGGCTGATTTCCAGGCACAAGATATACCACAATTCACAGTTAGGAAGATCAAGTGAGGGATAAATATCTGAAGTTTATCCATTGAGTGAAAAAGAGAGGGGCCTGTTTCAGAAATATCAGACTATTAAGTTTTAACTGTGTACAAATTGTTGGTTGCTCTTGTTCCAGTGCTTCCTTTCTCCCTTTCAGCACTGTGTGACCCAGGTGTAATCTCTGAAAACAGCAAAACGCAGAGTGCATTAGTGTCATTTCACAGTTAATGTTGGGGGAATAATTGCCGCTGAATCAAATACTAAAATGAATCCTACATTAAATATTCACCTCTAAGGATGCCTGTTGATGGCTTCTGTCAAATAACCAGCAAGAGCCTGTCATTGCTAAGCCTACATATAAAGTCAGACTGAGATATCGTCCTCCTTCCCACTCTATGCTGTTTATATTGGGCCTTGTAATCAGTGTGTTTATAATGATGATGCATCTTTTTATTGAATTTATTTATAAAAACTGTTCAGTATATAATAAATCATGTGCTGAACATTATGTGCTGCAAAGCTGGCTCTTTAAAAAGGGCTCCTTCACAAGAAGACCATACAAGTCTTTCAGAATACACAACAAAAATAACAGACCAGAATTTAGCTCTTTCTATGCTCCTATCTGCTCCCATCTCTGCTATTTACGCATTTTGGAATGTGAAGAAGAGTGAGTCCAAGACAGCAAGAGAAGAGGGAATTGTGGATGCCCCAAGGCAGGTGTGCCGAAGAGACAGCAGGAAGCCGTGTTTCTCTCCCCAGGTCTGTTCAGCCGTTGGAGCATGCCTGTGGTGGGGCAAAGGAACTGATTCCATGTATCAGCCTTGCGCTGCTGAGGACTGTATTCGCAGCAGCCCTGTGTGAAGCTATGCCATGCCATATAAACATAATTCATACGCAAAAAGAGAGATTTAGTGCTTCAGAAGAACAAATGCAACAATTTTCAGTTTGATCCAGCAATCTTCCACATGAATGCTCACATCATATTGCTTTTGTTCAACCATTTCTGTATCTGCTCCAGGACCAGTCTGCTGTCATTTGGTGATGTTTCTTGAAAATTTCCCTGAAACTAAGAGGTGTTGATAGGATGACTGACACAGATGTTGTCAGTCAGTGTTCTTTCACACACTATCCCTGGAAGAGACCACTTGGGCTGTGGGATTCAGTGGTCTCAGCCACCAGGTAATGACATCTCATCCAGAACATGTCCAGACACCATTCACACCATATCCCCATCACATGCCAGGATCCAAAATCACCTCTTAATATTTCTTAATAAACCTAAGACCTTTAATATGGTGGGTCAGAGGAAGAGAAGGAAAGGCCAAAGACTCTGAAGCTTCAAAGCAGGAGCAACTTTGCATTTGCACAAATACAAATCATGTCTGTCTGTTTAAAAACACAAAACTGCAAGGTAAACACATCTGCAGCTAATATTTTTTTTTTCTTTTCAAGCCCAGGTGCCCTTTCTTTTCCAGTTCCCCCTCTGTCAAAAACTTGTTTGCCTCTGATTTTTCAGTCTACCTGAGGATTTGAGTTTTCAGGAAAAAGGGAGTATAGAGGGCTCTAAGGAACGAACTTTTGACGTGAAAATACATTACTTAGCAGCCACAGAATGTAGGATCAACAATTTTGCTCTAAAAAATCATGTGATAAAAATGTGCAACTAATCATTTAAGTGATAACTGTTTCCAGGTGCAATTTTGGCATTGAATGAAATTTTCAAGAATGAAAATTTTGGCCATTAGCCTGATTTCAAATTCCCCTGCAAGTAGGAGTTACAGGACCTGAATCCAAAACTGGGGAGGGGACAGGGGACACTGAGGCATTTTCTTCTAATTAGACAGATAAGTCAGGAAACTCAGTATGGGACCTGGCTAAGACCCTTTATCTTACAAGCTTACTTGTTACTTTTGTGTAATAAATTAATGATGAAAAGGACACAAAGCTCCTATTTCTGAGTCAATTCCCCTATTACAAAGGTTCTTGCTCCTTAGGAGTAGTTTGAAATGCCTCTATTTTGGGATGCCTGGTTAGAGCTGGGCACATACATGACCACAAGCATTAGCTCTGGCCCAGTCTCCCTTTCTCCGGATAGCCTCATGATGACTACTTGAGCATTATGATGACATGAAAGATGACTTGACAATGCTAAATCTTCGACTGCTGGGAGGGGAAATTGTTATCTAAATTAATCTGAGGTCTTACTTGATCTGTACTGAGCTTTTTCTGTCAATAAGGCAAACTTTTCTCTTTTGGAGTTATGATTTCCATAAAGCAATGGGCTGATGTGTCAAGGGCCAGCAGTGCTGAAGGAAAATGGTTCAGCAATTTGAGAGGTGCCCAATAACAGCAAAACTTTAAACACCAACACTCAATCTCTATTGGTCACCAAGGGACTGTTCTCTTGAAAATTTTTATCCCTTGAAGATACTCTTAGTTTTCTTCAGATTCTAACCCGCAGAGTTAGAAGCAATATTTTAAGACAGCTTGAGCTATGACTAAAGTTCCTTTTATTTTAAAGAATGCAACCCACAGACTGCAAACAGAAGAAACAAGATGGGAAAAGGGTGTCTCAAGACAGTTCTTTAAAAAGTTCTAGCTAATGTCCTCCTTATTTCTTCTGACTCAAAAATAATTAAATGGAGATCACTGATAGAGGCATGACTGACTGACACATTAATCTTTGCTGCATTATTAGAGATTTCTCAGCTCTCTAATTTTTCAGACAACACATAATCCATACCATCATCGTAAAGGATTCATTTTCCAAGCAATAGCAGCTGAAGTTTCTCTCTATGAATACAAATAGAAAGTACTGTCTGCTGTGAGTTGAGCAGTACCTTGCAGCTAGACAGTTCACTTTAAATTCTGCTTGAGGATAGGTTATATAGTAAACATAACATTACCATTTACATAAAGCTGGTTCAGTTACAAGTGAATGTCAGTCTTGGCTGAAGGCCTCTGGTGAAAGACTTTCTTAGAATAATTGCTATCTTTTGAGCCAGGCTGATTTCATTGACAGTGTGATAAATTCTCTGAACTCTCTAGAGTTTTTTGCAATTTATCCCAGCAAGAATGAAATCAGCTGACCCTTTATATTTCATTTTAATGAACAACCGAGAAAAAAAAAATCCACTGAAAACTAAATGTTGAAGCATTTCACTTTGCATCATTAATGAGGTGAAATTACTTTGTTAGGCTGTCCCTAGACAATGAAACCAAATATTTTGCATAGACCAAGGTCTACCAATAAAGGGGCTTCATATATTGCTATCATAATTAGTTTATCATTTTAGGATAGCCTGATGAATTACTAGTAGGAGAACACAGGAAAATTCAGATAATGCTTATGCTGCGGTAAAGCAACAGAAGTTTGAAAGCTATAATGGGAATCTGAGATCAGTTATGGAGATATCATTCTGCACCACAGATTGCTGTCATATTCAAATCAGACCATCCACTAGGAATCAAGCTAATACACTGGATACAAACAGCAAATAAGTCAATCAACACTAGTCAAAGAAGTTATGAAAACACTGTGTACTCAGACATATGCTGCTTCAAAATTAAATCATGGCTTCTACTGCTAAACAAACATATGACAAAAGAAAATGCCCAGCACCAGAATATTAATGAAACAGATGCTTGGAAAATCAATACTTGCCTAAAATAATGGGTGTCCTCTGGAGGTGAAAGAGCCATGCATGTAGAAGTAGTATGAAATAGTAGCAGAAAATAATCTCACAGGGTCAAAAACTGGGTTTGGCTGGCCTGGCTGTGATGGCCTTCTCATGTTGTGCTGCTGTGACTCTGAACCCCACTGGAAACTAAGTAACAGAGGGAAAAAAAGGGTTTGAAAAATTGTGAATATGATACAAATATGGATGCTGTTCTTAGATGATCTGCTCGAGATAAGTAAATGAGTGTAAGTGAAACTGCATGATGAATGTGGAGCTGCATTAGAATAGCTCAGAGCAACACGAGAATAAATCATAAGAATACCTATAGCTTTTCAGATAAAAGGTGCAATAATAAGGAAATAAGAATAAAATTAAAACCCATAAAATGTGGCAAAAGGAACTGAAAACTGTGCTTTCCAGAAAATAGCTGGGGTTTTATATACACATTTATAAAGGTTACTTTGAAATCTTTAATTTCTGTAGCAATATGGTAACATGCTTGTCTATGCAGTGTTCCGATCTGACTCTTAAAAGTAGTAAATACTTTGTAACTACCAAAATAAATTAGCCACTTTGCACTTAACCACTGTTCAGCCCACAGTTTACAGAACATTTAAACTCAGTGTAATCACTTGAGAGAAACATTGCTGATGTTGTTAGCTCCAAGAAATGTAATTGAGTAACTTAATGCTAAAAATTATTAAACAAATATTGTGCCTGTGTTGTATTCCAAAACACAAGTTGAGGGAATTTATTAACAAGGAGACAAATACAGAGTACCCTGAACTGTGTAACACAAACACGGTCCTGATCCAAACCCCATTAGTGTGAAGGAAGTTTCTTAATGACTGCAATAGCTTTTGAATGAGGCATGTATTGATTTTATACTAAAAGTAAGAAAGTGTTTGTCCCGGAGTCTAAGGAGAAGCCGTCTAAATCTTGACTGGAGAAGTAAATTAGTCAGCAGCAATGATGAAAAGGCAGAGGTTCTCAAGACTATTCACCTCTGTCTTTACCAGCACTGTTGGTCCCCAGGCCTTGGGAACAAAAATCCAGGTCAACGAAAACACAGACAGACCATCAGCGAAGGAAGAGTTGGTATGCAAACCATTACAGGGGCTTGACCCCTACAAATCAAGCCCTGATGTTATCAATCCAAGGGTGCTGAGAGCTGACTGATGTCGTTGTGAGGCCACTCTCCATAATCTTTGAGAAGTCATGGAGATCGGGGGACATTTCAGAAGACTGAAGAAGGCTAATGACACCCCCCTCTACCAGATGGGCTTAAAAGAGGATCCAGGAAATTACAGGCCCATCTGTTTTACTTCAATCCCTGGGAAAAATATGGAACAAATCCTCCTGGGGGCTCTCACAAGCCAAATGAAGCACATGATTGGGAAAAGCCACCACAGATTCACCAAGGACAAGTCATTCTTGGCAAACATGATCATCTGTGACAAAGTAACCTGCTTGGTTGATGTAGGGTGAGGGGCAGACAGTGTCTATCTGGATTTCTCCATAGTTTTTGATACAGTTCCCCACAGCATCCCCCTAGAGAAACCGGTGTGCTACAGTCTAGACAAGTGGTCCATGGGTGGGGAAGTGGCTGACGGGTCACACCCAGAGGGTGGTGGTAAATAGCTTTTTTTCAAACTGGCAACCTGTCACAAGTGGGATCCCCCAGGGATCACTATTGTGTCCAATGCTGTTTAATATATTCGTAAGTCATCTGGATGATGGAATCAAGCTGATGAAGTTTTCTGATACCAAATTAAGTGGGGAAGTGGACACTTTTTAAGGGAGAGCCATCCTGCACGGAGACATGGATAGGCTGGAAGAGTGGGCTAACAAGAACATTATGAAGTTCAACAAGGACAAGGATAAGGTCTTTCACCTTGGAAAACATAATCCAGGAGTGAAGCACAGGCTGGGATCTACCTGGCAGGGAAGCAGCTCTGTGGAAAGGGACCTGGGGGTCCTGGTGAGCAACAAGCTCAATGTGAGTGAACAGTGAGCTGCAGCAGCAAAGAAAGCCCATGGGGTGCTGGGCTGCATCAACAACAGGCATCTCCAGCAGAGGTGAAGTCATTATCCCACTCTGCTCAGCGCTTGTCAGGCCACACCTGAAATACTGTGTTCAGTTTTCATCCTCACTATACAAAAAAGGCGTAGACAGGCTGGAAAGGGTCCGGAGAGGGCCACAAAGATGGTCAAGGAACTTGAAAGCCTGCCATGTAAGGGAAGGCTGAGAGAATTGGGTTTGTTCAGACTTGAGAAGTCTTAGAGGAGACCTTATCTCAATGTTCCAGTATTTATAGGTAGCTACAAAGAAGATGGAGACTCCCATTTTACAAGGAGTCACATGGGAAAGACATGGGGTAATGGGTACAAGTTACTGTTGGAGAGATTCTGATTGGACACCGGAGGAAAATTTTTCACAATGAGAACAATAGCCACTGGAACAATCTCCCCAGGGAATGGTGGATTCCCCAACATTGGAAACTTCTAAAATTCAGCTGGACAGGATGCTGAGCCATCTTGTCTAGACTCTGCTTTTGCTGGGAAGGTTGTATCAGATGATCCTTGAGAGTCCTTCCAACCTGGTATTCTATGATTCTGTAATTTTCTTTGCAAAGGGTCAGTTTAAGAAAAACAAATCAGATTTCCCATTTTATAGAGCAATCTTTGATTCAAGCTTTAGGGCAAATTCAAATTATATCCTTGAAAACTTTGGAACTGTTGAAGAGACAAAAAGGTGTTTACCAGAGAACCTCATTCCATGACCAATTCTATGCGAGTAATTTTAGGAAAACTGATAAAAACTGATTCTCAAATACTTAGCTAGATAGCTGAGGATTATTTTATTGCATATTCTATAACCTCCCTGTCC
The DNA here is from genome assembly GCF_003259725.1 of Athene cunicularia. Taxonomy (NCBI): domain Eukaryota; kingdom Metazoa; phylum Chordata; class Aves; order Strigiformes; family Strigidae; genus Athene; species Athene cunicularia. The sequence goes on along the minus strand of NW_020799117.1, from coordinate 10,353,969 downwards.
TAGGTAAACAGACATAATAATATTTCATTTTTAGGTTATATTTATTAAGCATTTGAGTTGCAGTTAAACAGCAGCTCTAATCCAAAGAGTTCATTAATTCAGTACAGATCTCTTCTTTCTTCACTTACTCACAGCACCACAAAAAAAAGACTGCTGTAATTTTACAAGTAATTTTATTGAGGCACCTAAACATAACAAACTGTGTGTCTGAATGTGTATGTCAAAATATATAACATTTTAGGCTTCTGTTAGTGTTAATAGAGCATTTATGCATATTTTGCCATTTACAACAATGTAATCACTGAGTCTAAAGTTCCATATCTTTAAAATTGTAGACAATTGTCAACAATTTTTTTTATTCTGTAGAAAAATTCTCGATGGTCAGTTCATGAACAACTACAACAACCTTTGCCAAATATGTATTGGAAGTTACTTGCATTTTTAAGTTGAAAGAGTGACTCCACACTGATTCAATGGTCAAACAGGACCATCTTTAGTGCTTACAAATCACTCTCTTCTAGCTGAATATTTAGGATATATCATTATTGTCAATGCACACTCTAAATCTACTGAAAAAATACTAGCAGGTGTAAAGCCACGTTTTTTCATTCACTGTTCTGCTGTAGTGCTTTGGGGAAGATATCTTCCTTCCCTGGGGAGCAGGGGATGTCTTCAAAAGCTGTAAATACTTGACAAACAACGTGGGAAAGCTGCTCTCATGTTAAAACCAATCTGGGAGAAGAGTTCCCTGATTAAGATGCAGATCTAATGTGCAGTGAAATCTGTTCTTTGTCACATTTTCAGCTTGTAAGGTTCATGCTGCTGTCACTGAAAGCTGAATAACATTTGAGCACGGTGACATATTTACATATTGGTTAGAAGTGTCCTGAGAAGTAAGTTTATACAATCACATTAAAACAATGTAAAGGATGGGTTTTCTTGGACCAGTTATTAGAAGAAGAATATGTTCTGTATATGAATATACACAGTTATGTAATGTTTGAAGCCTTCCTTGGTGCCCAGATGTCTTGTGTTTTCTACCTTTTTTTCATTCAGGACACTTGCTGTGAACGTCTCTTTTCTCTTTTTACAACAGCAAGAAATGTCGACAAAGAATTATTATCTGTATTATTTTCAAAGATAAGGTAATGGAATTTGCCATAGAAATTGCCTGCCATGTGGATAATTAATTACATTAGTTACCCACAATCACTCTGATTAGTTTGTTGTTCTTGACATCCATAATGAGCATGTACAGTGACAGCTCTGAGAATTTCCACTGAGAAATCCATCATACAATCTGTTTAGTCCAAGGGCTGTGCTGCCGGAAGTGCCAGTCATGTTAGGGATGATGAGAACAGACTGATATTATGCAAGTCTTGGCCTCTTTCTGCTGTGTTGCCTCAATCTACAGGAGACATGTGGATACGTATTGTCATCCAAAGGCTTCCCATGAGGCAGTGACACCTGGCAGATATCATAGTGAGGAAGACTGTGTTTTAGCCATTTGTGAAACAGTCTGCAGAAGTTCCTCTTGAAAATTCAGTGCTGGGGGAAAGAGACCTCCCTTTCCTTCTTGGAGTCCTTTTGTGACACAGGAATGCTTGATCAGAAAGCTACTGACAACCACTTGATGCTGGGCTGTGTAAACACACAGGAATGGGGAACAGCCCCTGTGGTGAGAGCAGCTGAAGGCTCAGATCCTCCTTCCTTTGGGGTCCCAAGAGGGACCTCACCTCTCTTTGCCCAAAGAGCTGCTTGACTATGCAAGGAGAGAGGAAATGAAACATCTTACCCCAAAGATTAGTGAAGGTGGAACCTCTGTCTCCCCTTGGTCACAGAGTCATGCGCATAATTCAGTTTTATATTTTTCCGATGATCTGTGGTTATCATACACACTGGAAATTTCTGTTGTTAAATAGCTTTCTCCATTCCCCAGTTTCATTCTTTCATAAAGGCTAGGCATGTCATACAACATCTAGCCCAAACGTGCTTGTGTATTTTGTGTTTGAAAGAAACTGCTGTATAAGTTATTACGCGATCCAGAGATCATCTGAGCAGCAGTGGTACTTCAGCCTGCCACCAGAGGAGAAGCTCTTGAATCTCCTATGAATCTCAACCAGATGACTGATATTTTTTTCCTGTGGTTACTGTGCCTCCATAGGTGACATAATAACCAAAGAGATTATCCAAGACAAGCTTAAATGCATGCATGTCTTAAAATCATATGAAAGAGAGGAGACGGCTGTTCTGAGCTGACCTATGTACAGCAAAAACTTCCCACACATTTCTCTTGATGCTGCAAACAATTCTCTTGCATCCACAACATCCTCATGTGAGTATTATGTGTATTGGTCAAATGTAAGTGCACAGCTTCATCTATTGTGTAAAGCAACAAAACCAACCTATCAAGAACAAAAGATGTAAGAATTGTAAATAACATGAAGGACAGTTTGGACCAAGCCTTGATGATGCCCCATAGAATGCCAAATTCTGCTTCAGTTAACCTCAGCCGAAGATGTGGCTTAGCTGTTCAGTGTATCCCAGCTGGTTCTCCTCTCTTTCCTGGGAGTTAATGCTACACTTCCACCAATATTTCATGGAAAAGTTCTCTCTTCTTCTCTCTCTTCAAAGGGAAGACTTAAGAGCAGAAAGAGAAGCAGAACTTCTCTTCCATTAACATTTACATTCTCATGTCCCACGGGTCCTTTTGAAAATTATTTCCACTTAAGGTGAAACTAATCTTCCCTAACTATCCATGTTGGGGGGCAATATATCTCATCTAAGATAGATAAAATTTCTATGAGGCAATGAATTGTCCCCTTAAGAAACATTAACTTAAAAAATTTAGTGAAATTAATCTTGAAGTGATCTGTCCATGACCACACATTATCTGAGCACAGAATATAAGTCTGGCTTTTTCAGATTTTGATCTGTACCATTCTAGGCATTAGATTCCCTGCTTCAAAAATAAGTGTGTAGTCCTCTGACATTTACTCCCCCACAGAAGGATACAACAAAATTTTTTAAAGTTTAAAGTTATGGGATGTTTTGTCTCCTCAACCTTAAATTCATTATGTGTTGATTATACATGATTTCATAGTATTAAGTTTCTGGATTTCATTCAGATGAACTTCATCTCATTACAGAATAAACACATTCTAAATCTGGAAACAAAACCCTGAAATAATTTTTATTTGGCAGGTATCAAAATTAGCGTAGACTGATTTCTTAGTTAAAAATATTTTTATTTACATGTGAGTGGATGTACAAGCAGTACCTAATGCATTTCTCAGATCTTTCCTTGGACTACTGATATTTCTTAACACTGCATGAAACTCTGTAATGAGCTAGCTCCTTTTATATTTGAAACCCTAAGAGCTCTACATCTTGACTGCATTATTTTACCATTGACCTTTCACAGAATGAGTAATCTTCAGCAATCTTTTAAAATGTTGTATAAATCTCAGAATATGTACAAGTATGTATTTGTGTGTGTGGATGTAATAGGGGCCTTCTTAGCACATCATTAATGTTCCAGTCAGTGACAGCAGTTTGCAAGCTTCATCACAAAGTACACTACCAACGAGCATCATCTCTGAAAGAGATCGCTTCTTGCAGTCTTTTTTGGAGCACTCGTTGGACTTTCTAACAGTGAGCAACTTCCACTGCAGACATCGACAAATTCTTAAAACTAAGCACATACATATGCCTAAATTTCAAGCCAGGAAATCAGATGAATAACACATGTTTTTAAGTGATTTCATTGCAACTCTGGATTTAGGTTTTCTGGTGGGCACAGAGACTACATTGCCAGGTGCACAATAGGCAAGTTTCCCTTGAGATCTAGATAAGGAAGTCAGGACTGATACTACTCCAAGAAGGACAAAGAGAACAATTTGAACTGGAGCTGCAGCAGGTGAGGCAGACCAGAATCTGAATATGTGCATGAAGATCTGGAGATAGAGAGAAACTATGGGAAGCTCGTTATTCAGATCCTTCAGTTTTGTGAATCTGCAAGTTAATTATAAAATTTAATTCTTGACTAACAAGGAAGAGTGAATGTTTTAACATATGGTGCCAGATGTTATTACAGGAAAAGAAAGAGGAACTGAATTGAAGATTTCTGCTATTTCTCCAAATATGTTATTCTTTTCTTCTTAACATCTAATTAATTCAGACAATACTTTCTATCTTCTTTTTTTTTTTTTTTTTTTTTTAATAAGAAAGCGTCCTTTGAAGAGTATCCCTGTCCAAAATAAATCTGTCAATCTTCTCTGAAGGAGATCTGGATTTATGAACTGCATGGTTCCACAGCTGGAAATTATGACATGTAGAACAGAAGTGACGCCTTGTCACTTAGTTTCTTGAAACAAGTCCAGAGGAGATATTTCCTCAAAGTTAAAACTCCTTTCTTGTTCGATTTTTCCAACAAATTTGGCAACAGCAACTTTTGACTTGAACAGGTGCAAGCTCCCGAAATATAGCTAGAATTTTGTTGCATCTTTTAATGAATAGTAAACAATGTGCATGGTAAAGGCCTAATCTTTATTCTGCAATGAGTTTTATGTTCTGTTTGTCTAAAGTTTTTCTAGCATCTCCTCTTAGACCTTCCTAAGTGTGTTCATATATTGAAATCCTTAACAAGCTTAGAGATAGCATCACTCCTTCCCGTAAGAGAGCAGGGTACATTGCAGACATACCTTTATACTAGAATTGAAGAAAAATCCACACAAATGTTTACAACATGAGGGACTTGTTGGGTTACAGATATAAATGTAGTTCTGTGCCTCAGTTCTTTATAGCCAACACGCTGGAGGAGCACAGGCAGAGCGTATGGCTCATCATCTCATTAGCCTCACTTGGAAACAGGATTTTCTTTTCCAACTTAGGAAAACGGTTGCTTTGTCTTCTTTTCTATTCCTCTAGCAAGCTGAGGGACACACTAGGTTTTAACTGGTTGTGCTACTCAGGATTCACTGCCTGCTTATCGCTCTGGCCTTTGGCAGATATTGCAGGTTTATATTGGTCCGGTTGCCCCTGAGCAGTGACCTGCCCAAAAGGAGGCAGCAGGGAAAGAGGGAGAAATTATGTGGATGAAAGTTGAAGCCAGGCTGGGGAACAGAGGACTAGCAGCAACATTAAGCCTGTTTCTAGGGAGATTCTTAGAAGACAGCATGGGCATGATACTGTCCTTTGGCTCCCAGCTAGTCAAGATAAGTCACCTTTAAAGTTCTCTTTGTTCTAGGGAAATTCTCTCCAGTCCAGAGAAAATTCCTCTGTTTTAGTAGAAAACTGACATCAGATGACAAAGTTTTTTGTGGTGGTGATGACTGTATCTGTTGCCCAGCTAAACAAGTTGCCAAGCTCTTCTTAAGGCAAAAAGAAGAGTCTAAAGGTACTAAATGTGTTGTCCCGTCAACAGTTTCCTATTATTTCACATTTGGATGTGCCTCCCCTGGAGATTCCTCAAGTTTCAAGCCTGTTGCTATAACGACTATGTAACCTTGCTAGTGAAACTGAAAACTTCTAATTAATATTTCTTTAAGTCCACCCCACATTACATGATTTCTCCATCTTCATTCTGTGCTTCCTTCAAAACATACTATACGTGTTCAGAGGTTAAAACAGTATCCTGCTCCCTTCCGCTTATTTTGGGCAAATTAAAGTTTTAACCTCAGGAAAGATCAAACCAGTGGGTGACATTTACCAGCCGAGAGCTGCTAGGAATCCAGAACAATGTGCTGCTTGGCTTGCACACAGGTACTTGCACTATTTTATTTCCAGGGTGTTCATGAACAGAAACCAGTTTTCAATATTGTTATTTCATGGAGTAGAATTTGCACAAGTGAATTTGACAATGCCATCTTGCAGCTTTTTCCTGTATTGTTTGGATAATTGCATTGTCAAGAATTACTTATCATACATTTAGCACTTAATACCCATTTATTATGAGTTCATGTAACTGCTATTTAAAGAATAATACATGCTAACTCCTTTCTACGCCATTTGATGCCACTTTGATTCTGTAATTGCTGGTTTCCTAGGATATTATGCCACAAAACCTGAAGAAATAATTGGTTGTTTCATTCCAGACAATACGTTTTGGAGTTGCATAGAGTTTAACTGGCAGATTTGTAACAGTGCAACGGAGGCATAAAGGGAATGAATGCTAACCACGGAGTAAGATTGCACAATGTAACTTGCATAGCTACTGGTATTATGCAGCTACAGTTAACCTGGCTCAAAGGAAAAGGATTCTTTATGCAAATGTTGTAAGTTTTATGCCTTTGGGGGATGCTATCTGCAAGAGTATGTTAGTACTGCATGTCAGCACAGGGTGGAACAAGTACCAAACGTGATGTGAAAAATAGGTGACTAAAAGCCACAGCTCTTCTAATGCTTAGCTATAATTATTTTTTGTTTGCAGAGTACATGCTGAAATCTGCAGAAATAACTGCTGGTTTTGTGGGGGATTTTTTTTTTTTTTTTTTTTTTTTTTTTTTTTTTGTAAGTACATGAAAGAAAAACGAAGGAGTATCTTGCAAGTATATTTAAAAAGCCCTATTTTAGCTGAACTTTTGTCACTTGTTAACTCTGTTATCAAGTGGTGGTAAAATATTAATATACATTCTTTTTCATCACCTTTATAGTCTGCATTTGTTTTACAGAAAATCCCATTATTTGATTAGAAAATGTTGCTACATTTATGTGGTTTTAATTTGTTCATAATCTTATAATTAAGGTTATTGTCACTTTCCATGGTAAGATCATACAGTTGTTGCACAGAGTTTTCTTCGACTTTAACTAACTGGTCTGAAAATTTTCACAGCTTCCAGATTTGTAAAGTGAGTTAAAGACTAGATAGATCATGATTCTGGTCATTTTTTCTTTGAAAAGTGTCAGCATGCCTCCCATGGCAAGGACTGTCATTCTTGAGTGGCTTTACATGCTTGGTACCTTTAGGAAAGCATCAAAACTAGTTTTTATGTGTTCCCAGGTTGCTGCCTGACTTACCCAGAAGTCTCTGGTGGGGTTCTGTAGTGCCAACCTGTATGTAGTGAGTTCTGCACAGGGGCTTTAGCTACTGAATTTTTATGTAAATACAGTAAGAAGAAGCAATTGTCCTTTATCCAACACCTGGACACCAAACTATCACACAGTTTTGTACTATTACAGCTGTGGTTTATACAGGAACTTGCCTTAGTGTATAGCATGTTGTCTGTGAAATCTAATGTTTTTCCACTCAAAATTATTCTTCACAAGTCTTTGGGGATGGTTTAGAAGAAAGACTAGGTTCAGTTTACTTCATACAAGGCTTCCCATCATCTCAACCTCTCTTATGCTGGTTGGGCACCTATGGAGTTACTACCCTAAGGACAGCATCCAAAATGCAAACAGCTTTGCCTGAACTATTCACCTGCAGGTCTCTTCTTGGGCATCAGAGTCAGAGCAGTCTGGACTTCAATTTATCCTGTCTTAAAGTAGATAATGAAAATAGACCACTGAGATGTAATCTAAAATTGTCTATCTTCTCACTGTAACTATACAGAGAGCCTCATCTCACTCATTCGGGTATGAAAGTCCATCTTGTGCACATCTAAATGTGGTTGTGATGAGTGTTCCACAAGAGTAATGATCACCTGAGGTTGTAGACTTGGGGCATCGCTAAGGCTTAAAACAGAAATGGGTCAAGCTTGTGATAATGGCTGGCTTGAAAGGGAGGAAAGGGAGTGCTAGATCTGACATTTTTTTCCCAACGGTGGATGTAACAAAGTGGTCATTATTTTAATGATGATCTGTATTCCTGAAGTATGTAAATATGGGATAAATTCCACATGCATATAACTACTGGTCCTTTTCTAATTGGTGTCTGCAGAGATCTGCAGCAGGAGGTGGTATATACATCACTCCATGTATTAACTTATTCATGATGTCTCTGGGTGGTCTGGCCAGAGACTGACTCATCATCAAATCCATTTTCTGACGACAGGTAGAGAAATCAAAACAAGTCTCGTAGATTATAATTCAAGTTTGAGAACAGAGTATTGAGCTTTATGGTCATCTAATTAAACACAGTAGGTCTACCATCATTTTAATTAAAGAAACTTTCTCACTGTATTCAACAAAAATTAAATTACACAAGCAAATAAAAAAGTTCTGTAACATGAATTGTAGTGCTTTCAAGACCTGTCTGAAAAGTTTGTTGCTTCTGCAACCTACAATACATGCATCTCAGCAAGGATCTGTAAGAGAGGAGCCTAGAAAAATGAAATCAGATCAAACCTTTACTGGCAAACCCAAGTCCACCATTTTGCTTCTTTTCTGTGCCTCTAGCCTGGTTTCAGAGCAAGCAAGAAAATATGGCTACACCCCCACCCTGAGTAATGTGTTTAGGTGCAGTATCAAGGCACACAGCTGTGGGTATTGCAGTCCAAACTGTGTCAAGGTACAGCAATTAAAGGGTCATTCACAATTAATATCAAGCCCTTATCTCAGCTCTTTGGTGCTAGAGAGGATGTAAGGCTATCCATCTCAATGAAGTGCAGTGGTGTTTCATCTGCAGCCAGGGCCAGCGTGGCTAAGGGGTTTGAAAAGGCAGCAGTGCCAGCCCCCAGTTGATCTACTGCTTCTTAGCAGCTGTAACTTGACTGCAACTGTTTCAGCAAGCATGTTAATCTAAGGCACTCTGAATGGGCCTTTGCACTGAAAATAAAAACCATTACCTGCAGACAGAAACTTGCAGCAAAAAAAAGGTAAACGTTCTGCGTGGGGTATGTAATGTGGGACTGGATTTTTAGAAGTGGTTAGAGTAGATTCAGGACCAGTGGTAGACTGATTCCTGCAAAGGAAAATGCATTAACTGAAAATTGACTTTGCTGGGTGGTAAACAAAAGGGTCCAGCATGAAAAGCATCTAAGAGCATTAAAAATAATAACCACCTCCCAGAATTTGGACTAGATACTTCAGACCCGTTCAAAGTGACGGGGTTGGAGGCTATTTTGATGTCATTGGTAAACTAATACTAATGTAAACCAAGTTGAAAGATGTGTCTGAGCTTCAAGTGTATAAAATGCACCTGCATCGTGTGCATGTGATCTGAAAATCAAAAGCACATGCTTGACCCAGCATCAGATAATAATGCTCTGGAAGGCAGCCTGCTATATATAACCCAGCCAAAATATAGCTGAATTCACCCTTTTACAGCCTGCATTCAGCAATTTGCCTTTATAAATTGCTGATGGAAAAGCTGTCTTTATTTGTTGTTTGAGACTTCAGATTGCAAGTGTGAATTGGATCGTTAGTAGACATTTTTTCTATAAGCAGCATTTTCCATTTTTCTAAAGTATGTGGCAGATTGCTAATGGTTTTAAAGTTCATTTGTGTTTACCTTCTTGACATACATGCACAAACAAGGTGCTTCTAGAAAACAAAATAAGAATTAAATGAGTTAGATATATGCAGTCTGCAGTAAAGCTGGGTCATTGGTTACTGCAAAAATCTCAGCTAAAGCTGCAGAGTTCTCCAGGTTTAGTCTAATAAAATGTCAATAAAATCTAATAAAATGAGCCCACTGAACCAAAAGGGAAGGGGCAATATGAAAGTGTTTACAGAGGCAGTATTTTTGTTTAATACAGTAATAGTGACTAACTTGCACTAGTTTCTTGGCTGTCTGGGGGTGTCTCAATTCTCTCCCTTCAGAATTTGATTTTTCAACAGCTTTTGTTTGAGTAAAACTAGAACTGAATCAGAAATATGGGGTTTTATTTCCATACATTTGGGGTCTCAAACCAGGCAGCCACAGCTGTCTGATTCCTTGCACAAATGCATGTGGATCTCCAGGTGCTTGTGCACAAGTGCTCAGTAGATGCCAGGCTGTACCCAACCCCTTCTGCAGCTGCAAACTCAGGCAGGCGGTCAACAGTCTTGAAACAGAGCTCTTGATCTGCAGCTATATCATGGCTTGTTCAAACCAGGCCCTGCTGCTCTTCCAAACTGCCTGAGACCTATCTCAGAAACAAGAACTGAGAAAAATCACATTCCTGCAAGTGCCACTGATGTGAATTTTGAGGCCCAATCATTTCCAAAAAGCTCTGTCTGTATTTGGGGAAACATTCCAGAACCATGCACAGAATATTAGAACTGATATATAATAGGGGTAACCATCCACAGCCGTTCTGCTTTTGTGCAAGTTGCGAATGAATGTGGGTGGACACTGGGTTGCCACCCACTAACATTATGGAAGGGGGCTCCAGCACTGAATAGTCCCTTTGCCTCCACTCCCCAAACACATAGCTGCTGCCAGCAGATACCATGGTTGCAAAACAACTAAACAGGCAACAGAGAATGTTAAAGCCCATATTTAAAAGGATCTTGCTATGGGAAATCAGCACTTTCATAGTATTGTAATGTCACTCTACTTCTCTTGAGTACCTATTATTATTGACATGTAATCATTAACTAAGAGTTTCCTTAATAACAGGGGAAAGGGAGGTATTCAAAACGTGTTCAGTTTGGCCAGGTGACATTCCCACCTGATTTTTTCATTTCTGAAGACAGCAGTAATATTGAATATTTTATTAGGGCTTTTTTCCCATCAGCAGAATGATGTTGATAAATGTGTCAGATACAGAGGACCCCACTGATGTCTCTGTGGTGATGTCATAAATCTTTTCATGATACCTGCTGCATTTCTATTGACATTGTGCATCTTGATGTCCTATTTTCTTGATTTTTTTTTTTCCTGGAAGACAAAGACCAAATGAGGTCAGAGAGAATCAGACCTTTTGCTTTGTTTTCAAAGTTCTCTATATGGCATCAGCTGTGTTTAAAACAAAATGTATGGCAGATGCTCTGTCTTGGTCTCAGTAGATCTCCCCTATTCCATGCTAAAACAATCTGGAGTTTTCATCTGTTTTTCTCCAGACGTTGTTATTATTAAAGCATTAGTTTGTAGCTGAAAGTTTCTATCTACCTTGTATGAATTTTCACTCCCTGACCACCGACCAGGTAGCTGTTGCAGTGTTGTTGCTGGAAACAAGTTGCAAACAAAAGTTCACGAATGCAGTTACTTATGAAGACTGAACACTGATGATTTTTATTTCAATAGGAAAAAAGGAATTTTGTTTGGATGAAAAAAAATCTGAAAAGTATCAACTGATGATCGAAGAACACATACAGAGGCAGTGGGAACTGGGTCTATAAAAACTGAATATCTAAGCAGTAAAAGATAATGGATTATCAAGAATTCCATTTGCAGAGTTAGTGGGAACCTCAAAACACGTTATGCTGGTGTGCAGTCACTGATGTGGATTTGAGAGGAAAGCTGGAAAGGACAAGAAAAGGGACCCCTTCATCATTATCTGTCAACAAAGCACTTTTCTGCTGTTTAACAAATTTTGTATTAGACCTGTTTAACCAAGGCTGTAGCTGCCACTGGAGTTCAATACCTGCCAGTACATTGCCCTAACCCTGAAAAGTTGTGTTGATTTCCAGCAGTTTGTACCAGCTTTGATTTGATTTTTTTCTTAAAATTAAAGATACAGGTTTTTCTTCCATGCAACAAGTTTGTAAGGCCTGAGAGAGGTGGAAGAGCATCAGGGAGCTGTTTGGCTTCCCCTCTGGGGACTGTGGCTACAATCCTGGTGCTGTCATAGCTGCCAGAGGCAGTGCCACTGTGGCAGGGTTCATGTGACAGCACTCCCAGATGTATGGAAGCCCTGTTCCCTTGTGTCCCAGCCAGACAGTATAGCCACCACAGTGCCAGTGGTAGTGTTTTTTACAGTGGTTGAATTATTTTAAATTAAAGAGTTCAAAGAAGATGGGGAAAGTATTTTACTCAGTGTGATGCAACTAGGACCCTTATTTTTTGTCACTCTTCAAACTTTCTTCCTATTTCTTCCAAGGAGATAAGTCTGGCACTGTGCATACAAGAAAAATGTAGCCTTTGAACCCAGAACACCATTTGCTTGAGTTTGTCCTCATGGCAAAGCCTCTGGCTGATTTATGAGGAGGGGGCTGATATCACCAGTTGCCTCATGAACGTCAAGTGTAATTTGTTGGGCTTGTATCTGAGCAGACTGCATTGTCTTTTCCAGCCTGGGAAAAGTTCTTCTCTCTCTCAATATCCACATCTCAGAGGCAGCTGGAAGATGAAAATATCTTTCAACAGAAAACAGATGCTTGAGGCTTGATAACTAGCAAATGTGAGCATGGTTTAATGCGTTTTGCCACCTTGCCATACACGTGTATTGCATCAGGATTGTAACAAGTAATTAAATAATGCATTGAGTTGATATTCATACCTTAATTGCAGGTTGTTTCGTGTTTTTTTCTCCCTTTAAATAAAAATAAAAGTTCAGTCTTTTCAGCCTTCTTGTCCTCAGGGGAAAGAGCCAATTAGTAAACCCTAACCACTTAACATTGTAGCTCGGTGCTGTTAATTATGAGAAATAAGAAAAGCCCCAACACTTCCAGGGTAGAGCCCGTGGGCAAAAGGAAAGTTCTAGAAATTAAAGGACTGTTGGGTGGCCATTAGTTAAAGAAGAAAACTGCATGACTGGGGACTGCAGGCTGAAAGGACCAGCAGGGCTCTGCTGCCTTTCCAGCACAATAAAACAGGAGGCAAATACTAACCTGGAACACATTAAGAACTGAGAAAAGGGTCTTTGCTCTTTCAGCTATTGATTTTATTCTTGATTTCAAATGCAGAGTCTAAAACAAGCCTACAGCAGTTTGCCTTCATTTTTCTTGGTTTAATGGTAAAGAGCTTCTTTAGGCTGGGGAAATGTATCTGCTTGGGTAAATTTCTTTTCTAAAAATGAAAATGTGAGGCTGATGTTGAGGAAAACAGGGAAAGCAAGCTACCTATCAGTTCAGGGGCTAGGGGACCATCTGTCCCCTCTCCTCAGGTGCCTAGCATGCCAGGACAGGTTGGAGTGAGGAGGGAAGGTCCTCGAGCAAGCTTTTCCTGTGTTCCCACTAGTGCTGGTGGCTGTCAAAGGGCACTGCCAATTCCATAGCTCCCTTTCTAGACAGAAAAAACCCCACGGTGCCAAGGAATAACTGACCATTCACTTCCAGTGCCTGACACCTTGCTTTTTGGCAGCCTCATGTATATATATCTTGAGGCCTTTGGGACAGTACTATGGTTGTATTCCCACATTATTTAAAGCTACTTTATATTGCCATTGCAGTGTAAAGGTGTTTATGTGCAACTTGCAGTCAGGAAGGTGGAGACTTACCCTCCTGGACCTTGAGTCTTAGATATGAACAGGCAGACTCTTCAACTTCTTATGGAGGAAAGTACACTGTCATCTGGTTTTGTAACCATGGAAAGGGGAAAACTCTATGTGGTCTATAATAATATTTAAAGGCTTTAAAATCAGTCTATAGGACTCAGGAGCAATGCACAAAACTGTCATCCAATCTTAACCCACACTACAGCTATTTCTGGGGAAGCACAGTCAGGAGATATTATGTTTGTTAGAGATTTTAAGTCCTGAGTGTAGCAGGTTCATGTGTCTCTCAGTGGATAGGTAGCACACCTGAGTATCCAAACAGGCATTTTCACACCACAGACTCAGCTTTGTCAGGCTGAAAAATATCTCAACTTGTCTTCCCTCAAGACCTGCTCAGTTTCTAATACTTAGTTTTATTAGACTGTGAAATAAATTCATATGAGAAGTGGTGGGACTGGCTTATAAGCAGAAACTTCAGTCTCCTGAACTAGTGCCCCTGAGAACACATTGCAAGAAATGATCTAGTGTTAGTAAGAAATGGAAAAAGTGACAAATTTTTTTTTAACATCTTCATTTTAAATGGAGCCAATGTCAAAAAATTAGAGGTTAGGCCTAAAAATGGAGTTAATAATTTTGTTCGTCATTAGTAGCAATCTGGCTCAGACCTTATGTTACCCAGACTGGGCTGGCTTGTGGGGCAGGCTGGATTCACAGGGAACAACGTCACAGTTCTTGTGATTTCAGACACTTGCTGGCAGTTAGGTTTTCAACAGAATTTAAGAGATCAACTTGCAAAAATCTGTTTAAAATTCACCTGTAAGGGGAACCTGCTATGAAATTCCCAGTGCCAGTAAGTGGCCCCAAATTCTTGCCAGGTTCTGGGAGGACAGAAATCCTCCTGTGTCACAGCCACCGCCAGCCCTCCTTGCCTCATGTTCCACCGCACTGCTGAGTGCTGGCTGGCACAAGAAAGGATGTCATCAGCAGAGCAAACTTCTCTTGGACCATTATGAGTCAGGGACATCCACAGCAAGCCTGATACCTAGCCAGCTATCCCAATAGCCCTGCAGCATGGTGTCAATACAAATTCGCTTCTCCAGCTATGCTGTGTGCAGGTGTGGCAAAGCTCTCTCCTTGATGACTTACTTTCTTAGATATCCTCTGATCTCTCAGCATCACTTTTTGTACATGATGAGTCATTTGGGAGGTATTTTTGTTCCCTGGCATTTGCATTTTCTCTAACAGGTTCCTTTATGTGTTCTGATCTTTCCTGCTCAGCAAGCATGTCCAATCGTATTCACTCTGCAACGAGTACTGACAGTTTACAAAATATCTACACAGTAGCTGCTATTAGAAGATACGTTGCATACCAGGGATTCAGCCCTGTTTAAACACAAAGTCAGCCATCTAAAAGAGCTCAACCTCTCCGCGCAGTTGGTTGAAGAGCTTATTTGGTGAACTAGAGAGACAGCCTTGTACTGCAGTTTCTATGTACGTTTATGTAAAGCTATAGGGTGTAGGGGATTTGCCTTGTGTTCCAGTCCCTTTCCATTTGTGTCATAGTTACACCAGGTTTATAGATAGCAGTGTTAAACTTGGTTGCACATACATTGCCTCCCATATTGAGGCGAGAGAGCTTTCTCAAGCCAAATATTAATATCATTGACAAACTGGCATCCTGGAGCAGAAGTGCCTCTTTGGTGTACGTTAGCACGCACTGTTAATGTAGATGTGTGCTTTCCAAGGAGCAGCTCAGCTGATGACTTGAAGAAATTTCAAAGTGCTTACAGCTATTATCTGAACAGCCTTTTGCAGGAGAATGGGAGGGAAGTTGGTAACCAAATGCCATCCCCAAATTATCCATGTCTTCAGGAAGATGTACACTGCTTCGGGGAAGGTTTCCAAGGTGGAAGTATCCACTTGAGCAGGGACTAGAAAGTTTTCTCTAGATGCATAGACAACAGTCCCAAATGATAATTTCAGCATTTATTGCTCTTCATATCTTTCCAGAGGTTTGTGATACAGCTGTGTGGAATTTGCCTTCCAGAGTTACTCTGGATTTACACTGGTATTACAAAGAGATGAGTCTGGCCTATGTCAGTGGCAGAGGAAAAGATTTGATTTCAGATGTTCCTAGCTCCAGAACAGTGGTTAGATCAGATTTCAGTTCCAACAACAGAAACATGGATTCAATCAATTAATAAAACCAGCAAATTTTATGTTGGCACTGACTTCCGTGAAAACAGAGTTTGGCAACAAATATGTTTTATTTGTCCATTATATGAATTATCTGAAGGTCCTGAAATTTCCAGGTTTGCTTTGATGTCCTTAAAGATGATTTATCATGAGATTTGCTTTTCCCTGTCTTTCTCCTCTTTTCTCCTCTGTCCTTGGGTATTTTATTTCCAGTCCTTGATGGATCCTGAAATATAGAGGAGAGACTACAGAAATGCAAATAATTGGAGAAGTGTCAGGGTTGGTAAAATATAGTTAAGAGAAACCAGAGTTTGTCTCTGAGAGTCTCTGGGAATATTATTTGCATTTTATTATTTGCGAGGAAGGCAATCTTTTACATGTGACACTCCTATATAAACCTAGCATAGGAGAATTGTCCTCTCCATTTCTTAGCTATTTTTCCAACTAATTTAATCTTGGTTCTTCAGCTAGCCAAGTGAGATTTCTTTCTAAACAATATTGATGTCTGAAAAAGTATTGGTTTCATTACTTTTTATAATGGAATTACACACTGTCTTATGTGCATTTAAAGTCAAGCTGTAAATTAGGCAGAAAGAACATTTGACATCTGCACAGATGTCTTGATTCTGCTAAAGCTTTAGGATCTTTAAAATGCATTTCTGTATTCATTGGTCCTAACACTTCACTGTAATTTAGGAAAAAATATTATCATAAATCTCTGGTACAGGCTTGTACTTTTACAAAATGACTTTCATTATTTTCAAGAATTCCATACTCTGGCTATAGGGTCTATTTTCATTCAATTCTCTCTAAATGGCTTTTATACCTGCACTGTAGATACCACAGGAGTGACCACTAGTTTGAGGACAGTGTAGATTAAGCAGTTTTCTTTTTCTTTGAAGTGCTCAAACCTTTTTTCAGAGAAGTTCTTTTGGGCCTTTGATCTTCTTATTTACAGACTCAACCATAAATATTTCTGCCTATGATTCCTAAAGGTTTCAGCAAGCTTTGGACCAAGCCTTCTGTTTCTGAAAAGAGATGACCTGTGAGCACTGCCTTGCACCAAGCACTTGTTAGCAATCTTTGATTTCTGCCTCTGCTGTAGTAAGAAATATTCTCCTTGTCCCATGAGAAGGTGAATACCATTTCTTTGCTAGAAGGGATCCCTTAAAATAGATCAATATATTCATGTAGGAAACATTTATCATCCATGATATTTACAGAGCCTTTTCAACTTACTGACCAAGAAACGTAATGGCATTAGATCATGACACAACAGGTCTTTCACGACTGCAGCATATAAAGGTGTTATATAAGGAGTCACGCTCTGTTGGTCCTTCCTAACGTATAATAGGAGCTCAGTGTTTCATGTGCAATTGTTTTTAGAACTCATAGCAGAAGCAGGGAATTTAGAGTATGATGTTCAGCAGGTTTAATTCACACACACAGCACGCTTTCTTTTTTTTTTTTTGCTCAGATGTGTACCTTGTTCATTTATTTGTTGGTTGGGGGACTTTTTTGAGAAGCGAGTTTTCAACCTGTAACCAGAGAATGGCTCTTTTTCTGCCTTGTAAGATATTTAGCAGGTTTTGGTTGTGATTAAAATGCTTCTTTTGAAATGGGTTGTTATGAACAAGAAGAGACACATTTAATGCATATTTAAAGTACACAATTACACAAAGGGAAGTGGCATATCCCAGTGAGTTTACTCATTGACCTGTGTGATAAACGACTAAAAGTGTACTTGTCAGTAAAAAATGGTGCAAATCCTTTTTTTTTCTTTCCTCAGACTCTGCACACAGTGATGGCATGTGCAACATTCTTCTTTGCATCATTCCTTCACAGCACATTGACAACTCATCTGAGATGACTAAACCGAGGACCCTTCAATCTATTCATATGATCATGGTTCTGAGAGCAGGATTATGTGAAGTAGATTGAGTCTGATCTGATGCCAGTGAAGAACAGCAGTAACTACAGAGAAATCAATGAAATCTCACTAGGGTTTGGCAGCAGCGTGTGATTGCCAACAAAATTTTGTCTCAATAGGCACTGAAAGTAATAATATCACTCTCTGTACTGGCTACAATCCGGGCGAGGTGACCTCATCTACAATTACAGCAGATAGTTTTCTGTACCCTCCCATTCAAATAATAAAACATAGTATTATTTACTCAAAACTAAATAAAACCAAACAATTAATTTCCATAACAAATGAGGATCCAAGATATCAGGAATGCCAGCATATTTTAAACCATAATGTCTAAGGAAAAATAAAGTTCTTAATTTTCTGCAAGAAAATTTTCTGCAACTGTTGGAAGTAACTAATTACAATTTATTAATATTCTTAATTATTTTGCATAGTTATTTTTTAATAATGAGGGCTACATTGGACTGTCTTTATTTGTCCTTGAAAGAAAAAGATAAGAACATTAATTCCTTATGCTTTCATACAAATTTCAACCTCGGTAGTGAAGGCATTATATTTGTTATAAAATAATCCTTTTTTTTTAGAAAATAACATTAATTTGCCAATTATGTTATATTCAGAACCGAATCCATTAGTCCATTTCCTTTTACTCCATCTATTTCAGACTGTGCTGTTTTATTTCTAAATAATTTTGGGAGGTTAATCTGTTGCAAAAAGTTTAGGTGACGTACTTAAATAGAAAATCCTCCCTGCTGCACTGGAAAAGCTAAAAAAAAAAAAAAAATAATATGAAAAGAAGCTCTCCAGCTGCTGAGAGAAACAGAGCCTTGATAAATATAGCAAACAGAATTTCTTAATTTGGCAAGGGATTGAAAGATTACACTAGAGTCATGTAGCCAATGAGGGAGCCGCTTTTACATCCATAAAGTGACAAAAAATAAGTGGTTTTGATATAACACAAAAAATAAGTGGTTTATATGCCCTTGCATTTGAAAAAAAAAGAAAGGTATCTTTAGAGCCACCCCATAGCTATAGGTTTTACCACTTTAATCTGATAATTCTCCATTAATTTTTCTCAGTTGTTGTGATAAACCACAGAGCTCTGAGAGGCATTCAAACAACATAATTTGCAAAAACTGGGGGGATGGTCTTTAAAATAATGATAGGAATAAAGGGTTTTCTTCCAGCATTATGCAACATCATAACTCAGAATTTTGATCCATGCACAAACCACTGTGATGTGTATACTTGTTTATAAGGAAGCTATTGTGCAGTTCCTTGAATTTTTTAATTTGAAACATCTTCAGTAATATTTCTTTCTCCAGCAACAGATAAAGGTCTGACTGTGACTTATGATCGACTTGTATTTCCCCAGCTGAACAAGACAATGGGTAACTCAGGGAGGCACGCTTTGAAAGGCTAAAAGTAGATAAATGTGAAAGCTTTGGATCATTCACCTGTGCTTCCTTCCTTACAACATAAAGCAGTTTCACATGGTGTCTTGCCCAGCTTTTTTCACCCAGGAATTGGTACCTCATAGAGAGATCACAGTGGCAAATCTTAATGAAGGAGAAAGTAGTAAGTGAAATCATCTAGATTGTATTAGGGGTATGTGACTCACTAGTGGGATTGAAAGAGATTTTTGCAAAAGACAAGAGAAAAACCCTGGAATAGAATAACATCCTTTGGTAACTGCACCATTGCAAGATTATTTAAACATAATGTAATAATGTCAATTAATAATATAAATAAGCTCTGATTAATATTTGAAAACCTCTACTTGACATGCAATTAACACAAATTACACAAGCAATTATATGGGGAGTCAAATTATTTAGCAATTTTAAAGCTGTTTACCCTCATTCTAGGCTTCTCTCTGGATAAATAAGCCAAATTATTGTAGACTGTTTCATTTATATTAACTTAATATTTGCTTGCTAATATAGTGACAATTACAGTTAAGGTACCTCCAGCACTAAGTGAATCAAGGCTAATGCTAAAATGGTGAGACTTCGGGGGCCTCAGTGCAGCCTGTGTGCGGCTGTGACGGAGTCACATCAGCACTGAGCTCTGGTATAAGACTTGATTTACCCTGTGAGTTATTGGCTCTTTGCTTTTGCTATGACACATATATTTTTATTGCTTTTTCTGTCTGTTCTGTTATTCTTTCATGCTCAGGCTTTGATCTTTGTTCAGGCCTTCAATCCCAGTTTGCACATCACCTAACTGTGTGTGCTGAGAGCAGAGCGCTGAAGTCAATAGGATGCTCATATATCTAGGGCCTCAACTCCAGCTGAAGTGCCATAAATCAAAGTCACAACATGTGAGATTAAGCGTGAACAGATACCTTTGCCAGCCCTTGACTGCAGCATCTGTAAATTCACAGCCTTTCTCTCTGCCTGTATACAGTCTGGATGTGACGGGACATCAGAACCAGTACCTTCAGGGTTTGGAGACACTAACCAGCTCTGTGCAAGATAAGCCCCACAGTGCCACAGACCACGTCTCAGAGAGCCCTGAGCTGGATCTGACTCTGGCTCAATGTTGTACATTGATCAGAAACTTCTATATTGCAGATTCCAAGCTTACAACCCTTGGCAAGCTTTATCTCCCCAGAGGACTGGCTGCATCTGAGTACCTGCCAGAGTCGTGTTCTGATGTCCCTGGGAGTTTGGAGACCTTGTGACTTCAGTTCAGGATGGCCTTCATGTGTGCTTACCCCATCTTTGCTCAAGAAGGCAGTTGGGCACGTGCTTAAGTACTTTCTCTATAAGGACATTTGCTTTAGGGACGTTTATTAAAGGTAGCAAAGGGAAAATCAGATAAAACAGATCTAGTTGAGTATAGGCTTTTTTCTTTGCACTCTGTGAAACTCTTTTGTTACTCAGTGATTTGCACTGAACTTCTAACATGTAAAGCTTCAGGCAAACATAATTAAAGGAATTATCTCATATCACAAAAGGTTCAAGTTCCCACTGAAATTTTGAGTCAATTTAGCTGTATGCATTTTCAAAACATTTTTGACACAAATCATTGAAAGAACATCAATCCCTGTCTCCTTTTAAGAATAGGTGAGAAAAACTTCTGTTAGAGATAGGGAAAATATGCCTGGGCTCTTGCTTCAGAGTGAGAGGGTTTGGAGCCGCTTTGTGGATCTCATATTCTGTTCTGTGGATTTGGAAAGGGTTTAGATATTCTCAAATGTTTCACAAAAGATGATCAAGAAAAGTATATATGGATTCTATATAGCACTCTATGCCTGAGATGTTTCTAAAGAGGACCATACCTCCATCGACAAGTGTCTGAAGTTTTACAGTCTCCAGGGTGGCTGAAGACCACCAGGGTTAGATGAACTTTTCTAGCCCAGACTTCCCACAACTCCAGAATTCTGTGTATATTTGTTTTCTGAGAAAGCTGCTTCTGCCACATTTGTCTGGAGAGCTTTCTTTCAGAGGTGCCATTACCACAGGTTCCTCTGAACTTTTTAATCACCCACAAGATATATCAGCTTCCTCACAAGAAATGTGGAATGGTTTTGCTTTAGAGGAAAACTTCATCATATTTTTTATTATGATAAAGGTGTAAGTCAGTTTCAGTTTCTCTGAGGGTTCTATAAAATTCCCATGTCTAGACACTATACCTCTGTTATAGGACATTTATCCATCAAAACTTCAGGTCACTTTCTTCTTCACCTCCCTCCTGAATATAATGCACTAGTCATTACACGGGATGGTTGTGGTAATATTTTACTAAACAAATCTTCCTGCTGATTCCACTGCCTTCATCCTCCTCCTCTTGAATTGCACAGTGAAATCAATGAGAGTGCAACAGAGCCTGCATGAAGAACTGCACACTGGCCATCCAGCATCAGCTTCACCATTTTAAAATAACTCTTAGCTCACATAAAATATTTCTGATCTTCAACCTTTCACGTACTTCTCCAAGATAAGCTTCCCTGCTGCAGTTTTACAGGTGGGAAGGCTGGCTCATGGAGAGGAATCACAGATGAACCAGGGAGCAACACCAGAGATTAAATCCAGCCTTTGCTTTTCCAGCCCTGTGGCTCGGCTTGTGGCTACTAAAGTAGTAGCTACAAAAGTGATGGGCCTGTATCCCATCCACCACAATGAGCATACAAAACAGACCAAGGAAAGCTTGTGAGGATCAACAATTACATGATTTTAGGTTTCTTAGGAATCTGTAATGTGAACCAATCTCTGACCATTTTTAATTTGGTTCAAGAAACTTGTGAGTGAGCCCAGATCCAGGTTTAGCTGTCCAAAGGCCACATTTCTAGGGAGCCTATGTTCATCTTTTGGCCATTTTGTGAGTCACTGAATATTATTTGTCTGCCTTTCTGTTTGCAGTCCAAACATTTTTACTTATTTATTTTGTAGTCTGGATCCTGTATTTACAGCATTCCCAGACAAAAATGGCCAAATATGTACTTGAACTCCAAAGTCACATGAAAGAAGTCTCAGCTATAACCCTACACCCCAGCAGTGAAAAAAAACTATCAACTATGCTCAGTCAAAGCTTCTTTGAATATATTCTTGCATACCTCAGTGCTAGCAGTGTCAAAGCTGGTTTCTCACTGCTCTGGAGGTCAGTGAGCAGAACTCAGCTGTTCCCCACATGGGTTCAACCTGTGCTGCTCACGTAGTGAGGACTCTTCACTGGGTAACCAAAGGCACCTTCAAAGCAAAAAGTCAGGCAAGGCTGTAATTCTGCAGTAACGTGCAGGCTGGTACCATCTGTAACCCCCTCCCCATCTCTTTTCTTGCACTATTTAAAAGCAAAACACTGTAAAATATTGAAAACATCCTTGTATGTCTTGTTGACTGCATTTGTTTCAGATACAAGCTGAAGCTAAGTAAAGACTTGGATGAACAGCACTAAAATGTAGCTATATTTAGGTCTCAGCATGTTAATGTTTCTATTTGTTGCACAGCCCTAAGGAATTCTTCAGATAGCTTTTATGGCATTTCTGTTGCCAAGGAAACGCCTCGTCGTGTGTGTGTGTGTGTGTGTGTGCGCGCTGCACAACCTCCATCTCCACTTGCAGACGTAGAAATTCGTGTTGTGTTAAACAAGGCAAGGACACAACAAAGAAATAACCTTCCACATATATAGGTAAACACAAAGGGAGGAACCGTGCTTATAGCATCTCTCCTGTGACTCATGTCTGTCCCTCCAGACTTACCCACCTTCCTGCGAGCACTTGGGGCTGACTGTGCTGCTTGCTCACAGCAACGGGACAGTGTCTAGATCATAGATCAGCTGAGTAAGAACTTTAAACCTGTTGTGTTCGCTGTCCTGTAGCAGCACAATCAGTGCCCTCATTCAATTATTGTGTGCTTGATAGGGTCATTCACAGGGAGAGAGCTAAAAAAACATAAAGTGGTCAGGAATGAGATGAGTGAGTTATTTTTTCCCCTCCCTACAGGGTTTGCTATATTAGAAAGTCACAATTCTGTGAAGTGACAATCATGGGAAGTGACAACTATCTGGAAGATTGAAGCATCTGTCTTACTTGGTCTGTGCCCCCTCGTGCCAGGAGAGAACTGACATGACATGATCAGAACAGAAGTTTGGACTAAATCTTTCACAGTCTGTTAGGGCAGGCAGAGATGGCTATTGGAGGATTTTCTTTAGGAGGATACCATACAGTCAGCTTTGGGAGCAGGGAGAGGGCAGGCAAAGGAGGGGGAAGAAGGAAAAAAACACAAAATATTTGCATTTTTAAAAGCTTTTCCTCACAGTGGTTTCTGTGCAAATGTAGGTCAGCTGTAGGATCCCTTTCCCATGGGGCTAATAGGAAAAGGTTTTTCTGGTGCTGCCTTTCCCGGTCCTGGTTTAGAATCTGTGCAGTTTTTGTCTAAAAAGACATCCAGCTGCTTTTAAACTGCATGCTGTGGGTGAGAGGCTCACAGATAGCTAGATTTGGGAAAACTGGTGCCTGCCTACAACAGTTCAGCTAGGTCATTATTTATTTCTGTATTTAGGCTTTGCACCTTCGGTTCTTCATCCCTTTTTCGCTCCAGATCTCAGTCTTGAGCAATCGCAGATCATGCACACCCAGACTCCCATGGAAATCTGTGAATCATGAAGATTTTTTTGCTGACCTTTAAAATGTTACTTTTTAGTTTGTCATGTTTCTTGTTCATTATTGCTGTTCATAGAGAGTCTTGTGAGTTCTCACTAATTTCAGTGAGAGCATATTTTTAGTGATATGGTGTCACCGTGCTTATCTCTCTGAAGGAATGGTTTTTGAACAGCAGCTGAAGTTTTGGCCTCCTGAGAACTTATTAGAGAGCATAAGACAAAACCAAACGAAAGCTAGTGATGATGTACAGAAGGACCACCCATGATGACATGTCTTCTATATGAACTGAAATGATTTGTGCTTCCTAAGTTTGACTCAAGGTCTCAGCTTGAAATGCTTCTTTTCACATCTAATAGCCGATTCTGCCTCCCTGTGCATATTAAAAGCATGTAAATATAAATGAAATCTAGAAGATAGAGAAATGGGATAGTTGCCTTTTTCCAAATAAACAAATTCTGCCTTCCAGATTTGCATGTCAGTATTTCTATCCACTTTTAGATATTGACTCTTCTGAAATTAAACTCTTATGGCTGTGGCAAAGCTGATAGTAAAGGAAGATGGAAAAGGGTTCAGGATGCCACAGTGCTGCATGTCTTGGAAATTATCTTCTTCTTCTGCAGGACATCTCTCTCTACTAGCAAGTTTGAGACTGTCAGTTTAAATCAGTGCTTTACTTTGCAGTGAGATCAAATACAAATAGACACAGCTTTAAATCACCTTTGAGCTCCCTGAAACCTGGGACAGTTTGGTTCATGGCATAATTTCCAGAGGGCTTACATCTCAGGCTACTCTACATCATATTGTCTCATGGGGATACCTACCTCATGACACATCTGTAGTCACAAACACGTACTACGTTGTGTCTGCTCTGGAAATATGCTTTTGAGTACAGGAAAATTAGGGGAAGAGAATCAATCTCTGTGCCTCAAGATTCTTCAGGACACCATATCTGCCTGACTTGGTAGGTCTTTGCACCAGAAAATAACAGCAGCCAAGTGGTGCTGATAAATCAAGTGATGCATGACCAGTTCAGTTTCTACTGGAATCTTACTTCAGTGTCTCTGAACGCAAGTTTGTACTGGGGGAGAGCATTTAGGTGGCCAACTGTTTTGTGCCTGAAGCCAAAATGACAAGATTCTTTCTTTCCTATAGCAACCTGTGGCAGGGCAAACTTGAAATGTTTGCTTTTTCCCTGGTGTAGATATTACCAATCTCATCATGTTGTACCCCAGACGGCTGAAATAATTGTCATGGGTGTAGGAAAGCATAATAAAACACATTACCTGCCTGATTTTATCTTTCTGTCTCCAAGCCAGTGCATACATTTGTCATATTTGTGTTTAAAGACAGATACAGAATTACAATGTAGGCACAAAGATCAATGCAAAATTATTTAGGTAATTGGAAATTTTCAAAAGAATTAATTTAAATTTTCATCAACTGCAAGAAAAGCCTGCTTCATTTGCTGATGAAACCTTTGTGCTTCATCCTTTTAAGGGAGAATAGTTGAACAGGTGCTGCTGAAGGTAACAATAATCATACTTTCCAAGAGGATAAGCATCCACTCATTTATATGTTTCTTTCTTCGGTTACCTTAACCTGAAAAAATGGGTACATCTTAAAAGAATCAAAAGGCAGAAAATTTTATCTTTTTTTTTCATTTTACTTCTATTCCCATAGCTTTACAAAAACATCCTCCACAGCTGAAGAAAGACTAATCCCCAAAGTAACCTTGAAGTGTCAGAAAGTTTCGTAATGTTACTTCAGAAATATCCAACTACCAATTTGCAGTGCAGGAAGGGAAAAAAAGGGGGGTGCTATATGATGAAACAGAGGGAATATCCAGCATATCACAAAGATTAATGTACATAATGCCATATCACAAAGGCTAATGTATATAATGCCACCCATTACAGAATCTTCACACTTCACAACTAGAGGCCATGTAGAATTGCACTACGTTTATATAATCACCGGTCTTTTTGCAAGGAGAACCACAAACTGCTTGGGACCTCTAATAATGCCGCACAGCTGTGAAAATGTTACCCATGAGGGTCTGAAACCAGACTTTCTTGTATGGAATTAGATAGGAAAAAAGGACAAAAAAGGAGTTCAGCCAGCCCAGGAGAGGAGAAAAAAATCAGCTCTGGATGAATTCTTACAGGGGTCAAGAGAGGGAGAACAATATTTACTTGAAATTTGCATATACCTCAAAAAAAACTCAAGGAATTCAAGTTTTGTTTTACTTGTGTTCTGAGTATCTTTTTCATGCCACTATAAACTAGGCAGCAGTACGCAACAGAACCTCAGCAGAGGGTCTTTATGCCAGGAAAAAGAACCCTATCAGAACAAAGTACATGAAAATGCTTTTTCTTCTACCCAGGCTTACACTGAAATTGAGGTTTTCTAAATGTCCTCTTAGAATCATAATTCCTAAGGAATGTGAGCTCTATATTAGAAATAATTATTTGAGCAAAGAGCAATCTGAAAGCAATTCATATGGAGAAGCTGCGATAAATGGGGAGCTGCGCTGGGGAGTTATGCAATACCTGCTTAATGCTATAATGATAAAGCTTAATTTGCCACTCCATAATCTCTTCTTTTACTGCCTAAATTAATTTCAAAGCTAACATACCACTTCAGCCTCTGTTAACTCCACATTTTTTACCATCTCTGAATTCCTCTATGCATTGTTGCATGATTCTCCTGCACTATCATCACAGGTTCTCCATGGGAGCACTTGTATTTATTTCATAACTGCCATCTTCTTCCAAGAAATTTAAGAAATACCTATGATGATACAGGAGGTATACACAGATGCTCTCCATCCATCCTCCTATCTATCAAGCATTTTGACAATATTTGAGTGGGACCCACCAAGAAAGGAATTAGCTGAAAACTTCACTAGTGAGGACAGCAGGGTGAGCATTTGTGCAGCTGGACTCTTGTCCCTCCCTAGGATTTAAATGTTTTACCCAGCATTAACTGACGGGTAGAGGACCTGAACCCTTTATGGATTCTCAGCCTAGAAGCTATATCTGAAGATATGTGCTTTGGCGTTTCTTCCAAAAATACAAGTCTGTCTCTTCTCAAATACATATTGGAGGAGGACACATGGGAGAACCACAGCAGTTCGACTTCTTGCATGCAGCCAAAATGGTTCAGGGTCTTATCCCTCCACCTAGGAAACCTCAAACTACTGTCTGGAGACCTTTCTCTTGAAGCTGTTTTCTAGTTCAGAAAAGACTTCAGGATGTATGGGGCAAGTCTGACCCCTGTAGGGGCCCAAGTCTGATACAGCAACATAGTGTGTTGCCAAAACCGTGGAGATTAGAGGTTCCCACCTCTGCTCCAAGAACACCTCATATATTTTGCCTGACCATATAGAACCAGGGGATGTGAACCAGCAGTTTTCACCAATTTGTACCCAACCACCTGAACGACATCTGCTTTTTCTTAGACTCTGCAACATCTCAGTGTTGTAAAATGGATGCAAATTGTGCCACAGTACTATATAAACCAGGTTCAACGTACATCAGGGACTGCCAAGGAGAGAAGATATACAAAAAATAAGTGTGCATTTAAGAGAGTGTGCACTTTTCAGATGCACTTCCATGGTGATAACACTGTGCAGCAACTACCCAAGGGGAATTTGTCATTATAACCCTGGCCAGTACAGTAACTGGCAAAAGTATTGTAAGCTCTGTGCCATTAACTTCAGCAATGGCAGCAAAGTTGCTTCCCACAATGAAAGCCCCAGCCATTGGCCTAGAACATCTTGTGGAAAATTATAGAAGCACTAGGTGAGAATCTAAGTGGGATATGGGAACTGAAGAAGCACTTCTCCAACCAGATAAAATTTATTTTTTTACAGTGGGGAGGCAGGTTGCCTTTTAAGCATGGTTATCTAAGATTGCTAACATAAAGGACAACTGAGAAAAATTCACCCAAGAGGAAACCAAAGCTAAATTGATAGAGGTGTTTAATTTGAGGCCAAACCATGTTGTGGACAGGATATTTCATCTCAATGACCAGACAGAATACCACGTCAATAGGTTCAGAACTGGAAAAGCCCTTTTCTGAGAAGGAGAGTAATTCAGATGTGCATCTTTTGCATGTGGCTTTATGTGTAGCTTTCTAGGTAAGTCAAACTAGACACTTTTCTTAATATAACTGTTCTGCTGTGAAGACATCAGTTATTACAAAGAAATAGGAGGCAGCTTTTAAATTGCTTTCCAGCCCCTTTCTTCCCGCCACGACCATACTGAAAGGTGAAACTTCACAGTACCACTTCAAAGAACATTGTAGGTTGTCTTCAGTAATAGCATAATAGAGGAACATCACAGAAGTAAGTGGCAATAATTATACATTTCCTTTTTTGTCTTTCAAAGGTCATAGTTAAAGTCACAGAAAAAAAGTTTCCTTGGTATGACAAAGAGAGAGAGAAAAGTCACTTCTGAGTATTGAGAAAACAGTCATTCTCCCTCTGTCTTTCTCCATACAAGACTATATGTGCCTTTATGTTTCTATTATAAATGAGACATATGATTTAGCTGGGAACGCAGAATCATCTCATTTCCAAGAAGAGCTTGCTGTAATGTAGGACAGTGAAATACTGGGGAACTATAACCAGCAATCCTGGCTAGTATGTGTAGGGATTTTCCTTTACCTCTTCCTTTTAATGCAGGAAAACATAATGATGAATTTATTTAGTCCCAGGACTATACAAAGTGCAGATTGTAGATTCCAGACTAAAACTGTCTTTATTTCTATATGAAGTAGATTACAGAAGCAGTTGGCAAAATGGATACTGTGACACAAACATAAAGCAGTACTTTACATGTGCATGTCTTTGTGGGACACAGCAAAAAAAAAAAAATCACTATGAGGTAGACCAGAACTGAGGCTGGTTTATCTGAAGTACTTAGACCACAAACTGCAGCCAACTCAAGACCTGCTTCGTGAGCTGACAGTGGTGAAACGACAGGGAGACTGATCCAGTTCTGAGAGTAGAGGTGTCCTAACTGCTGTTTTGAATGTTTGCTGCAGTTCCTTCCCTCTCTCCATTCATCTTTTAAGGAACTTTGAGTTTCTGTCATTGATCTCTGACTTGCAGATAGCATGAACACCACTGAAGCATATTTCTTTGTGTTACAAACAGAAGACAGTTGGATCTAGAAAAGATCCTTACATCATGCTAAGTAAAAAGTAACATTACTTAATAATAAAAAAAAAAAAAGGAAACAATATTTCAGTAGCTACCATATTCTATATTCTATATGGTGATAGAATTATGTATATACATAAGTACATATGTATATACATAAAGACACTATTCTTTGTATGCTATTAATGACATGTAGCAATTTAAAATTTAGCATAGTTTTTAAAATGAAAATCCTGTTAAATAAACTTCTAAAGAAACTGTGAAGATTTGATGTTTTCAAAATTTTCTGACACAGGAGATATCAAAATGACATTTCAACATCTAGTTTCTGTTGTGAGTTGCTGTTAAAACCTATGATTTCAACAACAAAAATCCTATGAAGTAAGCTTTGCATGTATTGTTTCAAATGTACATTTTGAGAAGGAATTCTTTTGTCAAGCTTCTGAAGTAATATTACCATTACAATTTTTAATACCAGTAATATATTTGAATTCCGTTATTCCTCAGGCTGAAATCTTGTTTGTACAGCAGTCACAAGACTGTAGACTTAATGATAGCAACAGTATATAAAGGCAAGAGAGAATCACGTTGCAAGAGGGAGGTCCAAGGGTTTTGTCTGAATTCAGGATTTTTGTTCAGGCTTTCGTAAAATGTTTGCAAATATTTCTTCTTTATATTGCCTATCCCTAAAAGGTACAATTTTCTAACAAATCAAAGAATATGAGGTGTTTGAACTTGGGATTTTGGTCATATCTTGTTAAAGATTAAAAAATTCCAGCAATGCTTTTGCTTGTTCTTTGTACTAGCAACAGCTCTACTAGTCGAGCACTAAGATCTATATGGAAGGATAACCTCTGTTCCCTGTAAACATGCAGCATGGTCTTGACAGCTTATTATATTGACACTGGGATAATTTCAAGTGTAGAAACTTATCTAGCCACACTCTCCTAAGATAATTATAATTATAAAAATAATGATAGGGTTCCATAAAACATCATCAGTGTTTTATACACATTATACACATCAGTGTGTGTATAATATTGTACCCATTCTTTTTGCATGTCACAAATTCAAATCTAGATTAAATATATTTGTTTATTAACATTTTGACATGAATTGACTCAAGGTCAGAGAGGTTTGACAGCAAATGAGATTTAAACTGCTACCAGGAGCAGCTCAAAGAAGCTAAAATCAAACAGTTCTCAAGGTCAGCACTAACAAACTAGGCAATCCTTGTGAAATTAAGCAAAGGAGAGCACAAAAATTAAGCTCTCCCTCAGAAGAACGTTCGAAGCCTTTGGCTAGCTCCAGAGGAGGTTTTCTGTCTTTTGACTGCACTGATACTGAGTTTGCCAGTTCATCATACTGTGTCTGCCACTACCGATGTCAAGTTTTCCTCCCATTCATTCTGCCAACGGTCACCAAGTTCATATATTTGTGGTGAGCTTTGATGTAGATGAAAGTCTGTAATGGTCTTCACATGGTGTTCAGTGGACATACTAGTGTTGATGTGGACTTAGTAATTAAAGCTTTGATCATAATTATACATTGTAAGTGGATCTCATGGCTTCAAATATTGTCTTCACTCCTTGGTCTCTTGATTAAGTTTTCCACTGAGACATTATGAAATCAGGACTATTTAGAGTTCTACTGTAAAGATTATTCCTACTTTCCAGTGTAAAGAGATTTTCAGGTCTTTTCCACTTCCAGTGCTTGATATACGTTAAATGTACCAATGATCTTTCAGCTTAGTTTTTTGTTGAGATGCTTATAGTAGGCTGTTACCTAAACCAAGAGTCTGTAGTTTTGTAGTCACCCAATTTTATTTCAAGACTCCCTTGCTACTCTTCCACTGGGCCTTATTGTCGTCTTCCCTTATGGGTGGAAGTGGAATGTAAGAGAAATGTCTATTGTACCCCAATTTCCACCTCTGTTTTGATGGAAGCTGAGGTCCCAGCACAACCACCTTCATTCAGAACATTCTCTACATGGCATATTCTAGCACACTGACAGTACACACTGAATAGTCACTGAGTGGCAGGTAATTCAGGTAGAAAACAGCATTTTTGTCAAGGTTGTCCACATAAGTCTTTTCAGTTTCCGCTGCATTAAACCTCTCAAGAGGATAGATACCGTTGTCATCTGTCACATAGCCAGAGACCAGCTCTGATGACTATGCTCTGACAATATCATCAACTAAGAGGTGACAGTGGTCAACAAGACATCAAAGTAGAGAGAAAAATACTCTTCAGCATATTTTTTAGAGTTCATCCCTATGAAATTAGGTCTCTACCTAGAATTATGCAGAGCAAATTGTGGATTTGAAACTCTGAGACTTCTGAATGAAAAGGTTTTGTTTTCTTAGAAAATTGGGAGAGTTGTGTGGTTTGTGTATGTATGATACATATGTGTGAGAACAGAAAAGAATGGCAGTCTGGTCTTGAGTGGCTGTAATTCTGCAGTTTTGTATGGCTTAAGACTCTGCATTCTGAAGAAACATGGAATATTTTTTGTATTAATATTATTGTGCATTTCAGGGTCAGACACTGCCTGTGAGAAGATGATGAATTGGGTAAGCAATTTCCTACACTTCTGTGAATGCAATGACTCCATTTATCTTTTAAGAGAGGTGGTTTGCTGCCTCTGCTGACTGACAAGTAGATGCTGTGATGCCCATTTCTGTCTGATTCTTTCTTATTGCTTTCTGTTGTCTAAAGGAAACAAAGAAATTAAGAGTAAGTATGCTATGCTACTCTATGCTGTGCTATGCTATTCTATTCATGTGTGGTGCTTTGTATATGATAAATGGCATTTCAGAAGAGAAAACTCAATAAATTTGTCCTAGAGAAGTGAAAGAAGCAGGCAGTAGTAAGTGCTTATTGCCCATCGCTACAGATAACACAATGCAGCTTGAATTCATTGGAGATTACTTGGAAATGTATTTTATATGCTGTGTTCTTTAACTCAGGATTTGCTCTTGACAACAGGAATAATAGGTGAGATGTACTTGTTGGGATTTACAGCATGTAAAGGAAACCATCAGTAGACCTGTGTACCTCATAAATCCTACTCACCCAGCAATTATTTTTACCTATTGGCCCAATATTAAAATTCTCAGTCAGCTGCTCTATATTTCTCATAAGCAAACCAAAGTTTTGTTAGTATGTTAGGTCCTATCCAACTCCTCAGTTGTCCTGTCATCCAGCACCATGAGGAGTAGCTTCATTAGCTGCTGGAGCCATCTGAACTCTACTGTTACACAAGGTTTTGTTTCTAGCGAAGAGCATCATCTAGTTCAGAGGCTGGATCTCTGCCTGGCTTTGCTAGTAGCTGTACTGGCAACTATGTTTTTTGTTCCAGTTAGCTCTGAGTGGCTGTGGTGTCATCTGCCTGACATGATTTCAGGAAGGTTGCACAAGGTTGTACAGTAATTACACTTTAAACAAAGCTTTGTCTGTCTCCGGGTGCATATAGAGAGCACTGGGGAAACTGTTGGGTAGGGAGATGAAGGCAGACTGTGAACAGGCTGGGTTTTTTCTGTCTATCTATTTTGGACCCAGCAGGCTATTTTTATTTGGCCATGATCCCAGGTACCTGTGGAAGGCAAATCTCTGCTACTACACTTTTGCTGAAATGTGTCCTTCAAGTCTAGCGTTTTCCCCATGAAAGGCCATTCAGATGTCTTGGTGCACATTGTCTGGGTTTCCACATGAGTAACTGCTTCTTGCTTCTGCTTTTTCTGAGCAGCAAGATGAATGAGCTGGGACCGAGCACAACACAGCTAAGTTACATCTGGCCCCAAAGCTAGTTTTTCTATAGCTTGTGTATCTGTACCTAACAGTGTAGTTCCACAGTAAAGTCAGATTCCTATGGGCAGGTTTTTAAGGGTGTTTAGTATCCCAAGACTACATCTAGATTAGGAGTCGTGCCTATGTGCCTGCCTTCAAAAACAACAAGGTTTTGCAACCAGTTAGCCTTAAGTCTGAATTTATCCATTTCCATCATCTTCCTTCCTGTATGGTTCTTAGAAGTTTTGTTCCAAGGAGGGCAAGATCCTGGCTAACTGGTCTTTTTACTGCACCTGGTAGAGTGCTGAGAGAGAAAGAGAGCTGGTAATTTATATGGCTGGACTAACAGCATTCACATTGCTTTCTTTTTAAGGGAAGTAGCTGAAAACTGGAGCAGTAAAATACTTTTCAATTTTGCTTCTAATTTAAGAGAAAATGGTAAATGACAAAGATATTTTAAAATATTATTTCCTGCTCATTTTTATTTCTTTCCCCTAGCCTAAGGTAGATGGTAAATGCTACAATTGCAAATTGAAATGTGCTATGAAAATAAGCTCTCAGAGATATTACACCTTGAGACCATATGACCAACATTTAGTGGAGTGGGCTAAAGTCAGGAGTTCTCTGGATGTTCAATACAAAACCTTGCTCAGGGATCCACATAACAGCAGTGTTAGACACCAGGGACACAAAGTGCTCTGTGTTCCTTCTGAGTTGCTTGATGGGATTTGTAGTTTCTGATATATTAAATATGGGTTGAAGCTCCATGGGAGATGCTAAAAAGCACTCTGCTTGATAGCAGCCTTGATTTTTTTCACACCAGTTAGTCTGTCACAGTTCAGAAAAACACATACAAAAGCTTGAGTTCATACTGCTTCAGAATAAACCTGGTCTTCCCCTTTATCTGCCATCTGAGGCTAATCATTCTGCATTTATGACATTGTATTGATTTCTGGAGCCACAGCTTGTGTTGTGACACTCAGGGTGATGATTGCTGTTTAGTGAGTATCAAGTATGCTTAGTGTACTGCAGAAACAGAAAAGAAAGCACAGTGCACTCAGAGGTGCTTACAAGTCTGCTCCAAAATGCAGTTCAGAAACAGAAAATACAATAGACAAAGAGCTGTTGCCTCCAAGCAAAACACTTGTGTTGCTTTAAGCAGGTCAGCCATCCTGCAGAAGTGCTTTGTTGGATCAGAGCTTCAGAAAGTTCCACAGATAAATTTGTCTTATGGAGGCACTTGAACAAAGAGACATCATTTAAGGAGAGACTGCTTGGAGAGGGGAAATGAGGAGAAAAATGGGAAGGAAACAGGCTGGAGTCAGACTAGTACAGGAGCATCAGAGGGAGGAAAGCAGCAGCTATCAACAGAAAGGGTGAATTGCAAGGGGGAGGAACAAAACCAATAAAAGCAAAGTGCTTTGCTGTGCTGGTTTTGGCTGGGATAGAGTTAATTTTCTTCGTAGTAGGTAGTATGGGGCTATGTTTTAGATTTGTGCTGAGAACAGTGTTGATAATATAGAGATATTGTCCTTTTTGCTGAGCTGCACTTACACAGAGTCAAGGCTTTTTCTGCTTCTCACCCCACCCCACCAGTGACGAGTCTGGGGGTGCACAAGACACTGGGAGGGGGCACAGCCGGGACAGCTGACCCCAACTGCTATCCCAGACTGTATGGCATCATGCTCAGCATATAAAGCTGGGGGAAGAAGAAGGAAGAGAGGGACGTTCGGAGTGATGGTGTTTGTCTTCCCAAGACACTGTTACGTGTGTTGGAGCCCTGCTTTCCTGGGGATGGCTGAGCACCTGCCTGCCCATGGGAAGTGTTGAAGGAATTCCTTGTTTTGCTTTGCTTGTGTGTGTGGCTTTTGTTTTACCTATTAAACTGCCTTCACCTCAACACATGAGCTTTCTCCTTTCTACTCTTCCGAGTCTCTTCCCTATCTCACCAAGGGGGAGTGAGTGATCGACTGTGTGGGACTTATTTCCTGGCTGGGGTTAAACCACAGCATTTGCTTTTGCAAGAACAATGTTGTCACAACCATTAGGGTTCCCATAAGACAAACCATCCATAAGACAAATTGTGACTTCTTCAATCAATTTTAACACCACTTTTACACAGACACAATCACCACTGAAGCCATAGATGTCAACATAGGATAAATTAGGTATATATTTCTATCCCGTACGAAAAGAAAGTTTATAAGGGAGTAGAATTCCTTAAATGATGAACCAGCTGCTCTGTAAAAAGAATGAAAGCACAAACTGTATACATGGGATTAAAATAAATAATGCTGTCTTTTGCATCTGCTTCTTTTAGAGCATCGACATGAGCTGAAGAGTTGATGCTGCAAAATTGTCTTAACTGGCATAGACATTTGCTAGTTAAGTGACTGCCACACTCCCAGCCACACATTTACACTCTTTATTGGGAGTACCTCATAATTCTTGCCTGGATTGTGGTTAAAAATAGGCACAGTGCAAAATAATGAACAAAACAACAGTGCATAGGGGCAATTAAGCTACCAACAGAGACTGCAGGAACTAACATAAGGAAAAGAAAAAAAACATTGCACAGGGAAGCTAATACATAGATTTATACCTGCTCAACATGACTATTCCATGAGCTGCACAAGACCTGCCTGCTTTTATTTTTCACATCCAGTGGGGTCATTAGTGTGGCCTCCTAATGCCTTTCTGCCTGCTCTGAGTCATTGGGGTGCTGTGCTGTGGAGCAGGTCCTGGACCAAGGCATGCCTCATATCTATGATAGATGGAGGTGATTTTCTCTGTCCTTTTTCATCCCACCAGGGATTTCCTACAAAACCAGGCAGATGGACCTCCCTGCTTCCCCTGTCCATTCACTCCTGAATAATGAAAGCAGAACCAGCCTTCCTCAGGGCCAGAGTAAACTAAATTCTTTAAAGCCTTCTGTGTAAAGTTACTGCTTTATCTTTTCTTTCTCTGAGGTATTGATTTTTCTTGGGTCTGCATCACTAGCCCACAGAGAGCTTATTCCTCTTTTTTTGCTGTCACAAGAGAACATTTTACTTATGCTGCAGTGAGGCAGGAGAGGCTATGATTGTCTCTAGGAAGAAGGAAGGCTGTTCTCTTCTAATGCATTAAACAAGGGCTAGATCTCCAACTTGTTGTAGGAAAATTGACACTTGGTTTCAGCCTGAAGACTCCAGTACCTCTATTTTAGAGAGGTTTTGCTCAAGCCCGTGAGTACTCACTACTAAACTACGGTGAGACTTGCAATCAGGCCAATCATTTCCACTGTTTGCCTCAGGTGAGTCAGCTACCAAGTATGGACATAGGGTGGTTACCAATGCTAAGTATAGTGTATTTATTCCTTCACACACCTCTGCCAGTCTCCAGGTTCAAAGAGATTAGAAAAGCAAAATTAATCTCCCAGTGCCAAATAATAGCACTTCATTTGTAATCAGTTGTCAAGTCCATACATATTTAGCCATTTGGGCGTATTACTACTGCTGTAATTTCCTTGCAGAGAGGAACACAAATAGGTCTTTTGGGTTGGGGGTTGATTTGTTAGGTTATTTTCTCAAAGTGGGAGCAAAATGAGTAATCCAAGAGCAGATGCCCTGAATTTACTATTTAAGACATAATAAAAGTCATGCAGCTACTAAAGAGCCACCCAGAGATGTCTCTAGGGTAGCAATTTGAAAAATCTGATTAAAGACGACCCAACTGACTAAAAGGCACTGATTCAAACTAAGAAGATTAAAACAAATTAAGAAGGCAGAATCTAAACTGTCTATGAAGAAACCTTTTTTGACAATGGAGCCACCATGAGTGAAATCACTGGGGAGGGAGTGTTGACAAGTAGGTGTCATTCCCCTTGTGTATGAAAATCCAGGATCCTGGAGTGGAAAGTGACATTATATTTATCCTCATGATGTTGTTTGCTTAATGAATGGAAGTGCAATGGCAGGAGGAAAAGGCGAGATGATGAATCCCCTCCTGCTTGGAATTAAGAGCAATTGCCTCCACTGACTTCAGCTACACTTTTTTTTCACCCTGTAGTAATGACATGTGGGTAATTAAACCCAAAGTGAGTTAGGGTCTTCAGTTCAAACCTTACTTAACAGCATCCTTATATTAAATATTCTGATTACAAGTTTAGAAGACAAACTAAGCCACTTTGAAAGGCATCCTTCCACTTTATTGATTACCAAAGGTAAGTTTCGCTGGGTTATATCCTCATTTACTGTTATTTCAACATGCTCATCAACATCTACTGAAGTTTGTTTCCCCTTGTCTGCTTAATCTCCTAGCTCACAGGGCAGCAGCTCTGAAATGCTCCTGTGCCCAGAAATGGGGCTCTCCCTGGGCTAGGCAATGGCTGCTCACACCATGAAGGGTGCAAAGTGCAGACACCCCTTTCTTCTAGCAAAAGGCTGTCAGCTGGGTGAAGAAGTCTTCCAGATGGATTCGATCTGCCAGTAAGCTGCAAAGTGGATAAAACAGAGACTTCAAGTAGTAGGCGTGTCCTGAATGAATGGAACATTATTGGAACATGTCATATAAGGCAGCTAAGCACTACAGGTAAGGCAAGAAAAGCTTAAAAAAATGAGATATTTCAGTTCCATAACTGATAGTACATTTTGGGATTACAGAGACTTTAAAACCAGATAGAAATAAAGGTCTAGAAACAGGCAGTGATACTGTCACATGATAAAAAATGAGGCAGTAATTCAGGAGAGCCTCAAACTTGGGCACACAGCACCACTTTGGACACAGATCTACTGTTTGAGATCTCTACTCAGGACTGGCAGATAGTATCTAACACCTAGTGAAATTTCTGAAGCAACAGCAGAAGACAAGATAAGCTACTTTACAGCACTTGAGTTGCTCCCCTACTGTACAAATTAGGAAATCTATTTTGAAGGGGTAGTTACTATTATCAGAATGGCCAAATTATATTTTACCGTGAAGGAGTCAGCTCTGCAGTAGGCTAAATACATTCTTCATCAGTGGCCAAGAAATAAAATTTTCCACTAATGATATTTCTCCACTAATTTGCCAGCTCTAGAGTATCACCTTATTTCAGAAAATGGTACAGATTCACAGATCACTTGGTGTCAAAGTGTTGCCAAGAACTTTTTCTATCACATCACAAATACTAAAGGAAGAAGCAAAGAGACAGGTAGTGGCACAGTCTGAAAGGGCCCCATCAATAGAGACATTAAGTGTGAAGCACCTAACTCCCAGAGGAAGTCATTTGGGCATCTTTCTGCATCTGAATAAATAACACCTGAAAAATGCCTACCAACACCCTTGTACTTCTGCACACATTGCACAGCACTGCTAATTAGTTTCGCACCAGATTTACTTCTGAGGGAGGAATAGTGGGTGGGAAACTCTAGGCAGAGGAATGTACAGAGGGAAGAAATAAATCTTAAGATCTGAAAGAATAGAAAAAGAGAAGAAGAAAAGAAAGAGCTAGTAATTACTTTTTTTTTTTTTTAAATACAACATTACAAAACTGCAACAAATAAAAATAATTACTTTTATATGGCAAACACATGGAGTTACCCCTTTTGTTTGGGATCAGTGTCATTTTATATTCCAACTAGATAGTAATCTAGCTAGAAGTAACCTAGAGGTACAGAATAGCTGAAAAGCAGATGTGGAATGAGCCCAATAGCCAAACACCACAGTGAGGCAAAACAAAACTGGTGCATGTCTGTAACAGAAGTTATCCTGGTTTTATTTCTGGCTTATAGAAGCAGAATTGTATCTCTGATTCAACCATTGACAGTTGTGTGATGTTGAGTAGAACTTCCAAGGCATGTTGCTGAGTGCTGGCTTCACAAGCAGTCGCTGATAGCTAAAGCAGCAAAATCAAAGAGCCTGGAGTTAGTTCTCCATTCTTGTTCAACAAGGCTCATGCCCTTTATGATGACAATCCACAGAAACTAGGAAGTGTGCTGTAGAAATCCATAGCTAGGAGCAGGTATACTCCTTGATAAGCTGAGGAACAACCCATTAAGGCTGAGTGCCAAGTTCCGTGTGTTTCTTCTGTACTTTGTCTTTACCACACATTACTCAGAAGTAGTAGATGAACCAATGAACTAGTTTTAATCCTGCTGAGACATATCCTGTTCCTCAGTGCTTCCTTTCAGCAACCATCTCAGGCAGAGCCAGAACACACTGTGCTCCAAGCACACCTCCCATCTATGCCTTGAGTCTCTAAGGTTGCCTACATAATTATCTGTAGGAGCTTGCAATAACTGACCTGAACTTGCCTGCTGACATTCTTAGTCACTCAGCACCGTGCTAATCCCATCCCAAACTAGTGGATGTGATAAGGAATATGGACCCTCTCACATACCACACAGCATCTTGGCCCATCTTCCAGGTCCACATCCTGCTGGTCTGCAGGTATTCCCTAAGACAAAAAAACTACATAGTGTGTACTCAGTGATTACAGCACTGCTCAGTTCAGGAAGATGTAGAATATCATGTCCTTTTACTGACTCATTTGCTTGCATTAGTAGAAAATAATTTCATTTATAAGGAATTCAGATACTGGGTCATAACTTTAAATTAGCAACTAGTGAATCATGGACATTTCTTCCTGCAAAAACTTGCTGTATGATAATTTTCTCCTTCATTTCCTTTATATGAAATGTAGATAAAATGCCACTATTATAAGAAAAGAAATCGGTTTAATGTCAATATTGATCGCTGGGGAGATTACCTTCAGCTCATCAGTTGAGGGGAGGTATTATGTGAACTTACTATACACAATTGCCTCACATGCCTCACATAACAACATAATGTGTGGCTAATGAAAACAAATGTCAGCTCCTTGCCACAAAGTATAAAGTACTACATGCACATTTCCAGCTGGGCAAACCACTATCAATGCATTAAACAGCTTTTTCAAACTGAAATGATATATCTGGCAATTGAATGATCACAGCAGGCAGCTATGAACACCAGCAAGAGCAGCTCCACTTCTTGAATAAAGTATGAAAGATGCTGGCTTTTCTGGGCTGAGACTGAAGTCCCCACAAGATTTGGGGACCACTGTACTTCCTGGAGTCGCTGGAGAATGTTAAGCACGTTGCACCATGCACTCTGCATCTTGAAGGACTGGATGATCTATTTACAGATGAAATCTGATAATCCCTTTTTTAAGTGTAAAGATATGAATATAACTGGATTTAAAGTGAATCAGCTGGCTTGATCAAATCAAAGACTTGACTATAAGCGTGAGGCTCTTCAGTTGGTTCAATCAACAGGATCTGTAAGGAGTTCACTTGCCTGATTCATGCAAACAATCCTGTAGGGCATTTTAGACAAAGTGAGAGGCTTGGTATAAAATAAAAGCCATTTAGTCTGAAGATACAAAACAATAATGACTCTCTTAGTCAAGGCTTTTTTGATTTCCAGTAATATAATACTTCAATACATCAGTCCATTGCCAGCAGTTTTCTTTCTAACTGGCAATTCAGCCAGTATTTGCTTGTGTGTGTAGGCTCGGGCATATGTATAAAACCCCCAAACTTTTATTGCTATTGTATACTGTCACTGCCACCCCTGTGTGTGTTTTAAATAAAGCAAGATCCAGTTCTTTGCAGCATAGCTTTCCACAGGTCAGCAACTGAGGGTCAGATTTGCATACAGAGCTCAAGGACCTGTTCAAGGCTTTAACAAATGGAAGTCACTGCTGTATTATTAATATAGTACACACAATCATCAATATATGCCACACTGGGAGAGCTAGCAACACTAATTTTTGTTGAGTAGATAATAAGTAAGAACAAAAGTAACTTTAACAGAGCAGGAAATAAGAGGAGTTTTTTTCTTCAAACCACTGAAACTGTTAATACATTGAAATGCCTAATGATTCACTGAACTCTGATTTGAAAGGCAGAAAGTCTAAGAGATTTAAAATACTGTTCTTTCTGAGGAGCAATTACTTGTGATTTAATCAGCTATGCATTTAAAAAAATGTAGAAGCTATTTTACGTAGGAGAGCAAAATGACTCACTAAATGAACCTTCACCATAGGGAAAAATCTGTATTACCATCAAAGTAGTGAACGTGATTCAAAGAAATATGCAATGAGTCTTGTCAGTGAAGATTTGGGGGATAGAAAGTCACCTAAGTTCATTCTGCAGCCTTCAGCCAAAAGAAGATTTAAGACTTGATTTTACTGTCATAGAAGATAGGTATCCTAAAGTTTCTTGTCAATAAGACAAGCGTAGCAGAAGCATTTAAGTCCCTGTACTAGCCTCTCTGTTTTATCCACTGGTAAATCTAGTGCCACCTCTCAGAGCTTTCTATATTGATGACTACTCTCATCAGCTTTCACAGTAGTCACCAACTAAAACAAAACTGAACTGAAAATTAAGTAATGTGAGAATTAAATTAAATTAAGTAATAGAGAAGAAATCTGATCAAACTAAATATGTATTACAGATAAGAAAGTAGGAGAATGCATGAAGTATCTGCAGTGTTGGGTTTTTTCTTTTAGACAAAAATTACCTGTAACACAAGTATGAATGTATATAACTGCTTTTTTATCCAAAAATACCCAGACCTTGTGCATACAAATGTACAGTGAATGTTATACAGACATATATATAGACAAAAAAAAAAATCACACTGATTCGTAAGATGAAACCAAAGTTACTCCCTTTTGATGCCATTCTCCATGACTGGAAGCCCAGGAAGTACTTCAGTACAAATAGTACATGAGTAATAGTGGCTGTATTCAAATATGTAGGAGGTCTGAATGTCAAGTACTCTTAAGTAGACTAGCTAAAATTTTTTAAGTTTTCAGCTCCCCAGAATGACCCAACAACTAAATGTTTCAATTATATGAGTTTATGGGATAATGCGATAACAAGGTTTATGGCTGCATAAAGCAACATTTTTTAAAAACCTGCTTTAATGACTAAATTGATATGTTACGATAAAATTATTTTGTCTAAAACACAGTTTTGAGAGCTAAAAGCCACTAAACAGTCACCTAATTTTTGTATATGCTGTGGTTTGCATTTCAGATAGTTCTAATTCTCCTGAAGGAACTAAAAAGACAATTATACATTCACAGAGCATTTGCAAACGTCTGTCCCAGATCCACATGCACTTGATTCATCTGTGTGCACAAATAACATGAGTTTGATAACAAATGATCAGAGCTGGTAATTAGCATAGACAGCTCCCTAATTTGCACAGGAAGCCAGCACAGTTGCTTAAGCTAAGAAGGTACCTTGTTGCGTTCCTTGATCACAGTTGGAATTATTTGTGTCAGTGGGAATCCGGTGTATTTGAGGAAATACTGTAGGTTTCTTAACATTCTAGAAAGGAAACAAATGGAAGAAACTTTTCTTCAGTTCTCAGAATAAATCTATTTTCTCTTTCAGAATGCTTTGAAAAAAAATTTTTTTACAGTATCATACACAATATCATATGACTCATCCCAGTAATAGGAGGCACATCCTGTAGTTCTCCTGCCATTCTGTTTCTCAAGATGATCACAGCCTAAAGGAGTTATGTTTGGGGAATAAGTGTGGGAGGTCATATGGGACATTCTGGACACTATCTACCAACCTTGTCATTAATGAATAATATCTGGAAAGAAATAACGAGAAAAAGATGGTGCCTTGATTTCTAACACTTGCAATGTGCAGCTTAAAATTGTGCATAAAACATCTCCCCTTGCACACTTCCTCTGCTCACCTTGGGATACAGCTTCAGGAAGGCGGCAGTGGCATCGTCCCCATCAAGGGACCAAAGCAAAGTAGCTTATGGTGATGTACCGGCAGATGTCATTTGCAGATGACAAAAGCAGACAATTACTTCCCTTACTCACCTGGGGGCCATATACAGCCGGGACTAAATGGCAATGTGAAAAGTGCTCATTTGCTGATGGATGGGCTGTGTTTTTATCGGGTATTGTGCCTCCATAGGCTCACTGTTTACTTTCCAGAATGCCTTGGAGACAGTAACACTGATGCTGGGACATGTGTTCTTACTTTAATAGCGCCTAAAATGGCACAGAGAAGCCAAGATTTCTAAGATTAAATCCATTGCCCAGAACAACATCTTTATGTTTCATCTTCAGCCCTCTTGATATTTCTGTACTAGATATCAGAAAATGCTCCTATTTATTTAAAAGAGGGGTTTTCCTCTATTATTTCCTTGCCCATCTGCTTCCAATTCCATTTCTAAGCAATAGACATGAGCATAAACACCATCATTCATCTCCAGAGTTTTACAAAGTTCAGAGAATATATTCATCTCAGTTCCATAACCCTTTTTAGGGCAAACCTACAGTTTTGATCCAAAGCCAAATTTATTTAGCTATCAGGCTAACCCAGATTCAAGGTTTTTTCTTAACCATAGCCTAAATCACACTTGCCTGGTGGACCTATGATTCTCCATGACTGTTGTAGCTTGTATTGCTATGACTGATGCACATCTTGAATTTTCTATATTACAGACTAGACCAGTTGATCAGAAGACAAGCCCAACATGCAGGGTAATGACTAAAGTTTTGAGGGTGGCAATAATTTAGTTTTCTTCTTTTTGATTGCCATGGTTTGTTTGTTTATTTTTTATCATTGCCTTTTGATAAAATTTTGATATAAATTCTATCCTGGATGTGCCATTTTCTGACATTAATGGCATTTTTGTCCATCAAAGTGTTCTCACAACACAGTCATCTCTAGCTTTTCTCTCTTCTATTCTGTCACTTTGCCAAAAAATGCATTAGTACGTACTTGTGATATGAAAAGGACCCAAGGGTCCATTCTTGTTTGCTGTCTCCATTGGGTTGTTCTTGAATTATGTACTGAAGAGGACAGACCCAGTTTCGAAAAGGCACTTAATAATAAATGTCTGAATTACATGTATATTGCTGTTAATTCTGAGTATGACTAAAAAGATCAATTTAATGATGTAAAATAATACTTCTATTATTTCAATTATTAACCTCCTGTGATTCTCACAGTTATTTTTTGCTGCAATTCACCTCTCAAAACATGTGTCTGGTGCTCAGTGGCCTACATGAGCCTTTCCCAGGGTGCATACTCAACTGATGAGATATTTACAATAGTTCAATACCTTTAAAGTAATGGTTGTTACTGGATCAGAGGCCATGTACTAGAAAAAGTTCTTGCGAATAGAAAGACTGCATCAATTCACAGAATCATCAAGGTTGGAAAAGACCTTGAAGATCATCCAGTCCAACCATTAACCTAACATGGACAGTTCCCAACTCCACCATATCCCTAAGCACTATGTCAACCCAACTCTTAAACCCCTCCAGGTATGAGGACTCCACCACTGTCCTGGGCAGCCCATTCCAATGCTTAACAACCCCTTCTGTAAAGAAATGCTTCCTAATATCCTGTCTAATAATCTAATATCCAGTCTAATAATTCCAGTGACAGACAGACTCCCTCCTGGCAGTACATTGGAGTCCTGCAGAGGCAACAGACTGGAGTGATAAGAGATTTATTACCAAGGAAAGACTTCTTGGTCTACAAGGATGAATGCTATTCTAGCAGAAGTTCATAGAACTTTTGTTTAGTTAAGGAAGACAACACGGGATGTTCTTCTCTCTACGTGACAGGTTGTTTTATCACAGCCTCCCTTGGTACCAAAACCGCTCTGGGACTTCATCACTTCACCATGGCTCTTAACAGGCTTTGGGTAGTATTGTGGGTAAATGTCATAATATCTTTGTCTGGCTTATCTTTTTCTGTTCATTTCTCTACAAATTATGTTACTACTAGTTCAAACAGTCTTTCTTCTTAAACTTTTGTGTAAATTAACCATTTAGTGTTTCCTCATCTCATTATAATCTAAGATGTAAGACTTTTTAAAAGTCTGTATCTTAAAAAATTTCCATCTCAGTTAATATGGTAATACTATAAAAAGTATTTTTATTACCCTAGTTCCCAGGTTTCACAAGGAGAAAAGTAATAAGTATTAATACAATTGAATTATTTAATTCCATAATTGTTTTCAGACTGTGTAAAAAAATACTGAAGGAAGCTGTTAGATGACATATCTAATATCTGCATG
This sequence comes from Athene cunicularia, assembly GCF_003259725.1. Taxonomy (NCBI): domain Eukaryota; kingdom Metazoa; phylum Chordata; class Aves; order Strigiformes; family Strigidae; genus Athene; species Athene cunicularia. Next base: position 10,309,466 of record NW_020799117.1, on the reverse strand, counting down.
TTCATAAGCATTAGGTGAACTATAGATATAAAGGGACTGAAGCTAAAATATTGCACGCGAATTTCCTATTTTAACTACTTAGCCCATATGAAGGGCTGTGACCACAGTGCAGTGAGTAAGAGAGTTTTCAGTGTTTTAGCAGTAAACACTGACTCACCTGCCCAGCGCTCTGGACGAATAATCATTGGTGACAAATATAAGCCTATTTCAGACATAACCCTGCACAACAAAAGTTATATAAAAGCATGAGATATTTTGTCCCTTTCCAGAGGCAAAAATACCACAAGTTCAGTTTGACTCAGTCATTCTCTGCCATTTGCAGCCAAGTCCTCAGGAGAACAAGTCCTGAGGGCTTTGCACCACTTTCTGATATATCTTCCTTGGTATCGGTCCCCGCTTTGAGTCTCTGGTGTTTTTCCTCCCCATTCGGCATGTCTGTCAGTGCAAGCAGGCTGCAGCTCACAAAGTACAAAATACTTTACAGGGTATCCTTGGGTCCCAAGTGACTTAGCAGAAGTGCTCATCACTTTGTGAGGCTGAACACTTCGGAGTGTCTCTAACTCTAACCTGAACAGCAGGAACAGAATGGAGTCAGTTTTGCAAGGCCTGAAGATGTTTAACAGTGGAGACAGGGTAGGGCATGCAGGTTGTGGACATCAGTAAGTGTCCATTCAGATAAGAATGAGAATACTGAAAAGATACAGCTTTCATGTTTGTCAGCTGTGGACAAAATCCATTATGTTCTCCATAAATTAGATGTTACCCATCTTTTCCTAGCTCTATCACAGCAATGCAAGGACAGAACATTCTTTGCGTTCTCCACAGATGAGCAAAGTGTTTTCACTATCTTTTTGCTAGCAGCAAAATGCTTTTTTCCACCAGCTGAATTTATCTACCCTTTATAATTGCTCAGACTAATTAACACTCCAGTAAATTGCACACCGGCATTACCTTCACATCCCTACGCATCTGCTCTTCTGCACTGATGCTGCTGTTGTTAAACCATTAAAATGTTTCTGAGCCACCCAAGTCTTCCTGGAGACCACAGAACACATGTGTGTCGTGCTTTTCCATGAACGATGAGGAAGATGCAGGCTGGCTCAGAACTCTGTGACATAATCTATTTTTAGAACCCTTTTTTTTCTGAAAAACTAGTTTTCCCATGGGAAATAAGTCCTTGGGGGGAAAGTCATTTCCACGTCATTTGTTAATCTAAAATATCTTTGCTTTTGGCTTCCTGCTACAGAGCACAGAACTGCTGCATCTAGTTAATTTTGCAGTCTCGTTAAATGACAGTGAGATTTATTTAGAAGGAAACCAAATTTAGTCCCATTAGATCGTGGCAACAGTTACATGAAAAAGAGCTAAAAAAGAACCCTCCCTTGTTTTAGTCTTGGGAAAACTTGGTCCCTGAAACCACCAAATTATATATATATGAAAGTTAATCAAAGCACCTACCCCTAGGATGCCATAAAAGATATGGCTGTAGGGGAAACCCCACAATGTCTGGCACTCCAAAAAGAGGATAACATCCTCCATGAAATTGAATCATTACATACAAAGAGTAAACAAAAGATCAAAGTATAGGGAAAACAGAGTTGCTGTTAACATGAATCTATAAAACCCTGCTGCAATGAGAACTTCAGGCTGCTGTTAGAGGCTGTAGGTCTAAAATCATGGATGTTTTCCTTTAGTTTCCTATTGTTCTCTTCAGTATCTTCCTTGTAACAAAGGACACTCTGGGATCATTACCCTGTTGCAACACATATTCATATTGACTCTACTGGACCGTGCACATTAGAGTGACTGTGAGTGCAGCTATTTATACCTTTGGTTAAAATAACTTTTTTTTGTTTAAAAAAGACTGGAGCTAGACTGCCTTTGGTTGTAAGGATGAGGTCTTCCAGTAAGGCTGGAGATACATTTGGTGTGATATGTGATGCTGTATCTCCAAAAAAACACTAGTTCAAAGTAGCTCCAGCACAGCTCCTAAACAGCCCAGCTCCCCCAAGTCCATCGCCATGCAGAGGTGAGATGGGAAAGAAGTAGTACCTTGGCACCATCTCTCTACTGTATAGAGAGAAAGAAATGAGCCAGGTAAATCAGGGAATCGCCACCAAAGAGATGACCCTAATAATTATGTTCCATGAATGACAATTTACCTCTTCCCACTCTTTCCTAGGAATAATACAACAACATTATAATGTTATCAATATAACATCTATTATATAATATTCTATTCCTATTTAGGAATATTAGGACTATTCCTATACTCAGTAGCTGTGTGAAGGCTGAAGTTAGTTCAGGTTCCACATTTTGTCCAAGTGTATTCCGACTGAATAGTCATTGCTAGGGATATAGTATCAGTATTTAAACAGTAGTATAGCCCAAAGGGTAGGTTAAAGAAAGGTCAAACTGCTGTTACTTTAAGCTTCAGTCACAAAATTCACAATGGGAATACTTTATGTGAGTTTTGGAAGGAAAATTCCATTGCTGTTTCACCAGAGATCTATTTAGTGGACTTGATATTAGTATCAATGGCGTTCCCAACAGGAAATTTTCTAAGGTTATTTCCAGGGAAAGAAATAGCTAAAATAGATGATCTGAAATCATCTAACCATGTTTTGACAAGGCTCTGTTTTTCTGTGAAAAGAAGTCATTTTTCTGCCTGGAAAGAGAGCACGCTTCAGAACCAGAAAGCTATCAGGAAACAGAACTGCTATTTTCTGCCTGTTTGGAGCAGTCACGGACCCACTGCACGACTGTGGCCAAAAACATTGGACCAGATTTTCATCAGTGCCCAAGAATTTTGCTGCCTCCATCTGTGGGTCTTTAAGAACCAAGATCCAAGTGATGCTGGGTATCTCTTACTCCAGATCACGGCTTTGCATAGGTGAAGTGCTAAGTCTTGGACAATAGGCCCAAGCCAGAGTTGACCTATAGATGAATCCTGTATACTTTATAACTAATAACCATTGTGCTAATAGGTATTATACTAAGTTATAACAAACCACCTGTTCTGATGTAAAAGGTGGAAGCCTGAGCAACAGGCCCCGAGCTGAAGCTGCTAACTTAGTATTTAGTCACTGACAAAATATGTGTGCTCATTTATGAAGGATGTAGCTTAGATATCATATAGTTATTACTGGTGATGGATGTAATGAAAACATGTCTATTCTGAATGTATCTTTCTTCTTCTCTGTGTAGGGGTGAGTTAACAAAGCCCTGAAGCCAGCTGTCCGGCCTTGGGACAGACGTATGGCCTTGTTTTAAAAGGAACATAAATAAATCAGGTAAGGAGGGAAACTCCCTGAGCTTCTCCCTTAAGCCCTGGCCAGGCTCTGGGGGGAATCTAATGAGAGAGTGAAACCAGATGTTCCGCTCAAAACCAAAGGTGCCCGTTATTCTGGCTTGCTGATTTTTAGTATATAAGGCTGAACCCGCTCACAGCGACTCTGGCAGCCTCACCTGTGGGTGGACGCCCCGCGTAGGATTTCCCACTTGCCAGGACAGGCTCTGCAAACCCTCGCTGTGACCAGGGCTGCCCAGTGACTGCGGATCTGGATGATGGTAACATATGCAAGTGGTGATGGATCTTTCTTAATCACTATTCTCTTTCTCAGGTAGTAATGATTTGATGCATTAGACTATTTTCCTATTTGTTTAAGTGCGCTGTTCTGTCTTTTCTTACTGTATGTTTTCTATATTATTCTGTTACATTATTTGATTATTTTAAATAAAATATGCTACTCTTTTCACTCTGGTGTCTGAGTTTAGTTGGTATCCCTGATCAGCAAAACATAAATTGGTGTCAGAAGTGGGATACGACAAAAATTACATTATTTAAATTGCCATTTAATTGCCAAATAATCATTAAATGTTTTAAATTGTATGAAAAGGTACCTATTGAAAAAGGAAAAGAAGCTACAAATTTAAGTAAACAAGGGTGAATTTTGTTAACTACATGTAGAAAACAACACCAGAGTAAAGAGAGGCTGTTGTTAGAGCACTCCCAAACGGAGCGACAGATATGTGATTTGCATATTCAAATAGTGATGTTGCAGTGCCAGAATAAGTTGCTTGCTGATAAGCTGGGTATGTATCGGACAGTGACAGAGGAAGTTGCGGTGCGAGTAGCACAATATAAATATATGAGAAGGAGGGGGCGAGTGAAATGTAAAAAAGTGCATGTGGTGATTGCAGAATCAGGTGTGCAGTGGGATCCTCGTAAAGATCCTATACTGGGCACTTGTGAGGATGAAGTAAACAATATAACTGAAAGATTTAAACAGAGACGAGGGGAAACCCTGCTCTCTTGGATGGTGGTGTTTGCATGATCAGGGAGCTGCAGGAGTAACCCTAGACGCAGGAGATTCTAAAAGGTTTTTTGATTTTAAGTTCAGATTCTTTTGTGCAGGCTGCATTTCAAAACAATACTCAAGATACTGATTTGTTAGCATTGGCTGCTCTGGGATAAAATACCACATGTCCTACAGAGAATGATTGACTGGCATCTAATCATCTGTGGTATACTTTGTGAGACTGTCTACAGTGAATGAAAGAGGAAAGGATGAAAGCAGCTATATTTTTAGGAAACACTGACCTTTTAATGCAATATTTTTTGTCTGTCACTATAAAAATCAGAGTGATTAAAACTTCTCCACCAGCATATAACAATGTAATTATGCCCCTTTGCATTAATGAAATAGGGGATCCCCTCAATGAAGTAATTGAAAAAGTGCAACAGTTATGTGACCTTGATGAGAGAGGCCCCCAAAGGAGTTCAGAGAATTGAGATATTCGAGACAGCTCTAAAGACAGTAAAAACAGGATTTCTCATAAGGACATGTTTACAGCTTTGTCAAAAGACATCATGTCTCATGAAAAAATTTATGGTGTTCCAACTAACGAGCTGTGGCAAATATATACACACAGAGGGCTGAATAAACCTATCAAGAGAGTGCAGAGTTCTAAAACTAAGAATCCAGGGACAACTCAGCCTATGGTGCACCTTCTCGAACCTCAACAGGACCCTCCATCTGCTCAAGGAGGGCCCCCTATGAGCGATCACCGCTTCCAGGGGTGAAAGAGGATTGGTCCCCATTCTCTGACTTGTACCCTTTGCAGGAGGCAAGGGAGGTGAACCAATATCATAATCAGCTCAAATGAATTAATGGCCAAGCTCCAGGGCAGTGGGTGCAGAAGGACCGACAGCCCCATGTAAAACTTAAAGGGTTTTTTGTTGTTATTGTTTGTGTGTTGGTTGGTTGGTTTTGGTTTTGGTTTTGTTTTGAAACAACCAGTCTCCACAAACTGTAAATGCCTAAATTGCCACTGGAGCAGAGGCATCCTTAATGTATGAGATCCCCAGGAAATTTAAAGGACAACCTATAATTATTACAGATTTGGGAGGAAAATAAATTAAAGCTGTACAAACATAAATAGAAATGAAAATAAAAAACCTCTCAAGGCAATTATATTGTCATGATTGTCCCCATTCCTGAATATATAAATAGTATAGGCATTCTAAAAAGACTAACTTTAAATCTTTCTGATTGTCAGTAAACCCTGTATTAGTGCCAGACCCATTATGGTCGGCAAAGTAAAAATGCCTCCTGTGCAGATCCCGACTGCAACTAAGTTAGTTACAATGAGGCAATATAGAATTCTGGGAGGACATGAAGAAAGATCACAGACAATTAGAGATTTATTCTATGTAGAAGTTTTGAGGTGGCAGTCCGGTGTGGCCTGTCAAGAAAAGTGATGGATCTTAGAGAATGACTGGATTTTAGAGAAGTAAACAAACATCCTGCACCGCTTGCAGCAGCTGTGCCAGGCACTGTCACTTTAATAGAAGAACTTCAGAAACATCCAGGAACTTGGTATGCTCTAATAGATTTGGCTAATGCATTTTTTACTATCCCAGTTGCAGAAGAGCATTAGGACCAATTTGCTTTCACAAGGGTGGCTGCACAGCCCCACTGTCTGTTATAGAATTGTAGCTGAACACTTAGATGAAATACAGCTGCGTCCTCACACATAATTAAGCCACTATATGGATGATATTTTGATTCAAGGAAATGATGAGGAGGAAATACAACAAGTTCTTGAATTAGGGGTAGATCATATGAAACAGAAGGGTTGGGAAATTAACTATGCAAAAAATCCAAGGACTGTCTCAGAGTGAAGTTTCTGGGAATTCAGTGGCATTGCAGGCATCAAGTCAGCCCCGCATGGCCCTGACCACCCCAAAAATACATCTCATTTTCCAGGACAACCTGTCTTAGTCAAAGTCCCCACAGTGGGAGCAGCACCATTAGTATTGGATACCCCAATGAACAAGTATACTTGGAAAGCCAAAGATGCTCATGGAAAGGAGCACAAAATTAGTATAAGGTGCATTATCCCATCTAATTATAACCCACTTCTGGTTCTCAAAATGAACTGAGAAGCTTTTCTTTCCTTTTTCTTGCAGGTAAACCCCCCCCAGAGAAAGATATCCTGAGTCATGACGGGGGATCCTTATGTAAATTTATATTTTTATAAAGTGTTAGTGTTCATTGTCTTATTAATATTTCTAGGATGTACTGTTTATCATTGCAAAAATTGCTTTGCTTGACCATTCACGTCTCCCTTGGTTTTGGGGGAAGTTCCAGTTTTTGAAGTGTTAACCAAGAGTGGGAGGAAAACCAATTTGTGGGTTTAGGTCATTCTGTTGCCCGTATTATGAGCAAACAACAGACACCAAGTCAGGGGAAGGTCCCTTTGTTAACGGGGCCTGGGGCAAGATGGAGGTACCAAGGCCTAAACCACACATGCCCTCCGGGCTGGGGGCCAGGAAATCCATTTTCCTGCTGTATGGGCAGACCCCCAACTCCAGCGAGCCAGACCACCAACTTCAGCTCCACAACTGATAACAAACCCAGAATATTTTCCCTTGTGATATGTATATGTTGGTCTTGTAAGTGTCCATGTAAAACATCCTTTAATTATACTTATTCATACAGGCAACCACCTTCTCCCCCCAATTCCCAAGGACCAGGAGCACATCCTTAGACCCAGCCTGGGCCACATTTTGGTTAAATATGTTTGGTTAAAATATTGTTAATTGACATTGTTATTGTTGGTGTTAATATTGGTTTATTTGTTATTTTTGGTGTTATTGCTCACTTACCTTTGTTTAAATCCGGGATAGAAGTTTCTAGGCCTAGATGACGCATGCGCTTTAGGATAAGGGGGCGTGGAAAGTGATTTTCCTGCTGCGTATGCTGACCCCAACTTCGGCAGACCAGGGCAACAGACTGCGCGGACTGCCAGGGCCGCCAACACTCAGTGGTATATTGTCAGAACAGCAGAAAAATAATGGATCACATGTTAGTGGTGATTCCAATTCACTTTATAGCCTTAACTTTGTTAACTATTATGTTAATTACTCTTGTAGTATGTCTTTTTTGTCCTTGTAAATGTCCACCATGTAAACTGCCATCATGTTCTGATTCCTTGCAACCTTAAAATCGGTTTGTAGAATGTTTTGGTTTTATAGAGTTAGTTAATTTTAAGCATGACATATTTGTTAGAGATGTTGTTAGCTATATACTTGTTAACTGAGGATATTATTAGTTACATGTTTATTAACAGAAAATTTATATATCTGTTAAAGATGTTATTAATTATACGTTAACCAGAAATATTGTCAGTTATTGTGTTGCATGCTATTTCTGTCTTCTTTCTCTCTCTCTTTGTGTGTCTATCCTTCACGCCACCACGAGGACAGCAATGTCGAGCCATGGGGCGGTGTGAGAGACTGTCTTGACATTGCTGCTGCACCACTGCCACTACCTGGCCTCAACATCCTGTCGCCATAGAGGAGCACGCTCCGAAGGAGATGAAGGATCCCCAAAGAAACCAACATATCCGCTGGAAGCCAGAACAACATCCTTGGCAGTGCCTGCCAAGCTGCACTTGTGCACGAGCCAGGTGGAGAAGAAATCAGGGTGAGGAAGGCGTGCGGAGGCTGAAGACACTGGAGGCTGACACCCCTTCCCAAACAGCACCACTGTGAACACCTGGGTATGCACGCATGAAGGAACACGGGGTGGCATGTATGACAATGAGCTTCATGGACATGGGCGGACTTTTTGGAGAATTTGTAAGGACTGGGACAATAAAAGGCCTGCATACTCCTCTCTCAGGGATCGGAGCTGGGATTTCAGGAGAGACAGAGCCAACAGGACGTCACTAGATTTGTGGTGGTAGTAACTGATCTTGCTGCATCTCTTCTGTTTGCTTGCTTAGGTATTCTGACTTTTTCTTACTGTATGTTTTCTATATTATTCTGTTACATTATTTAATTATTTTAAGTAAAATATGCCTACTCTTTTCACTCTGGTGTCTGAGTTTAATTGGTATCCCTGATCAGCAAAACAATAGGCCACCACTACATCACTTCTTTGGTTGCAACACAGCACAGAATTATCCAAACGTAGGTTTATCTTCAGCTGTCTATAGCTCATCTGCTGGTAATAGTCCAGTTGCAGAGACATGTGTGAGCTAATGATTTACAGTATTTACCCTCAAGATAGGTTCATGTGAGGCAAGCTTAGCTATGCATGGTGATTACAGCATAGGCAAGTCCTCCATGTCCCTACCTGCAGAAAACAAGGATAATGATGAATAGTTTCCTCCTTTGGAGTACATGGAGATCTACCAAGGAAAACCTCAATAAGTCTGTGTATTTTTATCATTTATCAATATTATTGCTCTCCTCCTTTTATTCCCACAAAAGCGAGCTTTGATATGAGTGAGTTTATATGGCAACATTCACTAGTATACCTATTATCAACCTGCTTATTGTACAACTGAAAGCTTTGGAAATTAATGAGGAAGTTGTTTTCCCCATTACTTTAATTAGATTTTCAATGTAATACTACTAGCAGATTACATGAAGCCTGGAATGATGGCTTTGTTTGGATTTGATTTGTATTTTTTTCAGCCAGCTCTGTATTTCTTTCTTGTCTGAAGTATGGCTAACTTTTCCATAGGTATAAACACAGACTTCTATATTTACTGGTACATATCCAAAAGTCTATCTTGCTGCCCAGTGTATAGTAATGATATAATGTACATGATTGTCACAGACCAGGAAATTAAAGCATACAGGCAGAGAAGCACTGAAGGAGTGAGGACTCTGGTAGACCTTTACTGAGTCACAGAACCTTTACCTGCATATTTTCTTTTCAACTACATGAAACTTGAGCCATCAAAATTCTCCAGAGGTCGATGTTAAATGGGAAAACTGCTGGTTCTACCAATGTTAACAAAATCATCTGTGAGAGCAGAGGGAATGGGAAATGTTGTGCCATCTAAATAATTATTTAACCATTAGATGGGTCTCATTGCTTACAAAAAGTGCCAATTTCAATGAAATCTCAGCTGGATGCAGAAATCTCTGAGAAAACATCATGCTCAATGTGAGCTGTATCTTTATACAGAAGCATCCACAAGAAAGAGTCCCTGGCTATCTCTTTCCACTGATCGCCTTTGAACTAGCAGAACCCATGTAAGTAGTGCCCACAATAATGTACAGCATCATGACTGTTCCAAAGTGGTGGGGATTGAAGTTTGCTAAAAAATAAAAAAAAACTTGAGCCAGAGACTGGTGTCTGAATGATAGCCCTGGTGCCTCTTTTGTCAGGAAAGTCCAATTTGGAGACTCACAGGAGGATTTTGATGCTTTTATCATGAAACTTCAGCTGCCTAGAGAGAGCCAGGGACAGGAAGCCAAGCTACACAATGAAAAATGAGTCAAGCAAGAGTCTGTGAAGGGAAATGAAGCAGCTCTGTGATTCATGCCAGCTCCAGCAGCTGCTCCATTCTGATACCTGTCCACCTAGTCAGGCTATCTGGGGGAGAGTGTCAGATGCTCTCCCTGAAGTCATCATGGTACATGGGTGACATATTGGAAATGAAAAAAAAAAAACATGGAAAATTCATAGTATGTCAATATCTTCTCTGGAAACATTTAACTGTCTTAAAAATGCAGACGAAGAGAGTGAGTCTTGCACCTGCATTTCTATGTGGGCTTCGTGATACTTCTTGAGTAAAGCTCCAGAAACCAAAGAGCCATTAGAAAGGTTCTGCAACTGTTAAAAAAAAAAAAAAAAACAAAAAAACAACCAACCAAGCAGCCAAAAAAACCTCTTCAGCTTCCCGAATATGAAAAAAAATCTGGTGTCCTAATGGCTTAGAAACAAGAAGTAAAATGATACCCCAAAATATTACCTATCCTGGTGAAAAACTCATCTATTCCAAGTTTGTCACATCTGAGTCCAGAGATGTGTCTCTTCTCTTTAAAGCATGAGGTTTCACACATCCAGAACTGCTTCCCTCATGCTTCATAAAATTTTTTAAGCAAAAAAAATGGAATGGTAAAAAAGCTGTTGTAAATTGAAAGTTTGAACAGAAAAAAAAATAGATTCAGGACAAGCTTTCATTTTGATTTCAACATGTCTTTATTTTTAAACACATTTCCTTATAAATAGCTTACTTTTTGAAATGAAAGTTCTTTCAAAAATTGAAAACCATATTTCCTCATTTAAGAAAATCTTAGAAGAATTAAACAATTCAAAGTTTTATAGAAATTAAGAGTGAAGAAAGTTGTCAAAACTGATCCTTTCTTTTGATTAATATAATTACAAATATGGATAAATCAACATTTTCTGATGAATTACATTTCAGAAAAATACCCAACCAGGTGTGATAGGCATAGGCAAATTACCAGTTATGTCTTACTGAATATATCTGATTGCATAGAGGTAGCATTTCACTGTCAGGTTCTCCAAAATGAACATCTAGAATTATTTGCATTGACGAACAGCTGAACTGAGATGTTAGGTCTCAGCAATGAAAGTGCTCTTGTACAAGATAAATAACAAAAGAGTTTTCTCCTTTCAGATTCCATGCATATGAAATAAATATAAAATGAACAGTGTGTGTAACTCCTGCAGTGGCAGATAAACACTATGACAAAAAAAACCAACAACCTGTTATGTTAGACAGCTTTTACCTTCTTTTCTTTCCCTACAATAATCTATTTCCATTATTTTCTCTGACCCCATCATCATCTTGTACTTTCCTATTTATTTTGCTGCTGAAATGTCTGAGCAGACCTATCATTTATTGCCTTAACCCTCTTATGTGCTGTCCCATTGTATGTAAGTCACTGTTGGATGTTTTTCCTTTAACAAAACTACATTTCACGTTTCTTACCTCTCCTAACAGATCCTTAGATATAATACTTCACTGTCCACAGATATTTATGTGCACAGTATGTAACTAATACAAGATGTAGGGTATTTCTTAAATTAGGTTACATCTGAGAATGAGAAAGAGATCCTCTATTCTTATGCAGAGTTGGGTTTGCATTATCCTGAGTGAGTGCGTGGTGCTCTCAGGCCCCCAATATCCCTTAATTCTGAGTATTTCATACATTTGGTGAATTCAACCATATTTAGATCCAGCTTCAGATATAAGTTGACACAATAATCCCTCATTTAATTTCATGCTGGCAAGTCTTTTTCTTACTGAATTGGAATGTATACAGCATAAATAATAAAAATGACCCATTAAATCATCTAGAGCAATCTTGTGCAGCTATCAGACATATGCAGCTTGATTTCCCTCTGACTTATCCTCCTCTTGAAAAGATGAATCCCAGTGATTTCAGTGTATTAATCTTGATTAGCACTCATTAACTTACCACATATTGTATTTAGTTTAATATATTTAGCCATTTCAGAACACAATTGCTGTCAGCTCTCCCCACAGATAAAAAGGAGAAAGAAGATTCACATCACTCCCTGGAGAGAGGAATGTCTCCGTGTTCTCTAGGGTAAGAAGAGCTCCCAAACTTTCTCTTTCATGGGTTGTATTGGCGAATTTCCATTCATAGACTAAAATAGGAATTTAGACATCCTGCTCACATGTATAAACCTAAATGTAGATGCCTAAATTTAGTTGTCTCCATTTTATACTGAATATTAACAGCATTGAATGCACACTACAGTCTCTCACTGTGTATACAGCTAGGGTGAGATGGATCCTCCTTTCATATGAAATACAAGTAGCTCCACTAAGCTTGTCTCTGCATATCGTCACCAACTCCATGAAGTTCATTTAATGATAACAAAGGCCCATATAGCTGCTCTCAAATGTGAAGGAATTGACTTGATTCAGCACTGTAGTTTGTTGTTTCCTCAGTACTGTGCCCCGGGCTGCAATGCAATCATTACTGCTGTACTAAATTTCAAGCTAGATATCATATCAACAGAAGATAAGGGGTATCATGCAGAAAAACATCAAGCTAAATTTAGTGTGTATTCATTTTACCAACAAACTCACTGTAAACCCTTTATTTCTTTTGTTTCATTGTTGCCACAAACATGTAAAGTGCAGATAAAATCAGAAGTGGTACCAAAGAGGAGAAAGACAAGACAGGACTAGGTGGAGCACAAAGCCATATCCATTGGTATTTTGCTTTAGACCCCAACAGCAATAATCTGCTCTGAACAAGATGATAATTTACAAAGAAGGATATGAAGTACCACAAACCTGATGGAAAGCCAAGCTGAATAAGGAGGAGAACTCGCCAGGGATATCTGCCTGCACCACCAGACTTAGACCTGTTCAATCTGTACCTTTCCATACAATCTGTTTTTATGCCAGACCCTGTAAAAGGAGACACATGAAAGTTTTTCAAATCTGAATCTTGAAAACAGCAGAGTTGGTATCCTATTAATAGATATTGCCCCGAAGACATAATGTGATGCCCATCAGCCCCCATATTCAAGGAATAGTTAAGGTCATACAAAGAGTAGCCTGACTGCTGTCACTGGAAGGCTGAGTTATTGCCCTGTTTTTAGAAGCATATCTGTTACGACCCAGACTGGGAGTCCAGGGTGTCATAAAGGTTTCATGATCCCCTCGTGTTAAATTAAGGTGAAATGACACCAAACAATTGGTTAAAATGTTTTAATTGTAGTAGAAACAACTTAAACTTGGAAAGGGATAATAAAATACGTGGACTCATTGATAAATCTATAAGAAGGAAGGAAATTTTTATCTGGGATACTGCATCTGAAAAGATTAACGTCTTTTAATTTAACATGAAGGAACAACTCAGTTCTCCGGGGATTCACAGTTTTGCATCAAATGACATGGTAAACCTCATTTTTTTAAATTATGTCTTAAAGCAACTATACCACTTCACAATGTAATTTTAAATAATAGAGTGATTTCAAACATTAAGCACAACTCCAAGTGGTTTTAGCAGCAAATTTTAATAAGGGTCAAGTAGTTTAATTTCAGGATTTGCCCTACATTAATTCATCTAACTTTTCTACTTCAGTGCAACTTATAAAACTTCTGAGGCCATGTTGTTCACAGCACTGGGTATTACCAGATAATCTGATGCAGCTAAAATAATAAAAGCTAACAGCTTCCTAGAAAAGAGGGAGCAAAATGTCATCTATATTAACATGAAATATTACCAAATATAAGGATCTACTTAACTTCAGAGTCTCCATTTTATAATGTTAAAAAAAATCTCCTTTCAATTCTATCACGACAAAATGTCATGCATTTCCAGACATTCAGAGAGAATATCCTCATCCTCAAATATCAATCTTAGTGATAATAAACTGACAAAACACTCTTCCTGGAATGCCATGTCCATACTGGGTAGAGGATCAGGCTCTGGGAGAAGGACAGACCATCAAGTCAATATAGACGGTCAGACAGGAATCCCCAGCGTGTGAGCAGGCAACTATGGCTTTGTACAGGGCGGAGCACAGGCCCATAAAACGTGTCACAAATGTAAGGCTGAAGGTGCACAGTTCCCCTGTAAAGGTAGCAGAAAAAAATCCCTCTCTCCCCATTCTGCTGAGGGAAAGGTTTTCTGGAAATTGAGTTGAACGGTAGTGTGCGAAAAAGAAGGAAATATTTTGAAGCCATAGAACACTACTCCTGTTCACTGAAGAATGCTTTCTGCTGTGCAGTTCATAACTCTATTTAACACAGAGTTAAAATGCTGATGTCTTCTGCTGTGAGACCTTCTCAGAATTATGAATCTCAAATCTGGTTTTAGGGGATGAGGGCAGTTCAGCATGGGGGACTGTTTGCTCCCAGATCCACCATTTCCCCTGCTTCACTTGCCTCCTTATGATTTTTCTGTCCTGTGTCACCTGAAAAGGCAGAAGGAGAAAATGAAGGCTCTGTTTTCTGATTCTTTCTGATAACCCTAAAGAAGGATCTTCTATCATGATCCTTCCTTATGCAGCAGGGTCTTACTGCTTGGAGATGTTTTTATCCCAGGCTATGGAAGTTATTCCAGCCTTCATGGGCACAGTTCCAAATCTTTAATCCTTAATTTTGTGTGAAAATTAACCAAGCTACTTTCTTGTCCTGTTCCCCCATAGACAAATGACTTCCTGTATGAGAAATATCTACTTATTTCAGAAGTTAGACAGCTTGCTTTATTAGTGCAGAGATGTGCTGTACAGGACCTTTCTTCCTGCTGTGCCTAATTTCTGAATCCAAGGGTATTATTAAGAAGGAGGAGTAAAAAAGATTAGGTGTGCTTTCATCTGCGTGCCCAAATGGTGCCAGTTCTCATTAGAGAGCAGCAAACATTTCTAGAGAATTGCTCTTTATGGCTCCCCCCAAATCTTTGATCAAAGGTCTCAGAAATAAATTGATTCTGTGAACATCCATCTATTTGACGTGTAAATTGTGCACTTAAAAAAAAAATTCAAGCCTTATTCTTGTCATCTCAGTATAACACTTCATTCTTTCCTAAACCATTTGACAGAGCCTTGAATCTGACACAATGCATTTGAATTTACTTAAATTCTACATTCAATTGGTGCAGCAGCATGGTAAGTTAATGACATTGCTATTAATGAGAAATTCTTTACAGTTCCATTTCTCCAGAAATTAATTGGTATCCAATTCTTAACTATATTTAATTAAATGCCTGTACTCCTGTGCAGCTCTCATGTTTGTTCAAGAACATTTTTTTGTACACGACAAGGAATAAATTTTAAACTGTATTTTTAAATTGTGATTTATATTCCTTATATATCTCACTAATTCAGGCACCAGCATTCACTGTTAACTATGTCCAGGATCCAGCTCGCTCACAAATTGTCTTACATGAAACCCTCAAAAAGCTGAAATACCTGAGTGAAAAGCCAAACACATTCCAATACAGCAACCACTGGCTGCGAAAAGACAGACCTTTCCCCTCTGGCCATCTCTGTAAGATCCAGAGAGGCACTTTGACCTGGGTATGTTCCCCAGGAATGGGTGTTAAACTTGATTGGGAGCATTCTGCATCAGCTGCAGGATCAGACTACCTCTAGATCCTTCTCCCAAGAGAGGCAAAGAATGGGAAATTTCTTCCCAGTTTAAACACATACTTCCTAGAAAGCAGCAAAACAAATGATACTTTTCTTTCTCATCATGTTTTATCTTTCAATCTAAACACCACCTTTTTCAAGTATTCTACAGCAATTTTCTAGGAGGAATTTTCCCTTTTTTTAAAAAAAACAAACAAACAAACAACAACAACAAAAAAAAAAAACCCCAGCAATAAATTGTGTCCTTGAAACTGGTCCCAATAATGAGAAAAAGCAAGTTCCAGCAAAGTTCCCACCCAGTTTTATTTTAAATACAGATCTTAATATAGTCGAGCATGTATCAGACCATTTTAAGATATAAACTAACTATAGTAAAACTGTAATAAAAGATGCATGATCCAAACACTGCCAAAATCAATTCAATACTGTAGAGCTACGTATGAGTCTAAGTGTAGCTGATAAACTCATAAAGACATCCATCTGAGGTTAAAAACATTTACATTTGAAGGCCACATTTGAAAAGCTCTTTAATCGGTTTGTGAAGATTGTTTTTTGACCTTTATCTTGGAATTTTGGAGAATCATGGTACTTACATCGGAGATTATGACAGAAAATAGTCTCGGGTTGTTAATAATGGATCATGAATACATTATGTTCATATTGATTATCTCATTCAATCAGATGCATTCACTCTGTTAATTTTTGTTTCTTCAAGCTTCTGCTTCAGGAAATCATTCTGAAGAGAAATTCAATGGGAAAAGTTTGTAGTCTAAGATCTGATTATCCTGAAGAAAGACTAGCAAAGCTGGCACTTGGAAGTGTTAAAAACATTATTGCTATTACCATGGGATTAGTGTCTTTCAGCTAAAGAAATCCTTGCAGTAAAACAAAAAGTGAAGGCTATCAAAAAACCTTACAAAAACCCAGAAAATAGAGCTAAATGACTGACAGCTAATTTTTATTGTAGAGTGTTGCTGCAAATATCCCTAGACAGAAGAGCACTTAACCAGATCAAAATGTTGTGGCTAGCTATTATTTTGTCAAGATACAAAATTCAGAAGAAACAACATATATGGACCGTGCTGCCTTTATCATTTGCTGAAATTCCATTACTGAAATTTGACAGCCTAAAAAAGCCAGATATTAAAGAATACTGTATATGGCATACTCATATAGTACAAAATACTTGCCATACAGGACTTTTTTAAGGCTGCTGAAGTACACAGATCTCTCTCATTGTCTCTGCCTTTCATCCCCTGTCTATGGGTGAAAGTATAATCACAGTTATATTTGTAATGATGTGTATCCATCTAAAGAATAATCTGATGTTTATGACATATCATGTGAAAAGAATCTTGTCTGTGTGTGCAAAACCAGAGCAGTGATTTTGGAGATTGCTCCTGAAATTTCAGTGTAATGTAAACCCCACACCAGTCTGACATTTGTGCTAAAAGTGGAGAGCGAAGGGCGAGGGCTGTGTAGCGTTGTAGAATCAGAAAGCAAAGCTGTGTAGATGTCAAACGTCCTGTCTGAAACCAAATTCTACACCTGTGAGCAAAACTACTTCAGCTTTGAATTCTAAATATGCACAGTGAACTACTCATTCACAAACAGAAAATGCAGAGCTGCTTGCTAAAATTATCCAGTAATTTCAAGTAGTACATTTGGGAAGAAATCTATTTTTTTTCCATGAAACGAAGCAAATTAAAGTCATTGCAGAAAGTTATCTGCTATCGATTATTCAGTGAGCTGGACTGTTGTAGGGATGTGTTAGTATCAGGTTTTCAGAGAAAACGGCTCTGCACAGTTCATCGTATTGCAGAACACTTACACTTGCTTGAGTCAAACAGTGGAGATACTGCACTCTGTTCAAGTAACGTTTTAGAGAAGATGATAAAGGAATTCTTCCTTCAGGTGATTTTGAATGCTTGGTTATGATTCTGATTGAGACGTACTTTAATTGCAGTAACAGAATTCCCCCCAATCTTTGTCTTTTTAGGCAGAGCGGTACGGAATTGTGCTCAATGGCTCTAGACACATAATCAGGGCCGTACAGTTCACATGACAAACCACAAACAGCTCAGCATTGTGCACTTTGTCTCCTGGAAGCTATTAACCAGCGATCTAGATGGACAGTCTTTTATGTGAATCCTCCTAAAACCAGATATCTCTAAGGGTACTTTAAAATAATCATGTAATTCTGCTTCCATTTCTCTGAACAGTAAAAATTACTTGAGTTTGATTATGCTTCTTCCATGAAAATTACAGGGCATTTAGGACACACTAAGAAAATTATTACTTAAAATGTTGTGTGAAGAAGACTTTGATGTATTGGATTTTTCTGAACATTTAGAGAAATGTTATATTTAGAACAAAAAATATCGAGGCAAAAGTCACTGACCTCTCAAAGTAAACCATATTGTTAAAAATACTGCAACGTCCTTCCCAGCAAAGCAAGTGACCCAAGGCGAAATTTTTCCAAAGCCTGTATACTTGGAGATCTTTGCTTATCAGGGCAGAAAGATAACCAGTGGTGGCTTTGAGCTACTGCTGACTGATTTAATCACAATGATCTGTACTATAACTGGAGTGGAATACTACAAACCTGAGTGCAAATGCAGAACAAAAATGTTCTTCGATCCCCTCTCTGTTATTTCATTCTTCTAGAGGAGGAAGCAAGCCCATACTCAATCAGGTTCCTTAGCTTACTACATGTTTACAATGAGCAGTCATTATTAAGGACATGTCCCGTCAAGGTCTAGTCCATTAACCTCTTGTAGATGCTTTTGTAGTGTAGGAAAAGATTCTCTGATATTGGGAAAGGCTGCAAATGTGAGACCACAGCATCATGGTAGTGGAGTTTTCTGGGTTTGCAGCAGACTGGAAGGCTTCTAAGATTTCTATGATCTGTGGTGGTTTCTTACTTCTGTAAAGCTGGCTTTCTGGGCTAAAGTAATGAAATATGAGATCTCTCCATACCAGCAGAGCACAATTTTCAGAAGACACAGGTGCTCTGTGCATAGGCTGGGACACCACTGTACCAGATGCTGCACAGACAGGGAATAAAAAGAAAAATCCATGTTCCAAATCTGTCTAATAGAGTAACAGAAAGAAATAATGCTCATGGGTCTTACCCCAATCTAGATAGGAACTGTCATGAAGTAAGGTTTAGAAGTAAGGAAAATTTATTTTTAAAATGTAGTGGTACGGGATAAAGACTTCACTTCCCATTACAGATCTGCCTGTGTGGAAACCTTGAAGCCTGTGCCCCCTAGAAAGGGAGTTTACTTTTAGATAGATATAGATATATAGATATATATAGATATATATATGTGTGTGTGTGTGTGTGTGTGTATATGTATATATATTCAGTCAAGTTTATGTGATTTAGATCAATTCTTTTAAGTCTTTCTATTTCTGGGCTTGTTTTTCCCTGTTTGTCTGACTTCTCCTTACTGTGTTGTTTATTTCCTGATTGTTTTTAAGAATGCCAAAAAAAATGTCCTGAAATTTTTTTAGCATGGTACAAAATCCAGTGAATCAGTCACCTATATTTCTCTGGTCACACTTCCTGACAGTCTTTGTGTCTTCAGACCCCTCCTGGACTTCAGACTGCTTTAAAAACTGCCCGTTGGACTCCAAAAAGCCAAGAACAGCTGACTTTTCCCTAAACTGACTTCCTGATGCTCCCCACATGGTGCTTCTACAGGACAACACCTAGAAATCAAAACGGGTTCTAATTCTTACTGTGATAATAGCAGAGGAGACAAACAGACATTTTTATGTTAGACTGATCTCTCTCCAGCGGCTCATACCTGCCCATAGTTTAATGAGTCTTTTCTTGGTTCTTCAGTAGGGGTTGTCTAAGCTATAAGCTTTGTGGCTCAGCCACAAAATAAGGAATATTTATGTATTCCACTTTGTCCCAGTAAACATCACAGCCTAGTCTATCAAAAAATGTAACTACACTCCCTGCCTCACAAGAAGGCATCTCTCCATGTACCTCCAATTTTCATGCATAGACTGAGTGATCTTCACAGAGGAACTGTAAGAATTTACTGCTCGTCTTCAGATGCTTTTAAACTTCATGGGAACGTTTTTGTTCACATAAAGTTGCTATTGCCTGCTACCTGCTTTATAGTTGGCTTATTTACATTATAGCTACCAATATGTTAGGTTGGGGGGATTTTTTGTATATGAACATTTGGTATACAAGAAAGAAAATCGATGTTTTATTTATGGATCTGCTAGTATACAGATAATTAAGAAGTACTGTGCTCACTAAAATTAAATTATAGAACTTGACTAAAATATATACCATCATTTGAAATAAATTAATTCATTCTCTGCCTGTCTTTGATTTGAATGCATTCAATTTCAATTTCTGTATATAAACCTTTCTCATGTTTTATACATTCTGCAAATTCTTATTATTTTTTAACATAGGCATCCATTGTTTAAAGGATTTCTATGCTTCCTAATTCTTCCGGAATAATTATATTGTCTGCTAGGGAAATAAAGTGACAGTTCTGAATTTGAAGCTAGTGGAGTTTCTCAAATAATCTCTGTGCTGTGTTCTGAATACATATATACCTGCTGGCAACGTTTATCATACCTAGTCAAAATGACAGGCTTGACAGTCTATGGGATGGGCAAGAATGGTGGAGAGACTTTCTTGACAGTTCTCATCAAGGCAGCTATCATTAGGACTTGGTTTTCGCTATGTTAATAACACACATGAGAATCACACCACAGCCAAGACCAAAGACGACCCTGGTATGTGGGAAAATTAAAAGGAGTAATTGGAAGATGAGCCGAATCTTGATCACTGATTTTTGTCAATTGAGTGGTGCCTCCTGGAGCAGGTTACATGAAGTTAGAGCTCAGACTTTCCTATGACAGCTCATTATAGCCTTTACTCAAGGAAACAACCAGTCTACCTGAGCTAGAAGGTTGTGGTTATACCCCTGATTATGCCAGTCATGTAACGGGTCATGAACTACATAGGTTCCGTTTGAGACCTATGGTATAGTGGTTCTACAAAGTGTTTTAAAACTGGAAGTGAAAAATCAATAAATAAGTCAAGAATGTGCAGATATTACTATGAAGAAATAAGAGAGAGATAACACATAAGATCTAGATGCAGTTAGAGGAATTACTGTATCTACTAACAAGTGAGGAAAAGAGTGGGATTTTTTCTTCTATTTGGTATAGTGAGCATAAATGTTTTGTATAGTTGCATGAACATCTTTTCCCCATCTTCTTTATCTTATGATCTGGATTTAACTTTGACAAATGCTTAGATAAACACATTTTAATCTTTCTCATTCATCAGTTTGCTTTCCTTCTTCTGTTTATGGAACAGAAAGTGCAGCTTGATTCCCACAGTAAACCAAACAGGGAATTTAGATTGATTTATTTGGCTCTCCCAACAGCAGAAATAAAACTAGCATTCCTCAGGGATACATATTTAAGTATAACATATATAAAATCACAGAATCATCAAGGTATGATCTGGTCTAATAAAAATCTCATAGAACAACTTTTATAAATGATTCAATATAGTTTGTGTTATGACTACATATTTTAGTGAAAGATAAATTTATTTTAATGTCCTGTACCTATTTCACCTAAGGCTGTGGAGAGGCTGATACCACTGTTCATACCTTATTAAGGTATGATTTTCACTAGCATTGCATCTTTCAACAGTTAATATAGTCATTACAGGGCTGGCTGTATTCTGGAACAGGCAATCTGCATGAAATATATTCACATGCACATCACCATATGGAGTGTTGGAAAACATGACGTCCCTTCAAATCACTTTTTTTGTGTTTGTGACAATGTAAATACAAGAGAAAATCTGGACCATAAGGCACCATTGATGACACCATCTATGGGAGAATACTTTGGATATTCATTGAATAATTTTGTGTTGGAAGGAACCTTTAAAGGTCATCTAGTCCAACCACCTCAACAATGAGCAGGGACATATTCAACTAGATGTGTTTTCTTTTAAGCTAGCCGTGTTTTCTTTTAAACACAAGAAATACTCTCTGGCTTCCCGGGATGAGGTACCATCTCAGATGAAACCCATCTGTCTGGTCAGCACTTCAGAGTGGCTGGCCCTAGTTCTTAGAGTTGGAGGCTAAATCACTTTCAAATGAGGCCCTTGGTTTTATTCCAGGAGTTTTTAAAGGGGAGGGCATGTCAGGAATAACAACAAGTAATCACCTACTGAATATTTATAACCTCAGTACCTATTGTCCTTTTTTCTGTGGACTCTTTTCCAAAGGATGCTTTATTGGCTTGTAACCACAGGCAAAACCTACCATATGGAGAGAGCAGTGGCATTATGTAATAATGGCAAACAAAGGTCTTTAGAAAGACCTGATATTATGCTCTAAAACTGTAATTGCTATAAATAACATCATGTAAATTCTCTATTTACTCTGTTTCAGTGTTGTCCACACAATCTTTATGTGCCATATTTCCACACAGTGTACCAGTCAAAAGGGAACTGTGCTTAGCTGCTTGCAGAACAAACTCATTTAGGGATACCAGGAAAAAAAAATAATCAATTTTTCTGTATAAAAATCTATTTTTCTGCTTTGACTATCAGCTGTAAAAGTAGCAGTACAGTAGTCAGAGCCTTACCTGGTAGTTTGACCAAATTCGTGAGTAGAACAAAAGAGATAAAGAAGACAGAAAGGTTAGATAGGCTGAGAAAGCTCCTACCATGTGGTCAGTTTGCCAAGGAGAATCACGTCAGAATATAAAACAATGAACCAGGCTCTCACTTGGTGCGTTTGGTATTGGTCCCTGGGCTTCAGTGCTACAACTGGCTTGCAGCCACTGAAGACCTGGCTCAGAATTTTTATTTTCTCGTATGTGTAATCTATGCATGCACTGTGCTAAAAAGGATCCTTTCGTGACAGCTAAAATCGGGTTGGCACAGTTAGACAGCTGTGAAGGCAGACACTAGGAGTCCATTGACTACCCAGATATTACAGACTCTTGCTCTGAGCTGCTTAACATCCCATCACAGGTTTGAAGTTAAAGCTATTCACTCACTGTAGCACAATCTTGTGAGGGTGCTGGGGATGGAATTTGCTAAACAAATTAAACTGTATACTGGTTTCTGCTTTTCTACTCCTAGAGTCATAAGAACCTTAAGAACCTTCCAACACATCTTCAGTCACGGAAACAGCTTTGCCTACCCAGCCATAGGGTTTGGCTTAGTGATCTGGGCCTCTTGGCAATAATTCAGCTGCCAGCACAGAGCTGAACCAAAAGGGGCTGTTACTGATTTTATTATCAACTCAAATTAAATTGTGTTTGATTTTAATATAAGTATAGAATTATGACATATTTCAGTAAAAGTAATTTTACATTTATTGTATTTTGAATCTAGCAACAGACTGCTACTCTAAAATCCCCTGTACAGCCCTGTACCAAGGCCGAAGGGACTGGCCATAACTGTTTAGTAGGAACGGTTAGAATCTAGGTAACAAAACACAAGATGATTTGTAAACTGATTTATAATACATATATAGGACTAGAAGAATGCAAGTTGTTGTCAAGGTCCAGGATTAATGGGAACTGAGGGCAGTGGCTGTAACAGCTTGCAGGTACCTGCCAAGAAAACCGTGTCCTTAAGTAGAAGGTAATTCCGGCAGGGGGAGATGGCGACCACCGACTCATGGACCACATACTCACATGACACCCCAGACCCATTTCTAGACATTTCTAACCTTTTCTGCGCAGGATTGGAAATAGAAGGAGAATATGTTAATGATTTATTGGAGACTGTATGTTTATGTATAGATACTTCATGAATATGTATGAGTAAGTTCTATGTACGGTGTATGATTCTGGTGCCCGTCAAGTGTTTTTGGTGAGAGTACTCCCCTCCATGTCCGGCCGTCAATAAAGAAGTGTCTGCTTATCTGCATCAAACTGGTGTCAATAAATTCTTATTCCGGATATTTGGTAACAGGGCCATTAAAACACCTGGAAAGGATTTCAGGGAAAGCACAGTGAGAATGAGAGTTGTATCTCCCCTTGCCTCACTGTCTTTCACTGCCAGCTTGTACCATCTCTTCTAGAAAACTGTAACAGCTGAAGGCAACACGTTACTGCTTGGTTGCACTTCTGTTTTTATATTAAAAAGTGTTTCAGTTGCAGCAAAAGAGTAAACTTGATGGCAGATTTCAATGGGAATTGCTCTTGGCTCCATTACAGCAAGATTTTATGTGCATAACTTTAAACACATGCATCATTCAGCTGATTTCAGTAGGACTCCTAAAGCTTAAGTACCTTGTTGAATCAGAGCGTTTATGCATCAGTGGCTACAGACTCAAGTACTGATATTCAAATATCATCCGTGGTGAGTCGCTGGCTTTCACATGTCAGGACCTCCCCCACTGGTAAAAGCATCACACTCTTTACTGACTTTTCATTCTGCCATGCTTCTACTAAACTACCTCTAGAAATTTCTCCAGGCTTCAGCAAAAAACTTGTCCTGCCGAATAACATACATCTTGTATTCACAGGGAATGAAATGTAGAACAGTCACTTAAGGGGCAGCCCAAATTCCTCACTCTGATTTTGTCTAGTAAGTGAGAGAGGTGCCCTGGGTTTGAGATCAGCCTTTAAATGCATAAACAATGGTCTAAGCTTTGCACCCAAGCCGAGTCAAGTAAATCACCCCCTGAAACATCCTCCCATTGCAAACTCTGGTTTTAGCTTCAGTCCTACTATGTGCAAAAGGCAAAGCTTATGGTTGTCTTTTTGCACTGTTAATTCTCAGCTGTATGAACAAAGGTGGCAACAGCAGAGGATTAAAAGGTGGATTTATAAACCAGTGAATTATTAGTTCTGTGTTACACAGCAAAGTCAGGACATGCAAATGAAAGCTGTTTGTTAAGAATCTACAGGAAGGATTTAAAATATAGTGGTACTATTTCAAATCCATTTTTGGATATGTTAATACTTTATTAGGAATGTAAATTTATATTAGGCTGTGCAAACCTTTTTTTCATGTTATGCAAATTCAATTTAAGATATGTTAATTTGGTTCCTGACATAGATCAGTAGAACATCTTAACCAATTCTAACGTTAAAAATAATAATTTTTAAACTTCATTGTTACATATAGGGCTAGATTTTACAACACAAAGATAAAGATTATGTAATCGAGACTACTCTGACCTAGGTCCAGATTTGTAAAACAAGCATATTTAGCTGTGGGAGAATACATTTGACACTAAGCTATTCTGTTTCAGTCATAAAAGTGGTTATTCTGTATATTTTGCTTCTACTGTCATCTCTTTGCTGGATACTTTTGAAACTGTTTCTTAAAAACAACCTTTATATACCAAGGTTTAATAAAGTCCTTAATTCCCCATTTTCTCCATCTTCCTCCTTGTTAAGATCTGGCTGTAAAACAGATTTTGATCCCACGCTATACAAACTGCCTGGTAACAACAGTGTAAAACTCTGGGGGAAGAATATACCCAGGTGAAGGTTCATCCCATTACTCTAGCAGAGTGTTTCTAAAGGTGTCAGGCATTCACAGCTGTGAAATTAAAACATTAAATGGTTTGCTGCACTGAAACTTTTCCTTTGTACATCGAAGAATTATCTCAGTTAGCAGAGTTAGTACTTCCTCCAGACCTGTTGAGTCTCGGGCCAAATGTGATTTTATTCTCTTTTCAGCACGGGAATGCTAACATGCTGACCTTTCTCCTACTCCTTCCAAAGTGAATATCTTAAAAGTTAGGGACTTTTGGATTCTTTCTATGTCTTATTTTGGTTTTAGTGTGGTGAGGTCTTCAGTCATATTTTCCACTTTTTCTCTTTATTATTAGAATTGTTACTTGCTTATCCCCCAAAGGGCAGAGAGGTGGCTACTCATCGAAACTTGCACTGAAGTTTTAAGAATTGTAAAGTGAAGTAAATAAAGTAGTAAAGTAAGATTAGAGATATATTAATGACCTATCAAGTCATTTAAGAAAAGACACAGTCACACTTTGTGACAGAAATAACTCTCACAGTATCAAAGACTGAAATACCCTGAATTTTGGGAAAGCTCGTATTTGAACTTAAAGTTTTTCTCTGGAGCCAGTCCTCTAATTTTCCAATCCAAGTTATACAATCATCTCAGATGAGATACAATCATAAGAAAAATATGATGCAGTTCATTCTTATATTCAAATCACACTGATGGAAGTAAAAATCAGGGACTAAAGGGTCACGTTCATTTGATATTCCAATCATGCAACAATATACAGGGATTTTCCCCATGGATGGAAGTATCTAAACAAAGGTGTTTCCTCAGACCTTAATGTGTTCCTAATTACAACTAGAGGCAAGAAATGCCCCAATATTTACAGTACTTAAATCCTACTCTTCAACCTCTGGAAAGTTTTATCTTCATTTTGATTCTGACTTTGATCTAATATGTTGGTTTTCAGTTCATTTGGGATTTCTTCTCCCAGCTCTATGCTGTTATTCTGAAAATTCTAGCCTGTGTGAGAGTTATAGATTTTTTTTTTCAGCTATTCAGTCACAGGAAAAGTTACTGAGAAGGAGAAAGCAAAAGCCTCCAGGACGCCTCAAGAGCCACAAGTCACAACCTACAGCAAAAGAAGTGCTTGTCAGAAAAGGTGGGGGATCATTAATTCTGGATAGTTGCTAAAGAGGTAATGATTTATTCATGCAAAGCTCTTCTGAGAATTCAGTGTACCCAAATGGCAAAGGTACTTGTCAAGCTTGCTATCCAGGGGATAAAGACTGCTGTCAGCTCTTTGTACGAGAGCTTTGGTTACAGTAAGCTGGCACTGCTCTGACCTCAAGGGAGCTATTTTACTTAATGAGCAGAGAAGCCGCTTTCCTCATTTCCAGCTAAGGCTGAAAAAAAGCCCTTACACATTTCAACTGATCATTTTCCCATTCGCCATGAAAACCCAAGCCATCGCTCCTAGCCGTAACCACACACGGCAGTTTGAGTGATGGCTCTCTCCCTTGTAACCCAGCAGAGGAGCCAGCTGCCATGCTGCCATCCCCGTTCCCGGGGCTTCAGCCAGGGACCAGCCACCATGCCCACTCTGCCTGTACTGTGACTCCCTTTACTAACTCTCCTAATGCAAAGCAGCACCACAACTGCTTACACTGGGAGCCTTCACATCAATTTAGCTTCTCTCTTTCAGGATAAGCTACTTCAATTTTGTTGCCAGAGAGGGGGGGGAAAGCTACTAATATGATAGAACAGTCATTGATTGGATTTGACTTGATTTAAGAATCTGATCTCTTCCTCATCATTTTCCCATTCAATTCCTAACAATCTGAGTTTGAACAGCAATTTAGCATCTGATAATGAACAAGCTTGTTCATGCTCATCAGCAAAGTGACTGCATAGAGGGTTAGGGTGACAGTATTTGTTAAACCATTTGCATGTGACTGTTATGATGATGGCTGCAACGGAGGGAGGCAGCATTTGATCTTTCAGGGTTTGCCCCAGGATCAGAGCAAGGCACTGATTTTTCCCCAAAGCTGATTTCTTCCAGACAAGAGAGGAAGGTGTCTTCTTTGATGACAAAAGTACACTCTAAGTGGTTGGGGAAAAAAAAAACCAAACAGAATAGTGTCACCAAATGATATTCCTTACTACTGAAATGATGCAATTTAAGCATTAAAAAAAAAAAAAAAAAAAAAAAGGGCAAAAGGAAGGATGAAAATTTGCTTTAATAATATGTGTGCACAATTGGATATACACAGGTGAAAATGTACAAGAACAACTTTCATTTTTGTTCAATTCCACTAGAAATTCTTGTCATTTTGCTAATCCAAATTTGTGAGTAAAGCCTGTGATAGAGTGGAAAGCAGGGTCTTTGAATAGAGTTTGAAATCAATTACAAATCATTTTTAAAGCAATACATTTGAATTAGGTTTTCTAGTCAGTTAATTTTTCACATTTGTTCGCCTTCACTGCATCTTTAGCTCAGGCTAGCTCATTTTCACATACTCCTGCAGACGACCCATTAGCATAGAAGCCAAAATGAATATGACAATCTCATAATAAGCAGATGTAATATAGAACTGATGAATGTGTCTCCACAATAAATTGATAACAACATCAGAGAGAATACTGAGAGGTAAGGGATCCTTGACAATGCAGGTGGGAAAGAAAATACTTGTTGCACCTGGACCATTTCAAGATGGGGAATCTGCTCCATCCTCCTCAAAACTCACTTTCTGTAGTGGAGTGCTCACAGAGAAATATTAGAAGTGAAAAAAGTTTCTGAAGATTAAAAAGCACTGTTTTAACTTCGTTTAAAATAAAGGGGCTGTGGGCTGCTTCTGCCCTAGAAGAAAATATCTTCATGATTTAGACTTAAACAAAGTTTCTGGAACTCTAAATTTGAAACAGCACATTTAAAGGCAGGTGGGTGGATGGGTGTGGAGGTGGGAAAGTGAAAAGACAAAGGGAAGAGAGCAGGGGAGAGCTCTTGGGAATCTGTTCACGGAGAGCTCTCAGAAATTTTTGAAGTTGAGGAGATATTATGTTAATATAAGTTCTAATTGCTAGGCAATAAACAACACCCACCTGCTGACTAAATGTCAGGACCAAACTTATCTCTAAATCTGCTTTGAAACAATGTCAGTCAGCGCTATTATCACAAACAGATTGAACCCTTTATTTTAGTGTTAAAATAAAAATAATCCAGGATTTTTAATTACCCAAAGTTAGAGACCTCAGGTATTAAAAAAATCTAAACAAAACCCCAACCAATCTGGTAGTAGGAGGCAAGAGCTGCAGTTAGTTGTGACTGTTTGTAAGCCAATTATTAAATACAAAAATGCTTAGCTGAATCCATGTGCTGGTAATGGATGCACAGCAGTGCAGAGAGCAGGTGAGACCAGGAGCGTGCACAGCAGTGGGCGATAACGTGGTGAAGTCTCCCCCGAGCAGCATTTCCCAGGCAGAAAGCAGGAGGGGAGGAAGCGAGGTGCTGCCAGCAGCCCAGGCACCCTCTGCGTGGGCAGGAGTTTGCGTTTCCATCCACAGGCAGGAAAGTCCCCGCAGAAGCCTGTTGTGTTTGCCAACGGGAGGTTTTGACCATGCAGAAACTACCTACACATTTTGTGCAGCTCAGGCACTGGATGAAGTCTTGAGGATCTGGCAACTGCTAATATCACTAATGCTGATATGCTAAACAAAATCCCACATTAATGGCAATATTTGAAAGGAATGGTTACTCCTATTATTAGTAATGCATCAGGCTGGAAAAGTTTCTAGGGATTTAAAGTGTCTTGTCTGCAAGCAGGACAGTCTACACACAAAAAACACACTACTAACCAAACCACTCACAGTAACTCTGGAAAACTGAAAGAAAAAATTAAGCTCAAAAACCAACCAACCAACAACTGTGGAGAAACCTCTCTTGATGTATTCAACCTTTGCCTTCCCTTGACAAGTGGCCTACAAAGGGTAGGCTTCTACTCACGTGCTCACATTATGGACCCTAAGCCAGGAAACAATAAATCACAACCAAGACAGGGAAGCAATTCTGAACAGAAAAAAGGTAAAGCAACCAGGGTTTCAAATAAAATAGATTACTTCAGATTCACCTCTTCATTGCATTTGTGCCATGAAACAAAAAGAATTACGATAAAAGTCTTCAGAGTTAACAAAATGCATTGGCATTTTGAAATTCAGTGTTTGGTGAACTGATGTCTGACCTCTAACCTCATCTTTACTTGCAGGGTTGTCAGCTCTCTGTAGGATGCAGCAAAACAGGCCCCCTTTGCTCTAATATCAGATCTTGGACAGCAAAATGAAAGGAATCTTGAATCTTCTGCTTGCTTAGAGTAAGGCAAATGGATAAGCAGATCAACAGATAATTAAAACTCCATCTAATTTTTATATTCATTAAAATGCTATGGAGTTTTGACTCAGTCCATTATTGAGTTGGAATGGCAATGTTTAATCCTGAATATTAGTTTTGGCTGCCGAGTTTCTCTGTATTCAGAAAGAGGAGATTGTGCCTTTATTTAAAGAATCCTCTTTCTATGCAAATGCAACTCCTCAAAAAGAAAAAGGCACAGGGAACACAAGCTGATTTAAAACAGGCTATTCAATATTTTCCTAAAAAAGAGCAATCACAGTTGTTTAAATAAGAATCTCAAAGGTTATTTAAAGTTCATGGGATTTATGTACCCAACTGCATCAAACCTCTGATAATCTGATCCAAAATATGTCACTGAACTTTTCTCTACCTTCGCTGAATGTGAACGAGAACCTGAACTAATACCTACATCATAAAGCCACATGGCCAGTCATTGTCAGGGAATAATACCTTTAGTTTACAAGATCCATCAGTGTTGTTATGCAGCTGAGGCACACCTGATTGGAGGATAAACAGAATTATGATTTAGCAGACAGGATTAGGATCTATAAGGCCTTTCATGGAGTAAAAGGATGACCCAGAAGTGACAAAGCCATCTCTGGACTTGGGAAAACTGCATTCATCTTTCTGTTCTACTCCAGCCCTCTTGCACAATCCTGGGAAAGACAACAAGGGTTCCCCTTCCTTTTAGAAGTGTTCTGAGAATAAATACATTATAAACTCAGAAGCACTCCAGTACCACTGCAGAGGAGACCAGAAAGGTATGTAAGTTTTTGCCATTACAGAAGGAAGCTTGTAAAGTTATTTCATATTTAATTCTCAATGTGGACAACATTTCACAGCAAGAATATATTTATGCAAGTTTTCTTAACCAATTTTAGGACTGAATTAAGTGAAACCTGTGTGCAGGATGGCGGTATCCTTGCAGGAAGCTAATGTGAAATAGTTACTTTGCTCTAAATTCATGTTCTGTCTTGCTGTGCAATAGCCTTCCTGTGTAGATAAACCATAAAAGAGAAAGAAATTGGCAATATCTATTCAGTAATTTTAGTAATAACCAGTTTCACCATTATCCATCATTGAATTGGGAGTTACCTTTAAAAGCTTTTATCCTATTAGGATAAACAAAAAATAATCAGGTGGTAAAAAAATTCACACGAAAGGCAATCAATTGACAGATGGAGGGAAAACACGTTTTAAAAATAATATATTTGAGAAGGATCATGGAAATATACACTTCTGTCTCATTCTGGACAATGAAGTGTAATTTATTTGGCTCCCACAGGACATTTAAGTACCGTCTAGCAAAGGGGTAAAATGGAGTTTGTGAGAGAAGTAGGTAGCCAAAGAAAGCAGATGCTAAACTGAGATCTGGAATATTCTGAGCCACCAATCTAATAGAGAAAGAACTATAACTTGTGGAAAATGATACAGCTGAGGCAGGAACAACTGAAAAGCAATGACAATTATGTGCTCCTAAAGCAGCAAAAGATAGAAGAACAAATGTAGTTGTGAAGCTATAGCCTAGTAACAGTAAAGGTTAGAAACAGCATGGTTATTTCCTTCGATTTCAGTCCCAGCTGAAGTTAGTTTTCTATTTATAAAAAATACTCAGTTTGTTATAATGAAACATTTCTTGTGTTTATAGATCTCTTACAAGAAGCTGAAGAGTTTGCGTTTCTATGAGAAATATATATAACCTTGGAATCTTCAAGAAAACTATCTTTATATTATACTTTATTTAATACTTTATATCAAGAATTATTTTATGCACTTAAAACTACTAAGTACCTAAAGATGCAGACAGAGGTTTCCTGATTGCTCCCACTGATTTCAAGACACTAGGCACTTAACAGAAGCGTTAACTACCTCATTGCTTGTATAAATTTGGCCCAATTTGAAGACAGAAAAGACTCTTCTTATGCTGAAAATAATTCTTACCCAAAGAATTTGCTGGTTTTCTCAGCATATAGGGGGGAGATGCCTCACCTCTTGCGCCACCGTGGTTCTAAAAGAGGCAGGAGCACATGACAAAAGGAATATTGTGGGAGTGTCTATCAGATAACCCTGGAGCTGCTAATTCCAGCTGCACAGTGGAGTTTAAGAGCTGGCAGGGAGTATCTTTAACTTTCTAAAGTGGAATATGTGTTTTCACACACACAGTGATGCAGTTACTCCTACAAGCACAGCCCCAGGAGCTGTGAACTTCCACTCTTTATTAAGTTAGATATACCCAAAATATTAACGATTTTAAATCTGAGAACTTTATTTGGGTGCATACAGGCTTGTCCCTTACTATTGATAAGTACCTGCCCTACTGCTCAGCTAGTAGTGCATGCTGTGATGCAGGGGGGTGACAAGAGCTAATTATAGATCAGAACACTCTGCCTCTGTAGTACATTCCTGCTTCAGTCTATCTAATAAAATTTTTTATTTATGCCATATGTAATGAACATGTCATGAATAGTTCCCAGAGTTTGTATAGCAATCCCAGTTCACCTTCTGGAGACAATGAAGAATGGCAAGTATCGGAAAAACACGGGGAGTCAATGCCTTCCCTTGATTGTGGTGAAGGTACTGGGGAGCTACTGTGAGGATCTCTTTAAGCAAATCAGTGCAGAAGCCCCAAAGCACTTAAAGTTCACAGATCTGAGTTTAAGCTAGCAGCATTCCCTGCTTCTCAAGGTGAGTGTGTGTATCCTGGGATGAGGAGCAAATCCTCTTAGATTTGCTTGGGATGCTTCCTGTTAAAAGATTAATGGGTCCGTGGTTACGAAACTGGGGAGCTACTTTGTGATATTTCTAAGAGTACTTCCTAAATTAGGCATCTGAGACTCGTTAGAAACATTCCCTTACATCACCCTTCCCCCCTCACACTTGTGCTTGCAAGCAGCCGGCTACAATCTGGCCCCGAAATGTACTGTTACCCCCCAGGTGGTCTTAGGGGCTGGATCTGAAGAACAGCTTGAAATGTCACTTTTCAGCCTGTAAACTTCCTGTGATTAAACAGGAGATTTCTTGTTCATGTGCTGTTACTCTGGCACCTTTCACAATCACTAACTGCAAATTGGAAGACTCGAGTGAATGGAAGAACAGAAGAGTGCGCGAGTGTTACATCCACCTGCATCAGGGCAGGCGGGCAGCAGAGGGATGGGGGCTCCTCTTGCTCTCCTTGTTCTCCGTGCTGCACTGCTAGGACACCTCAACTGCTCCCACCTAAGCTATGCAGAGATAAACAGATGGTAGTGTCACATCACATCCAGCTCAGGAGTTAGCACTTCTCCAAACATGAAGCTTTTTCCTTTTTAAATTGTTTATTAATGTTTTCTCGTCTTCCCTCACAGGTTCATTTACTAGCCTTCCCACAGATACATCAGCAGACTGGAGGAAAGTTTGCTAAGACTTGAATCAGCTGCCTTCCTACCTAATCGTCATGTCCTCTGCACGGTGATGGCTTCAAAGTCACACTGAGAGCAGTGTGATGATCTATGGCAGAAAGGAGTGCAAGCAGCGTACAGTCTTAGTTTCTTGGGTGAATAAAGCAAGTGCCCCATGTACAAATCAGTTTGCAAGACAATATTTGCAAGTGAGTTGCGCTGAGTCCTGTCTTGATGATCTAATCCTCCCTGCTTCAGGGTTTTCTTTAAAATCTTGCTTCTGTTTTACATTAATTGAAAAGATGAGGACTGGTGTCCTTAGAGTATGCGTGATATTTATTAAATTCATTAAATGATGAACAGGAAGGTACCAAAATGTCTAGCCAATGTATCTATTCTGTTTGCATCATCTGCTATTTCAATGTTATAAAATAATAACAGTGGAGTCATTGAGGCATGTTTCAGCAATTGCTCTTTGGAACTCACATTTGCAAGCTGCTATGGAGGCACACAGCTTACTTAAGCTTAAAATAGGATGACACATTTCTATGACTAAGAATAGTATCATCAATCATAATAGCAAGCATTAAAATACAAGGATTCTTAGTCCTCACAGTCCAGGTCATTGGATACTCCCTGAATGGGCAAAGGATTGTTTGTTGTTTGGGGGGTTTTTTGTCATTGTTGCACACTCAAAATTCTGGCTACTGCACCAAGCTGTAGTTTCTGGCTTCCATTAGACATAACTAGTCCTGGTGTTTATGCCATAATAATGCGAAATGTATCTTTATGCCAATTCTCAGTGCCAGCTCATTTTTACTTTATTTTCAGCTACACTGTGAAAAAGAGATTAAGATATTTTGTAATAGGAAAGCAGGGTTTCAGAATATGAAGCTCCTGTACAGCCTAGCTTCAAAACAACCTCCCACCACAGCACACCAGCAAGAAACCCTGAGACTCAGTCTGGGAACGTGGAGGGAGGAAATAAAGCATAGAGGGGAGCTGGAACCATACAAGCTTGTAAGAATAAGTAAATTGAGATATGTTTCATACCCAATAAGTAGTTTCAAACTTAGGCTTTTCTGGTCCCAGTTAAACCAGAAGTCTTAAGTGACTCTACCAGTTTAACAATGGAACCCTTTCAACCAGCAAAAAGGAATTCAGAAGAAACAAAAGGTTTTCCAAAGCTATGTGAGCTGGTACAGAGGAACTGTTTTATACAGCTTTCACACTCACATTTCCAAATTCTGACAGTTGTGACCAGGAATCCCTAAGACTGAACATTTCTTTTACACTAACATTTTCTGGAAGTATTAAGCACTTGCACTTCTAAGCTGATGCCTATTTTATCTTATTATCATTAATTATGCTTGGCATGGAGCTTATGTTAATTTTGTTGATTGCAGATTTTTGCATTTACAGCTTATCTAACTGTACTTGCATCAATGGTGATTACGGGTTGGAAAGGGGCCCTGACTGCTCTCCCACTGGCTGAAGCTGTCCTGCAGGCAGGTACTCTCTGTGATTTGTCTCTGAGGATGCTGCTGCGGTACACAGTTGCTTCCTCCCTGCCCATGTGCCCCACATCCACCCAAAGGCCACTTCTGGTCCATATTACCTTTCATGCACTATAGCACTTTAATCTCAAAGTTAAAAAAAAATATAAATAGTGTTAATAAGTGAAAGACAGTAGATAAATAACTGAAATTAAAATACTGAAAAAAAATAATCTCAGCATGCTTTGTTTATTTTAACTTATCTCTCTTTTCTCCAATAAACACCAACACCACAAAAAAACCCAACCCTCACTTCTTCAATATGTCTGTTTTAATGATCTATTTTGTGGTTTAGATTCTTCCTTATATTTCTTGCTATCTCAACATTATTTCCAGACAAATTCTGTGAAGCTTTTCAAACAAGGCTTTAATTGCTCACATGTGCCCCTCATTAGTCGTTAGCATTGACTCCAGCAAACCTATACTTCTTTAAAAGGTCTTAAGAAGACTCTAGTAAAACTGTTTAGTGTAAATTAGAGTAATTTTCTTGTTAAAATCCTGGGCTGAAGATAGAAATTATTTTAGAAATTGAGAAAGTAAACAGGCAGTAAGGAAATTATAGAATGTCATACCTATTCTTTCAGTCTCAATTTGCTTTACATCTTCTGTTTACATTCTTGTAGACAGGTAGACTAGTTGCTATGCGCAGAGCTAATGAGTTAAAAAGAACTAATAGAGAAAATGAAAATACTTACTCTGAAATAACTGGGGATTTAGTATTATAATAGAGAATTTATGTGAACCAGAATCCCTCCACAGTAGGTCAGTTCATACACTGCCATAAAATGCTTCTGCTTAGGTGGGCAGAGCAGCTTTCCTCATCTCTAAGGGCAGCTCATACCTGAGAGAGTAGAATCAAAGGCTCTACATGATCACAACAAAACAAGTAAGTACCTTTCTTTTCTCTTGGCTCCAATAATGCAAAATGAGTTATGGTTTCCATCAAACCAAAACACTTCACTATAGCTTCTGAGGTTTTATATTTATTCACTATTCAAGAAATAAAGCATGCATGGGACATACATATATGCACATGCATGGTTATAGTTACCTGTAAACAAACTGAAAAGTTTATAAGAAGGTTAGAGGAATGATTCAGGTTCATAACATACAGTAACTGACCTGCTCAATGATAATTTCTCCTGTACAGCCATTTCATTGAGTTTGCTGTTACTGCACATGGGGTAACCAAGTTTCTGAAGCCAGAAAAATCTATTCTTAAGTAAAAGTTAACAAAAGAAATCACTTCTGGACAGTTCAAAACACTGAATTTATCAGATGAGAAGTCTAAGTTCTCCTCTTTGCAGACAGAGCTTCATTTTAATTTGTGCCCAGGTGTTGTAAATATTACATAAGTGAAGATGGATAAATTAAGTAGCCCAGCTGCCTTTAAAGACCTCTCCAGTTGTTGTTAGACCAGCTCTAATGCACTGCAATACACAGCTTTGATGTTTTGACTGACTCTTGGAGCTGAAATTGATGCCTCTTAACTTCAGAGTCCTCTGCTGAAGAGTACAAAAGAGTAAAAATGTTCCCAACTGTTTGTCTATTCCAAAAATGCCTTCAGTGGCTGGAAGTGTGGGCTATAGATGTGAAGCAAGGTGTTGGGAGTTCTTTCAATGCTTTTGGATACAGTGTCCTGCTTTGAGTGGTGAAAACTTGATAGCAACTGTATCAAGATCATAATCATCTGTGTTCTGTCAACCCAACACACAGATAACCAAACCTGGCCGAAGTAAGACATCATTTGAAGCAGGGTCATTTCTACTCTCGTTCCAACAATCCTTTTAAATAAAACCAGTTGCACAGTAGGAACCTGCAGGCTTGATTATGTTTGCTTGTCCCAGTGTATACGCATAAATATTTAGAAATGCTTTCTGACTGCTGTGTGCTGCCGTAAATTTTAGCTGTGCATGTGACATAGTCCTAAAACAACTCAATGAGTTCCTAAAATAGACTCTCGAGTGGAGTCAGACAGTATCGACCTGACAGTGTCACGTGGTTTTCAACCCAGTGTTCACTAACACAGTATTGGCATAATCAATTCTAAGCCTTGTAAAGGATGGCTGCAAATGTAAAAGACAGACTGCAGGAGAGGGGAGAGCCAGCCTTCATATCAGCAGATGGCTAGAGATAATGAAACTGAAGTGAGCCTGACTGATTATCATTAGGTTTTAAGAAAGTGATTCATGTGGAATCACTTTAAGGCTCTATGCCAAAAATGAGCTTCTCCCTGAGCAGGAAGGGTGTATTGTAGACAGTGGCCATGACTGCATGGGATGTAACCTTGCAGCCGTTCAAACAAAAAGCTGCAAGGCTTGGCTTCTACTGACTGACCTCTGTTGGGTAGTTTGTTGTGGTGTTATTTTTGTCCGGTCCGCAGTGTGGCAGAAAGGAGAGTTTCTCACCTGGGGAGTCGGCCTAAAGAGAGTGTAGACCTCCTGCTTAGAGGTTGGTCATCATCAAGGTCCTGGTTTAGCCTTTTTCCTGGCCTGAATTTTGCACAATCTCCAGGAGCCATATTGACTCCCTGTGCTTCAGTCACCCTCCATTTTAGAGTGATAATCACACATTCTTCTGCATAACACACTTTGAGATTGAATAAGTGATAAATAGAAGCTAATCATTGGTTATGACCCTATAGAACAGCCTGTTGTAAAAAAGAAAAGTTTTGGTTTTCTGTTTTCTCTTTAGAGTTTCATTGACTGCAAACAGTATCCCATGCTTACACACATTTCAGATTGAAGGCAAATTAACTTCTTTAGATCTGTCAGCACTAACTTAAAGGAAGGGGTCAGAGGTGGTTAGATGCTCTAAATTTGAAAATCAAGCCTCTATATTGTTGCTTTCAAGGGAAATCCTAGGAAAACTAATTTCAGAAAAATCTTAGGATTGTTTCCAAAATCTTAAAACCCTCCAGGGAAATAACTTTTTCATCCTGGAGTCTGCTGATGTTCCAGTACCTGAATCTTGTGAAATACATGGTCTCAACACCTCATTTAGAAAAGGAAGTCTGTGAAATGAAAATGCAAAGCCACTTCTTCATCTAGTTCAGTTACTGATACTCAAAGTTCAAGCTACAGTTTTTATCAAAGACTGATCCTCCAGTCTATCTTTGCTCATGCTTCTGAAAACATCCTGTTCACAGAGACGTTCCTCTGATTTTATTCATTTGTCCTTTCCCTCCATGACATAATTCCTTTTAACAAAAAGAAGGCAAATTCAGAAGTGAAGTGTACTCTAAGCTTTGAGGACTGGGAGATGAACTCCTGGATTCAGATCTAATTCTGGTGCCAAGCGTATCACCCATTCAGTTATTTCCCCCATGCCTGAGCATCACAGGCAGTCTCCAGTTCTCAGAGGGGAACCTGAAGGGTCCTGACTGGTTCCCTCTCAAGTTTGCCTCTGTTACTTCTCTGGGTTAGATCGATCCTAAACAGGATTTGATAGCTTTGAGATATACATGTTATTTGAGAAGTGAAGATAAAAAGGCAATAATAACACACTCTATAAGGCACTTTGTGATGGCTGAGTAAAAATGACATTTTCTATTATCTTATGCGACATTGCTAAGTAACCCAGAAATTCTCCAGTGCAAGCATGTGATAGTTCAGCATAATCTCTGCTGTCAGTGAATTCAAATGCATTAAATTTCAGTTACAACAAGCAAGTATTACAAGTAAACAGAAAATGGATTATTTACACCTCTTGCTCAGTCCCTGGCTGTCAGCATCTACAATGATTTCTACTTCAAGGAGCTCTGCAGCCCGACTGCAAGAAAGGAAGGAGACAACTTTGTGAACAGCTTCAGAGAACTTGATGGGGATGGTTTCCCCACAACTTTCCCCTTAGGAAAAAGTTTAAAACGAGTCATTACAGTAAAGCTGGCCATGCACACTCCAAAGAGCTCAGAGCTTGAATTAAAGTTCAATCTGTTGACACATCAACCGTGGCATTATCTACTGCTGTGGGCAGGTGCAAGTGGCACCTGATAAATCCTGATAAGGGCAAGGGGATAGAGGAGATCATGAGTCCTCTTTTCACTGGCTGGGCTATGAAACTAATACCAACAGTCGAGGAGCACATGCATGCAGAGACTAGGCTTCAGTAAGAAACATGCCCTTCTTGTTGCTAGGACTTCAGCATCTATTCCTGATCAGACAAGCAGAGGAGAGGAAGAAATCATCCACTAAGACAAGGATACAGCCAAGTGCAGCTTTGGGAGGAGAGGAGAAGTAGTCGGGCATACGGCTTCCTGGAGGTGATTTTTAATGCCTGGTTTTGCCAAACTGGAATGATCCTGCCTCTACGTATCACCTACTCTCATTGCAGGAAGTCATTTATTGTAT
Source organism: Athene cunicularia (assembly GCF_003259725.1). NCBI lineage: Eukaryota > Metazoa > Chordata > Aves > Strigiformes > Strigidae > Athene > Athene cunicularia. The sequence continues at coordinate 10,270,855 of NW_020799117.1, read as the reverse complement.
TTTTACCTCAAGATTATTTCAGTCTTTCCTTTTAGCTGAGGCTTTTTTATCAGGCTATCTAGACCGACACAGAACACATATAGCAAGCTTAGGCATGTATCTTCTTTGTAAGAATACAAAAATGTATTATGCAATAGTACGCTTGATGTATCTGTCTGAGAATATTGCAGCAAGGTGCTTCATCTTTATGGTAGATGGAAAGAGACAAGAGTTGTAGTTTTTATGGAGTGATACAGGAGCAAATTGTAGCACTTCCTTCTCCATTCATTTAGGCTGTATTCATCATTCCTACTTCTCATTCCATGCTTTTCCCTGGTGCATCATTGCTGGGGAAACGTCATTAGTGAGGATATTGTTCAATGTAAGTCTAAAAAAAAAAAAAAAAAGGAGATGACTGCAGCCTATACAAATCAGCCTCAGGGAAGTCTTCAGGGGAAAACTGATATTGCTGAGTAGTTTAGAAAGCTAATGTTGTCATTCAGAGTAAGATTTAAAACTAAGGATAAAATATGAAAAAAGAATGAGGGAGAGTTGATAGAGGCAGCTGGGGAAATCTTAAATGGGGAGAAGGCAAATAAATTTTATTTACCTGACTATCACTGCAGCTAAGCATGAATAACATTGCCTTCCCCTTTCACCTTCCCTCCAAGGTGAAGCAAACCTACATTTAAAAGTACTGACATTATTATGCTTGTTCAGAAATAAACCCCACACTTGCAGCATTATGAAAAATCTTTCTTTACTATTAAACCAAGTAACTCTCTTAAAACTCCCTTGTGAGGGGAATGTGACGTGAAAAACAAAGTAATGCCTGTCTGTGTCACTACTCTCTCTGAAACTGCTTGTTTCCAGTATTTCTGAAGAGAGCTGCAGATGGCTGGTGAAAGACATCTGTGGGGATGTTTGCAGGAATACTGAAAGTTGTTGTCATGCTACAGGAAAGAGCCCAGATAGGATTGTCTAGATAGGATTTTATAAAAATAAAATTATGCTTGTAATTGGCACCTTTGAAGCCATAGGCTGTTACAGCCAGAGGCTGCCTCTCGGCATGTATCACAAAAATTGACATAGCATGTCTTACATATCTTTCCTTATGGACCTGTTCTTGTTGAACTAATCCATAAGGTCGCCAGATACTCTCCTTTCTAACACCTTCCAGGCTGAGAAGAGATGTGCCACTGGGGGGAAAGGAAAGGTGACACAGGGGACAAACCTCAGGAACTCAACTAATATGTTATCAGAACACAATTCCCCATATGCATTCATTTGCTAATCTAAATTGGTGTCCCTGTGTATGGATGTCTATGTGCACATACACAAAACATATATTGTTTGTCTCCCATTTCCAAAATCTTGATTGTCTTGCTAGGGTTAATGATGCTATTCAGAATATGTAAAGAAAAGCAGGGTGCGAGTCTCCTGTATTCAGAATACATAGAGAAGAGCAGGGTTTGACTCTTCGCAGGAGCAAGGCCAAAGGTTGCACGTAAGCTCTCTGGTGAATGGAGCACCACCAAACGGGTGTCTGTAAAGCACAAGATGAAAAGGCACTCATATCCTGACCGAAAAATGGGACATCTTTTAATAGAAATATAAATGATACAAATAGAATAATAATTTTAGCTCAAATCACCAGCTGTCCAGAGATGAATTTCACTCATTCACTGAGGAAGAGGAGCTATGCAAAGCTCAAAAGTAGCTTAAGCAGTGTGTGTGTGTAGAAGATACACATACCAGCATACATGCTATATTCCTTATAGACAGATAGAAGAGATTTGCTAGTAAATGAGACCCTTGGCCTCCATAAAACCTGGAGATACTTTATTACTGCCAACATCAGCTGTGAAAAATTTATCTTCTGTGTTCCAAAAAAACCCTCCAAGGTTTTCTTGAAGGTGGAACAACTTGTTCCACTAATGATCTTCATTTTGTTCGTTGAAAGCTTTTAACATCTCTACCAAATCCATAACTAAAACCAAGCAGTCACCAGACAAATTCTGAGGATTAAAACAGCAAAGTGCTGGGAGGCTCCAACTCTCTTCAAATGGACAAGCAGCACAGCAAACCGACCTCTAGCAATATCAGGATCCTGCTTGTGTGACTCACTAATTCAATTTCTTTCAGTTTAAACTGAAAGATAAATGCGCTTTTATGTTAGGGGTGAATACCCACCCAGCCCCCTCCCTTAGACAGTGATACCGTAATGATCTGGGAGTGGGTTACTGCAGGGACTGGTATCCAGTTTGCCATTGCGGCATCAGCTTCCAGAGCTTCACCCGGGGAACAAGGAACATGAGAAACACTGCACGCTACTAGGCAGGGCCTTTTGCTCTTTTATGCTATAGGATCTGTGACCAACAAAGCAGGAGGTGGGCAAGCCTGTGTTTTTGGGTCTTACATCTCCAGGCAAGTTAACAAACTGCTGATAACAGAGCTGCTGTGCACCTCATGCAGGCTGCCGGATGGACCATTGCCAGGATCAGTGTTCAGGTTTCCCAGCACAAGACCTAAACTGCTTTTTCCTTCACTTCCCTCCTGTCTCTCATCAACCTGTGGCTAAAGTAGGCAATTTTCTATTTTTTTACCACTGCAACTGGTTATATTAGGAAGGATTTTTGCCAAGGTTTAAGCCGTTCAGAAGACACGGTCAGCTTTACATAGCTGACAAGGATGACAAATAAGGAAAGAGTTCTGAGAAATCTTGAGTGGTTTTAATAACCAGATATTTTAATATGAATTTGTAATGGACAGACTGTTACAGGAGTGTCTCATTCTTTTGGTGTTCCAGCTGGTTTATTCCCCATTAAATTCATTCATGACAACATATTTTCAGAATTCTGAAGCACCTAGTAGTTTGTAAAGAGTCAGAAATAGTGCTGTTTTTTCAGTGCTGATAATAGCACAGATTAAAAGTCCCTAAATTAGACTCAAAAAATTAATATCCCAGTTTTTATCTCTCAAATACTTCACTTCATGTATCAGATAATCAGCATAAGAACATATCCTCGGGTGACATTTTCGCCTAGACCCTCCTGCAGTGAAGCATCCGTGATTTTTGTGAAGGGTTCTGTTTTGGCATTGTTTGAGGCAACAAGAATCTGACTCTTATTTTCTACAGCATTGTTCTTAATATCAACAAAAATTAAAGACAAAATTTACTATAAACTATTTTTTAATGAAGCTCAAGGCCTGTGTTTAAATAATATCCAAATAAAGGGCCAACTTCATAAAAAGCAATAATCAAAACCTGTTAATCTTTCCAACATTGTACAGTGACCATGTCCCATTCCAGTGTAAAAAATCGGGGAAACTCTCATTCTGATTTGGGTAGGGGGCACATCCTAATGGCTGAGGAGAAATTAGAGGGAACCCGATGCTCCAAGTTCAAACTAATTGAGGTAACGGTCATTTGCCGGAGAAAGACAAATCCTGGGTACCACTTGCGCCCCTGGTAATATCCCAACACCCCCAGCATTCCCAGCTTTCCTCACACACCTCAGCCATCCCCAAAACCCTCCTCTGACCCTCCACCTGGTGCCCATCCCAAATGGCCTGAAGTTCTGTCCAGACAAAAGAGTGCACCAGCATGAGAGAGTCACATTGCAGGTTCAAGATTTTAGGTGTCAACAAGAGGACAGCAAGTCTCTGAAGATAAGTGGGCCTTGGATGTACTTTAAAGAACAAAACCTGAGACACAGATGAGTATGATCTGAGCCTGTTTTTTTGTATTCATACATCTCTCTGTAGGAGCAGAGATGAATGCACTTACTGTACCTCGGCATCAAAAACTGTTTTGGTTCCGTTGGTGTTATTTTACATTTTTTCTCAGCTGAAAAATGAATTGAGATTGGCAGGAATCCTGATTTGCATGTTTAGAATAAGGTACAAGGCTGTCTGAAGTGTGTTGACTGAGAGAACACGTATGTAATGACAATTTATGCGAAAACCAGTATATTGCATTTTCCTACCGGCTTTACCTGGAGGTCAGCAGGCACTGCAAATTAGTAAGATCCAACTGATGTACACCCTTACTGAATTACAAAGAAACGTTATCTCAGCTAGATCCTGTAATCCAGTCCCCTACGGTAAATAAAATTATGTTTTCTATATCCAAAATAAATACACATCTGTATTTAGGTATAGTATTTATACCAAAGCGTTCCTACAGGCTGCATATGTTAATTCTACAATGTTTGCAACATAGCATTTGCATTGGGAATGTGCTTTCCAGCATGTATAATATGTAGGTTTCAGGCTATGTATGATTTTTCAATATACTGCAAGTCAGTGAGATAACTACTTCATTAACAACAAAAGCCAGCCGTAGTACTGTTTGGCTTCACCTTTATTATTGTCATCCTATTTCTTTTCATGAGAAAAAGATTGCTAGCATGCGTAAATATTTTCAGGCAGGAGGTACAGCACAGCAGCTATTGAGGCAGGCTCCCCACTCCATCAGACCTGCTATGATTTGAAAGAGAGCACTTGTGAAAAATTTCTAAATTCTCTTGACCTAGTTCTTGAATCTTTTACATGGGTATGACTGCATGTAAGTCAGCAATGCTACTCTTGATTTATAAGAGTACCTGGGAACCAGTTGGCCTTGATATATGTAGACAGTAAAAACCAAAGTAGAAAATTATATTTAGCCAACCTAACTTCTCTCATATTTGTTGGAATAAAATAAAAGTGTTTTTATATAGTTCAGTTGATCTAAGTGCAGTGAAATATTCAGATGCAGACAACAACTTTAATTAAAAAAAATTATTCTACGGATTTGCATTTTCTATGCTAACAAAATTTTACATTATGAGTTTCAGAAATATTCATGACTGATGTCAAGACTTGATGGATTTAACATGCTTTGAAAGAACCGGGCTAAGGCATAAGGCAAAGTAAGGGAATTTCTACAGCAAGTGAGGGGTCATATGAGAGTAATTTATAAACTTTGCATAAACTCTGCCAGCTCCTTCTGACATCACTTAAACATGTTTGCTTTGAGCAACTTGCCTGAATTTCTCTGAGCAAACAAAGATTTATATCAGAAGTTAACATTTGTGAGTTAGATGCAAAGCAGCAAAACTGAGGAAGATTATCAGTGAGGCATAACATACACATCCTCTTAAGATACCTACAGGAGAGACTACACCATAAATATCATAGAAAAATCAGAAAAAAAAAATAGGTCTGAAAGGATGCAAAGAGTTCATCTTGTGTACCAGAGTAGCAAGTACCATGTTTATGGTCAATGTATTTTCTATTTTATGAATATACGTATAAATATAAATGTCTCAACCTTGATTTGGTTTATTATGTAAACATATCTATATATTTAAAGGTAAAATATAAATATCCAAGTACAAATATTTATATGCAGAGATATAGTAATCTCCATATATTTTCTAAAACCCTGTCTGCCAGGCAATCTTCACCATCCTCCTGGTCAGAAAGCTTACATAATGTCTAACCTTCATCTTCTCTCCTGTAATAGAAGCCTGTTACTTCCTACACTGTCTGCAGAAGTGAAGGACTATGATTTATTCCACTCTTCCTTGTCTCATATATAAAAGGTCTTACAAGAGGCAATGGGAATGCCAAAGGCTGGTAGCAGCAGAGACTGAAACAGGGTCTTGGGGTCTCATTGTGCTGACACAACTGACCACAAATTTACTATGAAGTGTTTTGGTCTTTCCTCCTAGGTCATGTCCTTCATTCACTCCATTTCATCTTCCTGGACTCTCTTCAGCAGACGTGTGTTTTTGTGAAATGTCATGCCCCAAACTGAACACAGGATTACTTCAGTTCAGAGGTCTCAGGGTGGTGATGAGCCTCTTCTACAACCAAACAATATTATTCACTCCAGTCAATCTTGTGATTAATATCCAAGATCCATTTCTGAAGAACGGCCACACTGATTCCACCCCTTTTTCGCTACTCATCACTGCGTGTAGCCTTGCACTGCTCCCTGCTGAGTCGCATCCTGCTTTTTCCTGAACATGTCCAATCTAACGCAATCTCTTTCAGTCCTAGGACACTCCTTGCTCTCATACTTGCCATTCTCCCCAGCTCCTGCTTAAGTCTGAATCCTAATCAGAACATAGTCAGGCTCATATACTTTTTTAAGAGCTGCTTTGGTCATCGTGCTTCTGGAGATTAACTTCCCAGCAGGGTTATACTGCAGCTGTCATTCATGAGCTGTCAGTGGGAGGAGGGGGTGGAGGCGAGCACTGTATCGTTAATGTCTACTAAAAGTGATGGTGAACATGAAATTTGTCTAGACTGTGCAATATATGGACAAAGAGCATAATCAGGAATGGCGTGAGCTGTATTAGATCAGTTTGCAGATGATTTGAATTTCTTTGGCTATAGCTCTCAATGGTGGTAATTTTTTTAGAGTTTTTTTTTTGTACTGTTCAGCTGCAAAAGGCAATACGATTTTCATCGAGGATGCTTGGGAACAAGTATTTAACAGCATAATCCACTTAATACATGTTGGTCAAAAGGGTGTAATTATCGACAACCAGGCCATGGGTAAAATCCCCATTAGCAAGTTCCACACATCAATGGATGACCACTCTGCTTGAATGAAAGCTGATAATGGTATTGTGTGCGCTCAGAGACAGACGTCTCTAAATCAAGCTCTCTGGCTGTAAGGTTAGGGTAGAGTTCTGCATGTTGAAACAACTGATAATTGCATTGACATAGTGGATGCTCTATTTTTGTATGATGAACCAGTGAGGTCTTCCAGCCCTTGAGTTACTGCCCTAGATAATGGCCGAGAGAATGAACAGGAGGTGTCTTCTCTAAAATGCAGTGCACATACGTTACCACGCTATGACAGTTTCTACCATTCTGCCATTGCATTTATTGGTACAACTTTGAATTTTTTAACCTTGTCATAGTTCATGAAAATACTTTTGTGAAAATAAATACTGAAAATACATGTAGATATACCACACAAATGTCCCATTCTCTGTACAGTAGCAGCACTGATAGTCTTCAGCACTCCTCTTTTTCCTCTTCGTATAATAGCTCATACAGTGTCACAGCAGTCTTTGAATTTCTCCTGTAGAAGGGTGATTCTTGGGTGAAATTCAGATGATTAGTATGTCCTCTTTATTTCTATCAGATTAGCAACAGTACTGCATTTTGCTTAGCCCAAATCCCATGAATGCTGTGCACTGATGTAGCACGGGGCTTGTGATAATATTTTCTGTATAGACTAGAACTTAGATACATCACATAAATCACAAAATCACAGCTAACAAAAATGAGCTGCATCACATTTTTCTGCATTTTTATATTGACTGCGTTAAGTGTTTTTGCATGATCTGGTTACTGAGACACTTGTTTTATTACGACTATTTTAAGGGAAGTAATAAGAGAAAATATTAAAATAATAGCGAGAAAATTGAAATTGTATGGTATTAGCATATTAATATCCAGCCAGTCTCAAAAGTCTGTTAGATGTCAGTTAGCATCACTAGCAGTGACATCTGACCACAAAAAGGGAATCCAGGTTTGCCTGATCTGAAATGCTTTGTTCACGGGTGCTCCAGATTAAAGCATCAGAGAGTGCTGTAGGGAAAATGCCTGAGTAGCTGTGCAGCTGAGTGGGTAAAACCCCTGTAAAACTGATAATTTGCCTGCTAATGTTTTTGAAATTTTTTATAATTTTTGTTCCAGACCTTTATTATGATTCAGAAAATATCTGACATTCACAGTGCTGCCTATTTCAAAGTGAATTTATTTGAAAATTTATGAAGCTAGTCAGGTCACGGTTTATGTTTTCATATACTGTCTTTAGATTAAAATAATTATTATCCATTGAAATGGATTTGTCCCACTTAAGAATGGCATAAGCCATAGGCTTCATATGAAAACTACAGAAAAATAATCATAGAAAAAAAGAAGACAGAAGTCCATAGAAACTGCAGTAACTGCTTCCTTTTTTAAAGATATTCAGTATGAAGCTTTGACCCTTTTAGACTCTAGCCAACATGAAACTGCTTTCACTTGTCCACTGTTAGAACAGGAAAAGAGTATTTCTGAAATAAAGGTCATTGCAACAGTACAAAAGGAATCAAAGTAAAGAAAATTTGCCTATGTGGGCTGTGCATTTTTTCTGAGCACAGGGCATAGCTCAGAGTATTTATGGTTTCCATACATATTGCAACAGATTTCAATGGGTCATTGACTGGGTCTTTAGGGCAAGCTGCTTCACAGGTATCAGGGTGAGGGGCAGATTTTGAGACAGCCAGAGAAGGAAAAGTCTTCTGCCTAAACCACTTCATTTTTCTCCAGTTCCAACCTCACCCTTGGAGGGTGCCCTTCAAGCATACTGCCGGGCCATTTTACACTGAGGGGCAGGCGCATGCTGATTAAAAGCCAGTAGACATCTGTCAGTGGAAGCCAGGCTTGCACTATGTCTTTCTCCAACATTGCATCTGATCTTAAATCCTGCACTAGCTTCATTTTCATCAGAGCAAAGATTTTTCAGCAAACATGAAGTACGTAACACTTTGTGTGAAATTCTGCAGTGTGTCTACGTGCACAGTGAAGATGATTTGATGAATATAATTTCCTTCTGTCCTGCCATTTTATTGTGCTGCTCAGTTAAATGAATTTACCACTGATAATTCTGTACAGATAAGGAAGCCCCCGCAAAGAAAAGAGAATAAGAAGAATTGCTCACGTCTTCACATTTTATACCATATAGTTCTTGACCCTTAGTGTATTTAAAAAAGGAAACCACAAATATTGTATAATTAGATATAGATTATTCAAATTCTGTAATTCTTTCCCAGGGACTTTGTCTGAATTAATCCTGCTATCTCTCCATCTAGAGTTTAGGAGCAAGGTTCCATTTAGAAGTGCCGAGTGCATAGCTTGGGTCCTAAGCAGAAAAGAAGAAAATAAACTGTTATACTTGAATAACTGCTAGACAGAAATACACAGAGAAGAATATCTTTTTCCTTTTCCAGTCACCTAACTCCTTTACAAACATGCAAGCTCTAACATAGTTATTAAAAAAAAAAAAAAAAAACTAATAAAAATGCATTCAACATTTATTAGAACTGATGAAAATTCATGTCAGTGATTCTTCTTGATGTTCCCTACTGATCCTGTATCATTGCATCATAATGAATGCAAATTATTCAAAAGCCCATCCAAATCTTGAGGAGTATGAATAAAGGAAGGGGATGAATAAATCTCCAGGAAAAAATAATCAAGGTGCAATTCCCATTAGACCCGTTAATTACTACAGAGCTTTTTAAACAAAATAAATTCAAAGCTATATACCGATGTCAGAGCAGGACTATTTATTCTCAGATAAATATTACACAAAACCAGTTAAATCTGCTGACTAGGGTTGATTTACACTTTTTGATTTTGTAATCATTTGAGATTAAATCTCTGATTTATGGTGCTGCTGAGAGTTTCTTCATACTTTTAATGGAAGTTGTACAACCCGCTTCAGAGCTGACATGCTGAAACGGAAAAGGCATAAAACAAACTGGGTAAATAAACTCATATGTAACTGGCACATGAAAATAGCTAGAATGAGTTTTCATCCAGGCTGAATAAATCTGCAGCTGAGGAGTGCTGGGCTCAGTGCCCACGCAGGAGCTCTCTGCCCAGGAGGCAGAACTGCAGATTCAGGGTAGGCACCAATAAGCCACTGAACCAGACCTTGCACTTACAGCTTAGCCCGCTCGGACGCAAAGAGGTAACCCCGCTCTGCGAAAGGCATCTGACAGCTCTGGTGCTCCTAATAGCCTAAGAGGAGGAGAATCACAGGCGAGGAAAAAAGATAAAAGCAGCCATCAGTGAGGGATTTCCCACCCTGCGCTGAAGGATATGCCCATCTATCATAAGCATGTGGGGATGGTTCATGCGTCTCAACATGGAAAGATACAGGACAGAATTATTGTAAACCCCTTATCCTCTTTCTGTCTAGGTTTCATGAATCTACAGGGTTGTTTATGAGTTGTTTTTCTCATTGTAAGTACATACAATGGGCCAAATGCATCCTTTCTGTACATACAGCAGTCAACAGAGCTACATTTGGCTCATTGTACCTTGAAAACAAGAATAGGATGGAGAAGACACACTCTGAGGTCTTGCTGTCTCAGGAACAAATAAAATAAAATTGATGATGATGATATGGACCACTGCAGAGAAAAAAACCTTCTCAAATTCTCCTCCCCTTTTTTTCTCCTTTTGTTATAGACGCTCACTAGTTCCAGAAAGAAGCATTTGTACCTGTGCAAATTAGAAAGTATTATCTTGATACCAAGACTTTCCCAGTTTGTACTGGAAAAATCTGGCTTCATGGGAAGGAGGGTGTGAGCAAGTAAAGTTGCACCCATACATTAAAAGAAAATGACCTGTTGTTCCCACATTGTGGATTCAAAAGAAGCTACAATATGCCTCTTAATTCCACCAATTTGCTCAAGTAATTCCAAAAGGATGCAAGCTTTTCTGTAAGTCACAAGCAATTTTAGGAAAGGGGTATGGAAGCAGTTGAGAAGGAGGAGCAGAAATCTGTCTAAGTAGAAAAAAAAAATAACCCTTTCAAGAAAATCCAGAAGAGCATTTGACGTTTGAGGTCTGCATCATGGTGGTATCAAAGTTAAAATCTCTGGCAGTGAGGACTGTGCTTCAGAAGGGGCATTTCAAGAGAAAAATAATTGTTAATTCTGTAGGTCTCAGAGTGGCTTGCTTCACCCAACAGCTTCTCCCTAATGCATCTTTAAATACTGTTCTGAATCTGTTTGACTCCTTTTTAGCTGGGACAACCACACGCTTCTGTGGAATTGGTATGAGTCTGGCCAGTCATCAGAGACCCTTTCTGCTGCCAGGGCAGCTGGTGCTTGTCCTAGAAGACCTTCTTCTCCACAACCTGCCACCTCCCACAGAGCGAGAGAGTGATGACAGTAGTATTAGAGCAATTAAATAGCTGATAACTGAACTCCCATCCCTTCCTTTTCAGGCAGTCCAGCAAATATTGTACAAATTCCTCAATTAAAATAGTTCGAGTTAGTCCTGAAAAATGAGACATTCATTTCCATTAAGAGTGTCCTGTTCTTGAACAAAACAAAAGAGGAGCCAAGACTTTTATCATGAGACTTCACCTGAGAGATACTGGTGGGGACAATACAACATGTGATCCTGGAGCACACTGAAAATTGGCCTAAATAGTCCCTAAAGTGCAAGAGACATACTCTATGTTTTATGTCCCCCCCCCGCCCCCCTTAGTTTTTTCTTAAATAAACCACTTGCTTTTAGTGGTGATATTTCTTGTTGCCACTATGCCATTAAGCAAAATAACCACTGTGATGATATTTCACTGAGCAGCTCCTAGCTAAGGCAACAAACTCTAGAAAAAACATCCAAAGCCATTAGCGTGCAAGAAACATTGCTACAGTTACCTGTAAAAATGAAGGATTGTCTTAATTTCTCAACATTTTGTTTTACAAATGTCTACAAAGACAGAGAGTACGTTGGTTTGAATCTGAGGATATGCAAAGCTAACTTTCAGCTACAGTGTTCAGAGTGAGTTAGCTGATATCATTTAATTTCATCTCCATCTGCCTTCTGAACAGTTTGGCATGTGTTTCTGAATACCCATCTGTGTCTGTGGGCTGGGTCAAATGATTGTACTCACAGACGTCATTTGGGATTCTTCTGGTTTGGGGCATTCATGAAAACCAGCAATTCACTGGCACATTACTCTTTAGTCATTCTGGACCCTTCCCACATTGTGCTTGTCAGCTACGGTATTTCTCTTGAACTTTTGTCCCAGGCTGGCTTGTGCAGTTGTTCTTGCTTCTGAGAGCATAAAGGCAAATCTCACAATCATGGAATGTAGCCTTAGTAGGGTCTGGGTGGCCAGAAAATATATATTTACAACTCCAAATCTGATGCAAAACACAAATCTGGTTTCAGGTTGATAGTCCAAGAGCTACAAGAGTTTAACCAGAGACCTGTGCATATTGCCATGAAAAATATGTTACTAACAACACAGATGATGGATGCCTGTCAATACAGACTTCCAAAGTCCCAAGGAATGCTAACACATTTAAAGGATGCTGTGGCATAGGACAAGCTTTGGAGTTAGGAGAGAATCCATCTCTGGTGTCTGCTGGAATATGTAGTCACACCTGCGCAAATAGCAGTGATCACCTGAAATTATACCCCTCAAATCTGAGCCAGAGTTTTGGCCAGGACCTCACATGCTGCCAGGGAAAGCTTCTTAAAATCATGGTGACACTGGGATTTTTCTGAGATCTTCCAGGAAGTCTCTGAGCACAGATTTATTGCTGCAGTGTTATAGACACTTTTCCACATATCTCGGTATCTGTCCCACTTGACCAATAATAGGCAAAAGGATAAAATCATGCAGTATTCTCTTCCTGGTGGTTCTATTCTTCTTTCAGTGAAGATAATTATTGTTCCCGTAACAGAAAAGTTCAGGTCCATCACTAATTCCTAGAAGTTTCTAGGAAAGTCTTGGCCAAAAGCCCATCCTCTGGCATTTCATTGTGTTTCGACACTGAGGACAAAAGATTTGTTGTGTTTTCATGGGCCCTAATTTATGGGCTGTGATGCTCCATATTCCTGTATTCCTGAATGAGTATTCCTAACTTGCTACGCTGTCATTTCTTCTGTTAAAGAAACCTGATCACAAAGGGTGCTTTATAAATGTAATAAACCCAACAGTGCTGCTCATTAGACCCAGGGGCTTAGGGAGTGCTGGTTCCATGCCAAAAGATAAAGCAAGGACCAGCTGAAAAATCAATTCACTGATTTAACTCTAGTGCACAGGAAAGTGAACAATGTAGAACTTTTTTTAATTCAATGTCTTTATCATAAATTAACTTGAGAACAAAAAGCTGCTGCAAACATTGCTGCTGCAAAAGCTTTCAGCCTTGCATTCCTCTTGTTGGTATACGGGTAACTGCTGAGCAGATTATTCATCCTCAGAATGAGTGCGGTCATCCTAATCTTTGACAAAAACAGAATTTTCACCTTATTTTGATGAAATGAAGAGAAATAAAGATGGTGATAAATATTTTCTTTTCCCCATAATAATGATGGCTTAATAGCTTCCACTTGCCTTGAAAGAAAACACTGTTCCCTCTTCATCAAGCCCTTATGCAGAGGAATATCTAAGACCTTTTGTTGCAGCATCTGCTTAGTGTCTTTGCTGTCTCTCTCCCCATGACAAATGGCACAAGCTAATGCTTGACTGCAGCACAGTTTAACTCCAGCGCTGTCAGTCCCTGCTAACTCTTCTGTTTTGACCCAACGGTTCAAAAAGAAAGTACAGCAGGTTGTCCTGCCATTTGTGGTTCAGATCTCATGGCATCCGCAGGGCAGTGACCTATACACAGCAGCTCTCATGCCTGGTTTTCTCCTGCATTCAAGAACCTAAATTTAGCATTCTTAGCAATGCGTTTGGCTCAAAGAAGACCTCAGCTGCAAGGGTCTTTTCATTGGCTGTTCTTGCAGAATCCTTTACCTAATGAACTTGCAAAGCAGTGAAGCATGGCTGCTCCTAGATGCTCTGGAGGTCTCCCCCAGGCTGGTTTGGCAAGGCTGCCTTCACACTGGCAGCAAATGATTTCCTGCTTGCATCTACACACATGGAAATATATTCTGCAAACAATCCACTGCAAAGCTTTTTTTGGTAGCCAAGCACAGTGCTGTCTTCAAGAGAACTTGCACTGCAGGCTCCAAAGCAGTTGGGCTGCAGTTTTCCCTCTTTCCACCTCCCTCTTTTTCCCTCTCGTTTTCCTTGACACTTTTTTTTCGGAACACTGACTTTCCAGCTCCAGGCAAAATAGATGCTGCTATTTTCTCTTGATTTTCAAGGATCACCTCAAGTGAAACTCTGTGGCATTTTAAGAACAAGTGCATTTATTTGTGCTATTTATATCATTCTTCTCCATTAACTCCTAGATTTCTGTTTGGATTAAAAACTAGGTTGCCAAGAGTGTGATGGTACCCTTATCTTGCTCCTACCTCCTCCCCCTGCTTTGTAGCAAAAAGATGTTGCTTAGTCATGTTTGAATTACACCGTGGGAGCTTTACTACGGAAGGGGCTACCACACTGCCTTTCAGGATGGATACAACACCCTTTGAATATTGAATATTGAGTTAGAATAACTGCAAATTTCAATTTATAAATGCCTAGAGTGCAACTAAAAATATGTGAAGTCTGTCATTACCAACTTTATGGATATATTTTCCTAAACACTTCTGAAGAGTGTGAGTCCCTTATTATAGAATGAAATCTTATTCTTGAGGGCCACAGCATCTTGGACCTCTGAAGATGTGGAGTCTGGCCCAGCAAATTTTAGTTTACTGCTGCTTTTCCTTACTTAATCTTTGCTGATGTTCTAAAAGTAGTCTATGGATTCCCACGGGACTGCAAGCTGTCAGTTAAAAACCCTGTAATAAGCTAACCACACTGCACATTAAAGACTTCTCGGGACAATTACTGTACTATTCCCAGGCCAATATAAATTATTACGATCTCAGCATCAGACTTGCCTGTCAAGATGCTGTTTCAATACAGCCCAAATACTCCAACATGCAAAAGATCACTTCTTTCCCCAGGTTGTTAATGGGGAAAAAACCACTTGTAGATCAACATAATCCTTTTTTGTCATCATGCAAAATAATTATTTCCTCAAACTAGCCTTTGAAAGGAACACAAAACTTCCTTGGTTGCACTTCTGCCAGTCCAAACTTATAATACTGCCAGGAGGACAGTATAACATAAACTTGTCATAGGTGACTTCTTCTCAGTTTATGGCTTCCTGCATGCTATAAATATCTATAAGGTGCTGTTGTTGTCTGTCGGGGCACTTCCCACGTGTATATTGAATGGGGACATGTATACTGCTGTTGTAGGTCAGGCTGTGTGAACGGTAGTTTGTGCAGTCCATACACTCTGAGGCATTCCGATTCGAGAGTTTTTCACCAGTCAAAATCAAGCACTGGGCTAAAGCAAGATTAAAACACTTCTATTATGGTTTGTTCCAGCCAAACAGATTAGACTGGTCTAATACATTTCTGTAAACACTACATGCAATGAGGCTTGTGGGGCCTTCCACTAGCACAATGAGAATAAATTAGAACAAATTACAGCAGCAATAAACAATGGAAACACACCAGACTACCCAGTAATGTATTCTGGAAAATATTTTTTGTCTGGGGACTATATAAAATTATACCCTCAGTACACTTGCTCGTCAGAACAGACCAAATTAATTTCATGCAGCAAAATTCAGTGGGCAGTTTTGGTCAGTCACTTTAGAACATCCTGCACACAGTACTGCAATATAAAGAAGTCATTTAAACTGATGCATAAAATTAATTAGAGCCACCCTAACAATTTTGCATCTTTAAGTTTGATAGGAGTTCTTTGCAAAACATCTGTGCTCCCCTCCCAGCTAATTGCAACCACAGAGGAAAAAAACACAAGCATGATGTTTTATGCCTCCTCCCAGAGACCTATTTACACTTGCTAATGCAAACACAGCTTGCTGCAAAACTTGCCAACACTCTGGGCTTCCTATACCAGTTGATTTCTGCTTGCTGGCCAGTAGAGAATCATTGTGATTGAAACTGCCAGTCAAGTACATATTAAAGCCCTGGATGCCTCATCGAGTAAATTGCATTGTTGTGACACAAACCGACAAACTGGTTAAGACTTGTGCTCTTTCCTAAACTCAAGAAAAAGAGATTTGAAAAGACCTGACTGTGTGAGGGATGACTGGAATGTCTGTCTTAATTCTGCAAACCTCTCGATGGTTTTGAAGCATGCAATTATCCTTTTTACATTACAGAGAGTTCAGCTCTGTGCGAGGCTGCGTGGTACCACTGCTCTTTCTGGATTCGGATTTTCCTTGAACTCTTGGGCTAATCGGAAAGAACCAAGTCCAATGGACACCCTAGCCTTGAGACATGCTAAGGGCTCATGGCACAACATCTGCTGTAGGTGCAAATGAAGATACTCCTGGCATGCAGAACAGTTATTTTACCTCAAACACTCTGCCTCAGAGAGTAAATATCACCAAAGCAGGGGTCCTTTTTCTATTTTGTGTGGGCTTTAACTAGTTCATATTTGTGCACTAGACTTCAAAAAGTCTTCTACATGTAAAGACATAAAAAATAAATATTCCTCACTTTCTTATAAAAAGGAAGGAGGGCAGATAAGTGCAGTGACCTTTGCAGGATTTGGGGTTTCTTCTCTCAGAGAAGATAAAACCTCTCTGGCATGCTCATGGGGTTACTTATTTTAGTGATGTGAGAGGACATCCTTTTTCAATACGTTGCCAAATGTGCATGGCCATGAAGTTATCTGGCATGTATGAGCAGGAAATAATGCCAATGAAGGAGGAAAAGCTGAATCAAAGTGAGTGCAATAGTGAACCACAGAAGTCATAAACAGGGAGGTCTGCAGACCTCTTACAGGTGCTGAATGCTTTTGGAAAGCTGATGACTGGTCTCATTTGCTATTTAAGCTGCTCCCACTGAACTCTTGGCAACTGCTATGCTGTTGTCTGCACAGATTCACTGACGTTTCTAAGCAAGGTTTATTCATCATTGCAAAAAGGTCCATTACCTCAAGTTCTTTGCCATTATTCATTGGCAGTTTTTTCTGACCCTTCTGCAAAAACGTACTAAATCAAACACCTGACTATTTATCTGGGAGGAGTCTATAAAAGCACAGTTTTACGTGAAAAAACCCAAAATATTATCCAGGAGGTATAGGAGGTAAAACAAATTAATGATTTCTTCAGCACCATGACCTGTATACAAGATTCTGTGTCTTGATTCTGTCATTTTTCCCAGCATGTGGAACCCACAGAGAAGAGAAGGGATTTGCATTCCTCTACTAGTTTCCTTTCCTTTACAGGCAGACAGATAGATAGTGCCCTTCTCCTTTGATAGCTACATTAAAAACCAAAGCTGTCAGTCACTGGAGATCACGTGTCATGATTTCAGTTACTATTTCACACTGTCATGGGAGCAATGAAAGGAAATATTAGTACAGCCTTATTTACAGGATGTAGTAATAATAAATATTATCTCTAATAATATTTTGCAATAACACAACTTTATTGCAAAGTACCTCATAAATGAAACAAAAATTAAATGCAAGTTGGATTAATTTATATGCATTTATCCCTGAAGCTAAATGCCTGCGAAATGCTGGTAGCAAGCCCTGCATCTGAGGGGCTTTAATTTCTGCAGCACTAATAGTGTTCCAGAGGAGCGACTTTTGGTGAAGAGTTACCATTAACAGTTTGCACCCTGACCACACACAGGGCCTGGGACCGGTGACATCCCGGGGAGCTTTGCTTTGGGAGGAACATCAGAAGGAGTCAGGGACCAGGAATATGCTGGGCTTGGTCCGGCAGAGTCTTGGGGTGGAGTGAACAGTGCTGGCACCATCGGCTCGAGGATACCAGCCACTCTCCTTCACTGCCAGGTGTGTCAGGGCCAGGGAGACTGGCCAAGGGCACGAAGCACCGTGAACTTCGAAATCATGGGCCAAGCCGTGCGAGAAACTCTGGGGTGGAAGCATCATGATCAGCCTTGGCCCATCCCGTCTCCTTCTTCAACACAGCCCCAGCCCCAGCTCTGTCCCCTCCAACAGGGGCAGCCCCCTGCCAAAAGCCGTGTCCTGTATCAATCCGTAGGACGCAGGACTGGTGTGAATAGTGGGATTTCAAGGCTGCACTTGTGTGTGCAGCAGGCAAGCCAGGGCAGAGCCCTGCTCACACAAACAGCCCAGTTCAGCCCCAGCGGATAGCTGGGATAACTGCTGCCCTGTCCTCCAACCTGTGAAGAATGGGACTGTTAGTACTAGGAGCAATCTCTCTATCAATATTGATAATGCTGTATTTGTCAGCTCCCCAGCGCTTGTTTTCATTTTGCTGCTATCATCCCCTAACTATATGCCATGTATCAACATTTCTCTAACATAAGCTGCCTCAGGGGAAAAACAGAGATGAACAGCAGTAAGATATTGCTCTCAAAATTAAACAGAAAGGAAAAAAAAATAGTTGAAAATAAAATATTTTCACTTTCCTTTGAAATAATTAGAATTCGTTCTTGCAGTGCAGTGTTCCTGCGCAGTTACTTTTCAGACCTTCCATCATAGTGTGGGTGAGAAGCAGGAATATGAAAATCAGATGAGCTTAATTGAAACTGCTTAATTTATCTCATCTCTTATAAAGAGCAAAACAGCTATCCTAATTGAAAAAAAAAAATATATATATAGCAGAAAATTTTTCTATTCTATTAAACAGAAATATAGTTCTAGAAATCTTAATTTTAAATATAGTTCTAGAAATCTTCATTTTTTACTTTATCATCCTTTATTTTTAACGTTTTGTTTTCTGTGTAACAATTTCTCTGGTCAGCCATAACAAAAAGAAAAAGCAGCCTTACAATCGAACCTGTGAAACAAAAGAAAATCATTATTAGTAAAGCAACTTTACGGAGCACTGAGATTTTTGGGTGGCACACGTAGCTGGGAAACAAAGGAAAATTTCAGAAATGACATATCTTAAACCAACTTAATTTTCCTCTCTTAAGGACCCCATGCAATGGGGCTTAACTGGGAAAGAGAATTGTATTTTACAGTCCTATTAAAGCAGAGCCGTTTTACTTGGGAGTGTCAGTGTAGATCTGGAATTATTCCACTGAAGTCATGAGCATTATTTGAATGTCACAGCTGACATGAGATGAGAATGAAGGTGATGATTAATGCCACGACTAAATTAAAATATTTATTATTATAATTAGGTATTATTAGCAAATCTGAAGAAAAATAAATGATACCAAAAACTGTATTGCATTTGTGTTCATCAGAGCTCTTTTCTTTGCCTGTATGGGAATTCATCTGGAACCAGAACCACCTCTTACCAACAATCACAGGTTTTTCTGCAGCTCATCTGGCAAATGTCACCGAAATGAAAAGAAACATAAATTAAAATCTTAATGTCACTTGGTCTAACGTGATAATCACAATGTGAAAATCACATTTGTGGCAGAACCAGATGTCTGTCACTGTTCAGACTTGATTCTGTGAAACCTTTCTCAGACAGGTAGACCCAGAAAAACCGGTGGACTGTTTCCATGAACAACAATACTCATGTGAGCAACAGCTTGTATTTAGTGTTGCATGTGATATACACCACTGCATAAAAGTGGCTTTACTGCCACTGTGATTATTCTTTCTATGTGTACAGTATTGTATTGCTGTTTCTTTTTTTCTTTTTTAATTATACTTGATTAGAGAAACTGCATCACAGCAGGAAACAGGCAGGATCAAATCTGCTTAACTCTTGCATACTTCTGTTAAGTGATTTCAAGCCACTGAAAATATTTGAAGGTCATGCTCTTCCTCTACCTACTGTTTCTTTTTTCAGATGGTAGAAAATTTAGGAAGTTTATTATGAAACAAGCTTTGAGGCAAAATTTAATTCCATCACTGACTTAATTAGAAAAGCTGTAAATGCTATATATATGTGCTTGTTTGGGACTTGTGTATTTTAAACTGCTTGCAGCTGTCAACAGCAGTGCAAGCTGCTGCTCTAAAGCAACCACCCAGGGTGTTCTCCATCCTTTATTCACGGTACCAGAAGCCCTGTCCTGGCAGTGACGTGCAGCCAACCCAGAGCTGGATGCTAAATGTATTTCTCGAATTAACTGCAGGTTCCCCAGGGTGCCTGCAAGAGAGAAACCCCGATGATGGGACAGGGGAGCCCCAGCACAGTTGTGTGATCTGGACTGTGTGCAGTCAGCAGGTCCAGTGCCAAATATCCCTCTTCAGGGATTTTTAGTCTTTTCTACCTGAAGAGCCTATTCAACTTCATCCTTTTACCCCAGCCCATTATACAAGTGGAGAGTGAAATGGTGCTAGGTTACTAAGTGGTACTTTGGAAGATAAACTCAAGGACTTTTGCATTAAGTCAGTGACTTACCAGCACAATTATATCATGTAACTGAGGGGAAAACCAGTATCTTTTTCCTCCTTTCCTCACCATCAGTGACTTTTCTCAGATTATTTAGAAGTAGGTTTGATACTTCTGAAGGAAATAAGGCTGACCTGCACCAGAGCAGGGTTTTGTCATAATACTTTTAAAATTATATCAGCTTTAATTAAATGAAAACATGATTCTGCATGTGTCATCTCAGTGAGTACCCTGCGACTGATGGGTATAAGACGTGGCAGAAGTACCATATATGTGTATATTATGCTATGAGTATTAAGGGAATGTGCTTCTAGACATATATATTTATGTTTCATAAATAATATTATACATACAAAAATTCTCAAGGAAATGTTAGTTGATTTCTACAGTTCCCCAAAGTCTTCAAAGTAATTTTGACGTACTTATCTATTATCACTAATAAAGAAGATAGGATGTGGGACTCAAACATTCAAATACTGCAAAGTCTTTGTATATAGTACACATTTACATCGTGTAGCTATACAGTATAATGAAAAAGCTATGTTTGTTGGTTTTGAAACTCAGATGATGCTTTCCTTTTATACTGAAGATGTTTTCTTGATTTTAGGGATTCAGAGGTAAAGCAGCTGAATCTCACAGTTCTTGGATGACTTGGGATCTCAGTGTAGGAGTGATCAACACACAGTTTCGTCTGCTCTGATTTCACTCTTCAAATTTCCTTTATAAGCAGAATTGTATATAATAGGTTGCATTGGATAATACTGAATATTGATGTCTGATCAAACCAGCTCCCTACTCAGTCTTCTTCTATTTGGAGACACTTCTGTTCCTATTCATACTCATTTTAAATACTCCTGACTATGAGTCTGATGGAAGAAGAAAGGCAAACTTCAATTTGAAACTCAGCTCAAGATCAGCATTTCTGACTGCATTTCCCTCGTGGAGTGAACAAAAAGCCTGTGCTGAAACCCTACCACCAAGCAGGGAGGTTACTGAAGGTCTCAGGGCTCCAGCTAATCTCTTATAAAAAGTGCATGAGGTTTACAGAAGAGTTTTATGTGCTGCAACATATATAGGACAGTAAACAATAGCAGCAGTAAGCAGTGGATAATATAAAATAGTTTATTAAAACAGAAGAAAACATTCCTTTCTTTTTGGCCTTTTAGGAATTGTTTTCATTTAAAGTAGTTTCTTCTTGCTAATATTATAAATGCAGAAGGATGGTGGTTTTAGGTTTCCCATAAGCTCATCCATTCAGAAATTCCTTAATTCATGATTTAAGTGAGAATTTTGTGTAGAAGTCAGTTCATGCAAAATTGCTTTCTTCTCATACCTTATGTAACTTCTCTGTAGGAATTTCTCTCTCTTTCTTTCCTTTGTGCACTTTCTTGACTTTCTTGCCCAGAAAGACTACTTTTATTTATGAAGACATTTGCAACTGCAACAACAAAGCTCAGCAAACTGCCAGCTTTAACTCTATATCCAAAGTTTTCAGAGAGGTAATGTGACAAGTATCATGAGAGCTAAAAGTGATTACAGCAAACAGCGTCACCATACACTAGGAACCAAAGTGAGACTGGGTATAGGGGATCCTCTGCATGTGGATCTATGCAGTGTCTGAACTATGAACCAGAGATTCACTACTGCAGCAAGGATCAGCCCCTTTATTCTGGTCATAGCACCAAAACAAAATGATGGCACTTTCTCTTAATAGGTAATAGGCACGGTGTTGTGCAAGGAGATGTGGAAGCCAATACTCATCTGTGGGATATATAATAATCTTGGCACCCAATTTAGTAAATTTAATTAGAACATCCCAGCAACTGGAGGACTTTAAAACTATGATGTAGTTGCATGGAAGTTGGTGAACTCTTCTGAAGCACAAATTGCCACATGGGAGGAAGCAGGGAAGTACTTGACTGAAAATCTGATGTGATCTAGTGAGACACTGCAGCCTGAGGGACAGCAGGAGCTGATTTCTGGTTGAAATGACAAATGAAGGACAAAGAGGGGATAAGAGATGTGAAAATTAAGGCAACTTACTCATGACTGATACCAGTTAAGGTGGTGGGATGTAAGAGAAGCACAGCATCAATCATCAAATCCACTGAAATGAGTTCAAGCTGGTTTCATCGTTTTGTCTGTTTAGTGCAGCTAGTCAGAGCCCTGTCTGTCAAAGCGCAGATCCCTGAGCAAGTGGTTGCATTTGGAAAATACTGAACGTTGAAGCTGAGTCATCCAAGTCCATGAGGTGCAGCTGCAACACGCTTGAGCCTCCCAGACTGTGG
Organism: Athene cunicularia; assembly: GCF_003259725.1. Classification (NCBI taxonomy): domain Eukaryota; kingdom Metazoa; phylum Chordata; class Aves; order Strigiformes; family Strigidae; genus Athene; species Athene cunicularia. Next base: position 10,248,561 of record NW_020799117.1, on the reverse strand, counting down.
ACACGTGATTTTCTAGTAATCTCGTCAGGGTGCTCAGCAGCAGCACAGGAAGGGAGGTAGGTGGTTAACTTGGTTTTTGAGTAAGAGTTGAGACATCCCTTCCCCAGTCGCAGCACGATCCCCACACCCAGAGCTCTGCACCAAGCTCTCCCCTGCTGTGACAGATGCAGGGACCCTGGTGCTATTCATTCATCATGAGTGAGGCAGGTACCTGCAGCCATAGTTCTCACTCTGTGTAGCATGTAAATCCTTCTTACAGCAGGAGCAGTAAGGCATAAATTAAAGCCTGCCAAAATGAAAACGTACTTCTAAAAAATATTCATTTGTGTGAGGATCATGACTGGCAATTTACAGTGTTGTTTAATTATGAAATTACCATAGCAACTTTGTTAGTACTATAGAGTCACCCTGGTGATTCTTAAACATACCTCTGTATAAGGGGAAATGCTTGTTCTCACACCAGAATGGAGAATGGTTTTGTGCTTGAGATGTTTGATTAGTGTTCCCAGCTTTGATGCAGTCACTGTGTGGGACTTTGGGTTAGAGACTGATTTGAGCACTCTTTGTGGGATATTTCGAAGATCTAAATCTAATGAACTTTTAGCTTGCTGTGGTCAGGAGGAAGCCAGCTAGCTAGATACTGCCTGATTATGGAGCTCCTGTAACAGGCTCTGGTGTAACACCCTTTGGGCTGAATGGGTTACTGGTTCAGGTGCCCTTACCTAGAAACTGCTCTATTCTGGGCCAGTCTGCATTTGTAAAAAAAAAAAAAAAAAAAAAAAAAGACAAAAAATCCTGGAAGAAAGGTTACATGAAGGACTCCCTCTGTTCCTTTACCCTTCCCCATGACCTTCCCCTTCTCTCTCTATCTTTTTCTGCCCTAGCAGCATGACTGCTCCTGTTGTGATGCGTAGCTAACACTTGAATTTCCTCAAGGTGAAGAGCACACCAACCTTCTGGAGAGCTCCATCTCCGGTGCAAGTACTCCATTATAGTACTTACAACAATGGCTCTGGAGTGCACATGTTCTTAAAAGAAAGCAGCATCTTAAATCACTGGGATAGTTTTTCTGAGAGATTATGGGACTTTTAAGGACAGATTACACCAGTCTTTTTTAGTGGCTTTGCATACAGATATTTCAAACAAACGTATTTGGCTTTGAGAGGCTCTGTGTTTAACTTTCCATGATGATCTTATTTCTGATATTTCAGTGTGATAGCTAATCAAAGACAGCAAAAGATGGTGTCATACTATATTTTTAGCTGCTGTTCAAGTGATAATTCAGAACTTCATTTTCACTGATGTGTTATTTGGCCAAACTTTGAATAATTAAATTACCTGTAGGCTTCCACTTTGATTCATAGTATTTACTTTGGACTCTGTTATTTTTCTCTGCATCCAAACAACCATACGATTTCATTAACAAGTGACTTATCTTTCATCATAACAGAGAAACTAGCATGAAAATACCACATCCCCCCCTAGGAGACAGAACAGTATGTCTGCTTCTTAATGCTGCATCAGCTCCAGCTAATAAGATAGCACCTAGAAACACCTTCCCATGTGACTATAGACATATGAAGGCAAGGGCAAGTTTGATTCCCGGTGAACATATGGACCCTGCTCAAGTGTTGAATCTGGGCAAGATGCTTAATTTTGCTCCCAGTTATCCATTTATGAAATAGGGACAATGCTCTTGCCTTTTCCCTGAATTACCTTTTGCTGTTGAGGAGCGGAGCAGTCTTACCACTAATGTGGGTAATACGTTGCTCACCGGTCTCTCAGGCACACTCAGATTTACTGAGGAGGTTACCCTGCTGCCCTCCTTCCAGAAGCAACAGCTGGTACAACACACACCTTATCTCAGTTTTGTAAACCCCATTCCATATCTCCTTCGTTTAGACTTGCATCCACTCGATTGCAAGCACTAGGTAAACTGACATTATTATTGTAAAATAACCATAGACTGATAACCCTCATAACCTTGGTCAAACCCTTCTTATAAAATGAACCACTTTCAGCTGACAAGTCAAATACTTGGCTTTTGTTGTGAAGGTTGCCTTTGTTTTTCTTTTCCCCCTGTCCTCATGGAAATGTGTAACAAGCAGTTGATGAGGCATGGCTTTATTCTGGCTCATGAACCTCTGTATGGCTGTATTCCCTGGGGCTGTCCCATTCACAACAGCAATGTGGTGCATGAGGCAGCATGCAAAGGCAGACCTGTTACCCCGAACTTGCAGAGCTCAGGACTAAAATAGACTTGTCTATCTGCATCTGTCTGTGTGGTCACTGACTGCACCCTCCTCGCCTGCGTAACAGGAGGATGCTTCTTACCTAGTGCTATCTTGGCTGTGCATGGGTGTTGTGATCTATTTTCTACATTCACTTTGGGTTTTTCATTTCAGTCTTGACTACTCTCCCCACAATCTTTCAGCCCAAGTAAAATGCTAATTAATGATGAACTGTCAGTGACAAATCACTGCCTTTTGTTTCCAACAGTGCCTCTGTTTGTTAGGTTCACTTTCCAAAAGCAACTAAATCTCTGGAAAATAAAAATATAAATTAAGCAATACAAACCCTTTTTTTTTTGTGCAGGAGGTAAATTTTGAAAAGGAAATAATTTGGGTTTTTTTTAAAGGAAGCTTCATTCTGTCTCATGGAACTACATATCTGGGAAGGTGCTTCTCCCAGCCTGGCTGCTTTCTGATATCCTAAAAAGATTTGAAACCTCAGGAGCTCAGTTTGAGTATATAATATATAAACACCGTGTTGTAAGGATGAGCTCCCTTGATCAAAGTAAAAGATTCACTTAACAACAGTGCAAGCAAAGTGATACCTATATTGAAATGAAAAATATATCAGAATTGTAACAAAAGCCCAAGTGTTACCACCAAAGACTACTGAAATGAAGGCTGTCATCATAGTTGGCTTTTCAGTTCCTGAAGCATTTTCCTGTGATAGGCCCCTGAGGACATCTATTGTCCATAATGCTCTTTCTTATGGCTTTCCCAGAAATATAGCATGTGTCAGGAGAAAAATAAGGTCCAGAAGAAAAACTAATTCCCTAAATTATGTGAAAAGCTAGAAGCTAGGGAGAAAAAAATTCACTGCCATTAAAATTTTATCATACACCAAGATGAACAAAACAATCCTTTCAGATGCTATTTATACTATCCAACCTGCTTCGCTCTATTCCCCACCATTAATAAATACAGTAGTGTTGCAGTAGTGAAATGGGAGTCCCAAATTAAGATCGCCTTCTTCCTAATCCTGACAACAGCACAATATTAAGCCTTCAGGGAAAATGAATTCTGAAAAAGAAACTATTTATTAAAAACTTCAGGGATGAAAAAAGGGGGAAAAATATAAAAGGAAAGCAGCAATAAACTCTGTGTCCATATGCATTGCTGGGAAATAAAATACCATAACTTTACAATATTTTGGTGTGAGATTGATGACAATTCATCTTTTGGTGCCTAACCAGTAGTCATGAAAGATTGTCAAATCCTGGGTTTGCACTAAAATCAGTGACAGAGATTTCCCTGGTCACAGCTCACACACCATCTTGGGAAGCGATTCTTGGCTCCTAGGTCAGCTAGTGTGTACCAGTGGGTGTCCTCAGTGATGCCCAGACTTAGCACCCCTGGAGAAATGTGTCTGTAGTATCCACACTGCACATCACTGGGAGCACATTACGGCTTGGCGTCCACATGTCCTTTGTGTCTGTCCATGACCTCTACCCTGACCTGCTCTATGCAAGGCATGTGGCCAGGCCAATAGGCACCGTAAGAGGACCTGCCAATAATTCAAGTTAGTAACTTCCTTTTAGTACCTGTTAAAATTATAAAATCCTGATGCTTCCAATGCTTTGACTGACAGACTTTTCCTTGCAGTACTGGAGACCCATTACTCATCCCAGCTTCCTCTCACATGTTCAGACCAGGCAAACTGCCACCCTGGGTTACATGCTCCCAGGGAGGGTTGTGACTGAAACTTTTAGGCGAACAGTGAAGGACCTGGAATGTTATACTCCCTCTTATATACTGTTATACTCCCAAAAATGAGAGAAGATTTTGAGGCTAGGCTCCTGGTGGGATCCTGCAGTGTGAATAACTGGGCTGAACACCAGTATGTCCAGAAATTTCAGATGCAGAGAGCCTGAGGGTGAGCAGTGTGAGTGCAAGGCAGTGAGTCACCTCCCATGGAGTCATGCTCTTAAGCACCTGTGCTGAAATATTTGTGCTTCTTCCATGCCTTCTGCTACAAAATAAACATTTTTCAGCTCACGTTGACATGTGGGAGTGCTTGTGGAGACCCTGATGCCCCTTCTCGGGTTGAGCTCCTAATTTTACACAGTTCATGTGCTAAAGTGTCACTGATCCAGAAACACATTCACTCTGGTCACACATGCTTCTGACAGCACTAACACCACCAAAAACTGCCAGCTAAATCTGTCTTTGACTCACTGTGGATAAAAGTCGTATATTACTAAAAATATTAATGAGAGGAGAGAGGAGAGGAGAGGAGAGGAGAGGAGGAGAGGACGCATTTGAGTTTCACTATGAATATAAAATGTTGCTGTTGATGGCTTAAAAACAGAGATCTGAGAAAATGAAAAGGGATTTATTCATGCTGTAAGTGCAGCTTTTTTGTGTTTTCTATACCTAATGTATCAAAATTGAGTCTACCCATCAAAGGTGGCCATTAAATAAGATATCCAAGAGTAAATATTCACAAGAACATGCTGTGTTGATTCCAGCTGAAAGCTCGCAAAATGAAGTATGCTCTCACATGCAGAAAATAATCCACAAAAGGTGGCCTACAGGAGGTGTTAAAGGAATTTATTTGTGCATTTGGCAGGGTATTATTCTTCCATGGACACTGGTACTATGATTTTTGCCCTTCTTTTGTCACAGAGGGATGAAATCTCCTGACAGCACTGCAGATTGAATTAAATTACCCTCTACTTAACGGTAACAACACTTACTGTAGTACACATCCTAGTCAAAATTACTCGAACACTGACAAAAACATGGAGAAACTGTGCATGACTGCATTGTATAACATATAGAAGTGTCTGAGCTAAGTGCACTGGTTTTGATATGGAGAAAGATAGGTTATGATGAAAAACAACATGGCAAAATAACCTTATAAATCCTTTAGCTCCCAAAGTTTTGTGTCAATATATCCTACAGATAATACTAATGAATTAAACTTAACTTGTAAACGCTTAGAACAACGATGGAATACTGATATATTTATTTGTATATGAATTTTTAAATTTGTGTTAACAATCAATCAGAACTAGACACTCACTGAGGGGCAACAAAAAAAATCATCAACTTCTGACAGCTCTACAGCTTGGATATTGACTGAGCAGCGTTATTCTTCATAATAAATATCTCAAGAATGCACCATAAACTGAAATTCATTTGCATAGGGTTAGAGTAGATGCAGTTAACAAACATTTATTGGTTTGTTGTTATTTTTTGTTAAATTTACCCTAAGAGGAAAAAAGGCCAAATTTATTAGAGAATTATTTCCTCTAAGAGTTTCAGCCAGATCTTAAATTATGTTCTGCACCAAAGTTATTTTTTGTGTGCAAAATTAGAGAGTTAAGATACTTTGTAATCTCTCATTCACCTCTTAGTCACCTCTCCTGAGATGTATATTGAATAACAATGGAATACAAGTCATTGTGCTTAGTATTTTTTTAGCCACTGACTTGAGCTTGCAAGATCTGTATAATAACAGCAGAAATATTCACAGCTGACTAACTGAAAAGGAGCTATTTATGGATCAACCTCTGAAGGTTTTTGTATTTTAAAAGTTCAGAAGGTAAAAGTTTCAAAGATCCTTGTGTGTCTCTATCTTTGAGTCTCTAACACAGAAGTGGGCCCTGCCTTTGCATGTTTTTCATTTTCTTATTCCTACAAGAGTCTTGCTAAAGGAAGAGCCCAGGAAGGAAATGAAGCTTACTTTATGATGAGGCCTGACAAACAAATCTCTGGATGAGCTGTCTGGACTTCACACGGCTGGAGCTGTGCAGACTTGTCCACAGATAGGGAAGAAAACAGATTATGATACAGCTCTCCAGAAAGAGTATCCATCATGATATGTTTTACATGTTATAAGAAAGCTTAAGATGAGCTATGTCCTTTGTGATTTGCAAAGCCCCTGAGCCACAGAAATGATGTTCTGACATCTTTTCGATGTTCTTCTAAAAATAATAATTCAAATGAGCTGATATTGGTAGGTCCAGTCCCACGGAAGGTACCGCTGGGTAAAGAAATCACCTACATCTCATGGTGCCCTGCAAGTATCCCTGCTCCAAACATGCCCCCAGTCAGTGGTGATGAGGGAACTTTGTTCTTCAAAAACAAAACTTCCTCCTCTTTTTTCTTCTTGAAGAGCTGCAGCTGAACTGAATCCAAGGCTTCTCCTCTTTGCTGCTTCAAGGTGTGAGCAGCTGAAAACTGTATGCAGGTACTTTATATAGAATCAGGCATCTTCCAAGGGCCTGGTTGTCAAAGAGCTGCAAGCATCTGCCTCTTCCCTTCCCCTCTGTTTTTGTCTGTGTCTGTAGAAGGAAGAGGGTATCGGGCTCCCAACTGCTGAATATGATGTAATCTTTTCACATGAATGGTAACAAGATATTTCACAGATTACAAAAATTTAAAAACTCAAGCCTGGGAGACTTTCAGGATGGGGGCAAGTTACTGCCTGCACTAACGCAGCCCAGGCAATGTAAAGCTATTGAGCTTTGTAGCTTTCATAGAATTCCTCCAATATGCCACCAACAAATGACTGAGTATGTATTAACCACCTTGTTCGGAGCAGGAACATGTTCTCCTGCCACTACTGAATTCTCTTTCCTGGCTGCAGAGAATCATCACACCATTGGGGCAATATGCAGGAAACCCCACAATGTAAATGTCATTTAGTTTGTGTTCCACCCGTTGGAGTGTCACTGTTAATGCAGAGTTCACCATAAAACTGTGAAATCACAGCAGCACCATTAGTCATTTGCTGAACCCACTGCAAGGTAAATGCTCTTTTTTTCTCTTGTGTGTTTTGCACAAGTTGGATTTCCTTTCCCTTTTGTTGTAAGTATCCATCCAGGCCCTCAGTGTTGGATGCTTGAACTCAGATGGGCTCAAACTGAGTAAATAAATTGTTCACCTTCTTACTTCCCTTAACAGCGAAGAGAAAGGGCTGCATGGTGCCACTAAGCAGAGAGGAAGTTTGGACTTCTGGTTCAGGCACAAAATCCAGACTGGGAGAAGACAGGATAAATTCCTGTATGACCTGACACAAGTCATGAGATCATTCTGTGTTCAAACAAGCCTTTTCAAATGCACTTTTATTTTCAGGCATCTTCTCCAGCAGTCATGAAGAAAAATGAGGAAGAGAATGATTGTATCGACAGTTAGCTTTGACTGAGTTCTGTACAGAAATTTTATAAAAGTTTTGTTTTCTTTTGCTGATCTAGAATTCAGCATCTGGTCATGTCTTTGCAGCTCCAGATCTTGCAAACATTTTTAGATGACCAAATGCAGTGGTATAATTCCCAGGTCCTCCTTGCCCCATACTATTTTTCACTTAAGAAAAAAACAGAATACAGGTTTCAAGACTAGAATTCACTATTACGGCCATCTATTCTGAGTTTTTGCATAGCACAGATAAAACGTCTTTCCTGGTAATTTCAGCTTTGCACAATGACTTCTGATTCATTGAAGGCATAGTTTTATGAGAAGAATCTCACATGAAGAGGAATTCTCTGTATCCTTGGCTTCCAGTGCTTTATTACTTTAAAATATCCAACTATTTATTCTTCTCCTGCTAGATTAAAGTGTTATTTGCTGTGAGAATTATCTTTTCCAAACAGGCTTTACATTCATCTACTCCCATTTTTTGTCTCCATCTGGATAACTGAGTAGATTATGCCCTTAGTCTCTTACTGCACAGTGCATATCCCAGAGCTCTGCATATTGCCTCTAAGCCCTTTTCTGTATTTTCATGTTTTCAGCCACAATCCCAGACCACAAAGCACTCCAAACAGCTCCACAAACTTGCGCTACCCCATCCTCTGCACTACCACACTCACGCCCATCCAGGCAAAAATGCATTAAAGGAACTCAGCAGGTTTCAGGAGCTGAAGGCCAGTAATGCAGAAAAATATTTCTGTGAGGCTTTTCCCAGATAAAACATTACAGCTTGTTCAGAGGCTTGTCCATGTCAAATAACCCGCAGTTCTACACTGTCCCCCTGGAAGAGGCTATATACTGTTAAATTTTCTTACTGTGTTTGAATAGCTTTTAAAGACAGCATCTCTTCCCCTTTCCCACAGTATAAAGGGAGGCTGACTCTTTCCATTCAGCTGGCATCATGAGCTAATATTACCCCCACCCTGTTATATTTGAGCACAGCTTCCTATTTGTGTTGTTTTCCCACTAGTCAGAAGCAAACAGGGGACAGTGTTGCATCTGCCTGTCTGTGAAGGTGTCACAAATAGACAGGCCAAGCGGGGTGTAATGAGATCTTCCTTCAGGATCAGCACTCAGCACTGCAGAGAGGAACCAGTGCAAGACGCCTTCTGAGATGATCTTGGTAGAGAAGTTAAGGGTGATAGGAGTGGCAGACACCAAGCTCTCACCCTCCACAGAAACTATTCAGAAGCATATTCTGGTGGTTTAGGCACAATGTGAAATAACCATTGCAGCTGCAATTGTCCTGGGGTTCATTTCTCTTGGACAGAACAGAACTCTGCCAGCTCTGGAAGTCTTAGAGGCTGGTTGATCTCCCAAGGGCATCTCTCCTGAGTCAGAACAGATTTGTTTCATATATGAGTGTTTTTCTTCTAATTAAATTATCTTTTCTGTTATTAACGACGCAAGATTTTTTTCATTAACAAATAATATGGGTTTTATCTTCCCTCATTTAAACATAATTTCTGCAAATCAGCTTTCAAGGTGTTGATTTCTACAGAGTGTTCTGCTGTGGTTTTAGTGTTATGCAAATTTTAAAATAACTTCGGAAAAAAAGTCACTCCTACTGAAATGCAAGCTTACAGTAAAATCACATGAGAAGTAAAACTTTATTTTTTGTTGTTTAAAAAGTTATTAGTAAAATATATAGGACAATGTCTTTTACCAGTTGTTGTCTTCAGTCCAACCAACAGTTAAAGGCATCCCTGACCATGCTTGGCTGAACACCTTACCTATCACTGTTCTTGGGTAGGACTCACCCTTTTGATTTCTTCACACATTTCCATTAATTTTCATTAATTTCCATTTCCCTTTTGCAAGTCTGCAGCCTTTCATGAGAAGGCTACAAGAAAGTTCTCAATGCAGTAAGTCAGTGGCCTTAATCCACAGCAAGCATTCCTTTTGAGGATAATGATTTTACTCTGGTTTTTAGCCAGTTAATTATTCCACCCTATCAGACCATTTTTTCATCAGCCTTTTGGCCATTGATAACACTTTTCATTTTCAGCTTTGATATTCTTGACTCTTTCAATCCAAAACCTTCAGTGACCCAGTTATAACTTTAGGAATACGGATTTCCAGTTCAGGGAACCAAGCAGAATTCTCCATTTCTGAAAAGACTCTGAGCTATCACTGTTTTAATCCTGACTGATGAAGTTTTGAATTCTTATAGAGGAAAAAAACTTGGGAAAATATTAGATACTCAAGAAGTGGAAATAAGATAGCCTTGAGAAAACACTGCCAACTGCCATCAGTGATAGAGGAGTTGCTTACTGTGTAGGGTAGCTTTCACAAGATAAGCAACTCTGGGGAACTGCTCCTTCCCCTTCTGCAAAAGCACCTGAAGAAAAGGATTATTCAGAGACCGCAGGCATGGAGATCATCTGAAGTTGAATTTAATTTAAAACACTTAAATCTCAGAGCACGCCCCTCATGCAGACAAATGAGTATTATAATCTATACCAATCCTACCTCTCTTTGCCATCCTTTGGCTTTTCCTTCATTTAGAGACTTAAGTCTTTGGATCTCACTTACTCAGAAGACATTGAACACCCCATATGTCAACAGGACTGAAAAATTAAAAGATTTACTTTAACTTTACTTAACAGTGTTTAAGTTAACAAGGACAGTTTCATTTTTCATTGCTGCCCTTAATAGAACAATTTGCCTTTAAGCTGCCCAGCCAGAGTGGTGGAAGACAGGAATATTAAAAAATGCAGTATGAGAGTTTTCAGACTGGCTGTAGATTCGTTTGAAGCTGAAGAATTGCTTTCACACTTCATGACAGTAGGTGATCGGATTGCAATATAATGCTATCAACACATTTATTCAAGCTGGTTTTGTTATCTTTTAACAAAATCATAGTGGATATTTCAACATGATAATTAACCTAGCAATACTGACATTATTTTGGGCAAAGTTATATTAAGAAATGTTGTTTTCACAAGGCCTCAGATGCATGGAAAACAAAACCAGCTTTCGATACTTTTCTCTTCACCCTTAATTCTCAAGTTCCTGATGTCCTGAGGCTCTGAATGTGTTACAACACTAGCCTACATCATCATAAACTAAAAATGTTCTAACCAGCTCTTTTAAAAATTAAAAGAATGAAAAAAAATAGAAAATTGCTATGACTCAGAATCCTTGCAACTTCCTATTCAGAATCAGCTACACACAAAAGGAATGGCAAATCATCCTTTCAGATAATTTCTGGTCCATTTGAAGAGGTAAGACTGAAGTTTTCCAAAAGATGACAGTTTTCCTGAGTTTCCCAAGACAATGAACATAAATATTCCAAGGTAAATTGGGAAAAATTGCAAAAGTAGCTACCATTAGACTGTAGTTCCAGTGGAATCACATCAGTTCATACCAAAGCAGGTTCTCCAACACATCTTTTTTTTTTAGTAGTGGTACTGGTTTTCATTTTTTTAATCTCATCAGAGGATGAAATCTACTCTTGAAAGATTAAAATTCCCTGGAATAATCTGTATATTTTGGTGAGTGCCTGACTACTCTTAGTGCTTTCGTGACCTGGGTAACGTGCATTCATGACCTGTGTAGCTCATAAAAGCTTGAAAGGTGTTTTATTGCAATCTTTATGTTGTAAAACCAGCTGTATCCCTGGGGCTTCTTACAGTGTGTTAAAGATACTGTGCAATCGCTAGACTGCTTACAACAGGTTCATTGGTTGTAAACACTGGCCGGGTTGTTATTGGCTGGATTTTTTTCATCTGATTGCTCATTGTAAGTCCTAGAGATTCAGAAGGGTGTTGCCTGGACTTTCTTTAAATGGATTCCAATTAGTTTAGTGTCTATTATACTCAAGAATACAGATTAATACTAAATAATAATTGGCAAAATTAATTTACGTACTTTTCCAAATCTGTTCCGAGATACAATAACTGTGACAGCCTGCAGGCATCCTATTTGCCGTATTATTATTTATTATCATCATTGTCGTTGTTATTGTTGTTAATGATGATGTTGTTATTATTCAGTGATGGTGATGGTGGTGTTTTCATTTGATGGATGACCTGTTACCATGTATTGCTTCTTTTAACATCGCTCACTTTCTGTGTAATGCTCAATATTTACACCGCTAAGTACAATTATATATTCTAGTACTTCTATGCCCAGAGCTCTAGTAAATATTGATTGAGCTTAATTTAATAAAAAGAACAAAAATGTAGCCCCTTGTCCAATGTGAAAATAAGCAAAATATAGTATAGATGGTGGAAAACAACAAAAGGCCTAATTAAATATTTACAAAACTTTGGAATCAATTTTCATCTCAAGTTCATTTTTTTATAGCAAAGGTGTTAGCTGCTGTTCCAACTAGAAGATAGGGTTCTTTTTCTTTTACACGTATGTAAAGCAAGAACTGGGATTGCTACATCATGTAGCTATTTTCTTACAGCCATTCAGATAGCTGAGCAAGACAGCTTCAAGTGTATCTGTATAATCATAGAATCATCATAGAATCATAGAATGGTTTGTTTAGGAAGGCACCTTAAAGAATATAAACTGTGGCGCTCTAGCAGTAATTTTGGATTTTCTTTTCCAGACAAAGTAGCAGCAGCCACAATGAAGTTTAGCTAAAAGGACTGGGCACAGAGGAGAGGCAGACTTCTGCTTGGAATAAGTTTCTAATAAAAGAGATTTTAGCTGGTTCTTACACATAATGAATGTTTCCTGCTCTTTTGTGCTGTAGGTTCTCACACACTCAATCCTCACCTCAGCTCTACTTCTAAAAATGCTACCTGTCTTTTCACTTCCAAAATCTAGCCCTGCCACAGTGCTTCTCATTCAGCAGCAATTCTGAAGATCACAGTATCATTCAGAAACCAAACAGGAAGGAAAAACACTCCAAGAGAAAGGGAACTCCATTTTTTCCCCTTTTTTTGCTGTGAACTGAAGTGCATGTGCTATTCTGCTCTAGCACAAAAGCATCTTTGTCTCCGCTTCCCTGACACAGCTCTGTCACTTGACAAAAACAATGTCATAAATTACTCCCTGCTGATTTAATAAAGTGACCTGGCTTATAGCCCAGCAAAGCAGATGGCATTATAGATTATAGGCTAATGCCTTAAGGGAGGTCCAATAAAGAAAGATCTTCAGAAAAGAACCCAAAAGAAAAGAAAGGGCTGCACCCAGTGTCGGTAATATCTTTCGTAGCTGTCAAGACTGATAGTCATGACAGAAAATGATTACATGTCTCAAGCAACAGCAAAATATTAAATGCCATTGTAAAGCACCTTGCGCACCAGGAGAGTTTATTTCCGCGGGAGTAAAGCCTGAAGTCCCTGAGCCGTTTTGGAGAGCAAGCAGGGTTTCCATGGAGGAGGCAGCGTGCTCACACAGGGTGTTGCTCGCAGCAGGGCAGCAGAGGTACACTTCTGACCGTGGGAGACACCGATTTGAGCTGCACAAGGAAAGCCATCATGAGCATTTTACCTTGTAGGATCTTTGGGTTTGAAGGTTCTTTTCCCATCTGCACCAAGACCCAGGTGCTTCCACCATCTCATGGCTTAGGTCACTTGAGTTAGTAGCCTGGACTTATGGTCATATTGATATTCCAAGTAGGAATCTCATCTGCTACTCTCATGCACTCCTTCTTCACCTGATGGCAGTATCTACCTTTTGCACTAATTTAAGAGGGTCAGTACAAAGAAGAAGGGTGCCAAATTGCTCACTGACACCACAAGCAAGTTGTATTTTACTATCCTAACAAACAGCAAGGGACTGGAGGCTCTGTAGCTACTCAAAGTGGGTCAGAACTTCAGTCCTATATCTCATACAGAAATCAGGAAACACAAGCACTGAGCTGCTGTGACCTCTTAAGTGATTACAATCATAATCCATTGTGTACTTGTTTGTAACAGATCCATTTCTGTAAGCAGTTGAGTTTAATTGGGCCACAGCTGGTGTTGGCTAAGTACATGTAAAGCAGGGGGGTGAGGGGAATGGGTTTATTGACTCAACAGCTCTCTTTAAAGTCAGGTTTCACTGTTTGATGGTATCTGCCTTATTTGTTCTAGCTCATGAACATTTACAGGTGGCTGCTGGCCTTCAGAACAGGAATTACAGCATGGGACTCATTATATAGATGTCCATGGCAGTCTGGGAAAAGCCACGTCTTCCCACCACATGGATTGGTGCTTCCAGATCAACTATGTGGCACTTTGGCACAAATCCTTGTGCAGAGCCCTCCCTAGCTTTGAACGACAGGTCTATAGCTGCCTCCTGGTCCTTCTCTAGTGACTAATCCTCTTCCAGACTGCGCCTGGTTAAAAAAACAGACCACCTGCTTTTTTTGGTGGTGGCTGAAGAAGGGATGCATGTCTAGATTTTGTGATTAGCACCAGAACCATCCTTCTGTCTTCAGCATCTTCTGCCTCCAGATCTGAACAGGGAAGACTCTAAACAGACACATAATGTCCTCTGCAACCTCCATCCTTGAGGAAAGAAAAAAAAGGGGCAGAGCCTGAAGTTTTCAGAGCAGTTTATTCAAGGACTGTGATAAACTGCTGATGACTTCAGAGATCTTCCCTATTTTTATATTTTATGCTCTCTGTCTGGTGCAGTTTGGTGTGCAAGGCTAACTGAGAGAGATACTGCCCCGTTCAAGAGCTCAAAACCAGCATCCCAGCAAATGTAAGGACACTGAACAGGAGAGAAGTCAGGATGTGATTTTTACCTGCCTCTGCTTCTCTTCTTTTCTTCTTCCCCTTGTAATGTGATTATTTTCTCCTGTCGACAGAAGCTAATCTTTATCCTTGTCTCCTTCCTTCCCTACAGTTCATATACCTGTTCTCAAGGTTCACAACTGCAACCACTAATGCCCAAAAGGAGTTGGGACATGCACATGATTGCACAGAAAACATCTATAAGGTCATGTTCCAAGCCCTCTATTCATCTCCTTTGGCAAGGAAATTCTCAGCTGAACTCAAAGAAATTATGCAGTACTGCAGTAAACAAGCTGCTTTATGTCTGCTGTCTCACAGGGTATGCATGAGGACACGAGGAGCTGGGAGAAATGCTATATAAGCAGAAAGAAAAGCCAGCATAGAGCATGACCCCATCCTACAATACACTGTGATGAATTCCAGTTTTCATGACACTACTCTGTGAATTTGGTGTCATTTCATATCTGTGATGTATTTTGGCCATGCTTAACCTGCAGATCAATCAGTCTGAGCACCTTCAGCACTCTTGCACACCGAGCCTAGGTTAGGACTTATAGATCAGAGTGAAGACCTCAGTTATAGCTATGTATATAGCTCCCCTCTGCAGCAATTCCCTTGACAGTGATTCCTTGCCTTTTGTGGCTGGTTTTCTGAGAAAGACTCTGCAGGTGGCAATTTCAGACTTTCTGTTGTGGCAAATCCTTTGCTGTGCTGATTTTCGGCTGTTGATGTGGTGGGCCGTGCCTGCAGTGAAGGTACCATACCTCTGTAGACCCTACAGTGGATGTGAGCAAGCCAAAGGTGTGGGAAATAATTGCCTGCTAAGGTAGGCAATTGCCACAGCTTTATCTGATGATTCATTTGTCAGACACTAAAAATTAATCTGCTTAGATAATAAAACCCCACAGCAAAGCTTCTACACTGGTGATTGCTTACTTACACATGATGCCTTCAGGGTTGCTCATGTAGATGCCTGACAGCCTTTGGTGTGCCTCTTAACAGTAGCTCATAGAATATCAGGTTAAAATCCAGATATTTCTTCTTGCTCCCTAGTAAAGCTGGATGATGAATATAAAAACAGCCGATGCACAAAGTCACTCTGAACTGCTCCTTCCCTTTTCCTCTGTTCACAGCCCTCCTATGAGCTTTCTGTGAAAATCCTAACTAAATAAGACTAATTATTCTCTTGTAAAGACATTCCCTTTCAAAA
This sequence comes from Athene cunicularia, assembly GCF_003259725.1. Lineage (NCBI taxonomy): Eukaryota > Metazoa > Chordata > Aves > Strigiformes > Strigidae > Athene > Athene cunicularia. The sequence goes on along the minus strand of NW_020799117.1, from coordinate 10,233,178 downwards.
CCACTAGTGAGTGATCCTCAGTTCACTTCATCATGCCTTCCCCTCTCTGCCTTGTTCGTCACATTGAGTTAATGTTTCACTGAGCTATGGACCCACTTCCCCTCAGAAGTCAGATCTTCCATCCTGACCCAGCCTCCTGAGTGCCAGTGAGCTAGTGGGAAAACTCTCACTAACTGGGCTGCAGGTTCTTTGTCCTGTACCTTCTCCACAGCAGTGCGTTGTCTCATTTTGTAACAGGAAGGGGTACACAAGGCTCCAGATTTGGCCTCAGGAGATGAAGAAGAGGACAAACAACCTGCCACTTAAGCCAGGCCTGGGACCACCCTTCTCTGCTCTTTTTCAAATGCAGCCATATTAATCCCTCAATTTCTCTGACTCCAGCACCTCAAAAGCACTTTAGGGAAAGTGCTGGAAATGGAAAGGGGAAAAAAGCAAAGGGCACCTTGAAGTAACAACCTTCATCTGAAAGATGTTTGTGGGGATCAGGACTGATTCATGGCACTCAGCACTCTGTAAACATCGGCAGCATGTGGGTATCTGACACCTTTGTGTATCCTTTGAAATCTCACAGATACAAAAGGTTACAGAAGCATTTTCAAGATGGAGGAGCTGGGGCGCAAGGAGCTCGTCCGGGCTTTAGTTCTCTGACTGAGCAGCACAAGCAGCAAGAGCACTGGGGGAAGAGGACTCCCCATCTCCTTGCACCGGCCACCCGCAGTCCCGGGCTGATGAACTGTTCAGCTCTGTTGTCAAAGGAATAACCCACCCCAGGGTTATGTTAGGAACTACTTGAAGTGATACAAAGGTAGAAATAGGAGAATGAGTCTGACCCAGGAGAGGCAGGAGAGCTGCTGGCCAAACCGTGGACCAGAGTCCTCCCAAATGCAGGGCAGCAAACTGGGTGAGGGCTTGGTGAACAGCCAGCCCAGAAATCAGCCGTGTGAGAGCCTCAGAATGAATAGTTATCATCTGGTTAGCTCTATTTTAGGTAAGAGAACAAGGAAAATAATCTGAACTATTCATAGTTTCAGCTAGCATCTCATGCAGCTACCATTTAAAATAAAAACTTTTTTTTTTTCCCATGAAAATCTGCTATGATACTAGGATGCTGTGGAAAACTGAGACAATTTTGAATCTACAACAGGCATAAATGCTCTGATTTCCAGAGTTAGAAATGTCATTGCAAGTATTTTGTCTGCTGTTAAGAATGTGTGATACATTACTGCATAAACACTGAGGAAATAAACATAGTTCAAGGGCTCACACTGGGAGTAATTCAATTATTAAAACATGCTTGTGCTATTATGCCACAAACAGCCACTGATGTGTCTAAAGGAGACATCTTACTGGCATGATCTGTGTTCACAACTTCTGAAATAAATCTTACTTGGAGCATGTCGTAATAGCAGTGGTTTGTAATACAGCTTAGCTCTCTCTGTGCGTGTGTGTGTGAATTCTCATTTCCTTAAGTGTCACTTTTGTACGTAAGGATAAAATTTATTTGTTAACACTCATGAATATTTATGAGCAAATTTTCAATGCATGTTTCACAAAGAAAGAGTTGCTCATGTTCTTATTAATTAAGAAAAGGAATAATGTTGCCCTCTGAATGTTTTTTGACATGCTGATACAGGGGAAAGTCAATGCAGTGGGTTTAGTTCTGCCCTTGCGTACAAAGTCAGTGAGTGGAAAAAGTGAGTCCCATTGGGCCAGACAATTACTTAAATGATGTCATATCACATCCAATACAAGTGAGTCAGATAATAGGCCAAACTCAGATCTCACTGAAGGCAGTGGGAGAAAGGGGAAAGTAGTGAGACATAGTATTGCATTCAGTGGGTGTAACGAGGGAGGCGGGAGAAGAGAACTGACTCCCACTGTGTCTTTCACCTTAATTTATGCCTTCCTGGTTTTTTTTTTTTTTTTTAATGTGCTTCAGGAGGTCATTTTATAGAATATCTAAAAAAAATTCTTAGTTCTTAATTAAATTACATGGTGGCTGCAGATGGTGGTCTGTCTTCTACCAATGAAAATAAGTGGTTTTCACAAAATTTAATTATTTTGCATGGCTTAAAAATGTGCAAGAGATGAAAATTAATCTTGATATTTTTTATGAAAATTAAAGCCATTTTACACTCTACACGAAGTCTTAGTGTAGGAATTATGTTGTTTCTCATTTTAGCTTATGCCCGGTTCCTGTAAGGTTCAGCACACAGTCCCACATTTGCAGGAGGCAAAGCATTGGAGGGCACAGCAGGTCAGGTGCTGGAGAAAAGTGGACCCTTCCTTCAGTGGCAGTGCTGGTTTTAGCCAGTATGACCTAATCAAGAAACTCCCAGGCTAAATTATTTCTAATAACTTATGAATAATAGCAATGGAAGCAGTAACAAGAGCTCTCTAGGTCCTCGTAGTCTTTTCTCATAGATTTGAGAATATTAATAAAGAAGTTTCTTCTATGTTTTTTTTTTCTACAGCTCCAGTGCATGCTGTAATCCTCAGAGTCCTCTTGAATATTTTAGACAGTTCAATAGCAATGGGAAACGCACCACGCCATTTGAATTAAGCTTGATGTGCAATGACCTTGAAATTGGATCAGAATGTCTATTTACTGACCATGTTGTGGCTAAACACAACAATTTTTTTTCACTAGTTAGACTGGAAATGCCAGTAAGCAACTCCATGTAATTTCAGTTGGTCACTGGAGATAGTGGGGTGATCTGGGGAGCAATAAATGCACTTACCTTAAGTGAGAAAAGATTTTTAATTATTACGACTAGCAGAGGGAGGGAAAACTTTGGTATCTTGACATTACATGCAGAGAATGTCAGTAAAACCCCCTATTTTTAGTGCCTGTCATTCAGACACTCAAATCATTTCACTAGTATTGAGATTCTGACACTGTGGCACTCACGAGAGTCTTATCTCCAGTTTACTACTGGGAAAATTGAGGCACCAAGTAGTTAAATAACTTGTCAAGATCGAATGGAAAGACTACCATGTTGCAGGATATTGAAGGGCTTTTAGTTTTTCTCTCTAACACTGTGTCAGACCTCAGATTTTATGACCAAATATTCTTCTCTGCCATTGTAAATGCAGGTTAAGATCAAGGATGTCTATGAGAGTCATCAATTTAAATCTTGGGCAAACAAGATCACAGTCAGCCTTTAATCTCTTGGTTCTTTTACATAATACGGGGTATATTTCTGCAGTCTGCTATCTTTTCCTTCATCTTAGCTGGGATATTATAAAATGCAGCAAATGCTATTCCCTTTTCAAACGGACATTAGTTGTTTTGGCTGAGTGATTTTATCTTACCCCTGTCATATGTTGTGCTACACTGTTTCCAGGAAGAACAGAAGGTAGAAAGCAGTGATTCTTCCTTGTTTCAATCACATTTCACAGTAAAAACTACCAGCGACATTCATAAACACATTCTCTTTCTCACAATTAAGCTCTTCTTGCAGTAGGAGTTGCACTGTTGTCAGTGGGGCTGCTCTTGATATACGGCAGACTGAGCAGCAGGGAGACCCAGCGTGTCCATAAAAAGGCTATTTATTCAAAATTTTCTCATGGAGACTTTCTCATATTCCTCTTCGGTTTTCATCTGGGTCTTCATCTTTGTTGTAAGTACTCCTCAACAGCACCATAGCTTTATGGTATACATTTAAATGTTTCAGTTCAGGAAATGGAGCAGTCTGGGATTGCTATAAACCAGAAAGAAGGTTCATGGTTCATGGGACAAGATATTATGTAGAGTGTAACAAATAAGGACAGAGCTGCCCTGCTATCACATGACTGTGTATGAAGGTTGAAATGTAGTGTACAAAAAATTGTGTACACAAATAAACTTGGTTTTGGCATTTGAAACAAATTTCTCTTGTGCAGTCAGATTTTTTTAAGCAGAAAAATGTCTTTTATTTCTTTGTGCTGATTGTTCTTCTTTGTTGGCAACACTTAAAGCAATCTACAAGCTGATTAACTGGCTGTTCATCTCCCACATGGAGGACCTCATTTTTTAGTAGATCTGCATGATGAGTTTTGAATCCACATATGAAGAAGACAGGGATTCCAAGTGAATAAATGAGTCATCTCCCCTCATGATGAAACACACGGAGGAGAACTCAACTCATGCTGGACTAAAGTGGAATCAGTGTAAACTCAGTAGGAAGTGATCCTGGCATGGGATTTTTTTAAGGTTCTGTCCTGAGCTGTTAGACTCAGATCCTAATATATGAAAAACAGAATGATAAATCCAAAACCATAGAATCAAGGAATGAAACTTGAAATGGAGCCTTGACTGCTGAGTAAAAGATTGAACTCTGTTATCTTCTGGAGAACAGTTTGGACCCAAACCAGCATGTACTGCAGACTCAGGCTTCCTAAGATGAACACTGGAAGAAAGTTGATCAATCTTCATGTCCAAACCAAGTCCAAAGTACTTACTGCAAAATCAATACAGTAGGAATTCAACTGTTGGAGTTTTCATGAGTAACATTGCCTTATAGCGGTATAAGTTCAGTTTGAGCACCAGTCTTCTTTCCTACCATCAGGGGTCAGAGACTTTGATTTGACAGTGTGTAAGTCTTTTGCTGTTTACTATCTGTCATTGCTTTTATATTCACTATTTCTCACAATCTCTCTGGTATCTTTCAAGAAGTGAAGGCTTTAATGATTGATCATTGCCTAGAGAGCGATGCTAGACAGAAACAATAAAATTGCCCTTATCTCCCAATGGCTTGGTTCACTTTCTCCATAAAGTTTCCATTACAGTTCAGAGTTTAAACTGCCAAATCTCTATAGTTTTTGAAACACTGATATAAGAATATGGCAATTTTTATGAAGACAAGTCAGCAAGACAGATTATTAGGTTCTAGGGGAAATATATTTTTTCATTAATAGAGGTCAAGCTAAGCAATTAATTTTGTATAAAATTTTAAAATTTGTTTCAAAATGCTGATTTTTTCATTTAGAAAATTAGCTCCACTGTGTTCCCCTTCATGGGCTGTAGGGAAATAGCTGCTTCACCATGGTCCTCTCCATGTACTGCAGAGGAATATATTTCCCAGCCCCTTGAGCAAGCACCCCACCCCCTCACTGTTTTGCCTTGGTGTCTACAGGGCTGTTTCTCACAGTTTTTCCATCACTTTTCACTGCTGTGCTGCATTTTCCTTCTTAAATGCATTTCCACAGAGATGTTGCCAGCTTGGCTGATGGGCTCAGTGTCATTTGAGGGACCAGCTGCATCCATCAGAGAGCTACCCCTGGTCTCTTCTCACAGAGGCCCCTCTGCAACGTCCCGCTGCCCTCACCTTGCCATGGACACCCAATATAGTGGTTAAGGGTCCTGACTCTACTTTTTACTTGTCCTGTACCCCTCAAGATTGAGAATTCTACCAGGGCATGATCACTGCAGCCCCGGCTACCTCCAATTTTGACCTCTCCAATAATAAGTTCTTACACATCAGTGAGCAAGAGGTCCAGCAGTGCCTCTCCTCTGGTCATACTCCCCACCACCTGTAGTAGGAAACTGTCATCAGTGCACTCTGGTAGTTTCCTGGACTGATTGCATTTTGCTGTACCACTTTTCCAGCAGATGTCCAGGTCCCCTATCAGATCAGGGCCTGTGAGAGTGATGTCTCCTGCAGCTGAAGAACTCTTCTTCAACCTCCTCATCTTGATCAGATGGTCTGTACTAGACACCAACCGCAAAGCTTCCTTTGTTGACTTGGTCTCTAATTTTCACTCATAAGCTCTCAACCTGCATGTTGCTGTTCTTCAAAGATAGATCTGTGTAATCAATCCCATTTTTGGTATAGAGGGCAACTCCCTTCCTTGCCTGTCCCTTCTGAATAGTTTATAGCCATCAATCACATCACTCCAATCGTACAATTCATCCCACCAAGTTTCTGTAATAGCAATCAGGTCATAGTTTTCCATCTGGCCAGTGGCTACCAGCTCCTCCTGTTTGTTTCCCATCCTGCACACTTTGGTAAAGAGGCACTTCAGATGGCCTATCAGCCACATCACCTTTTCAGAGGAGTTCATCCTAGCTCCCTTGAGACAATTCACAGATGCTTTCTTGTTGCTTCCTAATGCCTCAGCAGCCACTGGTTCTTCTTTAGTGCTTAGAACTCCATCCTCTTCTCCCACTAAATCTAGTTTAAAGCTCTCTTTATAAGTCCAGCCAGCTTGTTGCCCAGAACACTCTTGTCCCACTTGGTTGGTTGAGCCCTTCAACTGTCAACAGGCCTGGTCTCAAAGGTGTGCCCACCTCTCACAGAAGACGAGACCTTGAGCATGGCACCAGCTATGCAGCCGGTCATTCACATGTTTGATGCATCTCCTTTTTCTCAAACTGGGAGGACTGGGAGGATAGAGAACACCACCTATGCTCCCGATGCCTTTAACATTGTTCCAAGGGACATAAGGTCTTTTTTGATATTTCTGAGTCTATTTCTGAGTCACCTCGTTGCAGCATCATTTGACCCTGCTTGAAGCAGTAGGAATGGGTGATAGTCTGCAGGCTTTACCAGGCTCTGCAGCCTCTCCATGACATCACGGATGCCTATTCCCAGGAGGCAGCAAACATCTCTAGAGACATTGTCTGGATGACAAAAGGGCCTCTCAGCAAGGAGTCTCCGATTACTAACACCCTGTGTACTTTTCTGGTTGCACCTGTTCTAATGCATATGGGTGGTTGGACCAACTTTGCACAATTGGCTTTTCCTGGGTCTTGCTCATTACTCATGATCTCTTTGTTCTCCAGCCCCTGGGTATCGTATCTGTTATGTAGGGGCACTTCAGGTGGAAAAGGAAGATGATTCCTCCTGCCCTGAACAGACATGAGAATCCAGTCTCCTTTGTCTTGTGACTTAATTGAGTCTGTCAGCTCAGGGTTGGAAGCAAGCTTGCTTCCCCTTTGCAAAGTCTGAATGTGGGGCTATTGCTCAGCTTGTGAGTGCACAACACCATGCATAGATCTCTCACTCAGATACCCAGATACTGTGTTGTCTGTTAAGCTCCTCTTGTTACATGGCTACTTGCTTGAAAAGTTCCTCCAGTTGGTCACACTTACACCCATGACATCCATCTCTGCCTTTGGACCCTAGGGGGACTTCCAAGATCTGGAGTTCCACACAACTTTGGGTCTGAGCAGCTCTTTGAGTTCTTGGGAGGTCTGTCTGGGTGTAGGTGTCCTCACAGGGAGGTTTTATCACTTCCATCTGTGTTTCAGCCACAGCTATGCAGTTGCAGTGGGTGGACAACATTTAGTCTCAGCAGGAGGCTGCCTCTGGCTCCCAGAAGAAAACATCCTGCTTTCTGGGTTAGTGCATTTTGACAAGTGCAGGGGTTAACCACAATTGATTCTGGCCCCTCCCAAGCCTCCTCAGCCGCTCTCTCTGGCTATACAAGGGTATTACCAGCTCCCTAACCCTCCCATTCCCACAGTATTAGTGCTCTTAGCCTTTCCCACTCTCTCCCAACAGTTCATCTCTCTGATTAGGTGTGTAACTGAAAAAGGTGAAAGCCCTGAAGAAAAAAAAAATCTGTTAGTGAAGAAATTAGCTCCCAAATTGATCCTAGATAACTACTGGATTATAGTGACAAGCATGAGAGATTTTTTGTTCTCCTTATCTGACACAGTGAGGACACAAGTAGCAGGCATTGGATGCTGCTTAGCTTTGCTTTGGCTCAGTAGGTATGGCTGTGTTATCACCCATGCATATCTAAGAAGGAGAAGATGCAAAGTTGACATTTGCCACGGCTAGAGAAGGGTAGCAGAAGAAGACAATGATGTCTCTGGTGACACATCTGAGCAGCTCTGTGGCCAGTTGCATCCAGTAGCCAGTGTCATACATGGCTGACACATGCAGGTTGGTGGAGGAGCTGGTAGACAAGCTTCTTAGTACCTGCCAAAGACTTTTTGGGAATAACTTCAAGCCGCAGCTGCAGCCAGCCATTGGGGTGGGCTGTGTCTGTGAAGGGTGGAGTGCCTGGGATGACAATGTCCTCCACTGCCTATTCATGCCCTGCAGCCTCCCCCCAGGCATGCCTTCTGCTTGGAGCCAAGCACCACAAAGGAGATGCTGACCAGTGATTCCTGCCTCCATGTGCAGCTACAGTGCATGTGCATGAGGGAGCAGTTGGTGGACATGCTGTGATTCCTCCACCACGGCAAGGATAAGCTGAAAAATCAAGGCCCCAGCCTCCTCAGCACCCTTTGCACCAACTCAGACATCAAGAAAACCACCTGCTAATTCCAGATGTTGGTGAAAGATGCCTGGAAGCTTATGCTTCAGTCACACTGCTGCCAGCTGACAGTGCTGTCTACTACATGCTTCTGCAAGCTCAGGTTAATGAATGGACAGTAAACCCTGTCCATTCAGATGATTTTTGGGGTGCTGCTAGGTGACTCAGACTCTTTCCTGGGCCTTTGGTAGGACACCCTGTGTATTTCTGTGTTTTAATCCTATTTTGGCCTGTGTAGTGCATTCCTGACTGTCTTAAACCACACCACCCTCCTGGAAAATAAACTGTTGCTATGATAATAGCTGTGCATGACTTTCCTGTCTTTTTTAGTTAAAAGCAACAAGAGATGAAGAGACTCTTGTATCCACTGTTTAGACAGATTAATATTTTAAGTAGGTTTTCATCTTTCACTTTCCCACTGTAGATCACCTGCTTCTTTCACTTGTATTCTCTGGGGAAAGGAACTCTTACCTCTTCTCTGTGTTCTTGCTGGCCTAGGGAGGATATGCCCAGTTAAGGATACCAGTTGTGACATCCTTTTGGGATGATGTCCAGGCTTTCTAGGGTCCTCAGCAGCTACTTTAGCTTCATAACAGCCTGTAGCTTGCTTACACAGCAGGGAGGAATGTCAGAGAGATGTCAGAAAAGCAGAACTCACCTCCCAGCCACTTGCTCTTTGACCGTACATGATGAGCCTTTTTTTTATGGTAATATGCTAAGGATCTAAATAAAGAAAACAAATTAATAGAGGGACGAAACCTTGTCATTAATTAGTGCATCCATTTATAGCTGAGGATCCTAGGTTTTGCTGCAGGGTTGCTAACACATACACAGCTCTATTTCACGTATAAAGCTTTCCCTTTATGTGTCTGTTGGGCAGCTCAATGAGAGATTCTAATTTAAAGGATCATCAATAAATGCCAGCAATGAAGAAACAGGAAGAAAGCTATAAGGCCAAGCCAACAATGCCTTAAAACCAAACACAGGCTGTTTTGACAAGGTTTGAACCAAATTTCATTTTTCCCTTTGAAGAAGAGATTCCTCCTCCTTTGCCTCCCCAGTGCATGTTTCCTGTAGCTGTGTGTTTACAGTTGATGAGACGATGCTGCAGTTATGTCAGAACCAGGACAATTGCATAATCTGTCAGATTGAATGCAAACTGTCTCAGTGACAGCTGCCCAGTAATAATAAGGTTTTCCTCAGAAGCCAGGAGAATAATCCAACCTTTATTACTAATGGCAATAAGGAAAAGCATGGCTCAGCTCTGCAAGTTTGGGTCACTATACCAGGAGGGAAAATTTCAAGTACGTCCCAAACATAAAAATTCCCTGTTAATACAAGTGCAAAGACTACAGTTCTAGTGATCCATTCACTTTTTTTTTTTTTTTCACTTATAAATAACATTAATGCTTGATAGAAATTGACCTGTGTGAACCACATTAAAAATTTCTGAAGTGCAGTGAAAGACAGGAATCCAGACTGAAAAACAATTGTTATTTTAAGCAGGATCCTCAAGGCACTTTATTGACTTTTAAGCCCCACAACTTTATGACTTCCAAGCTTCAATTTCCTCCAGCATGTATTTGTGTTAGAGTGATATATTTGGAAATGAAGGTTACGTTAAAATTAGTGCTATCTCTGTGCACCTCATTTTTAGGAGGTTATGAGATTATACAGACACAGTTCAGCCCAGTGGATTTGTAAAGAATATTGGCCTGATTTGAAAAATGCTGAATACTTAGCTGCTCCCACCGCATCTTCATCTAGTCATTTGGTAGTGGAGGCAAAACTTGGGGTCACTGCTAGAGCCTTAGCATTCCTTAGAAAATTGGTGTATTATTTAACTGCTGCAAACATGAAGTTGTGGCACCTGGTTTCATAAATCATGACCCAAATTCGCACATACAAGCAGTATTTGGCATACAAGTTTCAGCAGCTAGCAAATCATGCGAGCCATTTATGTGCAAGCTATTAACCCAAAGCTACAGCAATCTGATCTAAGTTTATCCACCTTGTATTGTTGAACTAAGTCAACCTGCTTCCCATTCACCACGGGCTTTGAGCATGCAGGTAACTCCGGGGTCAGCAGTCGATGGTAATTCATTAGATAGCTCTACCCTGACTGGGTTTGCAAGCCCAGAGATGTTTTATAGTGTCTCCACTGCAGCTGGGGTGAGGAACACAGCTCTCATGCAGGTAACACGGGGTGATTTCTCGGCACAGGCTGCTCTCAGTGCATTGACCCCCCTTGGCAGTGCAGGTGATTGCTCTCACATTGAGGCACATTTGTGCAATGAAATCTGTAATCATTAGAAAGCACAAGCCTTTTATTTTGCACAAGTATTTTAATCAAGACGTCTGTGCTGAAATCAGTTGTTAGAGCACTTCATGTTGCCTTGTGTTCCCTTGCCACTGGCAAGGATGAAATTCCCCGTTTGGCATCACCCCTGTCCCTGAAATGGAGACTTGAGCCAGAAATGCTGAGCCCCCTGGGCAGCACCTTTCCAAGTGAGCATCCCTCTGCATTGACTCCAATACCACTCTGAAGCTGCCCTCAGAGTAACTCAGACTTTGAAGGGTTAGGCACTTCTTCTAGCACAGTAGCCATGACCAGGGCTTCACACTGCTGGGCACTGGCCATTCACACCAGGAAAAACTCTTCAGATGAATATTCAGCATAACCAGATGAGGCAGAAGAATAGGAAAAAAACAACACCCAATAGTGTCAGGGAAAGTTGAAATGACTTGCCCAAGATCAACTGTCAGATCAATAGCAGGACTCATAATAGAACTCACATTTTCTGTTAATTCACAGCAAAGTACCCAATTTCTTGATTTCTTCATGTACCCGTGTTTGTAAGACAGACTGTAATCTTCAGCATATAGTGGTTAATTAAAAGGCTGATGTCTTCCACCTTCCATTTTAACATCTCTGTATCATCTTTATTAATGTGAGGTTAATTTAGAAGATTAAATAAAGATTCTGAAAAAAAAAAAAAACAAACAAAACCACAAAAAACCACAATATTTGAACAAGATCAGAAGGACAATTTTAAAAGAGTGTCTGTTTACTCAACTTTTCAATGACCTTTGATGTTTCTTAAGATCTTTAGAAACACAGTCCTCTTTTTATGTGTCTGTATATTAAAGCCAGAGATTATATTCCTTGAATCCAGCACACATGCAGGTATTTAATAGCAGGCTGCAGATAAACTTGCTCTCCAGACCTGCCCTACTATTTATTAAAACGTTAGCTCAATTATAATATCATTCAAAATTTGAAATTAACTCATAACAACTGTGTGATCACCCTAACTAGTAACACCATCTTCAGTGCTGTTACTTGGAGACTACCAGTATTGAAAAACAAACCTTTTTAACTTAAGTGGAGCATAACAGTCGTTAGTGGAACTGAGAAATGTATGCATTGCATATACCAACATCCGAGGGCTTCTTGGAAGACCCTTGATTTCTAGGTCAGCTTCCCTAAACACACTGCAGTTGGTACATCTCTGCCATCTTAGTTCAACTCTTGTCTACTCAGATTTATAAACATTGGTCATTAATCTGTTTGAAGTCCCTTTGCAGTCTGGACTTCTCCGTCACCCTTCATACCAGACATGATCATGCCACCTACTATTTCCCCTCTACCCCAGTCATGAGAACCCATCTCACCCCTCTGCACTCGCATATGGTGCTCTGCCTCTGTTTCTTTCATTCCTAAGTCTGGAGCTCTCCAGGACTCTGCCATCTCCAAACTTCGTTTTGTTCACTTTGCTATGCAGCAAAGAACAAATCAAAGCATTTCTATTAAAGATTTACACTGGTTCTCCCTCCAGTGTCTGTTTTGGGGCACTTATGTATAGTGCTATATGTGAACATTGCCATTGGTCCAATAGCATGTGTCTGCCATCTATTGGTATATCTATATGGGCAGATACAGGCAGACCCAGCTCCTCCATGGTCATTTGGATTTGTCCAGGTGCAAATCATCTCTAGTGCTGCAGCTGTACACCACTGCTAGTGAAGCTGTGTCCCCAGACAAGCTGCTAGGGGAGGGCGACATACTTGGCTTCCCAGATCTCCAGATCCCTACTGCCTTCAAAAGCTTGATCTACTGTCACTACTTACTGGCAACAAAATTTCAGAAAATATATTCAAATATTTACTTTTCTATTTTCAAAATGAATTTGGAAATAATAAATTGCATTTTATGTGTAGACATATATATACTCATTGCATTTGATATGTGTGTATGTGTGTGCGTGTGTGTATGCATGTATAAACACTTTCCTAACTTAACTCAGTCACAATCAGTGCTAGTCTCCTAAAATGCCCTGATGGGGTGGCTTTTGAAGCTTATCTGAGTCAGAATGTGTTTGCTTGTGCATAGCACCGGGTTAATGAGTGTGTGTGACATCTCAACCAGAAGTCCTCTGCATGTAACAACTTGGAGCATGAACAAAAGACTCCAGGTCTCCCTGTACCTACCTGATAGGTTTGCTCTACATAGAGGTCAACATCTTGTTTTATAATCTCCCTATAATTTTTCCCTCAAAGCTGTTAGCACTAGCAACCTCTTGAAGAGTGATTCTGTTAAATGAGAATTTGTCAGTAAAGAGGGTCTATTTTCAGCATTTTCATTTTGGCATTAAAGTAATGCCAGTTTTAGCTAACTGAAATACTACAGGTCCATGTTGCTCTGCTGCAGAGCACCTCAGTGGTTAGCTATTAGTGTCGCAGTATATGCCGTGATTGACTGGAGTAATCCATCAAGGAAAAAAAAAAATCCAAGAGCCTAATGCAAACAGGCTAAGTGCTTGTATTACTTGTAGAGTAAGGAATCACCTGTCACTGAATCTGAAGTCTCAACACCCAGTGCAGATGACATTTCCACCCCCATATCAGCAATTTCTCTCATGTGAAGATAAGACGTGGTTTCCTTGACTGAAATTACAATGTTTTTATTTACGTATTCAACATGCACACAGAAATAAGAAACATCTTGTGAAATTAAGGTTTGTCACTGCTGCAATGACCCTCTCTTAAGATGCATTTGCCTGTCCTCACTCTGCTGGGATCAGTTTTTCCGCCCACCATGTTCTGGAGCTGCATCTCCCTTCCTCCCCCCAACTCTTCTACACAGTACATGCTCTCACTTAGCATCCTCCCAACATGTTTCTTCCCCAGATCCTCCATGCACTATGAATATCACATATCATTTTCTTTTCTCCCTGTGCTGCTCCTCAAGCTACTCTCTTAGTTTCTATGCAGCAATAGGCCTGTTTTTAATAGGTACTTGTTTTGCATATCTTCCCTGGACCCATTTTCACCAGCTTCCAATTTAAGAACTAGCCCCATGCCCCACTGTATGCAATCCCCAGAGCAAAGCTTAGCTGGCTTCATCAAAGCCCAGAAGATTGCCAACAGCACAAGCTCAGCGTGTGGTATAACAAACAGATGGTTCCTTTCCAGCCTGGAGTCAGAAGACATCATGAGGATGCATTACTCCTGTGTCTGAAAACCTGCTGACTTCTCCATGGCGAAGACTAGGAGGACCAACACTGCTCTACTCTTGCCTGTTCTCCCCCTGTACAAAGCAGAGCTTTCACATGGGGCGAGGATGGAGGGGAGTAAGGACAAACAGGTGCTCTCCTGGTTCACATTACTCCTGCAAGCTTTCAGCTACTTCTGTCTGGTTATTAATTACAATCAGTATTCTTGTCTTGTTTCTTCTGTTGATATGCAGTATGATCTTGGAAGACATTTTCGGCCAGATCCAGTAAATAAATGTAGGTGTTTTGCTGCTTAAATATTAGGCACCCTAGGGATAATAGGCACCTAAGGTCCCTACATGGTATATAGGGAAATTATGCTCAAAACCAAGAAACCAGCATCAGCCTAGAGCTGTCAACAGGAAAATTCAGAAAACAGGGATTAATCTGAGATAATTTTCTTCCTTTCACAGGGCTGGCAGGAATGACTGACTAAAATGCAGTCACTGAAGAATGAGAAGGTGAGAGTAATCCTGCCTTACACAATAATCAGTGGCTAGAAGCATCACCAAAGGAGACAGGTGATGCACTTAATCCCTCTCCCACCAGCAGGAATTCCTCCTCCCTGAAGATTAATACAAAATTTAGGATTTCTTTTCTCAGGAAAGTGCCCTGGCCACCTTAAACTCTTCAGACATGCAGCGCATCTTCCCAGCGCATCTTTCCTCCTCCTCTGCCTGCTCTCACACACACCCTCTCCAGAGTAATCCAGAGCCTGGAAATTGAGGGCTGGACTCCATCCCTCTGGACCAAGAGAGGTCTGACCCTGCCTCATTCCCCTGTCAACATCACCTCCTCCTTCCAACAACCGCATTTCAAAAGAAGCTGACAAGACAGATGTTGGTCATGCCCAGGAAGCCCAGACCTCCTCCCTTTGGAGACTGGGACAGAGAAGTGTCCCATTGCTCAACCTCAGGTGGAGATATGGGTAAGCCACTCAGTCCTGTCAAACCTGGGCCACTCTAGGCTGGTACACAGGCACGTTTATAAGCATCTAGGAAACTTTATGGCAATAAATAACTAAAATATGGCACCTACGATATTCTGGTGCCTCGGAGTAAAAAACAGCTGAGAAGGTATTGGTTGCCTAAGATACATCTAATTCAGATAACTCTGTCCCCTGCTTTTCTGTGAAAAGTGTCTAGCCTATGTAGATGGAAAACTCTCCAGAACATTATCCCTTAGCCTGTGCTTGTCTAATGATTAATGTTTTTCAGGCACCAGTCTTTTTTTTTAAAGTCTGAAAAAGGAGACACTGAAAACAAAGTTTCTGTCCACTCTTCAATTAGCTCTGTCAGCTTCTGCAGATCTGAAAACTATCAAGCCAATTTTTGGATCATTAAGCACTTCCAAAACAAAGCAGTTACATTTTCACCAGGAAAGTGTTTTGGAGATGCCTATATTTTTAATAATTTCACTTGCCTTGGCCCAGTGCTAGGCTGGATGAAGGTGGAATTTTCTGCAGAAAACAGCTTTGAAACATATTTCAAACAGTTTTATGTAGTGCATTACCAGTTTCCCACACAATGGAGAAATCAGTGCATTCATAAGGAACTGCATTTCACAAGTGGGAGACATAGCTCTCCATATTTTAATCTTTTCATTTGAAACAGGAGATCTATTCAAACTAGGATGTCATTCTATGTCACCAAAATACTGATCCGTAAATGATAAGTTCCCTGGGAGCCAAAAAGGAATTTAGAACAAATATATCCGTAAGAATTGCTAAAAAATAATCTTGTTTTCCCAAATAGGCATACATCAGACCACAAAAGGGAGAGTTCAAAGAAATTGCATTTATTTATGTCTTGCATTGAAGTAATCCACTTTATCTTGGAGAAGGTGACCTGTTTACAGTTTGCACATCATCTTCAATATTCCTCCCATGCTCAACTGAATCTAATGAATGTGTCATTTGTTTGAACAGCACAGCACAGATTTTGTGCCTAGCTTTTCGACACACTGTCTGGGTAAAGTGGGGTAAATCACCATTTGCATTTCATTTTTGCATTTCATTATTAAGCAAGAGGTAATATGATGATGAAGGGAAAAGGAGAGAGAATACAAAGATTAACACTGGGAACCAATGATTTATTTGAAAGGAGATAAAACTATGAGTCCAAGTGAAAATTAAAGTATGGAGAATTTCCCAGACAAAATAATTTCTAGCTGTAGTATGCACAAATGTAATCATCATTTATGAAAATTGAGCAATAGAATAGGACAGAGAACTTGACACTTTCAGAATCCCTGTTGTACAGATTTACTGAATGTCTTTATTCTCAGCAGATTTCTAAGAAAATCACTCTCTCTGTGCCATAGCTATGAGCTAACTGTCCAAACATGAAGAGCATCAAATGCCTAGCAACAATTGTTGTGGAGCCTTCAGATGTTTAAATCAAAGTCCGGTCAAATCTCATTAAGAAAAATCTTATTCCAAAAGGGGTGAATTGAAATGAGCCAGGCGGCAGTGAGAAAAGCAATTTCCCAGCACTTGGAACTGTCTGATATTGCTTTTTATAGTTGCATTTGAAAAGGTTTTATTCTCAGTGATATTTTGTTTACTTCCCTCCTGCATAAATCATCCAGGCATTTCATTGTCTGTTTGGATGCATTTCTTCAGCAAGTTGTCAGACAAGTGTGGGTGCAAAATGATGGCCCAGGAGAGAGGCTATGCTTGGAAATGTCAAAGTCAGCCACACAGGAGATGGCATTACATGGCATTTCATTCATTAGAATTACTATACATGGAGATTTCCAAATCCCAAATGTTAAACAAGGATCTATTTAACGGGTGCTGGTGGTCCGTCTTAAACAGCTGATTTTTTTTCCTAAATGATGTATTTGTTACTGCTGTGGTGATTCCACTGATTCGTGTGACTCAGATGTTCAATTAGCTCAGGAACATGCCATGCTATCTTTAAAGAAGGGTTCAACAACAGAAGAGATGATACTGTACAAAGCTGCAATTTGAGAAGGAGGTAGGCAGCTCCCTCTCCACCTCCTCTTACTCTCCATTTGGGGAAACAACCTTGCACTGATTTCTTCAATGACTGCCAACTTCTTTGTTTTACAGACTCTGTAGTGCCTAAAACATGGCCAATGTGCTACTGTAGTCAGTGATGAAAACAACAGGGGAACTGGAGTAAAAATTTCACTCTCTTCTCATTCTCACTCTTCTTTATACACAGCCATATCATTTGAATTAGTTTCATCCAGTCTTCAGAGTTTAGGGCATGAGTGATCAAAAGTGAATTTAAGTCACATTTATTCCTCTTGATCCCAGCCTGGCTTTAGGCCAGTCCAATCGTTTCCAAGTAGCTATTTTTAGGCTCTGCACCAGCTCACATCTTGAAGCAGTTGGCAAGATATGACAAATATTTTTAAGATCTATCAGTAGAAAGTTATGCATATTCTTTGCTAAGAAAGAACATACAAACCCAATAGCCCAATAAACGACTTTCAGAAAGTAATTTTCACAGTGTCACTAGAGGGATTTGTGAAGGGGAGCTGGTAAAATTATAAGGACTTTTGATGGAATATGAATTTTTTGATTCTGAACGGCTTGTTCTCCTGTGAACAAGCAAGCTGTGACAGAGCCAAGGTGTGTGGTTAGAGAGTAGGCAATAAAATATGTTAGACTGTTAATGAAAAATCAGAAAAAGAAACCACAGGGAAGAATTTTTTAATGAACTGCCAATACGCTGTTATTGATCACGTTACTGATCACAAGGTGAGGGAACAACTATAGTTATGCGACAACCAGCAGGCATATTTGCAAGTATTTTTATCTTTATGCTTTGTTTTGCATTTCATCCCCACAGACAGTTAATTAATTCAGGGCTGTTTTGAGAAAGAGAAGAAAAACGTTCTGGTGCTTTTTATCTCTGTACTACAGAAAGGCATTATGAAGGAGCTGTGGAGGCACAGCTGGGGGGTCTCAAAATGCGGGTTTAAGTAGACGTTCACAGACATGGAAGTTGAAGCTGTGTACAAACTCCCAGTCAGATCATTTCTGATGCCTCTCAAAACACCGACTGGGCTAAACAGCGCCTGCTGCCTTATGAACTAATAAAGGAATCTATTTCTATCACTAAAAATCACCTTCCAAGTGGCCACGCTTTCATTTGTGTCACAGAAAAAAAGCAAGGTGGAGATTCGATATAGATGCTTCACTAGCACACATAGAGAGCTCACTGTACATTTCTAACCAGCATCCACTTTTCACACTAAACCAAGTATCTTCGGTGCCTGTTGTCAATGCCAGATACCTCCTTCCCTGTACATCACTATCTCATATTACAAAGACACACTGATTTTAATTTGCAGCACTTGCAGAAGAGCTCTTCCGCCCACCTTGGGGCAGCAGTGCTAACATGTTAGGCTCTTATTAGGAACCATCTTTGAAGGTGACAGTTTAGAAGAAGGCCTCTTGCAGCTCTCGAAGAAATCTTCTTCCAGCTCAGTAAAACCTGTGTGTATGAGAGAGAATTAAGGGCTTGAGTAACTTAAGCAGGTTGTTAGATAGTGCTTTTTGTTTAGGAAGGTGTTGAGATATTAACTTTAGGGGTATGCAACCTTTCCTTGGGATTTCTGATATGAGTAAAATTAGGCACAGTACAATATCCCCTTAGGAACTGGAGCTAGAACATGTCTGACTGCTTTTCCAGAGGACAGAGAGTGTTAGGTGTTTACAGTGCAGACTTTTGCCACTGGCTCCCTGCTATATTATGGCTAAGTTCATCACAAGCCTCCTCCAACTGAACCAGGCTTTCTGTCAGCTAGCAAATACACCAAAATTATGCAGATCCAGAAGACCTCACAAAACCAAGTGAGGGTTGCAAAACTGGCAGATGAACTTCAAGATAGATAAATTTCTAGAAGAAAAGAATATAAACCATGCCTACATGAGGCTAAACTCAGAACCAGCACTGATGCCTATAGAAAGAGATCCTGGAGTCATAGGTGACAGTTCCCAGAAATCACCAGGACGTTGTGCAGCAGGAGCCAAGACAGCAACATCCTGCAGCTATATAAAAGTTCATCATGCTCATGTCTTTGAGTACTCTGGAGTCCCAATCTCCACACCTCAAGTAGTGAAGGCAGAGAAGAGAAAAAGGGCAGATAAAATGATCAGGGGAAAGAAGTTGTTTTATAAGTTGCTAAAAAAAATGTCTTCAGTCTGGAGAGAAGGTGGCTGGGGCAGACAAAATTCTTTAAGAAGGTGAATAAAGTGAATACAGAGCTGCAATGCTAAATAAAAGTAACTACACAGCAAACTGGCCGCCTCAGGCACTTGTGGACACTAATAGTATTAGCAGGATGACAAAGGGATAAGGCAAATTCCTACACAGCAGGTAGGATACTTGGAGGACCAGGTAGGGACGTGCCCTCTGATATCCTAAACACAGCACCTGGGAGTGCCAGGGATACAGAGGGAACGGACTGGAGGATGTGACCATTTTTCTATGTTCTTCCTAAATTGCAGCTCCTGCTGTCTCTGATGGATAGAGAGTACTGGGTTATTGGTCCCATCCAGTAGGTCATTTCCTACACTTTCTTACGCTGCTGTTCATATTTGGGAATGGGACATTCACAAGACTATAGACACCCAAAATTTAAAACCATTAAATGACTGGCTGCACTTTTCATTTCTTCAGATAAGTAATGGTACCAGAAGGAAACTGTTTCACTTAATGACTTGTTTATTCTTTGATCACTCATGTACATCTGGCCAGTATTGTGACAGCTTTCAGTTCTATATTGCCATTTCCATCTTATTCCTGACTGAATCATTCATCTTTGCCAGTATACAGAGAATAGATTTGCAAAGCTGCTCATTTTTTCCAGTTTGTCAGGTGTCAGTCCAGCACTAACAGACTGATTCAAAAAACAGTGCAGTCAATTGACATTAGACCCTAATGAATACTGCTTAGTAGAGAAACTGAAAATTTGAATTGCTGCTTTCAGCTTCTCTGTTCCAGCCTAGAAGCACCATTAAGAGCTGCACTTTGAAAAAAAAAGAGGCTTTGCTGCCAAACTCCTTGCTCTAATCTTTTCCAGTTTGCTTTTTTTGTTGGATAATCTGAATAAAAATTCAGTTTTATCAGCAAAGTGGTGCCTCTGACTACACCTGGACTCCAGTGCTCAGGGCATTAAGTCAGGGACTATAAGCAGTTTTTAGGTAATCAGCTGTCTTCTCATTACCCACAAAATCACACCAGGAGCCAGTGCCTTCCACAAGGTAGAACACTGCTGATGAGCAGCTGCCAAGTAACTTCCCACTGCCTCTGAGTCAACGTGAGCACGGGGCTGGTGACCAGAGCCCAAGATGTATGGCCAGGCAGCTAACCACATGGCTGTGTGGCCAGCTGCCTTTAGCCCTCTGTGCAGTCCTCTCAGGAGCTCAGCAGGAGCCCTTCGGCACCATCTCTCCTAGCAGAAATAGCCTAGCCTTCCTGCAGAAAGCCAGCAAGGGGCAGGAATTGCTGTCTGCCTGCAGTGCTGTGGGAGCAGGAAGGCATCACTCAGCTGGTCAGTGGAATCTCACTCCTTCACAAAGCTCCCACCTCCCCCTGGGTTCAGAGCCCTACCACCAGTTATCCACCCACTCTGAGCACTGTCTGATTGTGATATTTTCCTCATTTCATATTTCCTTTGTATTAGTGTACATACTCTCTGTAGTGGTTTACCTGAAAGCAGTGCAAACATTCAATATCTCAAACAGCAGGTTTCTAGGGCTATACATGAAAAACATGGGCAGCTATTTTGATTGGCATGAATAAACAATACCATTTTAGATTGTATAGTCACATTAAGATTTATTAAGGCTGGAGTCAAAAGATCTCTTCCCCAAGCACTCTTATCCTGATTTTTGATGCATCACAGTGCCTCTTCTCACAGTTTCTTCAGAGTTGTTCTCTGTCCATTGATCCTTCAGTGTGGCTTCTTCTACCTGTGCATTTTTCTAGGGATTTGTGTAGATTTTAATGGATTTTCTAAATGGACAAAAGTTGTCCCTGCAGGAGTGTGAATCTCAATTAATTTTGGTTGAGATTCCTACAGCTGGATATTTACTACTGGTTATGAGCTGTTATTAGAGTTGTTCCATCTCTTAAGTCCAGTAAGCTCAGCTGCAAAAACATTGCCTGAAGCACAATGTTTGCAGTCTAATTTTCTGGGATAAGAATGGGAGAACCATTGGATTTTCTATACCAGAGGAGATAAGAGCCTGAAACTCCTGAGGCTTCATCTCTGAGAGCCCAGAGAGTGGATGAGAAGTGCTGTCGTCTTTGCCTTTTCACCGTTCTCTTTAAAAAACAAAGGTAAGACCAAAGCCCCGGTACACCTATCAGAAATACATGCACTCATTACGTACCCAGAATGCCAGATCTCCTATAACCAAAAATCCAATTTGAGAGCTTTCTCATAACTGCTCAAGCCATTATCCCAGCCTTACCTACCTTGTGCTGTCCTGATGTTGCAGAATTACACAAAAGAGCTTTGATTTTTCTTTGTGGACTGTTGGGGTTTGATAGTAAGTCACTGACTTTGTGTTACAAGACTCTCACATTTGTCACATATTTGTTGCTGTACAGTCACAGGCACTGTTTAGCAACTCCTTTACAGTTGTTGGCTTCCAGACTGCAGAAGACTACCATCTGAAATAAAAAAGGTCCTAAAGTTAAGTCCTCATTAGAGGTGAGGACACTATAGACTCTGACAACACACAACAAAGCAGTTCTGACTCCATCCATGTGTAGTCTGAAATTCATCAGGGTATTTGAAGAGTAGCTGAAATGAATCATTATTATTTCTGCTTCTCACAGACTTCTGTCATGTTTGTTCCCATGACAAAAAGTTTTAAAAAATTGATGTGGCAGATGTAGCCTGTCTGAGATTTGATGGATCTTGAACATAAATATATTCACAAATCTACAGACAGGATTGCACTGAAGACCTGCCTCAGAAAACTGTCCTCAGTCTGTAATGAATTTACACCAGCAATCCTCAGATTGTTATGAATTAATACTCTATAAATGGTGCTGTTTCAAGATAAATCGCAAGCCATCTGCCTGGCAAGGCAAACTAGAGGGCTATGATGGGCAGATGAGTTCCCATCACACTCTGGAGAGGAATGGTCAGGCAACCAGTGGTAATTCATCAGCCTCCGAGCTTGGGGCAGATTACTGACAGGTCTACTACAAAGAGCCTAGGATAACCTACTGGCATGAGCTTTGCCTGAGAACAATTGTAAATACCAGTATAGAAATAGCCTGGAAGATAATTTTGACACACAAAGAAAGACATCTGGGGTTTGGGATTCCCTAGCCAGACCATCCTTGCTTTCACCTTTCTCCTACTTGTCCATTGTTTCTGACTTTATAATATTCTTGTGAAGGAACATGTCCAATATCAAGCTGAAAAGTACTTTCTAAGAAACACATCCTTTAACTCCATAGTGCAATTTCGTCTATCCACTGTACAAAACCTCCCGTCTGTCATTTCAGTTCCTGGGCAAAACACAGTGGAGAGTGTGGAGCTGTATAAATGCAAGAGCCCAAACCTCTCATCAATTGCAACACCTCTTGGAAATAGGACATTCAGATGGGTGCAAAATCTGGCTAAACCCCATGCTGCAAAATAAACAGTGACTCAAAAAAAAAGCCCAGCTAAATCAGAAAGAAGGAAATAGATTCTTATTCTGAGATTTATTACCAGGCTACATGCCACTGTGCACAATGCACTCTTTGGAAAGGCAGGAGTCAGCAACAAGATACTCAGTGAACTATCCCATTCACCATATATGGTTGTTTTCCAATTTTATATTTCTATCATTTTTGCAGTGTGCATCTGCACAGCAAAGCACCTCTCTTTCCAGATGGCATCTTGCCTGCTTCACTCTGGCTTCCATCTGGAAGAATTGCTTTGCATCTGCCTCCAAAACTGCATCCAGTGCTGCTCCAGTTATCAGTCAGTAACATGAAGCAGTGAGATAGTTCATGCTCTCTTAGATGAGGATATTTGCTATGATCCCTCATCTTTCAAAAGGATTAGCCTTCAAGCTCTGCTATCTCTTTTTCTCAGCAGAACTGCTTGGAGCAAACCACTGGCCTAGCTTTGCTGATATTCAAGGACCGGAGCTAGATGGAACCAATGCAAGAAAAAGATATTAACTGGATCAGTGACTTTAAGGATTAGACTACTGGTTTTTAGTTCCAGACACCTGAAGCTAAATCCTAATAGAGTTAGGGTGGAAGCAATAGAGGATATTTCAAAGTGCCTCTACACCAAAGGATTCCTCTCACCTAAGCTTGAAAGGAGAAGGTTTAATCAAAGCTAGTCATCTAGTCAGAGGAGAGAGACAGACAATTCATCTCACTCATTTTAGGATGGGGAGTATCACTGACAATCAAGCCTGGCTAATATCAGATTATATGAATCCCAGTCCAAGATAGACCACATTCAAAGTAGTCTGGAGAAGTTAAAAACCGATTTTCTAGACCTTAGAGTCCTTCTGTGACACTCCTGGCAGTGACAGATGTCATTCAAGATGTGTTCACACCAACTATCCGTTTTAGTTGAAGTATTACAGTAATTTCAAATGCAAGGGTTTGAATATCTGTTAATAAGTTACAGGGAAGATATCTTCCATGGGACATATGAAAAAGATTGTTAACCTTGCCCTTGGAATGCCACAGGGAAAAATTTTTCTTTGCAGTCATTTGTAGCCATCTCCTTAAAGCTCCCCTCCCACTCTTCTGACATGGATGATGGCATCTCTAGAGGAAATCTTCTTGTTGACATGTGTGGGCCTACTGTCTGCTAAACACACTGGTTGTGTTCAGTGTAAGGATAAACTTTGACTAATTAAGGCTTATAAGCTATCAGCCACAGATGGTACCAGCTTTAATGTCTCCTTGCATGAGTCTGCATATGGCTGGGAGAATAGGAGCCAAACACCACCAGTAAACTTTCACTAACAATTATCCAGGACCTAAAGCAGGTCTTATGAAAAGGTTGGGGTTTATTCTAATTTTCTGAAGTCCCCATGAATATAAAAGCATGCATCTCCTGTAGATTTTTGGTTTTGGCATTTTCTTTCCTATGTGTTTATTACTTCTGAATAATCCTGTAGTAAAACCTGTATTAACACACAGATTGGAAGTCAGATTTAGCTGGGCTATTCCACTCTGAGTTTGACCCGTCATGTGCATATGATAGTAGGTGATTCCCATCGATGTTCATTTGTTTGTAGGTGTTTATCTTCTGCTTATACTTTGAAAAGTCTCTCTGTGATCTTTATTTCTGCTGTCACAAATGGAAAAATATTATTCAATGTAGTTCTCTTCTCAAGACTTGTCTCAGTGTGAGTTTCTACTGTTCACCTCCATCCTAGCATCTCACCTTGCTAGTGTGTATGGGTTTGAGTTGACATACAGGTATTAAGTTAATAAATGAAGACAGTCTAGTCTGTAGCATGACCATGGCACAAAAAGTAGATGGCACACCTCACCCAGCAGAAACACTTAGTCTTTCTTCACAGCCTTTTCCCCAGCAGTAAAATGGGAGACTCATACCTTCCACAGGCAGGACAGAGAGGCTCAGTTTAAGTGGTCTCCAGAGTGCACTGTGATTTTTGAGTGAAATGAGCCATATTAGCACCAACATGAGCACCAACATTCCTACTTGAGCATTTCTATTCTTGTCTGTGGCCCCAAAGAACCGCAGCATATGAAATGGGACCAGAAAATGAGATCACAAGTAATAGCTGCAGCAAATGGAAACCTTCTGGGTCAGAAGTAGCTCATTTTTTTTCCTTTGTGGTGAACTATTATCACTGTCCTACAGTCTATGTCATTTGATAACATACTAAGTATATTACAATCAAAAGGCTGAAAAACAAAATAATGAAATGGAAAAAAAAAGACAAAATAAGGGATGTTCTCTGTCCTTCCCTCAAAAGTTTATCCCACTTAAATATGATGAGAAGTAATTTTGCTCATGTATTCAATACAGTTGCAACTGCTAACATTCATATTATGCTGGGCTTTTTCTATGTGGATATTGATGTTACAAGCAGAACCTTTCCAACAGATTAACAGACATTATTTCTTAGCTCTCAATTTATTTGTGAAGCTATTTTTGGTATCAGCATCTTACCTGATGATACACTTTATTCTTCCTGCAAGATACAATTTCCCTTTAGCACTTAGGAAAAATGTACTGGATTAACCCTGAGGAATCAATAGATGAGAAACTGGGTCAAATTCTGCTAGGCTACAAATGCAGATGCACAGTGAAAACACCGATGGTTAAAAAAATGGCAGGGGAGGAATCCTGCAAACTCACCTTAACAAAATGTGTAAAGGGGAACTACAAAATATGCATCTGTCCATAGTTTCATATTCATATCTGTCCACACCTTAAACTGTGATGCCTCAGTGGTATCTATGCATTGGATTCCTGCCTCTGGTAGATATAAAGCATGGAACTGAGATATAGATAGGAGTTATTTCCTCCAGGCAGCTGGAGTGGAATAAAAGATTTTTTCAGTTCTGTGCATGTCTGTACAGAAAACAGCCACATTTGAAATGACAGCATGATTGTATTTTAATGGGACAAATTCAGGGTTAACCAACAGTGAACAGGTGTCAACCCCAAAGTGCACTACAGTTGTCACAGCCTCTGAGCATTAATACAAACTAAGCCTTTATTCTATTGCTGCAAGAATCCTGTCCATCAAAGCTGTGAGTCGTAAGTAAACTTTGCCCAGTAAAACCAATGCTGTTACTCAGCAGATGAGTTATTCACAGTTGTGGGCAAGGGTGAAGTTATGAAAATATCAAAAGAACTCTGTCCCCACATTAGCACAACCCAACAAATCCTATGCTGCAGCTCATACAAGAAGGAAATGTCTGTGCTACTGTGCAGATGCTCCTCCACCACCCAACACTAGCACTGTGTTCAGAGTCTTGCCCTAAACCAAAAGCAAAAGGCATGCCCAAAACCTCAGCCCTCTATTTTTTAAGACAGCCTCTGGCAGTACAACCTGACAGCATGCAGGAATGTAAACACAGTCACAACAGCCACCTGCTTTAGCTCAGTGCTACTGCAGAGGTGCAGGGCCGTACTCAAGCCCCTTTCACAGTAAATGAGGTATGGGAATGCTTGCAAGAGTCCCTCAGAGAGAAGAGAGGACCTAAAAGGTAGTTGTTGTGGTTGGCTGGATGGTATGAGGAGACTGCTTAAAGAAAAGTGTGGAAAAAACATCCATGAGATGCACAGTTCATAATGTCACTTCACTCGACTTCTTCTTTTCAATGATTCAATGTACTGAAAACATGTCTCCCTTCAAGGAATTTTATATCATTCTCTATGTTTTTTTCATCTGAAATGAATAAAATATAACATCTCTATTAATAACTGAACAACTTCAGCTTGTCTTCTTCAAAAACTTTTAGAGCATCAGTAATAGAGTAATAGCAGTGGCTGGTAACAGGCGCTCCACCCACTCCTAAATAATGGAGTAATGTTTTCAGTGCAGCGTTTTAAAGCTGGATTTGCCAACAGAGATTGTTTCTCACCACATGCTATGGTTAGGATAGTGCAGCTTTGCATTTTCCTCTGCGGTTCCAGTCCTGAAGCCCAGCGGTAGGGAAGCTGCTGTATTAGCTATTCTAGCCGTGCCAGGGAAATGGTTGTGACAGTGGTCACTGCGAGTAGTACAGTAATCAGATGTAACTGGACAGGAAGGAACGCTTGAAGCATGTCACAGCTTATTTTTAACTCCCTACCCTGCCCTACTTATTCATTATTTTTGATGCAAAGTACTTTTAATTCCATGTGAATAAATGAACAAAACGAAGCATGAAGCACAGCATGTCCTTGAGTACAGCACTGAGTGTTGAGGCCAACAGGCTCAGCCTCTGCAGAGGGAGATGCTCTAAGTCACAGAAAAGGGTGCTTCCAGAGCCTCCAGAGAAAGGCTGCCTGAGCCAATGGAGCATATTCACTAAGGTGAGAAATGAGGCCAGACACCAAGAACCCGCTTAGTATTTTTAAAGGGATATAAAGAAGCTGAAGAATTTACGGGCAGTGGTAAATGATGAGTCAAATTTCTGTTGATCCAGAAATCTCTACAGTGGTGATTGTGTCAAACAACATAATCAACGCAAGAATAGATCTGGACCCAGAATGGCAGGGAAATAAATGTGTGGGAATGAGAAGTGATAGAACCAAGGGTATAACATGGATTATCTGAGTAACAGGGGAAATTCTGGAAGTGCTACCAGCAAGCAGAGTCTTCCTTAAGCAGAGATGACCAAAAGCAGAACTATTCAAAAGAGGGCAATACCCAAATTACACTCCAGAAGGGAATCTTTCAGTCTCAGTATGCTCCTCATCACAATGTCATTTGCTTAATGGGAGATTGGTGATTCCCTGGAGCCAGAATTTTCTATTGCTTTATCTCTGAGTAAAACACATGGATGTTTGGAAACAGATGTTCAGTTATCCCTAGGCTCAAATCCTCACTGCAGGGAGGCTTCAGGGCAGCTCTGCTCTTCCACTTCTGAATTGGAATTTCTCCATCCACATTGCAGCTCTCCTGTTAGGTTCAGATGTATATTACCATGGTGCACTGCATGGCACTTGATGTCTGTAACTGGTGAGCTGGAGGAACCTTATGTTTCCATTGCAGAAACAAAATTTATTGAAAACCTAAAAATTCATTAAATTCTAAATTAGACACACTTTCTTTAATAAAAATACCTATTCTTTCTTGCCTTGGATTGTTTTTTTCAACTGCAAATTATTCACTTCATAGTGTCATTCCATCACAGAGACCCCCAGACCTTGTGACGTGCTGAATCCCTCACTACTGAAATCCTGTACAGGTTTGGTGGTTCCAAAATCACCAAATCCAAAATCATTAGTTTATAAATATAACCTTGCACTATCAGAGGGCAGAACTAGCATGTATTTCTGCAATTATATGTCTTCCTCATCTTCCTTTTATTTATTGTATTCAATATATATATCAAAAATATTCTAAAAATATTTAGACATTTTCTCAGAGAGAAACAAAGAGTACAGTTCTATTTGTCAAGTAAACAGTGTATCTGGAGTATTCCTAACACAGAGAAGTCTGGCCATGTGTGTACTTCTTAAATTGATCTCTGCTCTGTTCCCACTTTGATTATTTAGGCAGAGAAGCCTTCCTGGATTTTCCTTTCCATGTTTTAAATTTTCACTGCATGAATTATACTTACTGTGCTTTCACCAGTTCATTGAATCTGTGCATATTTGTACATATACTGATAAATGAATTGAGTTCATTCATCCCATATATCTTCTCTGACCTCTCAGTCTTTAATTAAAGGATTTCCTTCCAGCCTGCATGTACAATGTGAATAAATAGTTTTATGCTCCAGTCTAGGAGCCATTCCTTTCTCATTAAAATGGAAAAGCTATTGGCTCAACCAGGCAGTAAACAAGCTTAGGGAACTGGAAAAGACCTACTACAAGGGAGCAAAGGAAGGCACATTAGCAGAACATCAAAGAAAAAACAGTCATTATATAGCTGTTAGCAGCTGGCAGTGAAAGGTCCACCGAGGCCAGGAAAGGTACTACATCTCCCACAGTCTGGCTCACCAACCCACTGAAATTCAAACTGTTGTTGGAAAAATATCTATTAAACCTTGGCAATATTAGCTGAGCACAGAGAGTGTTCACGCATACCCAGCGTGGGACTGTTGGACACCAGCCAGTGCTCAAGCTCCCTGGACCAACCAGCGTGAATACGAGCACCTCTTCTCTGTGCTGGGACCCAGTTGGCGAACCAGCCCCTCAGCCATCAGGGTGCTCACTCTGAGCCACGTCAATCCTCCAGCCCAGTTCAGGGTCAGCGGGCAGCAAGGCAGAGACCTGTCACCTCTGATACAGCTGACCATGGCTCAGTCTCAGCTCCTTGGGACCTTACTTTATAGTGTTGCACATTCTCTGTCACAACAATGTGAAGAAGAGCAGAAATATACAGGAAGATGATTAATATCCTAAAATCCAGCACTCTGCATGCTCTGCATCCAGCACTCAGTGACAGCCGTGGTCAGGGATGTGTCAACCACAGGAATTAACTGCTACTCCTTAGGCTGAGGGGCTGATTTTCTTCATGTCACTACAACCATGAAAAGCCACCAAGGCTGTGAAGAGGAGAAAACGGAAGGAAAACTATGACTGGCATGCTTTCAAGCTGAATACGATTGTTTTAGCAGAATACTTTAGTGCTCTCACATCTCCACACAAGCAATGCATAAAGCAATTCAAGGGCACAGCGTTACTACCTTTGGAAAGCTTTGTGCTCTCCAGTATAAACTTCAATATTTATAGAAAGAGAATGGCCCATAAGGCAGGTTACTGGTGTGTGAAAATTTGCTACCTAATGCAAGTCTACTTTAAATTCTATATGGAAGGAAATTGACGGAGGGATTGACTTAAAAAAATATCCTGCTAACTTCCTTCAATTCAAGCTTTTTAATAGGTTTTACAACTACCCAGATTGAAAGGTTTGAAACTGAGCTGACTTTACAGAAGGTTTAGAAAAAAATAGCTAATATGTCAGTTTTCAAAGGAAACAAATAATAATTTCCTTTTTTTTTTAGAAAATATCTTTTATATTAAAAATGCAACCATCTTCGCAAGTGAAAACTGCATACTAAATTTACAAAAGAGAGAACAAAATGAAAGGTTAAATTAATGCCAAACCAAAAAAGTCAGTTTGCCAGCTTCTAGTATGGTTATTCAGATTATTCACACCAAGAGTCTAAAATGTCTCGTTTCATTCTCCCACTAATTATCCACAAAAGAGAGATTTACTGACAACAACCCCTAATCTCGTACACTGTAATCCTCTCCTTTCTAGATGTTTTAGTCTTGATTTCTACCCCACTGCAACAAAGGCCAACACAGAAGATATGCAGAATAAACCAGCAAAGATTAGGCCATTGTTAAAAAATACCCCAACCTCAAGCCACAGCAGAAGAAGAAACTTTAAGTGTATTATCTTAGCCTCATAACTGCCATGCTTCATTTAGGGTCTCAGTGAAGACACACATGAGAAGGCACAGCCAGAGAAGCCACTAGCCAAGACTACCATCAGTTCCACAGAAATTTTTTTTAAACCTTGTATTCAAACTCATTTACTCCATCCCCAACCTCTGTCCAAGAAACAGAAGTAATTCCAAGCTGCCCATCTTCTCCATTCCCATTTCTTTCAGGAATCTCAATACAATTACCACAGTCTAGAAAGCCAGAGCACTGGGATACAAACTTTGCTGCCAATGATTCAAGTCTGGGATCCCTCCAAGGCTGTTATTACAAGTCCTCCAAACCTAAAGTTTACTCAATCACCTAGAGCAGTCATCACTGGGAGTGAAGTATGCCAGCGACTACCGTTAGGCTTAAACCCAGATGTTTGTTAGTGTCCTTGTTACCAACATTGCTTTTTCACAGGTCCCACTCCCACACATCTAACGACTTTCTGCACTGTCTTTGCCTCTTAACTTCAAGAATAATTTCGAATATCAGTGTTTTGGACCATTCATTCTCCAGATGAGCCCAGCCCAACTAAGTAGCCAAAATGGAAGAGATGTCAGGGTCTGAACACATTGTACCGTGACATTCTTCCTCTTCGTCCAGCAAATCAGCTGAAGTTTGTTCAGCCCTTTTGGCTGTTGCCTTCCAATCACAAAACAAATAATTTCTTTGTAGTGAATCTATCACTAACTTTGAAATCTCCCAGTAAAGCTCTAGCTGTCTGATAAAATATCAGTAAAAAGTCTTAAATATAATAAATGAATACAATCTCAAAACATCTGGGCACAAACACTTCTAGTGGTTCTCTAAGAAAAAATAAAAACATTTATACGGCATAAAAATGTTTCTACCTACTTTGTTAAAACACTCAGCTTTCTGGGGATACTCAGCATGTGCAAACTCTGCTGCTGGTTAGAGAATGTTTAAACCAGTCCTGATAAAAGGTGATTAAAAGGCTGTTTCACATAAATTTTTCAGTGGTAACACGTGCTTTGTATAAAAATGCCCATATAATAAAAACAGAAAAAGCAAGAAACTTTTTACTTGGAAAAAAAAAAACAGTGAACAATTCATAAATGTATGCTTCTCAGTCATGAAATCCAGATATGTGCACGGTTTCTAGGAGGGGGATGAGCTTTTCCTGGAGATCAGAAGTGCTGTATTCATAATTACTGATAAACTGACTGATTAATTAAGTACTAGAGAGACATATTAATTCATCTAGTGCCTGATCCAATTCTCATTTAGAACTCCCATTAGTAACATTAATGTGAAATGCAATAGGTATCTCATCCATGTCAGTCTCTCCACCCATTATGCTTTAGGGAGGGTTGATTGAATGCTGCAAAGAGAGTGAGTGCATCTTGGCAAATATTAATTTGCACTTTGAAATGAATTTACTGTGACTGTTCTAGTTTGCCAGCTGGAATACCCATCAGAACAGGGAATTTTAAGCAGAGATTGGACATCATTCAACAAAAGTAAAATTAGGATGGTATGATATTCCCCTGGAAAGCTTTTCTGCATATTTATAAATCCATTCAAATAAGAAAAATATACTATAAGACTATAATGTGCAATAAAAGGAGTAGTGTTTCATACACCTGAAGTGATATACATCAGTTAAGGATTACAAACTACTTATAGCATGTCACAAACCAAGCACCATTCACAGGAATCATTTGATTAATGTAGGCAAAAAGCAAAAACCCACAGATCTGGGGTGATCTTCTGGCTGGAAGTTAGCAGTCAGAAACAGACAAAATTCCCTGAAACATCTTTTAGTTTCAAGGTCTCTTTAGATAACTTGAAAACCCCAGAAGGGGACCCTGGTATTCAGCATGAGGTAGAAAACAAGCTGCACATGAGCTGCCATGTTCGAGAAACGTGGAACAATCTCTCTGAATCAATTCACCAGCCTCATTTTCACACTGTAATAGCCCCAATGCCAACCTTTCATGTCAAAATTCCCATATAATCTCTGTGAACCAGGCTCACTGAAAACCCAGGATTAAATTTCTTAAAGAAAATTCCTTCTGTATTCAATGGTTGGAGAACAGGAGGAAAAATTCCAAAACATCACGACATATCAGTTGATACCTGTCAGCTGAAACATTCACGGGACTTTTCCCCGTGACAAAGCCATGCACATGTCAGCCTGCACACCCTTCTTGCTTAGCTCACTGTTCCCTAGCTTACCCCATAATAAAACACAAGGGCTAGTCTACTCCACCTCTTTGTTTCAGTCTTCTGAGCACATGTAAATAGTTTCACCTCCTCAACATTATTCAACAATTGCACTGTATGAACCAGATCCTCAGCTGACTGAAAGCAACATTAATCCTTTTTCAATAATTCTCTAAGCCAGGACTAAAATTAAGTACGGTTAAGGGACACTGTATTAATAACTTAGTTTCCCAGTGTACCTAGGGGTGTGCGCATGCACAGCAGGGTAACCTTAAGGATAAAAGGAAATCTTTCAGAGATGATAAAAGGATGGATTTTCATCTCCATTTTTGGAAACTTGGAAAATAGGCTTCTGAGAGGGACCTTTAATAAATCTGACAAGTTTTTGCTGATCTGCCTGCAGGCACACAAAGTACTACAGCCTGGCTCTGGCTTGCTCTACAGAGGCTTTTAGCTCTCCAGTGCAATTAAATTTTTTAACCAGAACCACGTGAGTCAAGTGCTAAATACTGCTGAGGTATCTTGCCTCTCCTCTGAGGCATCCCTCCCGAAACAGCAGTTTTGCTGCAGCAATGCCACAGCTGGCAGCCACGGGGGGCAGGCAGGGAGAGGACTTTACAGGATCCGAACCGCTACATGGACAGATCAAAAAGGAACATCAGTTAATTTTCATCTTGATGTCCTACAGTGCCCAGCTCCTGTTCTCTTAAAACACAGTGACATAAACATTTTAAAACTATATTTGAGCAAATCTTCCAGCTGAAGCCTCAGCTGGGTGGCATAACCCAGCATGCTGAGGGTGAGGACCAGTAATTAACTGATCAGTTGGCAAACAGAGGGAAATATAGATCTGCCTGTTATGATGACACTGACTCTGGAGAACAGAAAGTAAAAGTGCTCGGACAACAAACAGCTCAACTTATTGACATACGGATCATGGGCAAAGCTTAAAAAAGTGAGAATATAAAACCCCATTCATGGTATTTAAAGACTCAGAACACCTCACATTTAAATGCTTTTTATACAAAGAAGATAGCAAATAGCTTAATGTTTCTTTTAGTCTTCTATTTTCTGCTTCTCAAATTTTGGACACCTCCAGACTCAGGAGAGCAAAGATGAATTTACATGAAAATCAAAAAGCATTTTACATGTTCAATCCATGTCACTTTTTAAAAGTTACTTTCATGAGGGTGGAGGATGTTAGGATGACAGCTCTAGAGACTGGCATCTCTATTTATAGTCAAAAATCAGGGAAATCAAGGGCAGGAGCACAGCAGACACCTGCCCAGATGCCCTCTTGTTTCTTCCCTTTGCTATCTGCCTTGCCCAGATCCCCTCAGGGAGCGGCAGACATTGACTCTCCTGGCCTCCCTGCAGAGATGCCCACAGAAGACCTGATGACCACTGCCAGCCACTAGCCAAGCTGGGTCAGATGCCATCACCTTGCCTCTTTGCATGCTCAGAGCCCAAGGGTGATCAACCAGTGTCCAAGAATATGAAGAGATTGAGAAATGTAATCAGGAAGCTCAGGATTATTTTCCAGCATAAATCTGAAACAGTCTGGATTGGGCTGTTTGCAGGCTAGAGGCAGAAAGGTGTAGAAATTAGGTTACTGCAATTTAATGCACAGGACTGGAAAGTGAAGATGAAATAGCAGGTCAAATAATGATGAAGGAATTAGCGTGGGGCAGGGATCTGAAGCCAGGGATCAAGGCGAAATGTTCAGGTAAGACTAAAAATGTTTCCCAAGACTGAACCAGAACAGCCTACATGGACTAGAGATTTCATTTCTACAGCCACATTTCTGCAAGGAAAACTTTGCATGCTTGCAAGACTGTGAATAGTTGAGTTGATTCAATTGTCAGCTCTGTTTGAACATCTTAACATCTCATTTTGGAGAGGGTCTTGCTTTATTTTCAAACCATTTTTACATTTCAAGAGCAGACAATAACATCTCAAATACAGACAAGTCTGTCCTTTCTTTTTATTTACAAATTGAACCAAGGTAATAAATAAACTGAAAAGGCCTGGGGCAGTGGCTAACATAAATTGGTTAAAGACCAGACAATGGTCATTAGATCAGAGATTATTCATGCAAGAGATCTGAAAGATCTTGAAAATGAGTTAATAATATTGTTAATAAAAATGCTGGAAACTCTAGCCAAGGTCTGGAGCCTTCTTTTGAAAGGCAGGACCTTGATTACAGGAGTTTTTAACTAACAAGTTTAACCTAGTTTACAAGGAAATATATTGAATATATAAAAAGAGGTAAAATAATAAAATTACTAGAAGATCACAGTGAGTTACAAAGCAAACAGAAGAGCTATTTACAGGAGAACACTGCTTGTTCAATCCAGTAATGTTACTCTGCGTGAGAGACAACTTGTGAAAACAGGCCTGTGAGAAACACGGACTGAGAAAAACAGCCTGAGAAAGAGATAAAAGTTAGCAGGGGGAGTGGAGGCCCTCTGAGCTAAGGAGTGTCTCAAACACTCTCAAGTAACGAAACTATAGTCACAGGGTGGATGGTGTGGAGGCCGAAGCTGATGAAGTGCCCCAATGACACTGGATGCAGCTGGAGGGGAAACCCTGTGGAGACAGGATGGCTCTGGGGCACCTGGTCAGATTTCAGGGGCCATCTGTCCCGTGAGTGACCTTCGCTTCATTATCCACAAAATGCCTATTAAAGTTAACACCCCTGAGTATGCTAATGAAGACTAACATGCTAATTACATCATCCCATGAAACACTTTATCCCTCCCCATATATGGGATACGTAGGTATGTGGGTTGACCTAGGGGACGGACTCAAGGAAAGTGGGTATAAATTGAAGGGGAGGAAAGGGTTTGGGGGGCCCCGAGAGTGAAGTGTAGAAGATGGATGCCTCCTTGAACCCTCGCTGGCGGGATCGACATGGGAACACAGACTGGTGATCTCTATTCCTCTATTCCCTCCAACTCTCTCCTTTCCTTTTTCCCCTTTTCCTTCACTAACATTAAGAAATGCAAGGCATACTGTACTGCTTGCTCATTATTTACTTAGCCAATTATCATGTGTCCATTTAGTATACTGTGGGAAGTTAATAAATGTTTGGACTTTGAGACTTGGCTCACTGTTGTCCGCTCTGTTGGGGATTTATGAATCTGAGTCACTTGTCTCCCTCATCTGAGCGGGATGTGACGTCCTTTTAATAAATAAAAGGACAAAATAAATGATACAGTCCATCTGGAGTTTCCTTGAAGAAGGTTCATCAAAAACCACTATTAATAAAACAAAGTATTTCTAGATGCAAAATCGAAGTATTTCCAGATGCAACTTGCTAGTATTGCCATGGTTGAAAACTGTTGGAGAATCCAGTTCAAAAACCACTGAAGTAAAAAGAAATTACCTCAGCAAAATTGGAATCTGACTCGAAGGAAGGTGGGAAACCAAGATCAGTAATTCATATCTCCTGCGTAACCATGATTTTAGCTGAAACACCTTGAAAACCTGTAGAATTTAAATTTAAAATTGGAAAAGATAAGTGAATGGACATTGGTTTTGCAGACTTCTGCATGTAGCTAGACATCAGCCATGAAATCTTGTGAAATCAACGCGTCCCTTTAACCAAAGAGTCAGTCATAGCTTCCATGCTTTGCATGTTTTAACTGGCTTATCCTCTAGTCACAAGGCTCGCTGTACCTGCCTTTAAAAATGTGCCTTTTACAGTGCTTCATCCTCATCCAACACTGGTGGGAAAGCTCTTGTGGCTTCTTTGGGATTTGCTTTTGGCTCTTTTTAGAGCAACCTGTTTAAGAGAGGAAAAAAAACGCAAACTATGCCACACGGAAACCTTTCCATCTGACCATTCCAACAGAGCTTGCACAAGGCTTCAGAGGAACAGGAGGATCAGAGGGAAGGGGAACACTCCCAACAAGCCCAGTAGCAACCAGACCCCATGTTAGATGAGGGCAGCTCCTCCGCAGGGATGCGGCGCAGGTGCTGCCTCGATACAAGCCTGGCTTCCTGGGCAGATGGCTTCCTAAGCAGACAGGATAAATAAAAGGTGATCTGTCAGACTGTGCTTTCTCTCCAAAGATTTGAAAGGAAGGCTTTTAAAGTTGTGCTGAAGGCAGCAGTGACTGTACCGCTTGGTGAGTAAGAAGTGTAACAGTAGCGTGAAAACTGAAGCCAAAGAGGGGAACAGGAAAGAGAAAGCGGATGAGTCAGAATAGCAATTGTGGGGGTGTATCAATATTTATAGCAAAAATCCCCAGGCTTCAACTGACTCTATCTAGTGGCACAAAATAGACTTTTTTTTTTTTTTAACACTAATCAGGAAATCTGTTTGACAACAATGAGGACCTGTTGATTCAAACCTTGCGCTCTGCTGAACACCAAGCTCTGAAGATTATTTCCGATAACTCTGTGCTATTGCCTGTATATTCCAAAACAGAAAGATTTATTAACAGCTTCCTTAAAGGCCAAATCACTTTGCTTTTTCAGTGTACAATGACTGCCTGTACCGGATTTTATCTAATCTGCTATCCTGCAATTAAGGCAAAAGAAATAATGAAATAAGATAGATTAATACATCATTTGTTTTCCAAATCCCAATAGTTCTTTCAATTTCATAGTTAAAACAATCTCGGTTTGCTGAATCTGTTGCTAAGCAATTGGAGCCATCAAAATTTAAATCTTGAATGATTATCCTTTATTGTCTGAAAATATGATGCAAGTGAATGGCTCAGAATGTAAGCTGATATGTTCTAGTTCAACTCCCAAGGGCTTCTCCCAGTCAGATTTCACCATGATCCATGTGGCATAGGAGTAAGCTCATTTTTAAAAGAGCCATATTTTCTTCTTGTTAAGTTATCCCTTACAAAATAGCATTTTCCAAAGAGACTTTTGAGGGCATGGAAGCAATTTTGGATTATGAAATGTATAAATGTATCATTGAGCATGTAAAATGATGATAACACAGCACTTTAGCTTACTGAGAGGCATTTTAAAGAGTGGAGAAAACAGCAGTTAACGGAGCAGACAGCTTCTCACTTCCAACCATTATCTTATCCCACAAATGAACGTCTTTTGCTTACAACAGCTAATGATATACTATGCTCTGGTTGTGTTCGACGTTGTGCTTTGTTTCCTAAATACTTATAATTCTGTTTATTACCCTTAGACATCTAATCACCCCTGGCTTAAGTTTCAAAGCACATTATCATCACTTAATGGCTTGTTTCAGACTGGGTTTTCAGCAGGAAATTGTCCTTGGGCAGTATGGTAAATTTGGATAGCCACAGATGGAAACCAGTTTGGGAATTATTGATTGCTGATATTTTCATACTGTGCATATTTTTATTTCAGGTTGGTAGGAATATGGGATTCTATGCTCTCTCATGTGGTCTGAAAAGATTTATACCAACAAGAATATTATTGGATAAAACAAAGTAACATTGACAGCACTCCATATCGTGTTTCTGCTTTGACCTAAGTACTTAGTGGCTTTTCAAATGTAGTTCTCAACTGTAGAAATACTTCTGGAAGATAAGATCAGAGTGGATTTTGGTTTTCCTTTAATGCTTTTAACGATTTTAGATAGATAAATAAGAACCCTTCATGTCAAATGTAAAAAATATACAGCGTGTGATACACAGTTCTTTATTCTTGCACAAACTTGTAACAGAATAATTATTCAGTGGAAGATATAGATACAGAATAAGATAAAGAACATATCCTGGAAAAGATTGATGGCAACCCTTGGATGTTTAAAATGGGATAAACCTATGTGTATGGATACCCCGAGACAGCTGCAGGAAGCTGATGTTTCAACTTTTTAAGTGAAACCACCCTGGAAAGGGCTGAGAATTTGGCCTTGCATGGATCCACATATCTCAGACTTTTGTAGATATATCAGACCAAAAGAACATTAAAACCTGTCCCATTAATCAATTATGAATGTGTGCACAGCAATGGTAGTTCCTAAGGGTTTTCAAGGAAGTAATCTAATGCAAATGAAACTTCTCCACTAGCTACATCTTCCATCTGTTCATCGACAGCAAGGACACAGAACTCCTCTTCCTATAGAAATTTTCTCTTTTAGCGTTAGGACAAATACGAAAGCAATGTGACAGCCTCTTCTTCCTCCTTTCTGTCTGTTCACTGGCAATGCATGAGGGCCCCAAACCCTTTGGAACAGCAAAAGATAAAGACTAAACACAGATCCAGAATTTAGTCCCTTTTCATCCATAGATCAAGGTGTTTATGTTTATTGCTGACGTGCAAAACATAAGGAATTGAGCAACTCACAAAATACCCTATGAACAAAAGCTGTAGGTCATGGACTCTTAAATCAATTGAGATTTGAATATTGAACTTCAGGAAACTCTGGAGGCAAAAACAAACAAACAAATGCAACAAAGACTGCATCTTTTTAATGGAGATTTTTCTTCCCTATCCAGTACTTCTTAAAGTATGCACACCTGGCTGGGGGAGTGGTGTTTCCTTCCAGCACAATCCTGGACACGTAAACGTATGAAGGCCAAGATAAGCATCTTTAGGAAGATGTTTCAGGAAGCTGTTGTTTCTCTTCCCCTTCTGACAGGACTTCTCTCTGGCTCCCTGACAGGTTTTAGCCCTCCCACTTTCTGACCCACATGATGCACAGGTACCTGTATGGGACTACACGTGCTGCCGGCAGTCTCTCCCCCAGTCCATAACCACCTGTTGGGAGAGGGAAACGCACTCTGATGTGACTTGTGGGTATTAGAACAGGCCCTGGTCCTTGTTGAATTGACCAAATGTATGATAAGAGTCACCCAAATGCAGATACATTTAAATGTTTTTAAAGAAATTGACTGTTCAGTGTGAAAATATTGCTGGGCTGAATCCAGCTGATCAGGTGGATTGAGCCATAGCAATGCTGCCTGCCAGAACAAGAGGCACCACTCTAATTACCATCACTGCGTAGGTATAGGCTGCCTACCTACTCACTGCAATAACGTTTCTCAACAGGACTCTTATTTTAAAAAAAAAAAAAAAGTTAAAAATTGAGGCTTTCAGTGGAGTCTTTCTCATACATTGCTATAATAATAGTATACATAATACATGTGCTCTGTTGCTTCATTTTCTTTCCTTTTACTTCTGATAAGGTAGATTTACTAAAATCTGAAATTTAAATATTTATACAGTAGGCTTTTTGATTTGCATATTTTGAAGCTAATCATAATAGGGCTTAGCTCACTTAGTAGATGTGTCAGTAAAATGAATAATGAATTCAGTGACAGGGATGAAGAGGAAAGGATGAAAAAGAAATAATTTAAAATCGCAAAAAAGATAATGCCTGTTACATGGGAACAGACCTACACAAGAGTAATTAAGAGACAGCTTGTGCTTCCTTTTTAATTCAAGGAAATTTTTTTGGAGAATGCACTTTTGAATATTAAATATCTTAATCTAAACTTTAAAATGTCCACTAAATTAGTTTTCAAAGCTTCCCTTAGCTATAATGGGAAAGGATTCAGACTCTTTGAATTTATGGTACAAAGCTGATCACAAAAGCATTTAAATCCTGGTTTGAAAGTTTACAAATGGACACAGTTGTTGGGATTTCAAATACCAGACTTCTGAAAGTCCAAAATATAAGATTAATAGAATTGTTCTGTTACCATCTATACATGTATATTATATGTATATATGATCCTGATCGTTTGGAGATCTTGTTTCTTTATTCTTTGCAGCCACAAAGCTCAGAGGATTATTAGGAAGCCGAAACTGATATATTTGCATGACTGAAAGTACTCAGCTTTGAAAGAAATGCCTGGCATCATGTAACTTGTCACAAAATGATGAGAACAAGCAAAACAGAAGTCAACTGAACAGCAGAGAGGGATTTATTTTGTCTCATCTTAGACAACTATGACATACACCATTTTGTGTCAGCTAGTCAGCCCAGAAAAAGAGCATCTCTAGAGCAATGTCTACCCAGTCCCTTGGGAGAGGTCGACTTTTGATGAGGGGATTGGTGCTTGGTATTGCCACTTGTTTGCCATCAATCATTTCCTTGATTTATTTTTTCCCTAGCCCTGCCACACAGAGACAGTTCAAATGTTCAATTAAGCACGTTACAGAGCAGCTGTGACCTAGGACCCTATGACAATGAATCAGTTCTGCTCTCCCTCTCCCGCAGTGCTGTGTGCCAGAAGTCTGGAGCATGTCTGTCCTGAGACGAAACTGTCCTTTCAAAGCACAGGGGTCCGGGTGTTGCGCCTCTTGGCACCATAAACCCCTACAAGCAGCGTTTCCTCAACCATAAGTCTAGAGCAGCTGTAGTTCCATGTCTTCATTTGGATATTCTTCAAAGCAATAAAGAGTATATTTGTGTCTTGGGAAAAAAATTGAAAACCAAAATCTGAACTTCTTCAGACATTTTGCTATTGTGTTTTAGAAAAAAAAAATATTCAGGAAAATGCAGCACGTATTGTGAACCTCAGTTTCATTTTGAAGATAGTGTGATGATGTTGAACCCTGAGCTTGCTGCAGCATGGAGTAATGAGTTTCAGGCACGTTCTGTGGCATGACTGGCATTCACAACAGTCTGCTTGGGCTTAAACCCATTGCAGGTACCGAGAACAGCCAAAACCATGATGAATACAGTTCATACATCAACAGCTAATAGGAGATAGTCAAGCTCTGGGACACTGTATAAATTTTTCCCTGCCGTATAAGATCCTTGGATTTCCACTTTGGCATCATTTAGTATATGGCTGCTGTCAAGTAATTCTAGCACAGACAAATAAACCTTTAGGGGTTGCTCTCTTAGTACATTCATTTAAAACATTGGAGTTTTTGTTATTCCTTCAATTATTCCTTCATTTATTTGCTGTCCAAATGAAGCTTGAAATTCTTCTAGCACAAATCCAAAGTCCTTTATGCTTCATAGATGGAGTTACAACCAAACTTGACTTGCAAAGACTTTACAAATTCCCTCAAAACTTACTAATGTTCTTTAGAGGAAATTAGATGTGGGAACTTGGAAGGTGAAATTAATGAACTAATGATTAGTTGCTTCACCCATCAGATGATGACCATGTTGTGCAAGATTTGCCACCCAGCATTACAGCAAGTCAAAGAAAAAAACCCAACATTTACATCAACTGAAACCATTCACGAGAGGCAAATACATTGACTTGGTTTAGCTAACAAAACCAGGGAAAAGTTTCAAAACTGAAAAAAAATGGTTCTGACATTTTTCTAATGAAAAGACAGAGAGCTTTTTTTCTGTGAAAAACTGCGTTTAGATATTAACTTAAATAATTTTTTAAGGAAGGAATCATCCCTAAATGAAACAAATTCATGAATGCATTACTAAAGGGTCAAATGGGATGCAATTTTTCAGTCAAAACCTAATTTTTCAGTGTTTTTTCTTCCATCCAAATCATATTTGTAATGTAATCGATTAATTAATTTATCCAGGCTGATGAGCTGGTACAGTGACAAGCTCCATTCAGAGAGCCAGTTCATTTCT
This sequence comes from Athene cunicularia, assembly GCF_003259725.1. NCBI lineage: Eukaryota > Metazoa > Chordata > Aves > Strigiformes > Strigidae > Athene > Athene cunicularia. The sequence continues at coordinate 10,191,583 of NW_020799117.1, read as the reverse complement.
TTTGGTGAGTTCAGGATCAGGAGCAAACTCTGGGCCTGATCCTGCCAATTTTATGCCTATACAAGACCAGAATTTTGTATTGGTGTGATGACTTGGTCTTTTCTGGCTGTGATTAATCTCAAAACCCATAACTGGCTTTCACCAGATCCATTGCTTGTTACCACCTTCCTTGCAGAACTTACTTTTTTGCCATCTAGTCACCCACACATCATTCCCTCACCTATTTCTCAAGCCAAGCAGTTTAAATCTATGCTGGACCCTGGACACACTGCAACCCCTCTGCACTCCTCAACATTTCAGCCGGGTATCGGGTCCATTGAGAAATCCTTGACAAATGTATAAATCCTTAAATTCTTCCCAAACAGAATTTGTAGGCAGGAATGGAAGCAGTGTTGCCCCGCTGTGTTTCATGAAGCTCTTTATTGCAAATCAAAACTGCAATTGATCTTCTCAACAAGGAGGAAATCAAATGATCCTGTGTTTTTAAAAGAGACACAAATCATTAATTTTGAAACACTTCTTTCTGTAACAATATTCAGAACATAGCTTGGATCTACTTAGGAGACCAAGGTGATGAGATGATTATGTTCTTACCAAGTTTAATGGAATTTGAGCACCCAATTACCTGAGGCTTCTTTGACAACTGCATTCAGTCATTTCCCAGAGAGATTAAGATCTTTTTAAAGCAGTTTCTCTAGTCTATACTTGATATCTTTCTTCTTTCCTTTTATTGTGGTGGTTGTTATAAATATTCAGTGATTTTTATGAGCCTCAGCAGACCAAAAGTGATCTTCAAAGAACTCGCTTACATGTATTCACATATTTAAAAAACCCTAAGAGTTTCTTTAAAAAAATTTTATCTGAATTTCTGCATTTCTGTAGACAGTAAAAATTTACAGCAAAAAGTACTTTCACTGATGAACAAAGGAGGCCAAGAAAGGATGAGGAGATTAAAGAAGTGATATGTGTTCAAAGAAACCCTATTATGGAGCTCTTGAGAAATGCTTGTCTATCCCAACACAAAATGTCATTAAACTAAATTTGTTCAAGGGTTAATTGTGCAAGATAATGAGAGAACTAAGACTCGACTGAGATAAACTAAAGGCTGGTTGTTCTCTATCCTATCTATTATATGTTGTCAATGAAGGAAAAGGGCAAACAGAACTGTTAAATAACCCTGAAATGCTGTGGTTTGTAATCACACCTCCACAGGTGAACTATCTGATGGGCATTTAATTTATTCCGTTTCCAGACTGCTGAAGGCAGTGGAAACAAAAGCTCTTCCAAAAATGGCAGGTGTCGAATGGAACAATTCCAGGACAAAGTCAGAAGAGGAGATGAAATCAAAGTATGGGTCTAGCTATAATGGGGAAAAAAAAAATATTATAAGATTATCCTCTGTGCATCTTTGTGTGTGCTTATCAGAACTGTCATTAAACAAAACCTGCGTTAGCCTGATGCACACTCTGCCCCTCACTAGCAAAAGCCAACATGAAGGTCCAAACACAAAGACACTCCCCGTCACGGGCTTACCAGCAGCAACAGCCTTTAGAGATCCCTTGAGCAACAGCTCCTATATATTCTGGTATCTTTTACATCCTTCTTTATCTTGCAGGCTGGTTTGTGCAGACAGACATTTCTCTCCTGAAGCACAGGAATCCTAGCATATATTTCAAGCTCAAATGTATAATTTCACTCTGGGTTTTCAACCTATCATTTGCACAACTGTTGTGAAATACGTGCAAGCGACTTCAACAGTATATGGTGTGTACATTTCAAATTTGAAATACAGGTATTAATAGCTCTACTGCAAAGCTGTCAGGAATCCTCAAATTCTTTGGTCTGAAAAATCACTTATTTAGCTCAGCTAGACTGAGCTGGATTCAGAAACCACTGTGCACTTGATGGGCTGTATGAGAGAGGAAGTCCAGCAGATGCTGAACTTTGTGTCTTAAGTATGAATAATAGCTATCAGTTTACTCAATTTTGCTTCATGCTAGACAAAAAGTAGAACATGCCACTTGAGCAATACCCACAGAGTAATCAATCACTGTAGGAGAAGATTGAAAACAATCTGGCCTCCCGCTGTAGGTTCAAAGCCACCAGCACCGTTTATGGCACATGTTTTATTCATCTGTTATTCCATAGCAGGAAGCCATTCAACAGATGGTTTCATTTTCACTTACATTAGGTATATAAAGTTGTGAGCTTGTTTGTAACAAGTGATAATCAAGTTTGAGCTATAAAAAACCCCTACATTTATGCCACCCAAATTTTCATTACAAGCTTGCTACTACTTTAATGAGATATAAGGTTTCAAATACGTAAGGACCCGTGCTGGTCAGAACACAGAAGGATCCACCCTGCAGGCCAAGGTCAGGGCACTGCTGCTCCTCCAGCTCCTTCTGCTTTAGCTCTGATGACAGGAAAATCAGGCTGGGATTCCCAGAGTTTCTTCTGGTCTGAAATTTCAAGTTTTTCCAGAAGCTTATAATTTTCAGAGCTCAGTTATTCACCAGGGTCAGTTAGAAGACTTAAGGGGTGTAATGTCTGGAAGTGGGGGCCATTACCTCTAAGTGTAAGCAGACAAAGTATTCAGCATATCTTAATTGTGTTTCTTTAATGTTTTAAAAAATTATTGTCAAAAAATTTGAAAATTGTAAAAATTTAAAATGTCTCCATTAGGTATTCAAGAACAAGGTGCTATAAACACTAAAATATCGTCATCATGGACGGTTTGGATTAGTATTCTGTTCCATGCAGGATTCATAAGGTCACATTAGCACTTTTTCATGTCATATTTCATCACTGAAACAGTGGAAAAAGATATAAGGAGTCCAATATAAAAACAGAGAACCGCAAACAATTCTAACTGGACCTGAAGCACAATTCATCAACAAAAAGTGTTTACAAAACACACTTTTCATATTTTCTTTTTATTTTTGCCCCCCCCCCCAATGGTTTTCATTACAAATTGGAACAAAAACATGACACAAAATTTCAGCACTTCTTGTTTTCAAGACATTTCATTTTAACCAGCCCCGTCTCCATGGTACAGTTTGTCCTTGCTCGTTCTCTGTCCCTTTACTATTTGAGGGGTGTTCCAGCGTTATTTGAGGAGTGTTTCAGTCCGTAATTCTTCCTCGGGGAGCAATATAGTAGATAGGCAGCAGAAAAGAACTGAGTGCGAGAATTTAAACAGACGAATGAGCTTTGGGGTTAATGCTAATGCTTTTTTCCCTTTTCATAATGAGTCAGAAGATCCTCATTCTCGAAGATGGCAATATCACAGATGCAGCAGGACAAGTTCTCATGCACCTCCCCAGAGACTTCATCTTTTTATTTAGGGGATAAGATAGTTCCATCTCCATGACCTGCCTAACAGCTCCCCCCTCTCACCCAGGATACCAGGGAGGTGGGCACCTACAGAACAGTTCCCTTCCACATCCAGATGTGACCACCAAGGACAGAAATGAAACCACTGATCTACTGAAATCGCCATTAATCAGCAACTTAAACAGAATTAGCCTTCAGGCAGCATTTTCTGGGTTTAATGTCAGTTTATGACTAAGGCAGTGGCTCAGTATTTGAAAACCGCTAGCTAGGTTATAAGCAATGAAATGCACGAAGTTGAAAGACTTTTCCAAAATTCTACTTATAAGCACTAATGAAAACTGAATATTCTTGATATTCCTATAAGCCCCAAGTTCCTTTGGAATTCTTGTCAGAACGCTTGTTCTCAATCACTGTTGCTTAAGTGAATGTTTCATGAAATTATTCCTCACTGCCAGCAGCTTCCTACCTTCCAGCATCCCCATGTTCATGTAGCATGACACACAGAGAAGTTTCTGATCCACTGCTTACTGATCAGACATTGCTTTATGCCTTTCCATCACGTTAACTGCTTCCCAAAATAAAGAATCTGTACATAAATTCCAGGAAAAGAGTTCCAACTATGATGATACAAAGTAATTTTACATTAATATTGTAAGCAAGTAAATGATTTGCACATAATAGACAAGATGACAGAGCTGAGCTGAACCACAGTTTCTGAATGCAGATGTTTCAAAAGCAAATGTAAAATAGACTCAGAGTGGATTTGTGGTGGCTTTGGGGGAAAAGTAAAACATTTCTGACAGTGATGGTGTCAGTATGTTTCTTACATCGTTTCCCCTTTTTCTTTTCTTGCCATTATCAAGTTTCAGCCAAGGTAAAAATTATTTGAGGAAACAGGCAGATAGGCACTAGTGAAAAAACATGAAAGATGAGCGAATACAGGCACATGGCATTAAAAGGGACCTCCCGAGTCGTTGAGCCCAGCTGCCACTCCAGGCACAAGCATCGTGCAGCCACTTCCACAACCCAATGGAGCTGCTGAGATGCACTCAGAGCCCTCTCACCCACATTACACCTCAGGAGGAGACAAACTGCCCCAGAGCCACAGCATCCCAAGGGTGAGACCTTGTCATTTCCTCCTGAAGTTCATCCATGACCTCTGTGTACCAGTTTCTTTGTGAGCTAACCTCTTCAAATAAATTGCTTTTCCCACTAACCTACCAGGGTATTTATTCCCTAAGGCATTTATAGATACCTATCCCACCTCCCCTCAGCACTCGTGTCAGGCATGGAAGCATGCCTGGCTTTGAGCAGGCTTTCTCTTTTCTCCTAACCATCCTGGTGGACCTTCCCTGCACTTCTCACAGTTGGGCTCCCATCCTCTCACACCTTTTCACCTGGCAGTCTTCACTGGGCCAAGAATTCTCTCTTTTGAGCAAAACATTCTGGTAGGCCCCTGATTTGTTGGGTTTGGGTTTTTTTTGGCAACATCGCCTGAAATGTTCAGTTCTGCTGGAAAAAATGTTGGTGTTCTGTGACGTTTCCTGGGCTGCTTGCCTGGAAGACTCTTCTCAATCTCACACTCTGCCCGTGGGGAAGAAAGGGAGCTGACAAGTCCTGGGGAGGGAGAAGAGCTGGCAGCGGGAGCAGAGCGGGTGGAGGAAGGCTGCAGCAGAGTGCAAGGGAGGAGGAGGAGGGTCTGTCATCAGCCCCCAGCAGCCAGCCTGGCAGACGCCTGACAGCCTCACCGGGAGCAGAGGCCCTCATGAACCTTCTAAGGCCTCAGCTGGCATGTCAAAGGAAAAGAAATAGAAGAAAACTATTCTATTTTCTCCAAAGCAGAGACTTGCTTAGTACTGCTGGTGCAGAAGCAGACAGCATCTTTATCTGGACCAATTTCCTGTGAGACATTTTTTCTCCATCTCCAACCAAAACTCATTGCACCAATGCCCTCTTTGCTCCCCTCACTTCTCACAGCTCTCAATTTTCTCATTTTCCCTTTATATTCTAATCTTGTATTAAAACATCTTTCTTCTGCCTTGCCTGCTGGCAAAGCACAGGTTATTTTTATTTCTCCCAAAGGTGCAAAGAGTCAAAATCAAAGTCCAAAGCATCATTTCTCCTGCCTTGTTAACTTCTCTAGCCACAGTTTAGGCAGCTCTAGGGGAACAGCCTCCAGACCCTGCAGTCTGGACAGTGCTGTTACCTGAGTGTATCCTCCTGATTTATTGCTCACAGATGCACTGTAACCACCTTCTGCTAGCTCAGGCAGTGCTTCCATATCACTGACAGCACATTTCTGTGCTGCTGGATCATCCAGCCATGTAACATGCTTTGGATGAGACAGGGACATCCAAATGCTTTGGACAAGATGTTAAGTTTCCCAAAGCCCAGAAAATCACATTTTCCCAGTTCTATAACTGTGTGCATTCTCTGCATCTCTCTTTCCTTTCTCCTTCAAACGGCCAGATTTTAAAAACAGCATTTTTGATTTGCATTTTATTCTTGCCAAGAACATTGTCACCAAGACAAGGGCTGGAGATTTCCTTCTTCCTGGCTATAAACTAACATGTTTCAGGACTAACACATTTCTAACCGGTGCTTTCTCATAGATTTCTGTAGCCATATCCTCCAGCCATATGTGCAGAGGAAAAATTTGCGCTCAAGAGGAACTATGCATTTGGAAAACAACTATTATTCCCTGCTTCTTGCCCCAGCATTTAAGAATTTGGTTCATCACTGCTCTGACTGCAGCCAGAGTGTGGATAGAAGAGTCAAGGAGAGGACAGAGCAGCCTGCTCTGCAAGGGGCAGGCAAGCAGGACTGGAGGTGAAAGCAGGGCAGCACCCCCTTCTAGCCCCCTAGTATCTGGGCAAGAGCTGAGCAGGTTCAGTGGCCACAACCAGGGTCAGCCACAGTCCAGAGCTCCAGGCAAGTGCATAAGGTCAAGGCACAAGTTTGGGCATAACACCCCGGCAGCACAGCTCAGGCAGGGACCGAGGAGCTGAGCCAAAATGCAGCTCTGTGGCCAACAGGCACAGGGTGCGTGGATGAGGGCCCAGGTGGGGCTTCCCAGGGCACGAGCACCTCTTGGCACCCTCATGGCCCTGGCTGGAGGGGGCCGCGGAGCAGCATGGTGATTCCCCTGTCCTTCAACCCACAGCACCCTGAACTGAACTGTCGAGCCGCAGCAGAAGCACTTACACCAGCATGGCTCCCAGAAGCTGCCTTGCCCCAGCCAGCTGGTTCTTTTGCAGAAGAAACATTTTATTCTTGAAACATTTTTGGCTGCACTTTGCCTTAAAAATAAAATGTACAAAATCAATCTGTGTTGCAATATTGAAATCTGACAGCATCACTCCACACAGGGCAGCATGGTTAGTAACACAACCACATACAGCAATAATACTACCTTCCTCTAGAAGCCGTGCCATAGCCATCAAGGTGAGATAATGGAACATGAGCAAGTTCGCTCCTTAATTTATGCGGGTCACACGGTAAACAGGTTGCTGCAAGGGAATGGGTGCACCCAATGTCTTTGCAAATACATCTTCTGGGGAGCTGCAGGTAGTGAGTATGAGATCCCCTCTGCCTGCTAATGTCAGGCAGAGGATGTGGAGCAAGGGAGTACTGTTTCTCAGCAAGGAAATTATTAGCAGACTTTCAGTGACACAGTGGTGTAAATCAGAGGTGAATCAACCTTGCAATATAAATTCAGAGAATGACCAGGCATGGCAGGCTAATAACAGAGAATTGACAGTTCACAAGTATCTGGGCAGTTCTGTGTAGCCAAGATATCTTGAGTGTGTGGACCGGTGCCTGGGGATTAGGCACACCAGAATCATTGATAGTAATGGCACTCTCACGGCTCTGCCACAAGTGTGCTGTTGGGGAACACATCCAAACACTCATCAGACACAAAATGCTCGTGCGATGCCACCTTTCTACATGATGAGTCCTCTATGACTGAACTGTTATTTCCCTGAAAACCACCCATCCCAAGTCTGTTGACCTATTAATTCATTCTTTCATTTGTGCGTTGACTTACTCCAGAGAACTTTTTGAAAAATTACATCCTGAAAGGCTTCACAGGAAGAGCTAGGGAACTGCAAGCAAAAGAGCACATGTCATTTTATTTAGTGGAAAAAGTAAAATATGCATCAAAGCAACTTCATGAAAGTTGTTAGGATGCAGCTTAGCTTTCATTTGTATGTGTAAGATCACAGGACTCATTTCTACATTGTCACTTCAGTTACATCATTGCTAGCATTGGCATCACTCATTATTGGCAGCTTTGAATATTTGATTACAACCTCACACATACATGCATGCCTACCAACAGGCTCTGATTTCTTTGTATCATGACAGCTTAAGCAAGATCCTGCTGGATCTGTCATGGATCCTAGACATCTAAAGAAAATTCATGTAGATACAGTTTAGAGGGGGTAAAAGGTCTACTGTTAGCTCACTGCTTATATCAGTGTCAATCATGTACTTTATCTTGGTGGCAGGCTGTGTTAGTCTTCTTTATATGAACAAAACACAAAAGCAAAGATCTGGCTTTCATTACTTAGTAAAGATCGAACAATTAGTATGGAGGATTTCTCCCGTTCTGCTGAATCTCTGTATGAGCAGTTAACTGCCTTTCACCTCAAATTCTCCTTCAAAGGTAACAGATACAGGGCATGTTCTCCCTTCTTGCCCCAAGCTGGTTTGCACTGAATGATGTACATTGTAAAAAGGCTGTTATTTCAGCCCAGGAGTGGCTGCAGGGAGATGGTGGATAAAAGGATAAATTTTCAGACAGTTCCTTAGAAGGAGAAGGACAATAAAAATGTTTGTTACAGTGAAATTTGTCCTCAAGATGTTCTTGAGTTCTGAGAAAAAATGTATTTTGTGTACCTGGTTGTTCAGTTAAAGTGGACAAAATCTCACTCAATACATTCAAGAATCACTGCAACTGAATTTTTTTAGAAATTAATTAGCCCTAACAGGGCTGTATCTTGTCCAGAATTCAATGATCTATGCCACTAAAAGCCCTGTTCTTTGTCTGAGCCGAGTCCTCTTCAACAAATATTTTAATCATTGGAATTATAACCCAAGAAGTGATGGGGATGTGGCTGGATGCTGTTCTGTGTCCTCACCGAACCAAGCAGTCAGACACACTGCCCCAGTCACTCTGGGTTTACTCACATAATTAAAGCAAAGCCTGGGCATTAATTTGATGGAAGATGCCTGTGCATGTGAGAGGTCAGAGATGCATGCCCACCAAGCAGAGCTGCCGCAGAGGTCCCCGAGTTCATCAGCAGCTCTCCAAGCCCCGGAGAAGGAGTGATCCGCTGTGATAACTACATCTGACAATGGGAATTTCCAGGCAAAATGTCATGACAAACTGCCCCCGTTAGCATGCTGAGCACAACAGTAGAGCTCCCTTGTGGTAAAGAAAAATACAGACATTTTAAGGCTCTATTGCAGGGAAGGGATTGGGGGGAAAGCCTTGTGCGTGCACAACGGAGGAAAAGCAGCTGATGAAGAACAGAGCTTCGGGGAGAGAAAATCAAAGGTGATCTTTGCAAGCTCTGCAGACCCTCTTTGTCTGGCTGATAAACCTTAATATGTTTGGGCAACATAAGCAAAGGAGCTGAATGGGATAAATGCTGATATTCAGGAAGGGACTAAAAGAAACCTTCCAGGTTACCTCTAAAATAGCCCAATTTTTATATTTGATGTATTAATAATCTAGATGTTATCCAAAGTGATAAAACCCACTTTAATCTTGTGCTACTCTGAAACTGCAAAATTTTCTTATTTTACTGTTCAGTTTTGTCTCTCTCCCTTTATTTTTAAATATATATTAAACTTATGGAGGTTTTACTTTTGCTTGATATAGCTTTGAATTTGCACTCTGGGGAAATAGCCACACTGACACATAAATGGGTTAGAAAACGTCCTTTGGAAAGATTACTTGGAAAATATCACCTTCCAACTGAAAATCTCACAAAACCAGCCCCCCTGTGTATTTTCAGGGACATTCAAAAATGCTCGGATTTCAGGTATTTAGCATTTTGCTGCATGCATTCCACATGCTTTCCATGACATACGAAAAAACAGTCCTGAGCCTTTTGAATGAGTTAATGTTCTTTCTTCTTTTTGTGAAAGAGCTTCATTTTGTAAGACAAAAGGTTTTATAATGCTCTCTTCTATTTCAGGAGAATATTCACACTAAATAAGAATTTGCTTTTATAACCAAATCATTTATCTTTACATTTTCTGTGGGAGGAGAACTTCATCCAGACTCAGAGCCTGGAATCTTATAAAAATTTCCGAAGAGGCAGGGGCAGCATACATAGGAAATGATGCTTTTTATGGTTGTTTTGCATGTATAAGAGGAAAAACATTGATTGCTCAGACCACCCTTAATCCATCCAGCTGTGTCTAATGCTTCCTTATTAAAGGGTACCTTGGCAGAAGAAATGAGCAGATGTGGAAGGAGCAGAAAATGCCTCAACTACCTACAGCACCAGGGATTTGGGGTCAGAGCCCAACAGAGAGCATCTATTGCTATCGGTAGCCTGGATTTGGGTGCCACATCTATCCCCCAGCCCAGGGATCACCTAATTTAGAGCCACCTCTAGCCAGCCCCAACTTACCCACGTAGCTCTGCCTGGTGGCTTTAAATATTTGGAAAAATAACAAGAGTTATGTAACGCAGCATATTGTCTTTGAACGACTTAAAAAGAGAGAAAGGGGAAAAAATAATAAAAGGAAACCTTCATTTTAAAAGACCCTTGATACTGGGGAAAATTTTGAAAGGAGTTAGGCTTGAAGCATTTACTTCATCTTAACAGGTCTTCTCCATGGCTCAGCATTAACATGTCTGTGATTCTGATTAGACCTAATGTCACTGGACAAGGCGAAGAGCAAGTTGCTGTCTTTGGAGGTGAGGCTGGGCCTCCCCACGCTGCAGCCTGGCAAGAACGGAGCCTGCCAGGGCTTCCTTGGGCCACCAGCACTGAGACCCATGAGCAAGTTTTAGACTGGGACAGAGGTTCTCATTTCTCTTGAAGTCCTTGCAGAGCTCTCTCCTCACAGCCTCACAGTATGGGAGGTCTAATTTGACCGGGGAGAGTGACAAATTCCCTGCTGCACCCCAGTGCGCTGTAATGACTTGGTCCTTCAAATAGCAGGGCACACTTCTAAACCTTGCTGGGGAGCCACAGGTCTGGACTCTCCTTTTAACCCATCCCTGCACACACAAAGAGGGGTTCAGCCTGCTGGGAGGGGAAGACAGTGAGAACTTTGCTGCAGCTGCTCCAGGATGCTGCTCTGACAGTTTCTCCCATCATGTCACCTAACAGCCAGTCCCTCCTGCCAGGAGCGCGTGACTTTCCCACGCATAAACCTCCCCACATCCTGCAGCAAAGCAAGCACAGGGGCACACCAAGCAGCCCTCTGTGCTTGTGTGGGTCTCCAACCTTTTATTTTTCCCAAAGTAGCCTCCTCTATTACAGTCTCTCCTAAACAATATATATAATAGTTCCTGCACGCGAATCACCAACGCACCCCCAGACTCCTTTGTGTAGCACCAGGCAGGGTGCAAGGTCTTGGCTTGCACAGCAGCTGCACACTGCCGAGGTGCTGCCAGAGGTACAGCGCCAGGGCTGGGCATTTCAATGCACCTCGCTGATCTCCCACTGTAAATTTCCAGTGTCAAATCTGACAGAGCCACAAAGAAAATCAGCTCTGAAGTCAACCCAAAAGATCCAGAGCAAAGCAAGGATGGATCAGGTTACAAGGCAATAAAAGAATGCTCTTTTTGTTTATTTACAGGATTGGCTAAATGACACTGTAGTAGGACCAGAACAACAAGAGTTACATCTGGATGAGGATTTTATCTCAGCCTTCCTAATGAGAGCATCGTGGAGGCTGGACCACTTAGAAATCTGCCCTCAGACACCTCTCCGTAGCTTCCCTTGGCAAGCAGCCCTGGCCTGAGATCTCCTGGTGCTCTGCACAGCCATCCAGCTTGCATGCTGGCTGCTCTTCTCCCACTGCAAATTTTCCAGTTCCTCTCTGGAAAAAGCATCATCAAATGTCTGTTTGTCTGACTCATTCCTGCCTGGAGAGGATGACTGAAAATATGAGCTCACTTTCTACCTCTCGGGCTTGTAACTGAGTTCCTGTGACTCACACATTACAGTCTCAGTCTGCTTTGGGTTGGGGCCATTTTCTAATTTCTCTCCACAATATTGTAAAGATAAACCATCTGTGACCCTTTTTTTAAAATTTAGTTGGTTTTTTTGGGTTTTTTTTAATCCACTACTCTCTTTCTGCTGAATTCCTTCACTGTATGTTGTTATTGCATCTTAAGCAAACAGCCTGAGCCCCATCAGCCTTTCCTCTTTTACTTTGCTTTCCAGGACAAAGTGGACTTCACTGAAAATACCAGATTGTTTCTGAGACAAATTGCTGCTTTTGTTGAATATATTTTCCAGCAGACATCCTATTTAGCCTTTCAAGCTCTTCGTCCTGTCTGAAGACAGTCATTCATCAGACATGCTTGCTCACCAGCTGAAGAAAAGGCTTCAGAAGAGAGTATCTTGCCTTTTTCTTTAGCTTCTTACCATAGTCTATGTACGCTACGATAAGATTTGTACTTCAAATCTGAAAGCAGACATTTCTTGAAGAAATAAACAAACAACAAGCAACTGATTCCAATCAGAGAATTTGTTTTTCTTGAGTTTTTTTAAAGCTCCTGAAGACTTACTTATTGCTATCTGAATAATGGATAATAAATATGGTAAGGTGGAAGTTCAAGCTAAAATCAGAGGTGCACATAACATCTTGTTAGGCAAGTTTAGGGATCTTGGGCATGCAAAGGTATAACAAGGAAAGTGAAAATACAGACTGAAATTCTGAATACAGTGCTGTCCATGCAGCCTCTTTGCAGTAACTGAGACTAAGTATAACCCTTCACATTACCTTATCCCTGAAAGCTAGTGCAGTGGAGAGGTACTGTTGCGTGCTGAAAGCAAAGTAACAAGCACAGACAGGCAGTAGGCAATCACTCGTGCACCTTGCAGGATGAAACCCTGCCTGTGACACCCACTGCTCAATGACAGTCTGATATCCCCCCCAAGCACGCCCTGCACCAGGGCAGACGCAGCAGAGTAGCAGGGGAGAAATGGATCTGCGGCAGGTCCTGCACAAAGGTAGCAGAGCCAGTCTCCCAGGTCCGAGCTGGCACCTTCTCCTCATTCACACCCATATGCTGTAGCAATGCTGTTAAAAGGATAAATGACAATAAAATCAGATGATGGATAATACAATATGGAAGGGGAGATAACGTTGTCTGCGTGGGTGGTTAGGCAATGGAGCAAGCTCTTGGCAGATCTTCTGTTTTTTAGGAAAACAGGTGAAGAGTGACAAGAGATGTGGTAGCAAGCTAATATTCATGGGCCTCAGCAAAAAGGTTCAATTTTGTGACTTCTCAATACTCACACCCATATATAAATATCATTCATAACAAAGGACTGTTTCAACATGAGGTGTTTAAGTGCAGAGCTATTAAAGCCAATGGAGCTGTGACAATTTAGACGTAATTCACCGTGACTGTACAAAACACTGGTGAAAAATGAGCATGCAGTATGCAGTAATAAATTTTGATTTTGGAACAAATATTTCAAGGGGGTACTTGCTTTTCATGTTCATTTCTTCCTTCACTGGAGCCTGACATTAAACTGAAATTGTTTCCTCTCATTTAGAGAGCAATATATCTGAACACAGTAAAATGCACATCAACTTTATTATTATCTAACAGAGAAAACAGTGGTTAACTGACAGCAGAATGAAGGGAGATAAAACAATGACATTATTAGTGTCTGCTTCACAGATGGGGTGGTACTATATAACTGCGAGTCCATTACAGGGGATTTCTCAGATGCTAAGAAGGTTAAATGGCTGAACGACTTATCCAAAAGTGATTGCTTTTCTGATCCCAGGTCCCTCATGTTATGGCAACATTATCTTATTACTTTCAAAATCACTCATGTGGCTTTTTTTAATTATGATTTGACTCTTCTGTAAGGTACCATGTTGGCCATCTGGAGCCTGTCAGCTCTACCCAAGGTATATAAAGCTCCATGCACCAACACAAGCAGGACAGCAAAGTGAAAACAACCCCAAAGGTTGTGCCCACTGGTGTAGGGACCAAGGAGAAGTCAAAGGTTTTGTGCTTCACCCATGTCACCCAGAAGCAGGATCTTCTGTAACTGTCACAGCCTTGGTCAGCTCCCACAGGTCAGGGTGGGGCTTGGCCATTCACTCTAGCTGATGGGAAATGCTTTTCTTGATGAAGCACGAGGCCACCCATACATAAATGAACACTGTTCTGTTGCTCCCTGCAGGAAATAGGCAGGGCTTTGCTTGCTCTTGCTGATAGGGAGTATTCCTGGTCCATGGTGGGGAGGTGGCTCATAGCAGGAAAAAATAGTGTAGGTGCTGAAAATGCGTGAGAGGATGAGACCTGGAGGAATATGAAGGCTAGTTTTGTCCTCTCCCTCCTTTTCCTTCTCTCTCTTCGAGACTGCAGCTTTTTTATCAGCCTAGATGGTTTCTTTCTCTTTGTCCAAGGTTTCTATGAGCTTTAGGGGAAAATAAGCAAATCAGCACCAGCTCCTAGCCCAGGCAGAGAGGAGCTGGTTGCTGCAGTGTTAGTGGTGGGCCAGGAGAGCAGACAGAGCCCAACAGGAAGGGAAGCCTTTTGTGTCTCTAAAGAAGAAATCATCTATGGGGTTGTCAGACCATAACGTAAGGTCCCCGTGATGTGTATATCTTCCAAGCTTTGTCTCCTCTCTCTAGAAAGCTTCAAACACTGGAAAAATCGGTCTGGAAGAACGTGAGGACATCAGTAAAATAAAAGAAATACTTTTAGGAGCTAGAGACAAAAGCACTGAGGTATCTATTCCTTCTGAACAAAGTCCAGAAAATGAAAACTGTAGCTTGACCCATTTATAGATTCTTTCAGACAAACTCAGATCCTCAGTCTAAGCAGTTCCTGTCCTTCTTCATATCATCAAAAATCATACCCATCAAAAGACCTGGATACTTGAAATGGAAATGAATCATTTAGAGAAACTCTGGATTTGTCTTTCAGTTCTGGTAATAAAAGTCTCCCTTTGATCCTGTAAGTATTCTGCAAGATGTCACACTTGCTGCCTGAACATGCTTGTAAAACCAAATTAAGGAGCTGCCATGTTTTTGCTGCCCCTCAACTCCTGCGATGCAAGAATTGTAAAGGATTCTGCTTCTTAAGGCTCAGATAAATATCAGCAATTTAGTTGGTTTCCTTAAGCTTGGGTTTGGAAAGTTGATAGGAGCGCTAAGAAAAAAGGGTCACCTAAGTAGTTTTTTCAGTCAGCTAAGAAAGAAAAAGGTAACTATGATGCCTATGGGCATAAAAATTAATTTAAACAATCCTCCTTCCTCTCTGCACTCATTTTAACACCTCAGAAAGGCCCCATCGAATTGGAATACACAGCCAGAATGCAGTTTGCTTTTATTTCCGACCACTTCGTACAGCCCTTATCATCAAAATTCCTGCTCAGAGAGACTAGTCACATACAGAAGAGATTTTTTTTTTTTTAATATCACAGATGATTTTAAATGCACAACATTTTGCAAGAAAATGCAATCCTGCAAAGCTTCTGCAAGCAATTCCTGCTTCAAAGAATTTATATGCGATGCCTGAAGCCAGACCACAGAAAATCTCTGTATGGTGGGTTGGGAATATGAGTTGGATACGGTGTTAGTATGAGACAAAACTGGTGCGAATTCCAGCAGTGCAAGCTGATAGCCTTGTGAGGACAGTTTCCCCCTAAACATCTGTCCAAGGAAGCCTTCTGGAGTAGGTTTGGGCATCACGGGTGGGAGCAGACACTCACTAGCATTGATCTTTGCTGTCAGCAGCGTATTATGAGTGTGACACTACTCCTTTTTTTCAGATTCACCAAATCCCTCATGCCTCTCCCCCATCTTTTGCCTCAATGTGGATGGAAGATCCAGCTGTTTATTCCCTTTTTAGTTTCGTTGTTTAAGTCCTCTCAAGCTGTGTCAGCTTTAATAGGAAAGACTTCTGCTGGTTTCATTTCCTGGATGGCAATGCTGGAATCACCCTGGGCACACAACTGTCGATAAAACACATGCATGGAAGCAAACAATTAGCAGTATCTTCCCTTTCTGACACTCTGGCCTATCCATTTATGAAAGACCAAAAAATGCAAATGAAATCTCTCCCTCTTTGTTATTGTTTAATAATAAACCCTTAATACTGGAGGGAAAAAGCCAGCTTCACAGCAAACGCAGTGGAGCTGGGAGTGGAGGGTCTGGGGTTCCCAACTTCCATCCTCATCACCGTTTCTCACTTGCCTGTACCATTCACCAGGAGGTTCCTTATCTAGCTGGGCAGCCTCCTCTGGGCAGGAAACCTTCTCAGCCTTGTTCTTTCTAATAACAACTGAAAAGTACCGCTACTCATATCTGTTAAACTATTCATCATAGAATCACAGAATGGTTTTGGTTGGAAGGGACCTTAAAGATCATCTAGTTCTGACCCCCTACCATGGGCAGGGACACCTTCCACTAGCCCAGGTCGCTCACAGCCCCGTCCAACCAGGCCTGGAACACTGCCAGGGAGGGGGCAGCCACAGCTCCTCTGGGCAACCTGTCAGTTTTCCATCCCCTAATACCCCCAAGTCCTTCTCCTCAGGGCTGCTCTCACTCCCCACATTGCCCAGCCTGTGTTTGTGCTTGGGATTGCCCCGACCCATGTACAAGACATTGCACTTGGCCTTGTTGAGCTTCATGAGATTTGCACAGACCCACTTCTCCAGCCTGTCCAGGTCCCTCTGGATGACACAGCCCTTCCCTCCAATGCATTTACCACACCACACAGCTCAGTGTTGCCGGCAAACTTCCTCAGTCCCACCGCCCATGTCACTGACAAAGATGTTAACCAGTGCTGGTCCCAACAGTGACCCCTGAGAGTGCCACCCGTCACTGCTCTCCACTTGGACACTGAGCCATTGACCACAACGCCTGGAGTGCGACCATCCAGCCAATTCATTATCCCCCAACTGGTCCATCCATCTAATCCATGTCTCTCCAATTTAGAGACAAGGATGTTGTGTGGGACAGTGTCAAATACTTTGCACAGGTCCAGGTAGATGATGTCAGCTGCTCTTCCCTTATCCACCAATGCTGTAATGCCATTGTAGAAGGCCACCAAATTTGTCAGGCACAATTTGCCCTTAGTGAAGCCATGTTGGCTGTCACCAATCATCTTCTTATTATCCACATGCAATAAGATGATGATGCTGCAACAACAGCAGTTTTAATCTCGTATTTAAACAGAAATGTCCCAGGTAGGCAGGTGCAGACATCCCTGGGAGCATCAAAATAGGATTTTGAAGGCACAGGATGGACACTGCTTCTCCTCTCACCTGTGGTACCACCATAGTCAAGGCAGGGAAAGTCCTCATCTGCCCCTGAACATTTTGTCTTAGGTCACACTCAAAAGCTCAGTGGAGGTGAGCCCAGTTCCAGATGGAAGGAGAAGGAACATGTTTGGTGGGCATGCATTCATCACAGGTGCTCAACATACTCCTGAGCACACACAAAGTGAGGTGGTTCCAGAAACACCTAAATTGATGAAGTTCAGGCATATTTTTCCCTGATGGAATAGCAAAATCCAACAGAAGGCACCGCCAGCACCAGCCACCTGCAGAACTGTCTGCCCTTGCTCCAAATCACAGCAACCTTTGAGCTTCTCCTCACAACAGCCATCAATTTTCATGTGGGAAATGCAACTTTCCTTTTCTCCTGTTCTCTTACGCTGCATTGACTTCACTGTTGTGACTGACACTTTAAAAGTTTGTAGGTTTGCCTGAGGCACATATCCAGCATAGAAAAATGTCTATCCTGACGGCTGAAGCTCAGCAAAGAGATAAGCAACTGAAAAGAAGGTCTTCTGAGGGAAATATCAGGCAGTCTTAAGTTGGTCTGGAATTTCCTTCAAATCGCATTGTGCTAATCAACAGAGGAACCATGCGTGCAAAACTTTGTGTTCTCATATATGGCAGGATAAACCTAATACCAATCCCAGGGAATAAATTCTATTACTGTGGATTTATTCAGATGTAACAGATCAGCATTAGTCCCTGAGTGACTCCAGTATATCTTCCCTGTGTGTACAGTCTCTTCCCTGCTAATGCATCCCCATGGGAAGGAATGTTTCTTCTGCTAAGCAGGAGACAGGGGAAAAAAACAATTGGATTTTGGTCGATGGGAGAATTTCAAGTGTACAGTTGCTCTAGGACGGGGCCGCCTGTCTCAAATGAATGCCAATACGTAACCATGACCCACATGGAAAAAAGCAATAAACTCAGATTGTGAGGATCTAAACCAGAAAATCCTCCAAGCTCAAGAGGATTCATACCTCTGCATTTCTCTCCTGAAAACACCTTTTGCATTAATCCAGAAAGAAACTAATTGTCCAGTTTCTTGTAAATATGTACTCCTCTTTCTGCATGCTTTTTAAGTAGCTGCTCATCTGACACCACCCCTTTCCCTAAACTTGCTGATCAGAAAGTGCTCCCAGGCAGAGCAGGGATTGTCTGAGCATTGTTTCTAATCTTGTTCCAAATGACAGAGATAGTCAAGTTAACCAGACCCACTCCACACAGATCCCACGCGGCAGAGCAGCTCCCAACCCTTACCACGAGACAGGAGCAAGGGAACGGTTTTAGTGTGCTGTGTCGTGACAGGGGCACAGCCAGATCCCGCTCCCTCCTGCTGCAGGTGGCTGAGGAGAGCGACAGGCACAATAAAGTATATATTTAATTGCTTAGATTTTGCATAACTCATTGTTTACCACTAAATATAATAATTTTATGTGACTGTATTTCAGGTGACTCAATAATTCTTTGCAATGACTCATCTTGCTAGGTGTTGACCAGGTAGCTTTTGCAATCAGAAAATCTCTGGGATGAGAAACCTTTCTCACCAGGGTGACTGAGTGAGCAGCATCAGGCTGCACCAAGAGTTGGCAACTATGACCTAAAATCACCACCAAGTTTTCGCTCTCCTTCCTCATGCAAGCACCCCAATACCTTCAATCCCAGTTTGCTTGAGAAAGCAAAGTGCAATGTTCCACATGTTTTCTAACGACTCTGCATAAAGGGTCGGCAACTGTCTGTGACCCAGAAAGGTTTATTTTGTGGGGTAACTCAAGGCAAGAGTTTCTCTTCCATCTAGAGCACAGTGGATATTCATGCAGGAAAGTCATCTTTAATCCTCTTGCCCATGTTTTTTGCAATTATTATCTTATCTTCATAGGGGAGACTGAAAGGAATCACAGAATTCCAACAATCAAATATATTTGTTTCCACCTCACAGTGAGTTCTGCATCAGTGGGGAGGATGTTTGGGATTTTGGGGGGAATGATTTTCAGTGTTATATCTGTTCTGCTCAGCACAGAATTCAAATTCATGAAGCCTTCACATTTAATCACAAATCTTTTCTACAATTAGGAAACAGTTCACAGCATGACCAGGATGAAAGAAAAAAAAATATCCTAAATGTTTCTCCACTTTAGCTGAAGGTTGGTCCCCATGTCTAGACACACAAATTTTCCTGCAGTGGTAAATATTTGTTTTGATTAGGAAATTGTTCTTGCTCCAATTCCAGCCTCACAAGACAGAATTACTACTTGGCGATTGAGATCTGAGAAAGGTCAGAGGCTAGCCAGTTAAAAGTAATATTTTTCAGTTTTAATGAAAAAAATATTATTTGATGTATTTTTCTCTGTCCTCCTTGGAAGTAAATCTTGCCTTACTGCAAGGCTCTGACTGCAGTTATGCATCACATGGGAGGCCAATGATAGAGAACAGCACTTACAGCATTAAAAATGCATTCTCCATGTATCAAACAAAAAAAGCATGCCTCTTGGCAGCATTGGTGGCCTAATTTTGGCTGCAGAATGAATACAATCAAGGCTGCCACTGAAATCCCAGCATTGGCTCCTGCTGTAGCTCCTGAGCTGTGGACAGGGAGATAACAGGGAGGCAATTTGTGCAGCCTTTGGGGACCCAGGGGTGTGGGTGCCCCCAACATCAGCCATGCAGAAGGCACTGTGCTCAGGCAGCACCTGCTGAGCATCCCAAGGGCTCCATGGCCAGTTGCAAAGTATGTAGGGTCAGTAACTTATGTCTCTTGAAATCACCACGTTTTCCTAAAGCAAAACCACCCCAGACAGCTCAGGCTGTCTCTGCCCACCAGAGAAGTGCTCGCTTGCCTGGGCAGTCCCAGTAACACCAGCAGCAGCTGTCACAGCAATGGTTTCTTGTCAGTGATGGAAACCTGCCCCTTGAGCTCTGCTGATGGGAGGCACCACAGCACCACAGAGAGGTTGCTTTGGTAGCACCCACACTGTCACTCATCACGTACCAGCTCCGTGGGTGGAAATGTCTCCATCTACTTGAAATGGAGCATTCAGAATTAAGCATTCAGAGCATTCAG
>NW_020799117.1:10165899-10171622 GCF_003259725.1 Athene cunicularia | reverse complement strand
AAATAAAATAAAATAAAATAAAATAAAATAAAATAAAATAAAATAAAATAAAATAAAATAAAATAAAATAAAATAAAATCACAGAAGCCCTTCCAGTTTAAGGAAAAGTGCACTTTCTCCTCAGCCATCCCATACCACACATCCCTCTCTGCAACATTTCAGCTGCACTATCAACCCCAGAGGCTTTGACTGGTGACTCTTTCCTACCTTTAATTTTGTGCACAGCCAGCAAATGGGGGCGGAGAGGAATCAACAGTCATTTTGAAAAAGAAAATGACCGAAATATTGAATGCTCCATTGATTGCAGCCCATGGCATGTAAAGTGTTTCTTTTATTGTGTTGTTTTGGAAGTGGAAATGCATGCGTGCTGCAGACCAGACTGCAGCACTGTCGCTGGGTGAGACCCCGGCCTGATTTCTTGCTCACACCACATCAGGTCCACACAGTTTCCATGTTGTTGCCCTGCTTTACATCCGTGTCAAGGGGATGGGAATCCAGCCCTTCACTAATGTTTTTTTTTTACTGTGTGTCAGGATTTACAACTATACTTGATAATCTATTTGCTTTTATCATGCAAATGGGTCTTTACTTAAATTGTATGTAGGAGATCTGCACGTCTGCACATTAGAGCTGAGTAAATGCTGCAAAATAAATCACTGAAAATGTTTTTTAAGCTCAGAAGGGCAGATGCTTGGCAGTCCTTGAGGAGTGCTATTTTAGGGGTTAAGTATACTGTCACTGACAAAAGGGTATGAGCTCATCAAATTTTAGCCTTTTCCTGAGAATGTCTCAGTCAATACACTGGTTGGGACACTCCCCATCCCACTTCAAAATGTACATCATTCAACTCAGGGCTGTGCGTGGGGATATCCGGGCAAACAGCCTCCCTAGGACACTGTCTGTGCACATGTGCGTGTGCAGGGGATGTGAAAAGGATCAGGGTCAAGCTTAGACTGTGGCTGCCTTTACATTGGGACTGGCTGAGTTAGGGACAGGGTCTTGTGTTGTTGTATTAAAAAAACGTTTGTCATATCAATTCGAATCACATTCCTACAATTTACTTTATCCCAATAAGTAAGGGAAAAAGAGGCAGAATGAAGAGAACATGCATAAAGGACAGGGAAGGGGGGAGAAGGAATCTGCTCCTGCTGAAAGGTGACAGTATGGATGCAGAGAGCTGGAGTTAACAGGCTGTAGTCTGGGTATGAAAATGCCACTTAGAGGGGTAAAAGTCCCCCTAAGTCCTGGCCAGGACTCCATCCTCAGGGGATCTGCTGAAACTCCCATCAAAAGGCCAATTAATGGCACTTATTATGATGGAAGTTATCTTTAGAAAATTATTTATTTACAGATATAAACAATAGTTTACTGCTTACACTGTTTGCTGGGAAACACTTTTAACAGTGCTATATGCTATCACAAAGCTCCCTCTCACTGTATTTTATCCTCTCAAGAAAGAAAGAATATGACTGGAAGTTTCTGCACTAAACCGTTCACAACAGAAATTATCCTCTGATTTTGAAGAATGTCATACATGAACAAAATGCATTGAAAATGTTCCACTTTGTAAGGATTGTAATGATATTTAATTAAAATCTTTCTGATATGTTAACTATTAGAATGTTTAAATATTTCTCACTTAGAAAATACTGGTGTTCTTTAAGCCATAAGTCTTACTTTTGAGAAAATTAACTCAAACTGTTTGCAAACAAATCAGGAAAAATAGGAAAATGGATTCGTTTTAGGACCTACAAAATAGATACCAAGATGGCAAGTGATTTTTTTGCTCAAAAAAAATTTCCCACTGTTCAAAAGCAGCTGTTTCCAGGGGGCTCCTTTCACTGTTGTCCCACATCCCAACGGACCTGGTGGGATGCAGGGTTTCAGCAGGCATCAGTAGGCTGGAGGAGCTGCTGGAGCAGAGTCTGTTCAGCTGAGAACACAAATCGGTATCAAAGTCTAATACAACCACAGAAGACCAAAGAGAATGAAATTGAATGGTACCATTTACAAATCTGAAATCATTATGGAAATAGTTACAAAAGCTTTAGAAAACTAGAAAGTGAAAAAGTACATAACAGCATCATTAAGTCTTTTTTATTATTATTTAAAACACCTTTTACTGAGCAATTTCAGAGCTATGTTTTTACAATTTTCTGAACGTTTTGTCTCTCGGGCACACACGCACTCCCAAACAAGCAAAGCACAGTGAGCTCTTATTAACCCCTCTCTCCACACTGGCAGCTGTGGCACAGCCCCTGCCAGCCACTGCCCATTTCCAGGGTGGGACAGGTGAAATATGTTCCTGAGCCCAAGGTCACATGTGAAGGACTGCTGGCATTACAGATCTATCAGTCCTGACAGGTTTATCCTTTTAAAGCAGGCAATATGGGCCTGGGTCATCTTCTGTGGGCTGCTTCCATAGCAAGAAAATACATTCATTTAAGTTCAGCTCTCATCACTTCACATGGAGCTATTTTTTTTCCAACCACACTCTGAATCTACTATTGAGGATAATGCATGTTGTATATGTGTATGTATGTGCATATGAAAGTAAAATTGTTGGTACTTACACAGAATGGCATTGAAAAGATTAGGAAAAGTAAAACCATAAAAAACTCCTTTATTCACAAAGAAAGAAAAAAAAACACAAACGGAGGAAAATGTCTCAGTGAATACATCATTTTCTCTCTCTGAGATTAAGAAAAACTTTGCAATGGTAGTTTAGTTCAGTGAAACATTTGACTTCTCTGCTCACATCACTGGAAGGAGAATTTGGGAAGCAAACACTTCCCTCATGCTGTGTCTTCTTTCAAGATTCCAAAACATTTCTTTGTCTTAGGAAAATGTGAAAATAACAGGAATTTAATGATCTGAAAATCAAGGGATGGGAGCAGGAAAAAGTTTTGAACAATCTAATTGTTTAATGCAATTCGTATTAAACTATTTCATTTTATTTTTAATATTTAACTTCTTTGTCAGCATTTTCAAGCCAGAGATCTGATCTGAGTTTTAAAAATCTAACTCTGCAAACTGATAAGTAAATTTAAAATAAAGAAATTCATTTTGAAAATGACAAAACAGTCTCGGATGATATATTCGAAGAATAGTTTTACTGTTTGTTTGGCGTTTTTTTGTTATTTGAAATATCTCACAAACAGTTCTAGTTCCATTGGGTGAAACTATTCAAACAGGAAAAAATCCAACTGATTTAAAGGGGAGCTACTGACATAAGAGATATGGAGGTGCAAGAAAAACAAATGTATGAGTTATGTGGAGAAAAGCAAAGTGTAAGTTAGCTGTACAAATCCCCTACCACATACATTATTACAAATTTCATTTCTTTTTGAGTCAAATGACAGCCTGAAGCCAGACGTGCTCCTCAGCTGAGCATCTCCCAGCAGTGCTGAGCACTCCCAGGCTGGACTGAGACCAGCTGCCATCGGGGCAGTGCGGGCTGGACCCAGGCTGGACCCAGAGCAGCCCTGGGGTGCTGCGGGGACCGAGGTGGTTTGGTCCTTGGATCTGGCCAGGGTAAGGCTGGACCTGAGCTCTTCCTTCACCAGTCTCCTCTGGCTGCCTGGGACTGTGGCGGGGGAGCTGGGGCACAGCGTTTCCCCACTGCCACCATCCCTGATGCTGCTCCCCCACAGCCAGTCCTGGAGCCCCTTTGCCACTTGCTCTTTTATGCCTCTTTCACATCAAATCATCCATCTCACCAGGTCCACAGGTTGATGATGAATGAGGCCCAGGGTATCCCTTTGATCCCCACATTGCCTTACTAGGTGAAACCAACCCTATCCAGAGGGACAGAAACTAAAGCAATGCTGTTGACGCCAATCACATTATTTTGGTGCCCAGGTCTGTTGTTGCTGCTCCACATGACTGTAGCCAGATTTGCAGCACCCTGCCAGCACCACCCATCACTGCTGCCCATGCAGGTTCCGAGGAGACTTCTTCACCAAAGAACCAACAGGAACGTTCCTCCCGGAGAAGGGAAAGAACAGCCTGGCAGGACCAAAAGGGAAACACAATTGAAATAGAGAAGCAATGTCCATAAGCACAGCAAAGCCAGTAGCTTTCTCCATTTTTTCCTAGAAATAGCATAAAAACAGGAATGGCAGAAAATTGCCATTTCATTCTGACCATGACCGTAAAGAGAACCAACATGAAAATAGCCATCAGATACTTGATTCACAGGTCCAGCCTCAAAACTACATTTGTAGAAACGTGCTTCCAGTGGTGCTTTGGGAAGAGCTGTGTCTGGCTGGGGAGGGCTGCAGGGTCAGCAGCACAGGGCTCTGCAGAGCTGCCTGAGAAGGCTGGTGTTCACAGGTGCATCCCTGACTTTGAGATCTGGCGTGGAGAAGGAGCACCACCGTGCACACCCGGCAGCCAGACAGCCCAAACCCACGCACAAAGCGGAGATCAACTCCAGCCTGATCTGAGGCTCGTGGTGGGGGCCCAACACTCACTTCAGCGCATCTCTACTGCCACAGAACAGTGCAAGAACATTTTACATTATGTGTTTCAATCTTTTAAAAGTTAAGAAACAGATACCATTGTTTTCCCTATTCTCTAAGTTACATTCGCTGTGTAGCCACAGAAGTGGTTATCACTAGGAACATATTTTACTATCGTTATATCAAAACCCCAAAATATTTACTGGAATAATCTGTCTCTCAAGATACTAATCAAAGCAGGTTTTTGACATTTCAATCAGATTTGGGTGCTTCTGAAAACCATTGATTCAAAAAAATCCAGAACTGGCTCCCAATAACTGTGTTATTAAAACTGCACATCAGCAAAGGCATTTACTCTTTTATCCTCTATCTTTTGTACGCTTTGTTAAGTTAGAAACCCAAATCAGCATAAAATGCCTGCCAAGGGAAGGGAGAAATTTATTCAGATTTAATCTAGTGATTATGGTTCTTTCGTTGCAAACAGCTCCTTCATCAAGGCCATCAGGTGAATTATTAACCTCTTCCATCCACAAATAGAAAAATGCCTTCAGTCACAAGGAAGCAATGCCAAAAAAGGTTACACAGGTTATGTGCGGGCACATCGGAAAGGCGCACAGCAAGGCTTGTTCTGCAGAGGAAAACACTGCTTGTGGGGGGCAAGGGAGGCAGAAAGTGCCTGATGCTCCGTGAGGCTGACAAGGTGGCTGTCCTGCTGGGAGCAGTGACATCCTGGTGTCCTGGCACCTCTGCCTCCATATTGCAACACATGTCGAGAAAAATGTTCCTGGGAAGTGTTTCACCAAAGTGGCTGTTATCTCAAACATGACGTTATTGCAAATGAACTTCTGCTGCTCTCATCTTCCAGCACAGCAGAGAGGCTGCTGCTGCTTGCTAGCACAGAGCAGTAAGCACTCCTTGCAGGTTACTCACAGCGTTACGCCAGCCAGACCTCACCAGTTAACTCCCTGCTATCAGCATGGGTATGGCATGTCTCCAGCCCCTGGGGTGCACCCTGACATTAGTGTGACCAGTACTTTCAGCAGACCACTGGTTTCGAGCAGCTGCGGACCAGGCATAGAACAGGTAATACAGCTTCTGAGCAATTAATTCAGCACATAAATAGAGTAGCAGTTAGCAGGTGCATGATGCTGTCCCTTCTAGTCCTCCCTGACACCGGTCTCCAGGCTCTGAACAGGTAAGAGAGACATTTTGTGTCCAGGATGTGGGAAGGGGATTCATGGCTGTGCTGGGGGCAGGAGG
>NW_020799117.1:10159397-10165849 GCF_003259725.1 Athene cunicularia | reverse complement strand
AGGGGGGGAAGCAGTTTAATTTGGACTTTCTCCCAAGGAAAGGATTACTGGGGCCAACAAAGCCAAACAAGGTGGCAGAATGGCTCTGGCAGCAGTGGGAGGAAAGGCAGAGAACAGGTAGAGAAGCCTGTGTTGGGAAGTCTGGAAAATGAAGGGCTACGTGGGGTACATCAGTAAATTGGGATCAAGGTGAATTCATGGTATTCTAAAATATATGTAAGGCAAAGGAGTCAGAAGCAAAAATTAAATAGAATAAGACATAAAACAATAAACTGAACTCATCAGAGTGTCTCCCCTGCCCTGCCTTTAGCAGGGTGCCTATCACACCGAAGGGAAGAACCCAGCAGCAATAGCAGGTAGCGCTTCACCGACCTCCGCAGTGCCCCTCTGAAACTCAGATCCCTCTGCAGGGAGGGAGGACCTGGGACAGCCTCTGGTCACACTAGAGCAACCATTTGTTTCAGAATACAAATCAACCCAATATAAACTAGTAAAGAAACAGCATCTTTCTTTACATGATCTCCTTAAATCATATTTTATATTTTTCTATTATATCAGACTGCTGAGAGTTTTGAGCGTAAAAGCTCTTTAAGTCAGATGCATTTGACCACAGAACTTTATCTTTGGCCAGTGTGCTTTTTAAAAAGTAAAATAATTCCTCAAAGGTACAAAGAAAACAAAACAAACAAAACCAAAAAAACAACTGGCATCAGCACCATGCAAGAAAATTTTACCCAAGGAGCTAAGAAAGCCTGGAGGCAGACATGACATCCTGCCTGCTGTCAGACCCGCTGCAGTCCCTGACCGAGGGAAGTGAGCACTGGAGGGGGAACTGGACATCACCACAGCTCCTGCCCCAGCTCAGATCCCAGCTGCTGAATGGGTCACGCTGGTAAGGCTTGAGGCACAAGTGACCACATTTGTTTGTTTCTTCATTTCAAAATGAATCTGCTGACCGAGGCAAAAACAAAGCAGAGGGCTGCCATGAACAGAGAGACAGTGCTGTACCTCAGCTGCACCCACCGTCACCTCAGTTCTGAAACAATTCATTGCGTTCAAAAAAAAAGACACTAGCAGTGGGGCTGTATCAGGCTTTGAAATGTACTGCACAGCTGGGGGGGGGGAAAAGGAAGAAAATAAAGTGACAATAAAAGCATGCTATAAACCAAGTTCACTACTCTGTTACACCAGGGCAAAAAAATCATTGAAATAAGAGACACCAGTACATCGAGCTTTACACATTTTAACTAGTCACCATTAAAGCAGAGTGTGGTTGTTTCCAAACTGTATTTACTATTTTCAAATCCTAGTTTAGAGCAAGGGCTCAGAGGTCTCTCACTAGAGAGGACTTTCTCCTGCTTCTAATAAAAATTCCCATTTGTTGGGATCCCAAATAAGGGCAAATGGAAAAAGAGGAACTGTCCTTGCCTTTAACGCGATCAATACAACTGCTGAAAACCAGCATGTATTTAATAAATGCAATGTAGATTGCTTTATTTGACCTTCTGTTCACAAAATAGTTTTATTATATGTATGAAAGCAGCATACAGGCAATAAAATTATGAAAACATTCACAATACATAAATACACAGACCTGATGCAGGATGTATATAGTTCATTAGACTTTAAATCTTTTTCCTCTCAGTTCTCTTTTCCTGACAACACTTTTTTTTTTTTACTATATGTTATGAAAAAGTTGCTCCAAAGGGTATTTTCTCCCATTCAGAAAACAAATAGCTTTCTTTGAACGCTGCTGAATATTAATACCCAGTGTTCCTGTTGCTAATGTTCACTGATTGCTTTTGGCGTTACAAAGGGAAAGCAGCAGGGAAAGACAATGAAGAAGTAGCAGGCTTTTTGGATTAAACACTGGCAACTTTTTTTGGAGCTCACAGGACGTTTTTGAGGTGGGGGCTGCAGTTCCATCCATTATTTAGAAATGTCTTAATCCAAAATGTTAATGAGGCACTATTCCGTATTGAATGGACTATCGGCATGGTAATTACTAAAATGTAATGTCCTCCTAGTTTCCAAAGTAAAGCACTAGGTACCTCACTTTTTAATTCTGACCATGACACAGTAGCAGACAGACAGAATGATCCTGGTGGTACTGCAATAATACAGATGATAACGAGGTTTGGCATTTTTACTACCATTATAACCAATTGTGTTTGTTCAGAAAAGATATCCAAGACCTGAAATAAGAAAAGTCTGAGAAAGCTCTTTATCTTACATAAATACAAAACATTATGTACTAAGAATTGTTATCTAAGAAGCTTTTCTTCTCAAACTGGATTCTTCTTAAGGTTGTAGTCATATTTAAGGTATTTACAGATCCACAAACTTGACATTCTAGCAAAGTCTTTGTAACATGAAACTTTTAAAAATAAATAGCAGCAATTTCTTTTATTTCTATAAGGGAAGAGAATTCACAACTCAGTCAACGCTGGTCCTATCTTTTGAAAGAAATCCCACTTTAAAAAAAAAAAGCCCACAAGCAAACAAACTCCACACAGCATCAGTTTTGTTGATTCCTTCATCTCTTGCTGAGCTTCTTAACATTCCTACATTCCCCTCACCAGCTCTCCAGACTATCAGAGCTTGTAATAAAGTGCTGACTGGTTGACTGGTCAAAATGCAGTTATGACACTCAAAAAATATCCCATTATTTAGACATCTTAAATAACATAAATAAAGCTAGATCTGTTATAACATATGAAAAATATCAATTTAAAACAATAAATAAATAAAACCAGTATCAACATATTACCTCCCAAAGCTTTAAAAATAACCATTCTCATTATAAGGCTCAATTATTTGTCAGAAATAATTTTAAGAAGGCATCTACCTACCTTTACAATCCCTCAGTCTTTAATTAGGACCTGTTAACACCCACTATCACAAGACACAGCAATCTTTTAACTTCTAGTAAACATTAAATACTTAACATTTATCTTTTGCCTCATTTTAAGCTAGAAATTGATTCCTCTGTGTAGAGAAGAAGCAGTATTTTCTTTGTCACTGCACTGTATCTAAATTCATATATTTTCCTCAGCATGAACAGTACAGTTTCACATCCTTTTTTATAACCAATTTTCAGGATCTTTTTCAGTTTATTGTTTAAAATGCTAAATTTGCTTTGAATGCCGGAAAATTAATTCTGGGCTTGGTGTAAATGTGTATTTCTCCCTAGAACTTAGTTTCTTACCAAAAAATCTTGTATATCTTTTTTTTTTTCTTTTTTTAAAGATTATTACAATACACACTATTATGTCTTGCTGGGTAAACCTTGCTGTTCAGGTTTTATGCTGCCCATTTTGTGTAATGGGATTGATCTTTTCCAAAGAAACATCAGCTTCATAATCCAAGATACCCGACAGTGCTGGAGACATTTTCTCCAAGGTCTTAGATAGTTCACCCTCTTCTTCTTTTTTAAGAGGTTCTTCTTCCGGACAGATAATTGCATGTGGAATCAGATAAACCAGATTAGACTCTTTGGGGCTGGACCCTTTGGGCTCGTGTTGGCTCGAAAAAACAACTGCTCCATTATTGTTAATACTAACAGTCTCTATAGCATTGCTGGACATAGGGCAGAGCCTATAGCATCCTAGCAGGGTCGAAAATGCCTTCCGGAAATCAGCATTGAAGGCATAAATGATAGGGTTGAGGGAAGAATTAGCCCATCCAAACCAAACAAAAACATCAAAGGTGGTGGAATTAATACAGAAAGCTTCTGCTCCCTTGGACGGTTGAGTAGGCTCGCAGAAGGGAATCATGCAGTTCAATACAAAAAAGGGCAACCAGCAGCACACAAACACCCCCATGATCACCGACAAAGTCTTTAAAACCTTTGTTTCCCTTTTGAAGGACATTTTGAAGTTGCTCTCAGGTTGCTGGCAGTCCATACTGCTCCTGTTGCCGCTTGTGTTCTGGCAGTTCTTGGCGTGCACTGCTGCTCTCTCCAAAGCTGAGATGCGTCGTATTTGCTTCTGAGCAATCCGGTATATCCTCGTGTAAGTTACTATCATGATGGCCACAGGTATATAGAAGCTAATTAGAGAAGAGGAGATGGCATACATCCTATTTAGGCTAGAATCACAGTTGTCCATGCTTATACCTTGTAAACTGGCATTTAGGTCCAAAAAGCTTGTGGTTGTAGCCTTGTGCCAGTTCAGCTGCACTGGGATGAAGGAAATCAACACGGACAAAGTCCATGCCACGCTGATCATGATGAAGGCTGCCTTGGGGGTCATTTTCCTCTCGTACCTAAATGGGCTGGAGATGGCCCAGTATCTGTCCACACTAATGACACAGAGATTTAAGATGGAAGCTGTTGAGCACATAATATCAAAGGCCACCCAGATGTTGCAAAACGAACCAAAAGGCCAGAAACCAGCGATCTCAGCCACAGCTTTCCAAGGCATGACCAAAACTGCCACTAAGAGATCTGACACGGCCAAGGAGATGACAAAGAAGTTGGTCACCTTTGACCTGAGGTGGCGAAACCTAATGACAGCTGCACAGACCAGTGTGTTTCCCAGCAGCGTGGAGAGGATCAGCAGTGAGAGGAAGCAGCCCGTGAGGATCCGAAAGGAAGAGTCCCTTTCCACCAGCAACCCTTCCCCGTCCATAGTGGTGTCGTTCCAAGTCATAGTTTCTCCTGAGGGAAAATCATATCACGATTTTCATGACGACATCAGCTCCTTTGCTTGCAGATATCAGAGACATCAAATGTCCATCAATTACTCATCACCAAACAGACCAAAGGTCCTTTCTTATGGTCCCTTCGCCCCCATATGGACTTCACCCACTTTGAATCATCCTGAACAACACTGAAAGCTCTATGAGCAGGAATTGAAAATGCACACATACAGTCCACCCTACAGACTGTTTTTTTAAGCAATCCCTTCAGAAACACACTGCACCACCCCAGCATGAAGTAGCCTAATTCAGACAGCTCACCTGCAAATGTTCTGCTGCTGTCCTCTGCATAGATACCCCACAGAGAGGAAAGCAATCACTTTTCCATGCTTGCATGTATTCCCACTTAAACAGGCTATTGATCGAGTGTTTCCAGTGTCCATTGCACTAGCCTTTCATATTTACTGAAGCATACTACACCAGGTACTTTTTCTCTAGCTTCCTCAATGGCTCAATGGTGAAACACTCCATCCTTCCTCCTTGGTACATTCCTGTTACAAAATGCATCAGTTCTCTGTTCTCTGGGCAGCGTCAGAAAGCAAATCTTCACTTTGTTTCAAACTGGTTTACACTTCCAAAACAAAGAAAACAAACATACACTAGGTGTGTTTTAAAGGTTTTCAGTAAGAAGTAGCTCAGGTTATTTAGTTTTATTTAAATCAGAAATGCTGGCTCCTACCTTTCACCTCTGATTCTCTGTTTGCTCTGGGATGCAGGGCCGTTTCTCGTCCTCTTTTAGTTTTGGAATTGCATAGCAAATCTTATATACACAACCAACACAGAAACACTGCATTGCATCAGGTGTGTGTGTTTTCTTTCCCTGAAAGTGCAAATTGGCAGGGGAGAAGTAAAGACAGGAGCCGGCAGAGTTAGACCATCAGGAGTTAGTTTTCAAGGGAGCAGCAGGTCTGTGTTGTCGGACCGTGCGTGACGGACCCCACCAGCGTGTGCCCAGCTACCTCCATCCCATGGCCCCTGCTGATCACTCTGCAAACTTTGTTGGTCAGGTCAGTCCCAGTCGCACTTTGTACATCCCGTTGAAGCGGCACATCAGGGCAAATCATCCCAGGCAAAAGGCACGGTATTCCCAACACTGGCAAGAGCCGAGTACCAGTCCTTTCTTCAGTCGTTGACTGGAAGGAGAAAGAAGGACGAGAGGAGAAGGACCTGAGTGGCCTCCCCTCAGCCACGACGCGGGATGCCACGACGGGGGGTCCTCTTCCAGCGGGGCCAAGTCGCTTTAACACTCTGCTGCCAAGTTATAGCTCTCCGTAACTACCCCCGAATAATCCCACCTCCCGCTCAGCGGGGCTGCTCTCCAGGGATCGGGTCCAGCTTCTACCATGCTTTTTCCCCTCTCAGAAAAGCGCAGGCGGAGGCAGCTCCTCACGCTCTCCCGCAGCCCGCCCCGGGCCGCGCATCTCCGGCGCCGGCGGGTCCCGGCGGCAGAGGCTTCCTTCTGCCCGGGGCTGGGCTCGGCAGCATCGCCCCTCCAGGAAAGGTCTGCCTGCCCGGAGCCTCCTTCCTAAAGGATTAAGACAAGGGAAAGACAGGCATGGAGGGCAACAAGCAACGCCCCTTCGCCTCCTCTAACACGTTCGATCGGGCGCAGCTTCTCCCGGGCAGCTTCTCCCTTTATTTTTTTTTTCCGTCCTGGGGAATAACGTCCCTGCCAGCCAGGCAGCCGGGGCGAGAGGCAAAGCCGGGCTCCTGGAGCGGCTGTGCTGGAGTTTAGCGCAAACGGGATTACT
>NW_020799117.1:10147376-10159347 GCF_003259725.1 Athene cunicularia | reverse complement strand
CCCCCCCGCCTCCCTGTCCCGGGCCGAGCCGCCGGACCGGCTTAAACCTCCGGCTTCGCACCACAGGGCGAGGGCATCGCCAGCCCGGCGCGCACGGGGCACGGGGCACGGGCAGCCCAAGGCTCACCCCAGGGCCAGGCTCACCCCAAGGCCAGGCTCACCCCAAGGCCAGGCTCACAGCGGGGTGCAGCTGCCGGAGGACCCGCACCCTGACTGACTTGTTTAGGCGAGGGCACAGCAGAGGAACAAACAAACCGGCTTCGGACCCGGCGGAGCATCGGAGCGGGCACCCGAGCAGAAACCCACCACTCTCTTCAAACAGTGTTCTCTGCTTTGCAAAAAGCCTTCCGGCTCGGTAGTAAGCACCAAAACCAGGGCGGTTATGTCACGAACCTCTTCTTTCTCCAGAAGGGTTTTTGTCTTTCTTACCTTAGCCACAACAGGCAAAGAAAGATGAACACGCTGATTTGCAAGTTGCTACTTTTGCATAAGAATCATACTAAAAAAAAAAAATCGGAAAATTAAGATAAAAGACATCACAGGGAGGTTAAAAATCTCCTA
The DNA here is from genome assembly GCF_003259725.1 of Athene cunicularia. Taxonomy (NCBI): domain Eukaryota; kingdom Metazoa; phylum Chordata; class Aves; order Strigiformes; family Strigidae; genus Athene; species Athene cunicularia. Next base: position 10,158,786 of record NW_020799117.1, on the reverse strand, counting down.
GAAGAACAAATAAGTTCACAAAGTTATCAAGATAAATTTCGTGGGGTTCAGCATCAGTGAAGTTGGTTTTGTGCCATCTATAATTATTCATAATGTCAGTTAAAGCAGATACAGTGCTAAGCTAACCTTGACTAGTTAAAAATTTGTTTTATTTTTCCCCTCTCTTTCTTTTTTTTTCTTTTTAACCGATTCTCAGCAAGTTCTTATTTCCCCTTCTTATTATCCCATCCTTTAATCATCATCCATCCCCACAGGAGAGTGAAAATAGGCAAGAAAATTAATTCTGTGATGTTTGGTAATAGATATCTCTAATGAAATTCACTGAGTTTTCTTTTTCTATTTGCAAGATATATTTTTTTTCTCCTGTTCTTAAAGCACAACACAAGTGAGGTTTACTGCGTGATACTTACCTTCTGAAATTGTAGCACACTCCCGTTTTTCAGTAGAAACCCTAGGCTGAGGGAAACATTGCCTGCTTAAGAAGTCAGTGAGCACATTTGATTTTATCTGTTAACAACTTCCAGAGGCTCCTCCAAAATGGCTTTCTACTGCAGCCGTCCTGGATTATTCCAGGGGAAATCACAACTCCAGAATATACAAACAGCACAGTTTTCAAGACATACTGTAGAGAAATGCTGAGGTACACATTTGCAGAGAACAGAGCAGTGTGCTCTCTCTCAATCATCTGCTTATCAGATCATGGAGCAAACTTTTTTTTTGTTCATTCTTGATAGGGAGTAGCCTTTCCTGAGAAAGAGGATGAATTCACTGTGGGAAGAATCTAATGCTGCTCATATGGGTGAGGGTTAAAACTTCCATTTGCATCTGACATTTTAGAAAGCCTTTTAGCTTCCTACTCACAGCAGCCTATAAGAATCTCACAATTCTTATTTGTTTGGCAATTCAAATACCTGTCCAGAAGCCAGAGCCTCCCTCCTGTCTCATCTCTAAGTCTTTGTGATCAGTTCAGGGACGACAAAGAGGTCTGGCTCAGCCAAGACTGTACTAGTGGAGCAAAGCCCCTTCAACAGCTACTCAGGTTTTAACCAGCATTTCATGCAGGGCACCCTGCTGTACTCATTTGTCACTTCAGCTAATTTGTAAGCTTTTAAAACTTTCATGACTTAATAGTCATACCCAGGTGAGAAGCAAAAGTGAAATCCATTAAACTCCTATTATTATTTAAGTAAATTTAGTGATGGGATTAGGCAGCCGATTGACATGACTCTGGGAGCCAGTTATACAAAGTACAGGGTGAATTTTCCTTTTGTTGTTCTCTGGCTAACCTGCCTCCAGCCAGTGCGAGAAGGATCAGCTCCCGTCCAGGTCAGGACTTGCTTAAAACTGCCATCAATAGGACGATGGTGCAGATGTTTCTTGGAGATTCAGAAGGAAGCACAGAGCTTGTTTAATTCTCCCTGGGTACCCACATAAATCAGCTGTTTAATTTTATTTCATGCTTTTCAATCACTATTGACTGATGCTGGAATTAAAGCAATGCCCAGCAAAGGAAAGCTTTTGTGTCTCTGTTACCACCTTGTGAGGCACCTGCTCCTCCCAGGAAACTCTGGTTGGAGAAAGCCCTATTTGGTCCATATGAAGATTTTAAAATATAAATACTGAGTAGCACCTTGAGCCAAATGATCTTCATCTGAACAGTAAATATCTACTGGAAGACCAAGACAGAGTTGAACAAAGTCCAGATCTTTCACTGAGAGATAAACATGCTTTAATCTACAAAACAGTGCACATACTAGAGCTGGAGAAAAGCAGCTTAATTTACAAAATAATATTACAGTACGTGGATATACATTGTACCCACATCACTCTTGGGATGACTTCTTGAGTCTGTATGCATGGGGTTTATTAAACATGAAATCAGCTGAGGCATGCTAGCCAAAATAATGTCTAAAAGAGCTGTCAGGTTTCTAAATAACTGGTTATACTAATCAGGCAAGATAACTTTAACCTTAGTGTAACCTTCTCAGAAAAATAAAGGGTTCCTGGAAATCAAACAACAGCTATGAAAGATCAGTGAAGCACACTGGTTAAACTGATATTATCATGTTGGGCATTCCACAGGGAAAACCACGGTAGTGAGTACAAAGCACAGAGCAGAGAATAGCAGCAGAAAAAAACTATTTGCTGCTTAAAAAAAAAATCTCCAAGGATCTCAAGCTCATTCTTGAATGATAAAGATCCACCAGCAGGGAGAAAGGATCAGTGAGAGAAATTATTTCTAGTCCCCAAACACTGACAACAAGAGGCCTAAATATTCAGTATTGAGTGTGGGTGCTTTTTTTTTTTTTTGACTGTAGAGCATATCCATCTGCAGCTGTACCTTAGAGTCATGGGGATTCAGTAGGACTGATCTCAAAAAGCACATCCGTGCCCTTGTGAATGTTGGCTTTTGAACTATTTCCAATGGCAACCAGTACACAAAGCATCTCTGGTTATCAGGTCACTGGTGAAGTATGTGCAGAAGTCTGGACACTGACAGGGAAAAGGAAAAAAGCCTAAACAGAAACACCACGTGTGAAAGTCTGAATTTAAATGACTTGTTTGAGGCAGCTAACTCAGACAGCAGCAGGGCTGGACACAAAGGGTAATGCAAGAAGGGTAAATGGGAAGGATTTGTTGGGCAGTGCTACTGGTTCCCGGGATCTGGAGCTCATGCACTGGCTGTGGGGTGCTCAGGAGACAGGACCAGACACTGCTGCCCCTCTGGCATCTCCCCTCCCTGGTACACTGATGCTCAAAGTTTGCCCCAGTCCCAGCTGGGAGAGCCCACCTCCATCCCCGGGCCACAGTAGAGGAAGCCTGTAGAAAGGATTTTGGCTCTGTGGGTGATCAGGCAGCAGCCCCATGTCTGCAGGGTTCTGCACACGCAAGCTTAAGGAGTGGTGAAAAATCATAATTTGGTTGTTCCCCTCCCATCCCTGCTCCTGCTCAGAGCCCCTTCAGGTTCTGTTCCCCCTTTGCTCCCTCACCAGAATCCCTCTCTACGTTTGCAGTCCGAACCCAGAGCAAAGCTGGTTGGTTTCAGCTGTAACCTCCCAGATTTTACAGCAAAATGGCTCTTTTGGAGAGAAGTGCAAGACAGGAAAGAAGGAAACACCAAACCTGTGGCCAGGGATCCGAGCAGAAACTGTCATCTAAACAGTCCCCAGCCTCCTGCCACGCAGGAGCCATGGTAATTTAAGCTCGGTGTGATGCTGCCAATAACCGTGTTATTTAATCAACAGAGCTTATGCAGTGACTTTTTATGGGGTTTTTCCAGTTCCACCCCCTCACTCCCACAGGAGCAGAGAAAGAAAAGTTTTCCACAATGAACACTTGGAGTGACCCTCCCTCTCACAGCTCAATCTGCTCCGTCAAACCAAAGGCCATTACTGGATCTTAAATCACCCTGGAAATCGCTCAATCAGGGAAGCCTAAGATTTCCCCCTTCTCTTTCTGGGATTTCCATCTGCCACACATATGGGGTAGGAGAGGAATTACTGCCCTGCCAACACTTCCCTCCAGAGTGGGTAGAGAGCCAAACTGCAGAGGATAATGAGAATAAATTAGAACTGAGAGGAGAGGAGAGCTCTAAGGAAAAAAAAATGCTTCCTCCGACTGCTTCGTCCCTGTGGCACAACAGAACAGTGCCAGGAAATCTACAGCAAAGCAATAAGACTCTTTCTTTAAAGACTAGTCTAACCCAACAAATACAAAATACTTCAAAATTTCAGATCATTTCACTGACAAATGTAGACACTCAATGTACTGCTGAATTTTATATTATTTTATATATATATTACATATTTATATTATTCCGTGTATATAAAAACCCTACACAGCTGATTGCTGACGACCTACTATATGAAATGGCACATAAAATAGTAAGTCAACACAAAAATACAGACTGGGCCATTGCCTCCCAATTTATGCTTTATTTACATATGCATAATTTTTTTAATACTGTAGGGCTTGCATTTTTTCTTTCATTCCGCATTGAACGGACATTTTAGGCCCTCAGAAAAAAATTGGAGTTGAATATATGAATCAAAAGAAAAGTCACGGAAAAAATGACAGCACTTTCAATGTTAAAGATGGCTTTGACATATTAATTAGTATCTCAGAAATTAAATAAAGCCAGTAATACAGAATGAATCATTAGAATGAAATTAATCTGAGAAATAATTAATTCTGAGTGGATGGATAAAAAGAATACAAATAGATATATTAGCAGCAAAACTCCTCACAGATGAGTGCTACAGTGATTTCTAGCAAGAGTGGATGAAACTGCAGATAATTTTCTTAGCAGATGGCTTGGTAGGTGGCACTCTCCCCTCCTAAACTGGTGTTACAGATTTACTCCTGAGCTGCGTGCCAGAATGAAATGGATCCTTCCCCATATTCCAGCCCAGCACCTGATTGATGGATGGAGAAGAACTTCTACCAGCAGATTTTTGTGGTTTTCTGGTGCACGACATGTGACGATGAAGAGTGTACTCGTACCTGCAGGAGGCCATTGCCCCTAAGGGTTAGTGGAGCAAGTGAGCAGTAGTTTGCACTACAGTTGATTATTGAGTCCACATTGTTGCACATCCAGGTATGGTCAGGATCCAGAGCCCTGCCATCATCAGGCTACAAATCCTTGAATTAAAGATAATTAAACTAATACTTACCAAAAACATCGAAGCTGTTACTGCACAAAGCATCACTTGCTCACAGTGAAGACTGACAGAAGCATTTCACACCGGTGCTGCAGGGAGTCACAGGAGCGGGCAGCTCTGCCAGGGACACCCAGCCTGGGCTCTCTGCAAGGGGGGCAGCCCCACCGTGCCCACACAGTAGCGCAGCAGGTCCAGCTACAACTGATAAGGTCAACCAGCAGTCTAGCAACATCCAGACCGCTCCAGATGTCCCAGTCCTGGAGCTCTGCTGTCTCAAGCAGCATTTTCCCCTCTGCAGCTCCCCAGACAGTCCTGCTGCCGTTGTGGTGGTGCAGCTGTATCAAGCCAGTCTCACCGTCAGGTTCTGGGATTAAATTGTTCTTGGAGGCAAGATGCTAGTTGTGAAAGTCCTTTCCAAATCACCCAGTCCGGGCTTGATGGCAGTCAAAAACATAAGTTAAAGTTAAAACACTAGAATGGTATTCCAAACAAGAATCCACACCAAGGTCTAAACTTTGGGCTGCTTCACTCCTCCTGCCACAACTTTCATTTGAACTTTTGAAAAAAGCAGGGATCTGACTGTACTACTCCAAACTATGATACAAACCTAAACTCACTTTCATCCTAGCTCATCTGGATCTGTTTTCCTGTTGCAGCCTCTGTGCCTGTTTCACCACATCAGGCAGGACTGTTTCATCCCAGCCACACAGGCAACACGTCCCTCTTTGCAGCCTGCCTTGATGCCCTTGGCTTGTCCCTGCCCTGTGTTGCTGTGACAGTCTCTAACAGATAGTACTCTCTCAGGCTGGAAATGTTCCCCGAGTTTCATCATTCACTTGTCAAAATCTGTCTCAAGGTCAGGGGCCTTCCAAGTCACCAAGTTCCCCCGATCCCTTCCCATAAAGCTCAGCTGCCCAGAGCTGGGCTTGGTGCATGTTTGGGCTCAGCTCCACCAACACAGGTATTCAGTGTCTCTTCTTTAGTCCATCAAACCTACCCTCTCCGTTTAAGAGACATTAAAATTAGGGATGTCTTATAGGTACAAGTTACACTTCGGGAAAGGCTATGGGATCTCATCCTATCTACTTTCTATCTTCACTTTCTTCCCCAGTCTTTACAGATTTTCTCCTCTGCTTTTCTCAGCATTACTTTCTAAGAGCTTCCCCCAGGTCTTTAGGAACTACATGATGTACAGCTCGACCAGGATTTTTCCACTGACTTTCTTGCAGTATTCTACATCTTCTTAGGAATTGCCTTTCTAGGATTTTCCTCTGAGAATGTCCCCTCCAGCTTTCTAGGAATTACCACCCAGCTTTCAGGAGATTTCATATTGCTTTCTAGGAAACCTTTCCATTACTTTGCAAGTATTTCTTTCACCTTACTAGGAATTTACATTTGCTTTCTAGGAATTTCCAGCTGCTCTTTAGAAATCCCTCATGCTCTTCTAGAAATTTCCCTGATGCTCTCTAGTAAGTGTGTACTATTTATAGGAATTCCCTTCTGCTTTCTAGGAGTTCCCTTCTGCTCTTTAGAAATTTCCCACAGCTTTCTAGGAACTGTTCATTTCTTTCTAGGATTCCTCCATTGCTTTACAGCAATTCCTCCTTGCTCCATAAGAAATTCCCTCCAGCTTTCTAGCAGTTTGTAGCCAACTTTCTCAGAATTCACATTTTGCTTTCCCAGAGCCCCACCCCACCCCAGCTGTCTAGGAATTCAATACTGCTGTCTAAGATTTTCCCATAATTTTCCAGGAGTTCCCTGTAGCTTTCTAGGAATTTCCCATGGTTTTCTAGATATTTTCCCTAATTTTCTAGGAAAAAATTTCCTGCTCTTTAGGCATTCCTATTGGCTTTCTGGGTATATCTATCATGCGGTGGCATGGTGTCAAGTGCTGTTCCATGCTGCTTGTGCTGCTGCATGCTATTGCATGTTGTGGCCTGTTGTATGCTATTCTGAGTTGTCCTGAGGCATCTTGTTTTGTCATATGTTCTGCTGCCACATCTCGTTCTCACCTGTTTGCTCGTATTGCCACATGCCTTCCCTTGTTGTTGTGGCATAATCTTGTGTGTCATTTTCTGCTTCTGCATGCTGTCAGAGGTTATCAAGAGCCATCCCATCTTGCTGCAGGAACAAACATTTGAGAGTGCATAGTTTTAATTGCTATTTTCAAAAGCCATGGGAAAGACTCAGGAGGTGAAATTATTAGGAGTCACTGATATATGGTCCCTAGAGGATGATGAAAAAAATGTCAGGCCTGGTTGAAGCTGTTTTGAGACACTGTGACTGTTCCCTGTGCCCTGCGTGGTGGTGCTATACCTGCTCTTGCCCCCATGCTACATCCATGGCTGCATATTGACAGCCCAGCTCAGTCTGACTAGTCAAGGGTCTTGCTGCTGACAGCAGTTGGCACAGATGCTTCAGGGCAAGAATGATCCCACAAGAGACATTTATAAAATAGCCACATCATAGAGGAAATAGCTTCTTAATCCCCCTGAACGCATGTTATCCCCTTAAACATAGCTTTATGTCCTTCCTAAATACAGATTAGCTTTTCATGTTCATTCCCTTCCAGTCTTATCTGGTATAACTATGCATCTAAATAAACAGGAAAATTGAGTATGGATCAGTTTACCTTGGCACAGTATAGCATGAGTAAACTAAAATTTGGTTCAAATATTGCAGATGGAGCCAAAACCTTTAACGGATTTTGCAAGCAATCCTCTATCAGCTTATATAAGGGTTTCATTACAGTTTGTATTGCCAAAAAGTGAAGTGTAACTTGTCTGTTTGACGAAATTTCCCTTGATAATAGTTTATTCATTGTTAGCTGAGACTGGGAAAACAGGGTGGTGGTCTCTGATACACTGACAGAGACTCTCAGAAGTCCCTAACTTATTTACAGAAATCATCGTTGACTCTATGGACACTTCTTAGGCTGTACTGATGTTCCTTCCAGTCTGGGGTTTGGATTTGCTACATAAAATTTATGTACAGTAAGTCAGTAGACCGTAGGAAATGCTGTATATACATGGCTCACCTCACCCGATATTCCGCTCCTGATAGCAAAACGAAGCACAAAGCCTTCACAGGCACCTCCCATCGAGTGCTAATGAATAGTTCCCAGAAATGTTGCTGGTTTCTTCTGTCAAACCCCTGATAACAGCCAGCTTGGTGCCAAGGCCAGTTCCTAACACCATCTTCCACAGCCAGCAGCTGAATACTCCCCAGTTCCTTGCACTGAACCTTCAGGGCCGTCACCACACATCATTTCCCACCTGCTCTACAGCTACTTTTTTTTCATGGAGCAGAAATATCTTGACATATCTCACGCTTGCCTTTACTCTCGTTGCCTGCACATGGAAAAGCTGGTCCTGCAGTGCCACTTACTGGACATTTGATGTTAATAAAAGCAATGTGCAGCAGTTCTTCATTTTTCTCAGTTGATTCCCAGTGCCAATTTGGAATGGTAAAAAACATAAAAAGCATTCATGTCCAATGTAAATATTATGAATACAGGAAAGCTTGAGGAAAGCAAATACAGTAAATCTTATTTCTTAGAGGAAGCAGTAACTGTAAAGGAACAGAAATCCTCCTTTGTGGTCAGCATAGGGAAGAATTTGCCCTGTAATAGTCCAGGAATTCTTCCAGGTGGAAACATGCAGATGGTTACATTCATCCCTAGTTCAACAAATGTAAAGGACTGAGTGTACATGCAGAGGTTTGCAGGAGGCTTATTAATACATTTCTCAGGAAATAAGGCAACTGAACTGAATGCTTCAACAGGAGGTAGGGCTTATTTGATTAATCCAGTCGTAGTCTCTAGGTTCATGCTTTCTGTATGTACCGTTAGTACTTGCACTGTAATTTAACCAGCAAGATGCTACACTCTGCATGAATCTGTAAGAAAACACACACTTGAGCTTACAAATGGGTCACTGACTAAGCTACATGGATTGATCGCATGGGACTGTCAGTGTAGGGGTCTTTTTGGGCGACCAGAACTTTTGAAGAACAAATCCGCAATATTCAGCTGCAGATCAGTATGGTCAAAATTACATTCTGGGGTCTGTTCCTCCTGAGCCTCCCAGGCAGAGAGCTGGCTGGAGACCATGGCAGCCCCTCCAGCCCACCCACCATCTGGTACACCAGATCTCACCAGAGAATGGAAACAGGATCAGGCCAAAACACACATCTGGATCTGCAAGCTGGCACAGCCTCCTGGATTCTGCATTTTTTAATACAGCCAAAAACATTTTAGCATGAAAATCAATGCAGATGAAGAAACACATGTGGCCAGAGGTTAGATATTCTTTGTGACTACTCATATTCACCCATTTGCCTTCCAGTTTTGTGGTTTATGAGCAATTGTTGTTGGTTGGTCAGAGCCATCTAAAGACTTTTCAGGATTCATGGCAAAAAATCAGATTTGTTTCTCAGCAATTGGAGGAATGACTAGTCAAGTGAAAGAGAAGTTACATAGCTGTTCAAAACCATCTGCACTGAATATAAAGCAAATGACTAATTCGAGGTTCCATGTAGCAACTCAAGAGAAAATATTTAGGTATTAATATATTTACATTAAAGAGTCTGCAAGCAGAGTTTCTATTGTAATGTCCAGAAAAGACCATGTGTAGTTTTAAAGCTGATTGAAAGTTGGTATCTTTGGCATATAAGAAAATTATTAGAGGCAGAAGACATTAGTCCTCAAAAGGTAAACCACAGTACCAGTTATAGCCAACAACAACTAACTCATTTCTATGCACAACATCCAGCTGTCTCCATTTTCTGAATGAGATGTCTTTCCTGCTCAGTCATTGCAATGTTTTTAGCAACAAGTGTTAGGGCTGGATATCATCAAAGATGTATTCAGTGTTGGATCTGTCAGTGGTCGTGGAGACTAGGGTCTGCTTGACAAGATTAAAAAGAACTGAAGACACTATTAGTAAAGTACATAAATTGTGAACAAATTTTGTTGTATAGGAAAAATGCAGTGCAAGGGTATCGGTGCCATTTTTTACTCCTCCATGACAGAACCTCACCTGGTATATTTGCACCTACAATTGTCATATATATATCTGTAAGGCCTAAATTGTGGAGCCACAAGGGAAACAGATAGGTGGACACTGAGATTTGATGTGTCTGAGTCAGAATGAAAGTTGAATCTTAACTTTTCATTGAAAATCATAAACTGAGTAGGCTAGTTAAGAGCTGAAAACAAACTCCAGCCTACACAATTATGGTTTTATGAAAAAAAAACAAAAAACAAAAAAATCCAGTTTTTCACAGAGATTGAGTTATAGCAGCAAAGATTTCACCGTTAAGTTTATCTCCACAAACACTTAATACCTGGGGAGAGTTCTGGCTTTTTAATATAAAATTCCCATTTAGCATCCCGCAACAAGCAGTGACAGGGAGATCAGAGCTTGCCAGCCATATTTAAAGAGTTTGAGTAGGATTGCTCTGCATGCAGAGCTGCCACCCCTTCAGGGGCGAGACCTGTAGACAGAGCAGCGTTGTTACAGAGGGAATTTTAACAGAAGACCTTGGAGGAACTGGCCTGGGTTACAGACAGTAGTTGCAATCGGCCTCTGTGTGTTGGCAAGTTATTCTGGTCCATCAAAGCAGTAAACTAGCACTGTTTGCAGGCTGTAAATGGGATGCAGTACGGCTGTATCTGAACACATTTTACCACATTCACAGCAGTCTCAGCATTGGTTATGGGATAAGACCAGCTCATGTGTTGCTGACTTGTAACACTATCGGACTTAAGCATTAATGTGCTGATTCTTGAGAGGTGTGTTAGGAATCTAGTTTGTACGTCTATCACCATGTTCATCAGGAGGTCAGGCTGGAGAAAGAACATAAACAGTGTAATTGAGTATCCCTACTATTTTTATTAACTATCAAATGATTGCACATCTAATGCCAAACAGAGAAGCTATTGGATGCTATAAAGATAGATATTAGGATGTTAGGCTAGATATTATGAAGCATTTCTTTACAGAAGGAGTTGTTGGGCGTTGGAATGGGCTGCCCAGGGCAGTGGTGGAGTCCCCATCCCTGGAGGGGTTTAAGTCAGGTCGACACAGCACTGAGGGATCTGGGGGAGTTGGGAACTGTCAGTGTTAGGTCAGTGGTTGGACGGGATCATCTTCAAGGTCTTTTCCAGCCTAGATGATTCTGTGATTCTGTAAAGATAAAATGTGGATTGACCAAAGTTACGAAAAGGAAATAAATGCTCTGAAATCCATTCTCGGCCTTCCAACAAAATCAAGAACCTGTGTTTATTTAACCTTTTTTAAGGCACCTTACACAAGAAAATTCTCATCAGCTAGAATGGATTTAATCTGGAGTGCATTGTTTTACTATTTTTTATTCTTAAGGTTAGGGCCTAAGAATATTTTCCTAAGGGTTCTTTCACTGTGGTTTCCTATGAACATTTCCTCACTGCTGGCTGTTTTCTGCCGTACATTTACTTTAATAAAGCGGGAGTGATGAAATGAGAAAGGCAGGAGAAACCCATTCTCGCCGTCCCCGGGTGCCTTAGGGCCACCGGCCGCCCTCCTCCGGCAGCCGCTCTCGCTGGTGGCCGAGGATCCGTCTGTCCCCCACCTGGGCATCGCTGTCCCGCCACGGAGGTGGCCGGTAACACCCCCGATAACTCCCCCGACAGCTTTTCTCTCGCTAACAGTAGTCTCAGGGCCTGAGCTGCCCCCACAGTGCGAAGGGCGCTCAGCGGCGGCACCGAG
>NW_020799117.1:10110035-10147326 GCF_003259725.1 Athene cunicularia | reverse complement strand
TAACAGAAGACCTTGGAGGAACTGGCCTGGGTTACAGACAGTAGTTGCAATCGGCCTCTGTGTGTTGGCAAGTTATTCTGGTCCATCAAAGCAGTAAACTAGCACTGTTTGCAGGCTGTAAATGGGATGCAGTACGGCTGTATCTGAACACATTTTACCACATTCACAGCAGTCTCAGCATTGGTTATGGGATAAGACCAGCTGCCTGGACCCCCGCAGCACCAGGCAGCGGGTGGGGGGCTGCCACGGCCCTCCCCTCCCGCCTCCTCCCTTGCTGCTCCCCCACCTGCTCCCCAAGTCTCCCCCGACCGCGAGCGGCCCCCGAGCGTGGGCTCTGTGTCACAGGGTGGTGCGTGGCAGCGGCAGGGATCCAGGCCTGCAGGAAACGAGCCTCCCAGCGGGGGGACCGTCCTTTCCAGGGGAGGAACACGGCGCCTAACTTGGAGGTCAGACCCCTGGTAGCCAGAGGCAGGGACTTATTATAAGTACTGATTTTTTTTAAGATTTATTGAATTATAAATAATATGTGATTATAGCAGGCACTGGGGGGTGGTGAATACTGGCTTTGTACCAATGTTCAATTAAAAAAACCCATCTGTATGGATCCAATAAGAAAAAGATATATGAAATGGTGAAAAACTACAGAAGAGGGCCATGAACCTGCCTGGTTAGAGCCAGATAATCCTATTTCAGTTTAACGGGGCGGGGAATTAAAAAATAAGGAGCAGAGACAAGCTTGCAGCAATCGGGACTGAAATAAAGAGCCTGCACAAACCCTTTTTAGCAAAGAAGCTTTATTTTTCTTAATGAAGAGATGAAGTGAGTGTGTGACGTGTCTCTGCGATATACCTCATGCGAGGGAAGAAGAGGTGCCAAATTGAAAGCCAACATCGCTGAGCTGGCTGCAGCAACCTCTAACATCTGGAGGTAGCTTTAATGCAGAATGATGAAATCTCTCGTCAAGTTACATGCCAAAGATGGCTGCTGTTTTGAGGAGAGAGCCCCAGCAGCAAGCTCTATCCATTTAACACAGACTGCTGCTTTTGTTGCTAGGCTACGAGCAGCACCTACATTTATAAGCAACAAAAAAAAAATATTAGTATCTTGTAGTGTTGCCATGATTTGCCTTCTCCAGTGTTTAGTTTGTTTGTATGTTTCCAGTAGGAAGAATTATAGTGCAGACGAAGATTTTATTTTTTTTTCCTTGTGATTTAAATAGATATTTACTGGTAGAAGCTGTTTTGGGGAAGAAGAACTTGGCAAGTGGCTTTGTTAACATTTGGTGTAAGTACATTGCATCATACTTCTCCCAGTCATCAGCTGTGCTGCTTCTTTCAAACTGTGATAGCAAACATAGTCCAAATAGAGGAATACCATTGCTCATGACCCCACTGAGTCTGATACGTCTTTTGCCGTCACACAAAAATGCTTTCATTCCCTAAAAATCTATTAGTGCTTCTCATTTGAACTAATTACACTGCCATGATTGATACCCCTGGAGAATGTATTGTGTTCATTTCTTTTCCAGAGCAATTAAAATATGGGTAGTAGCTGGGTTTGCCTTTCTGCTGTTGCTTTGCCAATGTGGTGTAGTTTTACAGTAGAATAGGTCACCTTTTACTTATCAGAGGGTAGCTAATTTCCTGTCCTTTCTCCTAAGCTGACATAGCAGCTGTTGTGGTGGGCATTGCTCATGGAAAAGAAAAATCTACATTTGTTTAGGCAAAGGAGCCCCAAAAAGGGCCAATATGTTATTTGAGGAATAAAGAGGCCTAACAGGATCCATAAGTATTTCTCTTATCAAAGCAGCATGGGAAATGCCTAAAAAAATCCCAGCTCTGCAAAAACAAGCAGCTTTGGGTGCTTTGGTTTATAAACATGTCAGAGGAAGAAAAGCTGTTCTTCACCCCATTTTATAGCAGCAAGTACTTTTCTCAACCTCAATTTCTCAGCCTGTGTCTCTCTGTCCAGAACAGGGTTCTGGGCTCTCTATGTCCAGAACAGGGCATTGGCAGCTTGACAACAGGCTGTTAGGGGACTGCTTTGAAGAATGGAGATCTAGGGGCCTAAGTGTGTCAGATCTTTTTTTCTCTCTCCCAGTGAATCTGCACATGAAATGTTTCCAGCAGCACCTGGTTCTAACTTTTGAACTATTCCTATTCTTTAGGATCTTGGTAAGAAAGAGGTACTGCTGTTACCTTCTATTTTTACTGGGTTTTCCTTTTTCAAAAAAGGAACCCTTAAATGCCTCTAGGAGATTTTTGAGAATCATGATCTGACCTAAGCATCTTTACATCACCTGAAGTTAGGGATCTAAGTCCTGGTAAAGGACACCATACAAGTTACATCTTTCTTTTTACACTTTTTTCTCATTGACTAGGTTGCTCACTTGCCCTCCTGTGTGCCGGCTAGTTTGATTTCTTTTCTAAGCTAGAGTACCCAGCGTGTCCCATGCTTTCTAACGGAGGGTTGCAGTTTGGGAGTTGGGCACCAAGAAGTGAGATATCACAATGTTTATTATCACAGTTATATCTGCCCTGCTTTTGGATGGACTTCTCTTCAGATTTCTCCCTCCCCCAGCTCAGTTTTTGCTGACTTTCTGAAACTGCATGCAAGGGAGGTGAAAGGCCACTCTCATTAATAGTCCTCTTCTGCAGGGGAAGGTGCAGGAGGTTATAATCTGGATTCCAGCCCCCATAAAAGCAAAGAGTGACAGAAAATTCCGTATAGAGAGTGAAGCAGAACCCTATCTGGTACCCAATCTAAGGATGTTTGCCAAAGGATCCTCACTGAAGAGAATTCAGGTGTTTGTATCTGTGGAGGAAAGCCTACTTCTGGGGTAGTTCTCAGGCGAGTTTCTCTCATAAATATTCTCTTACAATAGTGCACTTCTGGCAACCTAAGCTATCTGCATCTCTCAAGGAATGGACATTTTGCCGTTAGGGATGCTTCTTGACTCAGAACAGTGACTGTAGCTTTAAAAATGTGTATTTAGATCAGATATAGAAAATTGGGTTCACAGTTATATCATCAAGAAATTTCTTTTTCTGTTGCTCTACTCCAAATTTTACCTTAGATACTGGAAAAACTAATGACGTACCTGGCAAAGTTTCTTAATTGTGGAATGGATTTTTTTCAAGATTTGGGTAAAAATACGAAGTGTCAGTAACATAAGAAAATGTAAATGGTTCCAAGGAAGGTAGTGAAGCTGCTTTTCATCATTCGTGCACTTCTGCATGAGTTGCCCAGAGTTTCTGAGATCATGTGCTCATCTGGATTATTCAGTCATGTAATGGGGTTTAAAATAAATGATAAAATATCTGGGTTGTTCAAAATCGAGTGGTATGTTACTGTCTGAAATAAATTAAATAGTCTTTGCTATTCTTTGCTATTCTTTTGGCTATTGCTTTGATTTGAAAAGCAATTATATGACCTTCAGTATGATGTTTAAAACGTGAACTTTGAAAAGGAACAGCGGAGAGTTGAACTCCTGACAACTCCTGAATCTGCATTTTTGTAGAATTGCTGCAACTGCTGTTGTTAACCTTTAAACAAGGTTTAAAGTCTTCTAATATTGCTGGTGCTGCAGCAATATCTAAATGTAGCCTTTGTACTAAAACTTTGTGCTGTTTTTTATGTAATAATTTTTCAAGAGAGGCCACTCTCAGTTATTCTTAAGTCCATTTTCCCCTCCAGTTAATAATAGTATTAAACATTAGATCCTGAACTGGCAGATATCAGAGGGGGCAAGAAATTTGGGTGTGCTTGGTACTGGAGCTTCCAGCTCAGTTCAGTGTCACTTTCTGATTGAAATACAAGATGAGAAGGATAGTCAAAGAATTATTGATTTAAAATGAAGATTTTTGTAGAAGGTTATTAAAAGTATGGAGTTGGGAGTTTCTCTTCAGATAAACAAAGACCTCCATTTTAGCCAGTGAGATCTACTTTTTTTTTTTTTTTTTTTCTCTCCTGATTACTACGGTTAGGAGAGCTTTGCGGAGGGAGAACGAGGAGGCAGCAGCAAGGAGATTTGGTAAGAGATGGTAGAGGCAAGGCTGGCAGTGAAATTTGCTTTAAAGCACTTGGGAAGTGCAGTTCCACTCTGTGATCTGCCATCTGTAGCACCATAGCTAATTGCCTCCAGTCTACAGAACCACCTCTTCAGTGCAACTTTTGGTGCCAAGTACGTGGCAAGCTGTGGCCATTTCTTTACCTTGACAGTAATATGTTTATGAAAAACTTTATGAACACACGATCGCAGTTATGATTCTGAAAATATGCCTTGATATATAGGAAGAGCCGCAGTGTGAGGCACGTGGATAATCAAACCTCTGCATCAGTGCTGGGGAGCTAAACAGCATCAAAAATTTTTCCCGGTCATGGGAACACAGTCCTCCGTATTGTTATCTTGCTGTAACACAGCGTGGTTTTGCTCAGAACAGCTGATGCTCACCCAGACAATCCAGCAGCACAAGGGAGGATTTAGCTGCTCTTCTCCATGGGCAGTTTGGATACAGCCACCCTAGTTTGGTTTAATAATATGAATGTGCCAGAGGGCATAGTTGGTTCTTTATTACTGGTTTAATTTACTAGTGTGAACTATTACCAGCTTCAGGGTTTGCAGGTACAAGTGATTCTATTAAATACCTAACTGATCTGTTTGAAACACCAAAAATATGTATTATTTCCTTCCTTACTGTGTATTTTCCATGATAATGTTAACTGTTTGACGGCATTATGATGTTGTCTTTTATCCTTTCCAGTACTGCTGATCCTCCCATGTGAACATGACCTCAGTGACATTTCAGGATGGATCATTCAATATCTTATGTGTTTGTAAAATTAACGTTGTTTTCCAAATCCTCTGTTAATGATGTTGTTTGAGGAAGAGAGTTGTTTAAAGATCAGATTGGGTAATTTTACTGCTAGCCTTTCCACCTTAAAATGTAAAGTTTTGTCCAATTTCACAGGTGGTCTCCCCTCTGTTGGTACTTACTGAATAGCAACAGGTGTGGGAATAATAAATTCAGATGTTTATATATAGGCAGTTAAGTGTTATGTAGTTGTGGAAGTTTGCCTTCATTAGCTGACTGTAACAAAGCAAACATTTTTATCTTTGTTCTAGAGGATTTGTGCATTTGCTTTCCAGTCCCTTTGCAAACTTTCTACTTATCTCAGAGTTCAGATGGATTTATTTTAATTTGATTTAACCCAAATGTCCTTTATTATTTTTTTCAAAGAATTCTATTATGGATATATGGATAATGCAAACTTAAATCTTGGGCAAATAATGTATATGGAGAATTATATCACTAAAGCTAGTGGAATTACACCCTTGTTAAAGCATTAAAATAATAATAATAGTTTTATTACAGTGCTTTTGTTATTGAGTATTTGAATAGATTAGGTAAACAGCAGCACCCCTTTAAAACTGTATCTGAAAATTAAGGTGACAGTTAAGTAAAATACTGTTGCAGTAACTTAAATTTTGTACCTATTTCTTTCAGTTTTACAGTCTCACTGTTTAAATACAACATAACATTTTAAAAAAGCTGTACAGTTTATGATGATGACTGCATGGCTGTGGGATAATGTATTGATGAAAACATTTTATGCACAGTCGACATTTTTACTTTGTAGTTGGACATTTTGTTTTATAAGAGGATCCCTTTGAAGTACAAAGGCATTTTATTGGCTTATGGTTTTGTTTTATGGGATGTATTTCCCTTTTCACCATTTACTAATAGGGGCTGATAAGTCATGAGTAGCATCATGCAGTCACTGTAATACAAGAGGTGTGGCTTTTATTCTAAAAATATTTTGCTGGAAAACTTGTAAGTTTTCAAAACAGAAATTCACTGGTTCTCTTAGGCACCATTTTAACAGGTCTGTGACTCAATCCCGAGACTGACAAACTCAGCAATTTTATTTACTTCACTGCAAGTTTTATGTGTCTCCAAATTATGTTATTCTAATGTCTGAACTTTTTACACTCCCTTGTATACGTGACATCTGTTCCTTCTCTGTGGATGCTGGTGGTCTGTCCCCGTCCACAGTCCTTATGATTTTTATTTTAAACTTATTTAGAACATTGTTGTTCTTATGTATATTCTTAAAGTGCAAATCAATTATGTCAGTCACATCGTTTAGAAGAAAATGGTTTGTTTACTTAAATAGCTATCACCTAAAGTTTTGATCCCTCTTTGCATGAGATCTAATCTTTTGCAGGGTGGACACCTGTCCTTTCCCCCCCCATCCTATGCAGTACTGGAGGCTATACACTATTCTGTATCTTTATTAAGATTAGTAATATTAAAGTCAGTGTTTTCTGTTGCTATCTTTCTAAACAGACTCAGTGATTTCAAGCATGATCTTTTGTTGTGGCACATGCTAAGGGTCCACTGTTAATATATGTTTTCCATTTTTTTGCTAGGTTGCTTTTTCCTGTTGCAGCACTAACCCTTTTTTGATAGATTTACAAACAGAAGGAGAGACCAAAGCATGTGCCAACATGCTTCTGCTAGCTTA
Organism: Athene cunicularia; assembly: GCF_003259725.1. Classification (NCBI taxonomy): domain Eukaryota; kingdom Metazoa; phylum Chordata; class Aves; order Strigiformes; family Strigidae; genus Athene; species Athene cunicularia. The sequence goes on along the minus strand of NW_020799117.1, from coordinate 10,140,798 downwards.
CTGTGGCTAGCATGGATAACAGTAGCGAGAAAGGCATGGAAAAGGAGTTTTACCTTGTGCTGGTGAAGAGTGGTTGTGTGTCTCTGGGGTGCTTTTACTGTTCTAGCATGTGTTACAGCCACCCTGGATACTCTGTTACCCCTAATACTTAGGTCATGTTAGCTCTTTCTACCATCTTTTTTTTTTTTGCTACACAAACACACAAAGACTGGCAGTTTTTCCAGTTTACAGCAAGCTGAGTCTCTCTTGTACCCATTTTCTTGGTCCGTAATGTAGACTTCCGATACCTTGACTCTGGCAAACCAAAAAGTTTTAAATTATTCATGTTTTATGTTTCTTTTTCATTGTCTTCCCTGCAGATTTAAGGCTAGGCTTCAAGATTTGCATTACACCTGGCTCGTCCTGCATCTGCAGGTCCTGAACTTGAGCAAAATGGTAACCCAAGGTAGTCACTGGTTAGTGTGTTGAAGGAGCATGGGAGTGCAAGACCTTCTGTGCTCCCAGACCTTTTACTGTGCCAGTTCAACACACTAATCAAGGAGTCTGACCTGGCCTCTCTTTTCTTTCTGCTGCATTAGTTTTCTGCTAGGGTAGTAAGTTATATCAGCACACATGCTTCAAGGAGCATCAGAGCGGACACAGAGTAGATCAAGTGGGAAGGAGATAAAGACAGGACGTGGAAGTGGTAAGTCTTCTATTTTCTGTAGATCCGCCTTCACTGAGGTAGTGTAAATGAAATGGAATTAAATGATCCTGAATTGAACCATGAACCACCTGCAGTGAAGGCAGATTCTTACTGTTTAGATTTCTTATTACTAAAGGACTTGGTTTTGTGGACAGAGGTATCATAAGTATATATAAAAATTGTTCACAGACAACCCAGTGGTATATATGCTAATCCAAGCGAAAAGAAAGAAAAGAACTTCGAGTTATGGACTGCTTTATTAAGCATTCATTGGTAGAGCTTTAAACAGGTTAACATAAGTATCCTAAGCAGTTTTTATTGTTAATGAAACTGATATTTCAATTATAACAAACTTGGACTTTCCTACAAATAATATACCAATAGGGAAGCACTCAGTATGATTTACCAGCCCTAATGTAGAAATGTTACCTTTTTTTTTTTTAAGTGGAAAAGAATTTTTGAATAAATGAGTTCACCCAGCTTTCATAGGGTGCTGCTTTGCAAAACCAGCAGTTACCATTTTAGACCAGAAGATGGTCTGGTTTTCCATAATATATCACTGTTCACAAATGGGTGTCTTTAACAGTATAGTACTAAGAAAGGGAAAAGAAAGCTAAGGAGTATCTCCTGTTCAGGCACTCTGCATGAGAACTCTGTTCTCCAAATCTGTCCTGAGTCTTATTTCGTTTCCATGATCTGTGTTCATTCTGTGACATGCCTGGTGAGCAAAGTGTCAGATGAAAATAATGCTACTTATCCACAGGTGTCGTTTTGAACTTTTGAAAAAGTTTTGAACTTTTTTTTTGAAAGTTTTGAACTTTTTTTTTGAAAGTTTTGAACTTTCATAACTGTGGAAGTACTTACAGCAAACAAGAACATGGAATAGAAAACCAAGAATATTCAGCTGGAAGTGAGGGACTGAATTCTCTGCTTCTTATCCAGTGCCTTTCATCTCTCATCAGTACTTTTGTGAAATAATAACTTGTGTCTTGCCATATCACTACTTAGAGCATGGGTCAGGAGTTCAAGGTTCTTCTGCCATTTGTGACATGGACTGTGGTCTTGAGCCAAGTTATGTTATTTACTTGTCTGTTTCTTTTACCTGTGTGTGGGGAGGAGGATGCACCTTAACAGTGCTGGAAAGCTGGTAACATCTCTAAATGTCTTTGGAGTAAGCTGCAAAAAGAAGCAGTGTTAGGTTTTACTGGTCTGATGTCAGTTATTTATAATTCTGGTACAAATGCCTTCATGCTTCAGGGTTAGCTTAGTAAATGATATATTGCTAAGGCACCCTTTTTTTTCTTGAAGTTTGTAACATTTATTGTTTCACCATAGGGAAATCCTGTCTCAGCATAAAGACCATAAGAGAAGCTGCTGTACAATAATGGACTCAATAGTGAAAAAGAGTGGAAGAAGCAGGAAAAAATTAGTTTCCCCTACTATACCACATTTATTAGCCTTCTATTATGTTGGGAAGCTTTAGGACCTTCCCTAACTTGATGGTGAAACTTTTAAGATCTGAGAGCTGTTGAATCACAACTATATTTACTGTAAATTGGAGCAGCAATGCTGATGGTCCTTGCTTTATGCTTACTTATTTGAGTTAATGACTGCAAATTTTAATACATGAACAGGCCTTTGAGGTCTCTTGTACCAAAGGAAAACTGAAAGCCACTAGGGAAAAATGATGTCGTGAAAGAGCAAGAAAGTGTATTCAGTAGGCCAGATTTAATATATTAAATAAACTTATCAATGTTCATTTTAATCATTGAAACACATATTTGGCAGCATTTCTATGCAGCAGTGGATCACCTCCTGAACAGGTAAAACTATAGAGGAAATAGCTCACAGTACCATTTTACTGTATTAAAGTATGTGATAACTTACTGAAGCAAATAGCTCATATTCCATGTAGTTTACACCTGGTAGGAAAGAAGACACTGCACTGAAGGAGTCTTCATCTTACCCAGGGCTTCAGAGCTGCTGGTTGGGGTCAGTGCCAAGTGAACAGAGATTTTTAACTCTTAAGAGAGGCATAAATCCAGCTCTGAGTGCTCTGTGCTCAGAGCTGGTCGTAAGAAGGTCTTAATTTTTGTTAGCAGACACTAGCTTTATTTTGTCACGTGTTCTGGTTTCACATATATTTTCACAATACAGAAAGAGCACAGCATTGGATGGAAACGGGTATAGAAAACCCTGGCCTTGTGATTTCAGATGATCATGTGTTTTTAACAGTACCATTTTCTGCAGATACTTTAGTATATTTTCTGTTATCCAAGCATTCAGAATGATTTATGCCTTTGTCAAATAGCTGGGAGGTGTTAATTATTGCAATAAAAGCTGTGATCTTATACTGTTTCGGGAGTCTTTGAAGCAACCTTGCACATGATGACTTGGAGTGGAAACTGCCAGTTTTAAACTTGTCTGGAAAGGATTAATTGAGCATTTAAGCTCTTAATACAGTTTATCAGGAAAAAGCAAAAGCAGTCCTGTTGGTGTGCTACCTGCAGCCTGTGCTGTCAGTTCATGATTATCCGGAGTTCAGCAATATCTGCAGCAACACAGCTTGGTTTTGCACAGCTGGTCTCTACACTGCAAAGGCAAACGGCTCTGCTTTGCCAGCCACAGCTCTGAGTTTCTCCTGATGTCAGGAAAATTTAGAGAGCGGGTAGTTATCATTTTTATGTGATTTTTTTTTTTTTTAATCAAATTGATTTAGCATGTGTAAAATTCAATAGTAAGATCTGTTCTGTAGAATTGGAGATTATTTGTTCAAGGAAAAGCTTGAGTCTGGTAGAAAGCAGAGATCTTTCTTATTTAATGTTTTTGGTTTTTCACTGTTCTATTAGAAATAATACAAGCTAAACATAAAAACAATACATAAAGATCCTAAAACTTTTTTTTTTCAGTTGATAAAACCAAACTCCTTGAGTTTTCAATAGAAGCTGATTATTTAACTTAAAGAATCCTTAATTATCAATAAATGTACAAAAGGAAGGATGTTTTTATTGAGTGGCACCAAATTAGGATTTTCTAATAAATTACTAATAAATTTATTTAGTAATACTAGCTGATATATGACATTTCCATCATTCAGCTGTTAATAATGCTGTGATTGTGAAGGACAACCCTTCATTATTATTTATTTAATCCATTCTGGCTTCTCAAAGTTTTGTGTACCAGCAGTAGGTTACTTTCTTCATTACCACATGTGCAACTTTGCCTCAGATATTCAGTAGTGCTAAGTAGAATGTTCTTGCCAAATCCTCTTTAAATGCAGCTTATCTTCCTGTATAATGCAGTTATTCTGCATTTTTGCAACCTTATCTTTACAGCTTTACAGTCATGTCTGGTGCTCAGTACCATCAGGCTTATGCATACACAGTTTCTATTGACTTCATGAGCACATAAAACATTGAGAAGAATTTGAACAGTCTCAGTGTCATCAGCGGTTCTTCCTGGCATATCAGAAAATCAAATACTTCCCCTCTTGTTTGTATGGTACACCATAAAATAGTATGTGGCCACTAGGTTTTCATTGTCATTAAATCACAGTAATAATAACCACAGAAGTCCTAAATAAGAATCATGTTTGTGCTGTTACATTAGCATAAAAATGTTAAGTCTGGGTAAATGCAGGGGAGACAGACTTTTCACAAATAATTCCCACTCTGAGAGCAACTCAGAATGATAAGTGGTTCAGGGCAGAATAATTTTTACACAGTCCTCAACTGCTTAAAAAGTTGATTTCATGGTGCCTGCGAGAGATGTTACAAAGCTGTATAATCTCCTTCTTGTACAACTGTGAGCTGACGTAGCTCACTTTCAAGAACAGGCTTTTTTGGGCCTTTTGGGTGGTGGGTTTTTTGCTATAAATGCTGGTCTGTAGTGTCTTGTAAATATTTGTTTCCTCCTCCTTTCTGTTGCTCAAAGCTGATGATTCAGGGGTGGTTATGATAGATGGAGAGACTTAAGCCTTTATTTCTTTGGAAGTTTACTTTTTCAAAGTCTTCCAAGTTTTTCCACTTGAGGTAAAAGAGAAGGATCATAATTACATTTGAGAGATGGACAATAGCTTCCTCAAATTTCATGGTCTTTCCGTTTCTCCCATGAAGTTCATGGGGATTTTTTATGATGGAGATGCTTTACATGATTAGTTACCTTCTTTTTGTGAATTTTTTTCTGTTCTTCATTATAAGTTTCATCAAATTGACCAAAATGTCACAGACAACTTCATGGTGGTCTTGAGTTAAAAAGAAAATACTTTTCAGTGGCAGCTTATACCGTATGTATCAGTTGTCCTCATGGTGATGTTTTTCCTATTAAAACAGAAAAAATGCTATGTGATATCATCTGTATTTTTAGAGATCAATTTACTTCAGCCATTTGAATTACAAACATTATTTGGAGCATGCTCTTTTTCTTTTTTTTTTTTTTAACTGGCTATTGAATATGTTGCAGAAATTTCTCAAGAAAGTCCAAGTTCATATAGCTTGTGCTATGCAGGGACTGTCCTTCTTTCATTAGATGAAGGATTGAAGTAAAATTAGTCATCCTGAAGTAATTTTTAATTTTCTGGGCTTTAGGCCCCATCAGTGCACAACTATGTTAGTTCAGTGCCCTTCACTGTAGTTCTTTAACCGTCTTTGAAGTATCATTAGGAGATCTGGTCATGTGTTTATAATGTGGCAAATTGTTGCATTATATAATCTTTGTTTGGTTAAAACATGGATTTAGAGAAACAACATTTATTAAAATAAATTGTTGGGTTTGTGTTCCTAATTTTTGTTTTGTTTTGCTGTGCCAGTGAAGCTAACTGGATTTTATTAAATGTTTCTTCCGTCACTGCACTTTATAGGAGCTCTTCAGTCATGTCTTGAAATGCTGAAGTTCTCCGTCCCTTCAAGACAGTATTTTCAGCAAACACTAATTCATCATTGAAATAAAACACACTTCTGATTAGTATATTGTTATTTATTAATAAATTCCTGTACTCTGTTAGCATCTGCTTCATCCTCAGATATTTTTACATGATGTACCTCTATCTCATAATGAGATATGCATCCTCTTACAAAGATGTAAGATATAAATGTCTTGGGGAAATGGGCACAGAAATACATCTATAGACATTTAAGTAATTTCCTGCTTTTTAACTTCTGTCAATTCCAACCTCATTAAACCCCATGATGATAACTGACATCATCAGTTTATTCTCTGTTTTTTTTAATCTAAGCATAACATTTCATCCTGCAGATTGTAGATACGTTACAAAATAAGTGGAATTCCAAATTGCAAATTTTCATATTTTCTTCACAGAGTTTTTGAAGATGTCAGCAGATATACCATTAAATATTAATATCAAGGAGCCCCGATGGGATCAAAGCACTTTTGTTGGACGAGCCAGTCACTTCTTCACTGTAACAGATCCCCGGAATATTTTGTTATCTGATGCCCAACTGGAAAATGCAAGAAAAATTGTGCATGATTACAGGTATGCCTTGATCACTTTTACTGCTGGCCCATAAAGTCCATGTCAATGATAAGTACATGGTTATATATTTAAAAGGAAATATTAAAACCCTATTAAAATAGAGAACCCCTGTTAAGTAATCTGAAATACAAAAGTGTCTTAATCCTGAAAACAGTTAATACAACAACAGAGTTTAAAACTTCCTCTTATGTGTTACATTGTTTGGAGCAAGTAGTTTCCTGAATACTTTCAAAGTAAATTTTCAAAGTTTCATGCTAATGAATCCAGAGATTTTAGCTCTACATTTTAGCTCTAAAATCTAGTACGTTTGAGTAAACAGAAATTTGGTGCAGGATATATGGACTCAGCCAACATAACCACTGCTGTGAGTTTTGATTCTTTTTACTTCACCAGTCCATTTAAAAGCTGAAGATCTACAAGCTGACTATGAAGCTACATTAACTTAGTATGAATATCTCAAAATCCTCTGATGCCACATTTGTCACTGGAGGTTGCAGCATTTTCTAACTGTTGTGCTTTTTGCTGTTGTCTTGTTTTTGTTTTTTAACTTGTCCCAAGACAAGGTATCCTGGCACCTGGTTTGACAGAAGATGACTTGTGGAGAGCAAAATATATCTATGATTCAGCCTTTCACCCAGACACTGGTGAAAAGATGGTCTTAATTGGCCGAATGTCAGCTCAGGTACCCATGAACATGACTATCACAGGTTGTATGATGACCTTTTATAGGTAAGTGATGGCAATATAACATATAAAATATTTTCCTACAAATCAGATAAGTGAAAATCAATGTTTTTCTTGAAAGAGCATTTTAGAAGATTTATAACCAATATTTTAAAATGTAACATTATGCTTCCTTTTCTCTTCTCTCTCTGCATTCCCTCACACTGATTAATGATTTCCTCTGGAAGTAGTTGAGAGATAAGCCCTTAGCCCCTCTCCTTCACCATCCCACTTTTCCTCAAACTGGGAAAGTTGAATGTTCAAAAATCCCATCCATGTAGGAGGGTTGTGTGGAGGACAAAGAGGAGGAGATACCTGGGAATTTCTTACCTTAGAGGTCTGGCATGTAGGATGTTCTGTCTGCTGAGTGAGTACTCAATATGCTTCAGTCCATCAGTCATCAAGTTTCTCCAGCTCTGGTTTGTTCCTTCCATTTCCTCAATAGTTCTTGAATCACCAGTACAGTGAAGCCCACAGCAGAAGCCAGTATCATCTGTTAGTAAACTCCATGTCAGAAATAGTTTTGTGACACAATGCTTTGTTAGCAAGATCTGGTGGGAGGTTCAGGGGAAATAACAATAGTGATTCTGAGATGTTACAAATTCTTGACTCACACTCCAGAAGGGCACAGCTGTTTTGAATGGTGCATATATATGTGTGTGTTTTTAAAAAGCAGTCAAGAATATGAATAAAGCCATCAATACAGCTGCCCATTCACAGGCACTGCTTCCTGTTAACTGCTTATTCTGTTATGCATGTTCTGTTATTATCTTTAATACTTATAGCAGCTATGTACCTTTTCTTTGCATTATCGGTAGTCACTCAGATTCAAAACTAGGTGCTTTATTAGCCTGGAAGACATTGGTTTCTTTGGACCAAACCCTCAGCAGTGCAAACAGGATCGTGTAGAAGCCCTTGGATGATGCAGTGTGGCCTCCATCTTATTGCACATCACTGTGTTCTGGTTATTGCTGGCCACTGGAAGAAGCAAATTCCTCGTTACACCTACGAGGGCTCTTGGGCGTGCAGTAAGGCAATGTGAGTCCCAACTAAACTTTATAGCAGGCCTAACATCCTTGCACACTAGTAGCAAGAAAACAGGAAAAGATGAGACAAGAAGAGTTGTACAGGCACAGGAAAAAAGAAGGAAGAACAGTAGTACTGATGGGAAAAAAATCTTATCTAGTTTATCACTATGGCATCTCATTCAGATACTGGAAACCAGAGGGAATAAGAATACACTTTCAAATCTCCCAAATCTTTCATTTTTTTGCAATTTAAAGAAAAAAGATATCTTCCCATTTCAGAACCAAAGCCTCATGATATACACACACACCTTCTACTCTAGCATCTCCTCTTTGCTTTCCCGTCTGTTACAGAGTAATTGCCACAACTACTGCTTCTTTAGCACTCTCAATTTCCATATCAGCCCTCAAGTGAGAACCATGTTCATATTGACCATTACTGCCTGTGTTATTAAATAATTTAATTACATATAGGCTTTAAAGTCCTGTGAAAAGTTATTTTAATAATCAGGAAATAGTTTTCAGTAGCTTGTTGTTTTTGGTAGCCTGGTTCCCCTGACAGATTCTGGTGGAGCAGAATCTTCAGTGGTGTCTCCAATGGGGGCAAAGTTTGCGGTCTTGGTACACAAAGAAACACTTTTTCACTGGTATACTCCTAGCCTCCAGCTGTTTGTGCATTAGGAACTTTCTGATCCAGAGGTAGTGTTTTATTTAATGGCCCTTAGTGAATTGCTTTTTTATAAGTTTGTCCTGTTCTTTAGATATACTAACTAGTTTGAGAGCAGAAGCATTCATCGCACCACGGGACAGCCCCATACATTGTGAAAAAAATTGACTGTCACTTTTGTAATTTATCAGCATAACCATTTGTAAAATGATTATATCTGCAGTTTAACAGGGACTACATTAGCTTGTTAAATGGGGACTCTGCAACTTGTACAGACTATTATTTTTTTCACAGCCCCCCCACCCGTGCTGACAAGTTAGCATCATTTTGTCCTAAGGCATCTGCATACTGGCATGACAGAATTTATGAGGATTCCTTGAAGCTTTTGGTTTTGGTGGTTTATTTTTCAATGACTGATCACCTGGTTCATGCTGTACTGGACCTGAATAATTTCTGTGCTGTACCTGTACTTCTTAAACATGCAGATATTTGCATGAAAATAACTTTTCATTTTGGAGTTACGTGTCTTAATCTGTTTCTACATGAGACTGAATGTTTTAATGTCACAGGGATTTATTAAAAGGCATCGTATTAGCTTTTTGAAGACTAAGAGGATAAACCCTGTCTCCTAAAATCCACCTCTCAGTCACTTATGGAGCTTCCAAAGACAACTAAGCAGGCTATAAAGGAACAATAATCCTGGAAAAGTATTCTAGAAATTAGTGTTTCATATTTCTCTGTGTGTTTTTTATAGAGTGGTTTGCTATAATGCTTTTGTATTACAACAAACCATTGTCCCAACTGAACCTTGCTACTTAATCAGAGTACTTTTACAATTCTATTCTTAGAAGTAGTAGTACGTTCATTGTCAAGACAGTACCTCTTTGACAGTGTCGTTTCATTCAGATAAACGAGAACCTCTGCATGCTTACTGCTTGCACTGGCTTTTCTTGATTTGCCATCATTTTTCTGTGCTGTTGATTCAGCTGTGTTTTTAATAATAATAATAATAATTGTTTCTCTTTTCAAGAACGACACCAGCGGTGGTTTTCTGGCAGTGGATTAACCAGTCATTCAATGCTATAGTAAATTACACAAACAGGAGCGGTGATGCCCCAATTACTGTCAGGTCAGACACTGAACCATGTATAATACTTCTGATGTGTTTTTAAGTTGCTCTCTGAGGTACTGGAACATGGTTGATCTTTAAAGTTTGAAGTGATAGAGGAAAAAGTTTTTTTATCTGTGCTTATTTTTGATTTGATATGCACAGATGAGAAGTCTGAGAATCGTGGAAGTGAGAAACTCCATTTCTGTCCTTAAGATAAGCCTAAGCACCTTGATCATAAAGACTTAACAGTGTAGGACTTAACAGGAGTCTGTGTGCTCAAGGGTCTCATCGGTTTGGTGTTATACCAGGATTTTTCTAAGTTGATATTTTGTGTGGACCTTCAGGTGTCTCTCTGTGCCATCTTCTCAGTGCCCTGCAGTATAGCACACACCACCCTGTGTGCTTATTTACAAAAAGAACACTTCAAGGAACTGATCTGCACAGGACTTGTTTCTACTTGAAGGCAAAGACAGAGACTAAATAGATGCAGAAAGCTAGAAATCGTGAATAGGAGACCAGAATTGCAGTGCTTGACTTCCTGGTTTTGAGGCTGGATTGTTTATAGATGTCCAGGAGGAAGCAGTGGATTTGAGGATATACAGGCACCTCCTAGCTGGGAAGTATGTAAAGTGTGTTTTAGGGCAGATCACATTGGATTTGGGTGTTCGCAGCATAGCTAGTCTGCATGTATGTGTTTCAGTACAGCTGATTTTAATTACTTTTGTAGACATGGCCTTAGAAATCCAAACTGATTTTATTAGTTTAAGAAATTAGGAAATTAAATACAGAACTAAATCCTTCAAGGTGTTCATTCAGACACATGAGAAGATGCTGAACAGGTAGCAATGCAGAACCAGCAGAACCTGATTCAACATTTAGATGTTGCATGTGATTTTTACTTCTAGTGAAAGAAAAGGGTTTAATTTAGTGAATCTTCCATCCACATCTTATAGCAGTATCACAGAAGGGTCTACTTGCGGGGTGGGGGGGAAGATGGGACATAACTACATGTGTAAAATATACTTATTTTTAGAAGTGACATAAATGTAGTTGTGCATGTGCAAACATTTTTATTTTTGTTTTAGCCAGCTGGGAACAGCCTATGTTTCTGCTACCACAGGTGCTGTCGCAACAGCTTTAGGACTTAATGCACTAACAAAGGTATTGCTGATTTTTTTTTTTTTCTATTCTTAGCTAGACTTTGGTGTTCTGTGAGATGCTAACAGCTCATTTCTCCTCCTATGTATCTATGTCATGTTGTGAATAGCTCCCAGTATGGGGTTATAATGGCATTTGAAAGCTCCCTTCTTTAGATTCCAACCTTATTTTTGCCCCATGTAGATGGTTCTATATGTATTTCAAACACCTTGTCCTCCTTGTATGTATATCAAACAGCCTTGTGTCTTGATAACACAAACTGTATCTAATAAGGTGACTTTTTTGCAGTTTCTTTTTTACATATCAGAGTATCTAATAGCATTTGAAAGTTAATTAGAGTGGATATGTAATTACAACAATATGGACTCATTATACCATAAACTGTATAGGTGTGTTTTTAAGGTGCAGTATCACTTCTACAAACATGGACGCCTACTCCAGACTAGCTGAAGAACTTGTTCAGAGGTGCTGCTCTTAAATGCAGAAAATTCAAATTCTTTAAACAAGTGCACAACACAATCAAGGAAAAAAGGTCCTTTACCCAAAAAAAAACCCAGCAAAAATTTATTTTGTACTCCTCTGCTTATGTTTTAATGTACTGGGAGTGGTATAGAATTGACAAACTATTTGAGACACTATTCTAAGCAGAGGAGTTAAGGTTATATAAAACATTGGTGAAATGAATAGCCTTCATAGTCAGTACCTTTAGATGCAAAGCAGCTGGTATGGATGTTGCTGGCTGTGACCTTACCAGCAGAGACACTAAAGGTCTATTTAGTGTTGCTCTTGGGCTGACAGGCATGCTCAGAAGCTGAAGCTTCCTGCAGTGATACTACTAAATTAAGATTGGTTTTGCCAGTCTCCTGCCACTGCTCACTCAAGTATTTATGACTTACATCTTGTTTGTTTGTGGTTTTACCTCTGCCCGACCAGTGAGTTTTCATTGAGTTTTAATTTAAAGGAAATAAGTTCCGATCTATCATTAGCACATGAAGCATTTTAATATGACCTTTGGGAAAGAAAATTATTATATAATTTTTTTAATTTCTTTTTTCCCTCTCTGTGTCTTACAGCATGTCTCACCTCTTATAGGACGGTTTGTTCCTTTTGCTGCAGTTGCTGCTGCTAACTGCATTAATATTCCACTAATGAGACAAAGGTAGGAAAAAGAACAAAGATCACTCATTCTAGAAGAAAAGATGTTACTGAGTTTTTAGATCAGCAAGTTACTAAATAAAGCACATTATATATCTTTTGCTTGTTTCAGAATTTTGCAAAAACCTCATGCATGATCTTGTTTTGACTGATTGGTTGTGACATACATGAAATAGAACATCTTCATCCTCTTCAGAGAAATATCCATAGAGTTCTTTAGTCTTAGATTTCAGAAATCAGGTGCTGGTCCTTCAAAACTTGGTCACATGGAGCCTTTAATACAAACTCCACTTTGGAACAATACAGTCATTTCAAAAATGGTGCTTCAAAACCCACATGCAGAAGTTAGTCATAGAAGTAAGGCTTTGCAGTTCTGCTTAATCATCTGAGATTACAAAAATATGTACTTTCTCAGAAACAAAATTTCCTATGTATTCTGATTTGACTAGGACTATGAATAGAAGTGGGGGGAAACAAATGAAAAGCATCCTCTTATAAACAGAATGTTATGGGCAGAAAAGTGAATATTTAAGGTTTGTATGTACAATTAAATTCAATCCATGGTAACATTTTATCTCTTAAAAAAGATGAGGAGAAGAATAGAAGCAGTCCCCAGTATATCTGCCCTTCTGTCTACTTCTCACTCCCCTAGAAGTTCTCCCCAATATGTGAGTTTAACACCTAACCCTGCACTTGAGCAAAAGATCTAATAGAGAATAATACCGTTACAGAAATGTAGTTTGTTTTGTGCATCCTTTTATACTTTCAAATAAAACCTCAGACTAGAATGCCAGAGGGGAATTTTCACAAATACTTCTGTTTTAGTTCAGTGGAACTAATCTTCCTGTGTTTCCTGTGTTGTCTGGCAGAAAGGACAGACTACTTCCAGAGCGGTTCAGAAAATTCCACTTTTCTGAATGTTTTTTTGAAGGAACCTCTCCCTTCTGTGGACTGCAGAAATAACACATCTCCTTTCTTCCCCCTTGAAATGCATGTGACCAGGCTCAAGCAGCAGATTGCTGTTACAAATATTCAATTACTTACTTTTCAGTTTATTTTTCCTAAGATCTTTCTATGCCTTTTGAAATTTTTGTGCCAAAGAGCATTATAAACAAGCTAATGTGGAAAATAAAATAAAAACCATAATTCGTGTAATTGACAATTTTAAGGGGACAAAAAAGGTGAAAAAATGCATGTCAGTTGCTGCTTTATTTTTACCCCTTATTCAACAGAGAGCTCAAGTTTGGAATCCCTGTCACAGATGAGAACGGAAACAGACTGGGTGAATCAACAAAAGCAGCTCAGCAGGCAATTACCCAGGTGGTTATATCAAGGATTCTTATGGCTGCTCCTGGCATGGGTAAGAATAACTGCAGTCATGTGCAGCTCCTGATTATCAGTTCCTAGCGTGAGAGAGTGCGTAAATTCTATTTAAGTGATTTTTCTCAGAGGCCATATTATCTTACAGTCATACAGGCAGTATTTACATTTCTGTTAAGAAGTTCCACAGAGAAATGTGTGTTTCTTATGTGAAAGCATCCGCAGTGTGTTACACTGAAGTATAGCAGAAAAGCTCCCAGGATACTTTTACAGAAAGGTACAGATAACAAAGGAATGATAGCAAATTCTGCTTGAGTGAAATTGGTTTAATGAAGAGTGGATGCTTTGACCAGTGCCAAGTTACTGAGCTCAGGTTCAGTAGCATGTAAAATTAGAAGTTTTGCCTACTGGGAGAATTTATCTCTGTAAATACCAATCCAGTATCTTGAACTGGCAATGTGAAATGGCAGCATGAAATGGAAGCTCAGTTAATGACAAATGGCTGTGAGAATTGTACTACGGTATTATTCATCTTAACAGAAAATTAAAAGTGCCTTTTTCTCCAAGGTTAATGCTTTTTTTTTCTTTTCTCATTTGCAGCGATTCCTCCCTTCATAATGAATACATTGGAGAAGAGAGCCTTTTTAAAGGTTAGTCTTAGACAAACTCTGTATATGTATTTCATATCCTAAGTTAATATTTTAATGGATTTTAAATACTTTCTGAGTCTTCATATTTGCCTCCCACACACCCTGGGAGGACAACACTGTAGAGCTTGCTTTACAGCTGTTGCTTTCTTTATGCCTTTCTTAGACAGGGATTGCTTGGTTCTTTTTATCACAGTAAAAAATAACATTAAGAATATTAGAAATTTTTGTTATGTTCATAATTGTTCTTAAAATGCAGAGTTCCTCCTAGTAAATAAACCTTCCTTATACTGAGATTTGGAATACAGTTTATGAGAAAAATATTCAAAATTTTAATAATGCTTTTTTCTCAAGATAGCGATAAGGAGGCTTTACTTAGCTGCTGTAGTAGCAATTTGACTTTGGAAACAATAGTGATGGTAGTAATCTCTTTGAAAATTATCCTTTTAAATTTATTGGACTAGCAAATTCAGGGTAGGCATAGAGTGGGCATGCTTCATCAAAGATTACTTATTTTCTATATTCTGTTTATGCTAATGTAGTGTGAAGCCAAACACCTGATATTAGTAAATATGCAAACTAAATCAATATTATGCACTATGTGTACATGAGAGGGCAAAGAACAACAATTAAATTAATTATGGGGTTGTCTAACACAAGAGAAATACTATTCAGATGAGGACCTCTATAATTCTTTACCAGTAAAGGGAGTTTCATCTTCACCAGCCAGTATCACTGATTTACTTACTGAGTATCTCCAGGCAAAGTTTCTGCCTGTGAAGCCCACCCAGCAAGCTGGGAACAATAGCCTAAGAGAATCTGTCTCCTTCCTGTTAGAAAAAGTTAGTAAAAGAAAGTGAGGTCTGAGTCTCTAGACCCTCCCTTGGAAAAGTGATTTGGGTGGGGACTGGGAAGACAAGCAGGGGAAGTTGCCTGGTTTTGGTTGTCTAAGATTTCTGAAATATTTAAATCATACTTCTTACTATTTCTGCCCTTCATCTTTCTTGTGCATAGGTGGATTACTCAGTTACGTACACCATTTGAAAGTGCTTTTGTATATATAAATGAGGCATTGGAAAGAGGTCCCAAGTGTCTTCCAATTTTAAAAACTACTTTTTCCTGAAATGCTTTGCTTCCCTCCCCCCTTAACAGAAAACACTATTGCTCAGAATGTAAAAACAGGAAATGTGGCATTTGAGTTTTAGAGCGAAAGTCAGTGTGTGCTGCTTATGTCTCCTGAAAGAAGTGAGACTGCAACACATCCAAATGCACTATTTGTCTGCAGCATAGAGACCCCTGTACTGATTTGGCTAATTTTTAATTGCTGATTTCTTTACTCATACTCTGTTTGCAGAGTAGCTTTAAGCAGCTTGTGATAGTTACATTCTTGAGAATGTATTACCTGAAACATTAGCCCTTGTTTAAACAAAAACCCTCAAATTTAGAGCAAGGATTATTTTACATGTATTTGACATAGAAGAAATGTCACAAATGCTATCAACTCAACTGACAAATAAAAAAATGGCATTTGTGAAGAACTTGTAGCAATCTTCAGGGCTTGGAGACAAATATCTATTGTTTTTGTGTGGTATAATCAATATAAGGGTGTTGTGAATTTTTCAGATCAGCAAAAATGAGCGATTTCTTCGGTGACTACTCAGTGGTCTTTGGTACCATCATGACCGTTTATGCTCACCTGTTCCTCCCCCTCAGCCTCAAAGACTGTGAGTTCAGGTGAAACACTGCTCTCCAGGTAGTCAGTGGTAACACTTGGTAGAGATTAGTATTAAAACCATTAAGGAATGAGCTGCATTTTTAACACGCAGCTTCTGCATGTCCTCTTGAGGTTTCAGAAGCACCATCCCATTTGCAGTACTCCAACACCATCCACGCAATGCTTTACTAACACATTATTCTTAGCCTCTGCTTTGCACATCATCACTCTTGAAAATAATTCTTGTATGCTTGCCAAAGCCTATTAAGCCACACACAAGGCCAGAAAATAGGCAAATGGTTGTGAAATAATGCAGAAAATAGAATTATGTTCTGCCACGAGAGAGAGAAAGAAATGCTTCTGGGATGCTGGTCTCAGTGGTGGCAGGCTATCATCCTCTGGTATTTGAAATAAGATGTAGGTTATGTAGTACTATTCATCCCCCATATTCCAACATTGTTTTGCACAGGGACATTTTGAAGGTAACATTAGTATGAATTAACAATATTCCCAAAAGTTATTCCTAGAAAATTACTGAAGAATGTGTTTTAGATCACAAGCACAAATTACTGCTTCAAAAAGAATCTAATTATTTCTTGACTTGAAAACATATTTTTTGTATGTATATGTGCTTTTGCTATAGATTTTAGCTGCCTTTTATGCGATTATGCAGTGTAGTAGTTCATGATTAGGCTGTATAATGTCTATGTTCATTATCCCTACTGACATACACTTGACTAGTTCTATGCAGAACTAAGTTATTTTATCTGCTGCAGTAGGAGAATCCATAAACAACCTTGCTCTGAGGCACAGCATTTATAGATTTTAGTTACCTGTAACCTTTCTCCTAAGGAAATAAATTGGTTTTTGTCTCCATAGAAACTTCTGAAATTCCAATCGACACTGAAGTTTTAATTTATATTACTACTCTTACAGCTTCAGCTATTGTTGCTCTCTATTCTGCATACAATCAAGCTGATTCCAGAAACTTCCTTGTATATCTTTAAAACAAGCTCCTTGAGGTCTCTTAGTCTGCAACTAAAATATGAATTCAAAATGGTCACAAAACTAAACAGAAAAACTTTTTTTTTTTTTTTTTTTTTTAAGCATCATTCTTGAATGTCTTATGTCTTAGAGACCTCCATGCATTCCTAATTTAACTGTCATTTCTTTTTTTCTTTTTTTTTTAAAAAAAGCAGGCATAACTAGCCTGGGAAAGCTGACATTTCTTAGGTCCAACAATGGAAGGAAGCAGTTAGAAAAAAACTGATTCTCCTTACAGCTTTTGTTTGCCTAATTATTATTTCTCCACTTTCTCTGTTTGCACTAACCACTGCAGATGCCATAAAGAAATCTGGAAATTAAAACCTAATTCATGGGGAGCTGTCTTCTTCCAGAGTTAAATGATAATTCTCTAACACAGCAAATTCTTCTGCTGTCTTGTACTTCTCCATTTTATGTCTTTGTAGGGATGTACAGCCTGCATTTGAGTTTTGCTTTATTGTTTTACATTGTTCCCTGGACAGCTCCAATTCTTAATATTGACCTCCCAGTGTTAGTTTTACCTCACCATCCTTCTTGATTAGTGCAGCCTGGTAACATTCTTGAAAAATAAAGACTGTAACTCAGATCAAGTGCTTTGGCAAAAAATGTTCCACCACATGAAATAGATGTTGTTTATATTGTCTGTACTAGTAGACACTTCTCAGATTAATGACCAACTCTGCTGAAGGCAATAAATCATCTGTTACTCTCATGACACCTTACAAGTCTTTTCAGTTATAAAATCATATTTGAGGCTTTTCTGTTATGTATCTCGTCCCTCCCTCACACTGCAATGCATCGCATCCCTCTCCCTTAATTCTCCTCAGAGACTGAAGTAATTTGCAGTAGTGTTTGACTTGTGTTCCCAAATATGTGTAATATTAACTAATGCCACAGTCCTACATCCTTTGCACTGTCAGTCACACCATCACTTCTCATGAACTCTTCCAATGTATAAAATGTAAAGCATTTTGAGTGAATTTATTTCAGCTGAAAGTCAAGTGAAGGTGTGTTTAGTGGGATGCCAGCACATCAGAGCACTGCTGCATTCACTCTTTCTCCTTCTCCCTATTGTCTTTTCCCATGTTATCTGTTATTGCAGATTATTGCTGAATTGCACTCTTCCTGCACTCACTTCTGGATTATGGATTGACTCCAGGGGGGAAAAAAAAAAAAAAGGCAGCAGTCTTCTACATCAATTCTTCTCACTCAGGCTCTGGAGACTTTAATCCACACAGGCTTGTTTTTCCATGCCTCTTATGCTGCTGTGACCTTCCTTAGCACCAAGCTTTGTCTTACAGAGCTTTCTAAACTTATTTTTTCTATTTCTACTGTCAAATATAATGCCCATCTTTTGTTCACCCATTTCCCCTCTAACTTGTACATCTTAAGAAATGCTTCTTGCAGAAAGAATCATCAACTTTGTTGAAACCATCATCCACTGTAACATGTTTTTTAACTCAGCTGTTTTTTAAAATCAACTTCCTGTTATCGTAGCAGTTGTGTATGTCCTACTTACTGGAGACACTGATTTTATTGTAGCAACAGAAGGCTATTGCAGTAGCATTGTTTAAACAGGTCTGGTTTTATTTCATTAGTAATTAATTTCAACTAAAATTCTAACATGGGGGGGGAGTGGATTCCTAAACCATTTAAAGGCCTACAAGAAAACTATCATATTTCTTGAAATATGTTCTGCAAAAGTTACAGGACTGAGGAATATGCTAATAATGCATCCATAGATTATGTGTTGCTTTCTCACCCCAATTCCTCTACCCTTTTTTCCTTTAATATAAGGTGAACTCTTGCAGAACTGGCGTGTAGCAGACTGTGCTACAGGAGCAAGTTCCTACAAATCAAAGTGAATCATAAGACAGGAGAAAAGGCATTTTTCCTTGACACCTCCCTTATTTATGGTTGGTGGCTGCAGTTGCTGTTGCTCAGAAAGTCAATCTCCAGTTTCAAGTTTAAACTATTTGATGTCACCAAAGAGATAAGAGCTGTAACCAGACCTAGCCTATCTTCTTAGGGATGCCTGGGCAAAATTCACTGTGCCTTTAGGTGTGCAGGCCTTGCACCTGCAGCACCGCTCCAGGCTGTGGTGCTGTAGCTTGTTTGTGGGCTTGTGGCACTCAAAGAACTGGCCCACATATTCAAGATCAGGTCATAAGTTAAGAGGCAACCACCTGTTGTAGTTTAAGGGACACTTACTCGGGATGAGTGTAGATTAATAGCACTGGGAATTTTCTTGCTACTTTTCAAAGGGATTGGGCTCTCAAATTGGAGCTCAGTTTAAAGTATGCAGGTAATTTGCCTTCATTGTGTCCAAGACCCTTTTAGGTACAATCTGTCTCAGAATACAAGAACTCCAGGGAAGTGGGAAGCAGGGTAGAAAAGATACCATACTTATTGCGTGTGGTTTATTTTTAACAGAGGTTTCCTTGGATGAGTGCTCCCATTCAAGTTGGATTAGTTGGATTCTGGTAAGTGATTTCTTTAGGTTGTGCCTGCTATTTTAAGAGATACTTGTAGCGGGGTTTTTTTGAGGAAGTAGCAATATTTGCACTTCATTTAAAGAAAAATAGTTGAGAGAGTTAATGAGTATACAACAGTTATTTCACTTTCCTATCTGTAACTGATAATACATTAAAAAGAAAAGCCATTAGTAATGAAGAAGCTGCCAAGAAAAGCAGAGAGAAAGAAAGGGAGTGGCAAAAAAAAGGCATGTAGCAGCTAGATTAGAAAAGATGCTTTGGCTGCTACCTCCATAAACAGTAATAGGAATCTCATCCTGTATGTTGAATTATTGAAATATTTGGTTAATGGAGTTTCATTTGTGGTTGTCTGGCATTTTATGTTGTCATGCACACCAATGCAAAACACTGAAAGGACATAAAATGATAATTTTATACACATTTGCAAACATAGTATTGATGCACTTAATACATAGTAGGTTAAATGAATCCATAAGTTATAAGGCAGTAAGAAATAAAGGTTACATAGCACTTCATGGAACTGTACCTCATTTTATACAAAAAAAAGCAGCTTTCTGCCTAGAAGACCATGCCTAAGGGTATTGAATTGTCTTTTAGCACCCTAAATATTGTAAACCCATTTTTGTCTCCTCTAGTCTCGTGTTTGCAACACCCTTGTGTTGTGCACTGTTTCCTCAAAAAAGGTATGTATTCCTGTTACATTATTCTTTGTTACATTCCCAGATGCATGTAAGGTACTGCAAAAAGACAGAAACAAGTGGTCATTGCTTCCTAGAGCATAGTCTTAATTCCCATAAAACAAATGTGATAAACATGAGAATATTCAGAGAAATAACAACTATGCTACTCATCAGTAATATATAATAGTTGAATTGGGCTCACTTGTTTACAAACTCCTAGCAGCTTGAGATGCAGCTACATAGGGATAGTGAACAAGAGGTTTAGGTGAATAGTGTAACAATGCTGTTTCAAGCTGAGAAGTTTGAGCTTGATGATACAGTTAAGAATCACTAGAATGATTCATAAAAAAGGCTAATGTAGTCCAAACAATACATTCATGTCCAGTAAGCTTATGGCTTCATTAAATACAGTCAGATCCCATTTTATTTTCAGCTGGAAGCTCCTCTGGTTATACAGAACAGCATTTGACTATATGTGCTTATTTGTAATTTGATTAATATTTTTCCAGAAAATTCTTCATCAATACACAAATAGCTGAGTACTGAAAAATGTCTTAGAAACAATATTTATTATTATAGCTGAAATAATGAAACCTGGATGGGTTACCTACAAAGTTAGTTCAATTCACAGTATGAACAGGGTCTTAAATTCAACTGGGCTGTCCCTCTTATTAGTGGTTGTCTAAAAACTTGACAAGCTGGAGCTGAATCCATTAAAATATTGAAAACTAAAGTAGCTTTTGACCTCCAGAAAACAATACCTAATTCTCATCTGATGCAACTGAGTATAAAGCAGCAGTCTGACACCATCTGTTTCAGTGCCTGGCAAGGAGTAGAGAATTGTGATAAATAAGTGTCACTAGGCTACTTGGAGATGGCTTGAGAAACTAGCATAGCAAGTGTGGTACAGTTCTTGATTTTAACCAGGGCTTTCCATTTCACAGGAAGATTATAGACCTTAAACTGTATTTAAGAAATTGCAGCTGCTTAAATGACCTGGCAGTTTAATTCACTTTACTGTGAGATGACTCCCAAAAATAAACCTTTTATTCAATTGAATAAAATCAGGCAGTAAGTTAAATATGCAAATACATTATATTTAATAAAAACAACTTTAGGAAGTTAGGTTTCTGTTGCCAGCAACAACCTTAAGCAACTAAGTAGATTCCTACCTTCCTGGTAGTAGCCTCAGACATTTCTTGACTCTACAGACTATCTTGCTCTCTTTTAAGCAGGGATTAATTTGCCCTTGGTCTCTGAGTATGAGTCCTTCATAAGAAGTTAGGAAAAAAAACCTGAAAACTATTTTCACAATGGAGGAAGTTTAACCAGATGCATCGTCCATCTTATTTTACATTCAAGTGCTTGTTATATATAACCATTTTACTGTTTCTTTTGCTTAGTTCTATGTCTGTAACACGCTTGGAGCCAGAATTGCAAGCCAAGATCCGAGAGAACAGCCCTGACCTAGAACGTGTATACTTTAATAAAGGATTATAATTCAAGGAAGGGAAAATTTCTTTTAAGGAGGATCTTGTGAACTTATTTGTGAGTTATGTGCCACATAGTTGAAGATGAGAACTCACTTTTAACTTGTCCATTTGTTAAACAACTTCGATTATCTACATTTTGTATTTAGACTTTCCTCATTGTAGTGTTTAAATTACAAAAGGTCATTCTGTCCACTTTGGTATCAATTAAAAGTTTAACCATACATATTAAAAAATGTTTACATAAGCTCTCAAACAGCTACAATAATAAACAAGCACACAAAGAAAAATAGATGCTATTATATTGAATTTGCCACCTGTTCCAGTAATAGTGGGGCAGGGATCTTTTTGAAAAGTCATAGAGCAACTGAGCGAAGTTGCCACCCTCTGCCAGCAGCAGGACGTGGGGCTGAACGTGACAGAAGGTTGTGCAGGAAGGGCTTTTTACCAGGAGGTTGGTTAGGTTGTAGGTTTTCCCTGTTGGCACAGAACCGTTTCTTTAAGGTAGATGTTGGGGGAGCCTGGAGCTTCTGTACAGTGTGGTACTGCTCAGCAATACAAGCTGCTTTCTTCCGCAGGTCTAGTTTTACCAGCATCATGTTGTTCTGCAGTTCTGCCAGTGTTTGGTCCTGAGAAAGGGAAGGCAATATATATGTAAAGATACAGCAAGCTGCTAAACTCCCTGGTTACTATGAACTGAAGAGGATAAATTGCCTTTGCCAAAATTCACTAGCTGGTATTGCTAAATAAGGCCATGCATAAAGGCTTCTACTGTCAACTGTGTAGCAGTTCAATAACAAAATAGGAACAGTAAGGCCAGGAAAAAGCTGAATCCACCCTGCTACAAATATACTGCCATAGCAACTGTGATAAGA
Organism: Athene cunicularia; assembly: GCF_003259725.1. Taxonomy (NCBI): domain Eukaryota; kingdom Metazoa; phylum Chordata; class Aves; order Strigiformes; family Strigidae; genus Athene; species Athene cunicularia. The sequence continues at coordinate 10,118,518 of NW_020799117.1, read as the reverse complement.
GTAAACTGGACAAGGAAATGAGAACTCAAATTATCCTACTTTAAGTGGAGGCTGTCAGTTAACTGAACAGGGACAATTTGGGTCTCCTTGGAGAGTTAAATATGCAGTCTGACTCAACCATTGAAAAATTAGCAGTATAGCTCCCTTAATGTAACAGGCAGTATTTGTCTAAAGAATAAGTAATTTTTATCTGCAGCTGCAAGAACCTAGGTTATTCTGCTGACTGGCAAAGTGCACAGACTAAATCCCCCAGTGCAACCCCCAAGAAAACAGGCACATTACCTGTCGAGCCAGAATGTCATCACACATACAGAGGGCTTCTCGAAGTTTCCCTGCACTGGTACTGTGGCAGCACGCCCTCTCTGCAGACTGAAGAGACTCCCCAAGCTTTTGTAATTCTGAACGCAGCAATCTGACATTCTACAGGAGAAAGAGGTTTAGTACAATAGCTACCTTTGCAGAGCAATGTCAAAGCCACTCTAAGGTCATTCAGACAGGCAATCTTGAGGGAGGATCCCATCTGAGTGAGGTACGCTGGGATCACAGATACCACAGCTTTCCACATATCTAAGAAAGGGTTTGTTTTCAACAGACCCATTTCAACTTCATTTGTTTGAAAACTTGGAAACAGCAGCTCCAAACACTGTTTAAACTGGTGACCACCTTGCCCTCTAACACAGAAGTGGAGTTACCTTCTGTCCGTCCTCCAGCTTCTTGTCTACATCCACAGTAAGGGGTTTGGTGGAGGGTGGTGGCTCCAGTAATTTCTGGTACTTGCGCAGCTCTAGGAACAAAGTAGTGAACAACGGTACATTAAGCTTTCAGTTTTTCTGAAGTCAGGACTTCTTTTGAGACAAGCTGCCACAGGCAAGCTGAGACAAGCTTTGACTTTGTGCAGAATGCACAGACATTCCAGGCTTCTCCCTTTCAGTTATGCAAAGTAACTTTATAATTTGAACAAGGAAAGATCCTGCCCTAAAGTCCATTTTCATGTAAAAATGAAGTGAAACCCTGTCCCATCCAGCACATTTTCCCTATTATCTGCAACTTATAATAGTGGTTTGGGGATCTCTGAATCCAACGTACCCTACTGAAAGAAGTACCTAACTCTCTACAATTGCTCAGGCATAGTTCAGAACCAGTGCAGCATCACTGCCTTACCTGCTGTTGCAGTATTTAACTCCATTTGACATTGCTCCAGTTTGGCTTTAGTATCTGCCAGCTCCTGCTGCAGAGCACATGAGGTAGCCACTCTCTTTGATCGACGCAAGCTTTGCCCCGACTCCTTCTGCATAGTATCCAGGCTCTCCAGTTTTTGTTTTGCCTCCTGCAGAGCAGCTTGGAGCTCCTCAATCTTCTCATCACGCTCCTTTGAAAGCAAGTTTGTTCAAATATTCAACAGGATTTTCTTAACACAGCTTTTCCAAAACTTTCAACATCTTTCTTTCAGGCAACTTTCTCAATCACACACATCACACATTGGACCCAGCCTTTAATGTCCTTTAAGTGAAAACAGTGAACTCATTTCCTGGGAGCCTAAACCACTTTTTTACAGCCTCTGAAGACAAGGGATTTTGAGAGTTGACATCTTGAGACAGGTCTGCAGCAAGTTCCAGAGGCCACTCAAATGCCATAGCATGCAAAGTAGACAGGTCCAAACCCATCATCACAACTAAGAGTAAGAAGAGAAATTCACAGAACTTGTATTAATCTGAGGAGTGCAAAGCAAGCCACTAGCTAAAAGTGTAAGGGGGGGGGCAGCGGGGAGAGATTCATGTTGCACAAATAGAGAAGTTAGAATGGTTGCAACATTAACATCCAGATTAAGGGCTTAAATTTTAAAAGCCTAGTAAACTACATAAAGCAGTAGACAAGAAAAAATTTATGGATCAAGCTATCAAATAATATCACAAAAAGATACCACAAAAAGCAAAATCTTTCAGTTTGTGTAAGTCACCTTCCTGGACTGAAGTACCCCAAGTCCCCTCCCAACCCACTGCCACTTTCCTGATGTCATTTCATTGCTCCGAACAAACCTGGATCTCCTCCTGGTAATAATCAGTCAGTGACTCCTTCAGGTTATTCAGTTTATCCTCATACAGTTCCTCCAGCAGCTCCTTCTGAGCATCCACATGTTGGCTACAAAGAGAGCAACCTACATGTCAGGGTCTGGCGGTTCTTGGTACTGCAGCTCACCCTGAACAAAGGGAGGGAGATCACCATAAGCTGTACCTGCACCATTGCTCCTTCTGTTGCATGTGCTCCAGCATCTCATTGCAGATCTCCTCACGGAGGCGCATTTCTAGTTGCAGCTTCTCCTGCCGCTCTTGCACCAGCAGTTCTCGTGCAGCTCCCACTACACGCAACAGGTCCTGCATGAAGGACACGAACTCCATTGCCCACACTGCACAACAGACTTAAGACCTAGAATAAACTACACGGTCCCATATCTGTAGGTTAAAGATTTAGGTGTGATCTAGGTTTAAGATTCTCTTTAGTCACTTGGAAAGAGAAGTTGCAAAATTTACTCTTAATTCCTCTCCTGTGAGATGGCTTAAACAGCAGTGAGCTCCATATGGAGCTATCTCCAGAGCAGCTTTCCCTACAGCATGGCCCAGGGATGCAGCAGCATTTACTACCTTGACGCACTAGAACTCAAGTCACTGTAGGTTTAAGATTTCCATCTTGATCTTTCAGCTATTCCAGATGCCTAGTTTTAAGTATCTAGGAAGTTACATTCTTTTTCCTGAGATTAGCTATCTGTTTTGCATGTTTTCTGATCTCTAGATTTCCTTTGCAGACTAGGGATTATAGGTCTGCATCCGAGCTCTTACTGTCCCTATTCCACAGATGACAAAATGTTTCCAAATTAAGCATGTGCTTCAGATCCAGACCAACTGGAACATTTTCCTCATGGATTCCAGATTTCCTCAGTCCCATATCCTTCTGAAGTTCTCTGTCACCTCTTGGTATAGTGCTGAGCTCCAGCCCCACCTCCCAGGCCAAAGCTAACAGTCCTGTTCTTCCCCTTCTATCCATAAAACCGAATCACAACCCACCTCTTTCTCATACATGGAGACATCTGCTTCATCCTCACTGTTGTCTTCTGATTCCACTTCTTCCTTTGCCTCTGTCTCCAGACCCTGGCTAGTTCGCCTGTTGTGCTCTTTGATGATTGATTGTATGGATGGAAGCTTTGTGGGAGGTGCCTGAACAAGCTGAAGGGGAAAGGGCCATCATTACTAGTCAACCTGGAAGTTGAGTAGGCTTTAAACATGCCACTTCTCTACAACCTGTCAACCCTTCCAGTTTAGCAGAATCTAGAAATACTGTAAAGGTAATAATCCACTGGAAAAACATAGGGAAGACTTGCAAGCATTCCTTTTAATGGAAAGGGGCCCATTCCCACAGAAGCAGGATGTATCCTGACCATGCCATGATCCGTGTGCTACTTACCTGGCTGGCAATGGCTGAGAACTTGGCTACATATAGAGTTTCATCATATGTAGATGCACACTGATTGATGTTGACAATCATGCAAGAGCGCCCGCGCCCAGTGAAGAAACCCTGGAACACGCGGGTTAGCTTGCTGTCCCGGAAGGGAACCACAGTCTGCTTCAGCCTATGGAGAGAGACAAGACTGAGCCCAGGGAAAAGCAAAACAGCCTTTCCACACCCTCCCCCTCTGGAGTTCTGGATGCACACCTGGACTGCTGGTTCTGGCGGAGGGCAGCAATGCAGCGACCCAGTGTGTGGAGGGAAGTGTTGATGTTGTTTGCTTCTTTCATTCGGTCTCCACTTTTCTGGTCTTTGCAGCGCTCCGACCCCGCCAGGTCACACAGGGATAACCTGAAGAAAACACAGGCCATATTCACATGACCTACTAGGTTTGTCCTGTTCTGACCAGATTTACAGTTCAGATACCCTGTGATCACCTGCCCTTCTCACTTTCCCAGTTTCACCATAAGGGCACAGAAAGCTCTTCTAGGGTATATGGGCTGTTGCTGGGCAGAAAGGCCTACCCGCAGTGTAGGGGTTACACAAGGTAGTACCAACAGGAGCTTTGTGGTGTTCAAAGATCCTTTGCCAGTTCTCAGGACAGCCTGAGACAACCTAGGAAGGACTGAGTCAACCTGTTTGCAGATAACTATATCCCAGGAACAGGCATCAGCAGCACTTAAATCAGCCCTGCTGCAAGGGCAAGGTTACTGACATTTACCTTCATTCAGAAAGCCTGAGAACTACCTCAAGGTATACTTTGCAGTACTCCTCACAAACTCCTTAGTCAGTTCCAAGACATAAGAGTGGGAACATTTACTCTTTTGAAGTACTTTCAACATAACCTTCCTCAAGGTACTTCCGATACCCCAAATCCACAATAAAAGAGGCAGAAAAGTTGAATCCACAGAGAATACCCCCAAATCCTAGAAAGCATCAAACTTACTCGCTGATTTTTGGAACAATTTCACTGCCACCTCTGTGCAAGTGCAGAATCCGAATGGAGAATACACTGTGACTGTAAAGAAACATGCAGATATTTTAAGAAGGAAATGCAACCTTTAAAAGCCCCTCAGGATTGTATTTTTGCCTAAACAACTCCCCTTCGCCTTCAGACCTGCGACTGGAGTTCTGGTTCATGTGGGTGCTAGCAAAGCTCTGATTTTTCCGACCCAGTTTCAGGAGCTTCCAGGCCTCATCAGCATCCCGGACATTGATCCAGTTCAGATCTGGAAAAGCAAGCACGCATGGGCAAGGCAGTTATGAGACTGGTAGAAAACTTACTTATCTCAGCCCTGACTTCACCATTGTATTTCCTTGATATTAACAAACTTAACATTCCCATAATCCAGACAGAGACCTCTGAGGGGCCATAGAGGACATCATGCTTCCCAATGCATCACTGCTAAACCACCCATCTAGTCCTCAAGTCTCCCTAGCAGGCCACTAAAAATATACCTTTCACATAGGGGTTGCCAGTCTGGTCTTCACAGAGCCGCAGTGTCTGCCTCTTGCGGTTCTGGCCAGGTACAGCTGGTTCTAACAAGTCATAGATTAACTCATTGTAAATCTCAAAGAAGGAGACCCAGATGGAGAACTGCATATCTCCTGTGTTGGTGAGTGAAATGCGATCCAAGTCAGCCCAGCGAGGGCCCAGTTCTGGGGGGAAAAAAAAAAAGAAAAAAAATCATGCCTGCAACTTTTCACAGATCCAACCTGAATGGTTTTGCTATAGAGTGAGGTATCTTACCTCAGCAGGAACATTACCCCAGACTCCAAGTATCTTGTATACCTCATCCCATTTGGACCTACTCTAATGCCTGTCCCCAGTGAGACAACATAGTTTCCTTCCACAGGATCCTCCTTTCTCTGTGAGAACTTTCTGCATACTTGATCTTGACTCCAGGAGTGTAGGATATTTCAAACATGAACCCTTCCCTGTGTAAGTTTTAGCCCTTGTTCCCTCAATTACTCAATGCTTCTAGATACCTAATCAGCCAGTAGTTCCTAGGTTCGAAAGTCTGGACACAATGTTCAGTGCAGCATGTCAGTTTAGCACCCTGCTTTCCAGCTCTCCCCATTACATGGCATTCAGCTGCTCAATAACCACATCCCTTGAATGAAGTAAGCAGGTGTCAATTAACTTTCATTTCATAAGGCTTGGTTATTATGCAGTGGTGAATTCTTCATATATTGGCAAGACATACATACAGAGTTCTTCAGCCCTGACATTCTTATCTGTCAAAGGGAAAATCTGTGAGACTACAACACCTTGTCTCCCTTACCCACAACACAGCATCCAGATAGCCATCCCCCTTTCTTCCCCCACCTTCCAACAACAAGAAGCTGTTAGCATACCACATGCTTCCAGACATACCTTCTGTCTGGCTGACGTCTGAATGGTTGGTGAGTTGGCTAGATGAAGAGAGGCCAGCAATTCCACTGTCAAAACTGCCACTGGTGGTGGCCTGGAGCTGAGATTCAGCACTGTGACTCCTTTTCAGTGGCGTTAACAGCTCCCCCTGGAAGGAAACAAAGAACAAGAGCATGTATGTAGTATGACACCATCCTTACCCTGTTATTAAATCTCCAAGAAGCTGCATGCTTACCTCCCACAGACCCCCCTGCAGCATGGTCTGCTTCTTGGCCTCTTCCTGTCGCACCTGCCTGCTGTCCAGCCAGACCACCTCATTGGAGAGGGAAGGCTTCAGATCCATGGCTTGGTACAGCCGGTCCCCCACACTGTTGAAGATGACTGCTAAGGAGCGAGGCAGAATCCCCCCATCTTTGTTGCTGCCTGAAGCAAGGACAACCAACAAGCTGAGGATTCACATGTAGAAGCAGACAACTCCCTCAAGCTACTAACACCTAGTGCTTTCCTTACCCTGAATAGTGTGAGTCTTCCCTGAATTGGTGATGCCATAGGTGTAAACCAGCCAGTTCTGCCCATTCAGTACATCCTTTACCACCTGCTTCATTGTCTCATCAAAGAACAATTTCTGCCCCACATCTGGTCCAAAGATCTGCAAACAAGACACATGAAAAATAGCCTCATGTAAATCTTTCCTGTCTTCTGACTGCTGACAGTTGTTCAAATGATAGTACATAGTCGTTTGTTCCCTTCACTAGCCTCACATCATGAGCAACAGACCCACCAGTAATTCCAGTCCAAGTCACCTGCAAAACCAAGCTGTTTGCTTGCTTAATCTGGTTGTATCTGGCATCACTACAGCCTCTAGTATGTTTAGAGCCTCATGAGCAAAATTATTTGGCATTTTCTACCAAAAAAGTTGTCAGGATCAGCTTAAAGAGAGAAAAAAATAAGGAAACAGGAACAGAAACAAACTTAAGTAGAAAGGACTGTACAAGTACACAGTTCATACAGTGCATTGGAATCAGTGTGTGTTCATAAACCAGCTTTTCAAGCTCTAAGGCTAGTTTAAGATCCAAAAACTTTCAGATGGATTGTTTGTCCCAGTTACCTACCTGGGTGAAAGAGAATCTGTGTGCTGCTTGTCCCACTCCACGTTCTGTGCTCCGCATGGTAAAGGAGTCCTTAGGGGCTTTTAGGAGAAGGGTCTCCGAATTCTCAATGCAGACACAGCCCTAAAGAACACATAAATCCCCATCATCACGATGGTTTAGACGAGGCCATAGCATAGACAACAGAAGCTGATAGCATCTCCCAGCATGCACACAGCTCAGACTGCGTCATTCAGTGTCTCACCTGGTCTTCCCCTTTTTCCACTTCTGTAGATTTCAGAGGTCGAACTCTCAGATAGACCTTTAATTTTCCATTATTATCTTCAGCTACAGCCTGCAGAAATCAGCACAGGTTAAACATGGTAGCCAGAGGCAGTGCACAACCATCCATCAGAACAGAAGCCACAGCATGGCGCACACACGGCTGCCCTAACTAGTGCTCAGTAACTAACAGACACTTCTTTGGTCCCAAAATCTCCAGCAATGCCAGAAGCTTTCTTAGGCATTTGCAGGGACACCAGCATTTCTTTTGCTTATCTAATGAATCAGATCAACAACCTGAAGACCTGACACCAAAACCAGCTCCCAGACCAAATACCACACAAAAAGGCATTGTGTTAAGAGGCATTTACTGACTATGCCCTTAACAGTACCCTCCCTGTCCACAACAGGAACTGCTTCCCCGCAATGCAACATTTTGTTCTACTCTCTTCTGAACAATCTGTTGGCCATGCATCACACCACCTTTGTGCAGACATGGCAGCCACAGGTCAAAACACCACCCCATTTGTGACAGAAGAGCTCCCACCTCACCTGCTGGCAGCCCTCCAGATCTGGAGAGATGGCAGAGAACTCTGACAGCAGGTCCTTGCGCACATCAGCCCCAAACCCTGTTGCTGTGGATTCAAGAACAGGGGAGGCTGCAGCATCATCATCAGAGAACAGCCCTGGGGAGGCAAGTGCTTGTGCCATGGCGTCTCACAGCTCCTGGAGAAAATGGGGGAAGAGTGAGGATAGGGTGATGTTACTGCAGTCTTCCAGGAGTCCAAGCTTTGCTTCCCCACGTGTACACCCCACCACATACAGTCTGCCCACAACTACCATATCCTTCTATTCCCCACGAACAACCAACTGCCACACAGAACCCTCCCTCCACGCACACCCACATGACACACAGGATGATGCCGCTGCAAACGCACACGCACCCTCCACCTCTCCCCCCCCAACCGCGCAGGACCCCAGACAGACCACCCACACCCACGGACCGCCACGCTGGGCCCCTCCGCACACACAAGAGACACCCACATCCACTACAGAGACCCAGCAGACATAACACACACACAAACCACCCGCAGAGCTCTACACTGCCCTCCCCAACACCGCCACCCCACCCCCCAGAGACCAGCACGCGGGGCCTGCCCGCACAGGTACAGACGGCCACACGGGGACTCTCCGCACGCACACGAAACCGCCACCGCCGCCCCCCCGCGCCACCGTTGGCC
>NW_020799117.1:10085032-10109985 GCF_003259725.1 Athene cunicularia | reverse complement strand
CCCTCCGCCTTCGGGTGTGCGTGGACACGGGGCTCCCGCCGTAGAACACGGGCTGTTGTGGCCTGTCACTGTGCCGGTCCGTTCTGGCACAGCTAGTCATTAACACCTCTGCTTTCTGTTCAAAACAAAGATGGGGGTAAAGGTGGAGGCGTTAGAGCTGTACCCCGACAGTCCTTTTGATTCTTTTGTAACTACTGTGTAAAAACGTGTGTTAAAGGGTGACGTGTTCATAAATTGAAAGAGTTGTGGTTGAGAAAGATATTTGATAACAGATCCCTGTGCACTGCTTCTGAACTTGCAGCTCTGTTTTGCCGTCTTTTCCCCCTCACTAAAGTCAGGTTTTCTAATGGTGTCATCAGAAGCTAGAAACTTGCTTTTCAAAGCAAGGGAGTGAAGCGATGATTTATTACAAACATGCAAATATTTTTGAGTCCAAGAGCTATACTTGAGTAATTCCAAAACCTAAAAACTCTTTGGCAATTTCATTTTATTTATGGGGGCTATTCACTTATGGATTCTCTACATGTTAGTTGGGGAAGAAAGTACATTGACAGCGTCTTGCCATTTCTTTCCTGTAGGGTATCAGTCAGCAGAGCTATCAAACCTTTTGCAGAGCCAGGGCGCCCACCTGACTGGTTTTCACAAAAGGTAAGACACTGACATTTGAATCTTGGAAAAAATGAGTTCCACAGCATCATGGTTTAACCCCAGCCAGCCCCACACAGCCACTCACTCACAGTGTAAGTCAGAAGACTAAAAGAAAATGTGAGTTGAAGTAAAGGCAGTTTAATAGGTAAAGCAAAAGCCACACACACAAGCAAAGCAAAACCAGGAATTCATTCACCACTTCCCATTGGTAGGCAGGTGCTCAGCCATCCCCAGGAAAGCAGGGCTCCATCATATATAACGGTGACTTGGGAAGACAAACACCATCACTCTGAACATCTCCCCCCTTCCTTCCCCAACTTTATATGCTGAACATCATGCCATATGGTCTGGGCTATTCCTTTGGTCAGCTGGGGTCAGCTGTCCCAGCTGTGCCCCCTCCCAGCTCCTTGGGCACTCCCAGCCCCTTTCCTGGTGGGGTGGGGTGAGGTGAGAAGCAGAAAAGGTCTTAACTCTGTGTAAGCACAGCTCAGCAATAACCAAAACATTCCTTTATTATCATCACTGTTTTCAGCACAAATCCAAAACACAGCCCCATATAAGCTACTATGAAGAAAATTAACTCCCAGCCAAAATGTTGGAATTTTTTTTTTAAAAGAGCAAAATAAATTTTAAAAAAATTATTTAAATCAGATTAAATACTTCTTCCTGTTTCTGAAATGAAATTTGAGTTTACAGTTGGATAGTGTTAAGAAAAACACAAGGATGATCAAAGACATGAAACAGCTTCCTTGTAAGGGGTGGCTGAGCAAGGTAGAACCCTTAACGTAAAAAAAAAAAAGAGAGATGAGTAGCAGAAATATGACAGATGTCTGCACAATCATAAGTGGCATGCTGAGGATGAATAAGGCTTAACTATTCAGTGCTTTGTCTAGTACAAGATTTAGAGGCTATTAAGTAAGACTAACAAGAGGCAGGTTCAAAGCAAACCTAAGGAGATTGTTCTTCACCAGGCATGTAATTAAGCTGTGGAATTCCTTCCACCAGGAATCTGTGGATACCCATGTATTTGGTGTGTCCTGCTGTTTGGGCAAGCACCTGGGATTTTTGTTGCATTAAGGGACAGAGACTAAGAGAATCAAGGGAGGAGAAGTTGGAAAGATTATGTTGCTTACTGTTTCTGTAAGTGATGAAACTGACCTTGATAAAATGTTATTTTGTCTTCTTCATTGAAATATTTTTGGTTCCTGTTCATGAACAGAAACATTACAGCTATAGTTTTCCTTATCATGCTTGCTTGCTTTGATTTCTAAATTGCCAGCTGGGAGCATCTGTTCATTAGCTTTGTTTTGAAGATCAGCCTGGGCAGTGCTAGAGTAAAAGAGTGAATACGCTTCCTCACTTTGAGCTACGCTACACTATAGCCATGGGGGAACTCTGAAGAAGACTGTCAGATGTGTTCCTAAAGTGTTAGACCTCTGAAGAAGTAGGAGTAACTGTAGGCTTTGTTGATAGGCCTTACTTTGCTGAAGCTGACTCTTTGATGTCCTCTGACTTTCTTTGTTTCTTCCTAGCACTGTGCATCTCAGTATTCAGAGCTCTTGGAGACTACGGAGACCCCTAAGTGAGTACAAAGGCTGACACAAGTGCAGCCTGCAACAATTTGTGGTGGACTTACCAGTTCTTACAGCAAAGCACTTGATAGTGCTCCTGCACAACAGGAATGAGGAAATTCAGTTGTGAGAGCTGGTGTGAGGGAAAGTGGGATCAGGGTATGGCAGATGGGGGAGATTGCAAGCCCAAGGTATTTCTTAGAACGTGCTTCCCATATGTCTTTGCCTTGTCTCCTTTTTTCATAAGGCTGAAGTATTTCAGTATTACATGGTTCTAAAACTGGTCACTTGATAGTGATAGTGTCTTCGATATGCCCCTACTGTTGTTACAATACATGGCAGGGTAATTGGGGCCTCTTTGCCATAACTCCATTTCTAAAAGTTGCAGTGTGCATTTGGGGACTTAATGCAGCAGAAAAAAACATTTATTTGGCTGGAATAAAACACTTCATGTTAATCTTACTGATCAGAAGCTTCAGACATATAACATTTTCATTCAGAATAGGGGTAGAAAAGACAGGAAGAGTGAAAAGGGGAAACGTTTTGTATTTGTCTCTGTTTTGCAGTGGTTTCTTACAGTTTTCTTATCAGTGCTATTACTACAGCTTGGTGGTCTCAGATACTTCTCACTTGTAACTCCAGGCATTTTGGTTTAGGACTTCATATCAAATTAAGTTAAAGGCAGGATGTTTAAAAGTAGTATTTGTGATAGTGCTGAATGATCTTCAGCGCTAGAGTTGCAAGACACAGGATTTAGCAGGGTTATTAAAGAAAAAAACAGATGTTTCTATATCTGTTAGTAGTAAGAATCTTCTTTGAAGTGGAATGTTTGATTTTTTTTCAGATAGAGAATTTGCAGTAGGTTTGCATCTTCAGTCTGTTGAAGTCTTTAACACTGGACACATTTAAGAATTAGATACATTTTTCAGAAGAGATTGTTTGAACATTGTGCTATTCAGTATCATTTAAGGAAGATTTGAAGAGGTTGATTTTTTTATGTGCATGTGTGTGTCAGGAAAGACAGCAGCCATTTATGAAAGGAGAACTGGAGTTTTCTGTGTTTCATGTCTGAACTGTTTAATTCTTTAGGAGAAAACGTGGTGAGAAGGGGGAGGTTGTGGAAACTGTGGAAGATGTTATTGTGCGGAAACTGACTGCAGAACGAGTTGAAGAATTGAAGAAAATGATTAAAGAAACACAGGAAAAATATAGGTATGTGGCAGAGGTGTTAAGCTGTAGTGCATCTGAGAGTCCAGTCTTGAAAAAGTGGCCTAAGTGGGATAGTGCTTGGGGTGAAAATGCTGCTTAGGATGTATTGGTCAGTGATAAGTGAATAAGAAGATTTTCTGGTTACAGGCAACTCAAGAAGGATGCAGAACTGATCCAGGCCGGACACATGGATAACAGACTGGAGGAGCTGTGCAATGAGATTATGATGTGGGTTATCTAATTATTTCCATGTTATGCTTTCTTCTGGGATTGTAGTTCCCTGACACTGAGTGTTTGTCAGACATCTCTTACTCCGCGTACTTTGGGTTAGGAGAAATGGGGCAGCTGGGCAGATGTATTGGCCTCTGAGGGAGGACTTAGTTTAGACAGAGGGGCACCAGCTTGTGTGAAACATCATTTGGAGTTTTTCAGTAAAGAGTTTGGTAATGGCTTGCAACATCATGCTTGCCTCCTCTGTTCTGATAACGAGTTGGAAGTGAAATTTCCTGCCAAGTGGGTTGTTCTCTGACTGACCTTCCCTCCTGGGAGGATTTGAGCCTGAGTCCACAGAGGCATTTCATTGTTGTCTGGAGATAATGGGGGTCAGTAAGCTGATTGCAGAGGAGGAACTAAGGGCAAGTGGGACACTCTGTGACAGTAGGTTTTGGTTCTGTGTACAGAAAGAAAAAAATGGAGGAGGAGGAGGCAGAAGTCAAGAGGAAGGCTACAGATGCTGCTTATCAGGGTAAGCTGGAAATGAGCTTCCTTACTTCTCGGAGAGAGATACATATATTCATAAGAACATTTGGGAAATTAAGTCTTGTCAAGACCTATTCAGGACAAATTCATTGACCTAGATTTGGAGAGAAATACTGTATTTGCTTTCCAGCGCTATATTTGTAACAGGGCAAAATGCAGAGACTTCTGAGAAAGGAACAAATTCTGTAGAAAAGGTGTATCTAAGAGGAAGTGGGATTAGCAAGGAGCTGTCTGTTAGAATGTCAGGCTTTTCACCCCTTCAGTTTTCCCTATAGTTTTACTGTTGTCTGAAGATGAAAGGAAGAGAGATTGGTTCTGAATGTTTCATTCATTTATAACTCTTGGGGCAATTCAGTAAACTAACCTATCAGTGGTGGGAGGTGGCGAATACTGAGCTGTTAGGGAGAACTGACATTAAAGTGCATTACCCAATGCTGGTATTATTTGTGAACTGAGCCTAGTGTGGTGCAAGAAATTTCTACGATATATTTTCTTAGGGTTCTTTAGGGTGAAGTCAGAGGTAACTCAAGGACTGTCCAAGATGAAGTCATGGAATCTCACTTTTTTTTTTTTTTCTGTTCTCTTCCAGCTCGTCAGGCCATTAAGAATCCGCCACGACGATTGACAGGTGTGATGGTTCGCTCCCCTGCAGGCTCAACCTCCCCCGGGGGAGACTATGCTCTGGGAGATCTGTCTCAGCCTGCTGTGGATGAGGCCAGTCCAGGGGTAAGGATCCTTCTCATGGTAAGAGGAAAAGACCAGCCTGGGACATGGGGCTCTGCATCCATCATGGAAAAGGAGTCTGGGGAGAAGCCCTTGTCTTATCTCGCAGACTTTTTGCTGTGGTAGTGCTGTAGTGTGGTTGATGTACAGTGCTGCTCGAGATACGTGTCCTCTTCCATGTCTGTGACAATCAGGTGCCTGGATCAGAGGCTGTGTAGGGGCATCTGTGGGCTGGCCAGGCAGTCTTCTGTGTGTGTGCCTGGGAAATGGCACTACAGGGCAAGGAAAGGGTGAGAGCATATGCCTGGAGTAGGTGTAGCGAGTGAATGGAGTAGGTGTCCGTGGTGTGCTGGATCAATGCTCTTGGGGGAAGGAGCAAGTGGGGCTAGTCCGTGTGGTGGAGTGTGGCTTTGAACAGTGTGGTTTTTCTCTTTCTCAGGTCACTCCAGGGACATTGCCCAGCACCCCAGTTGCCTCCTTCATTGGAATCCCTGACACCCCTCCAGGCTCTGCTCCCCTGGATGCCCCCATGACCCCAGTCACTGATGATTCACCCCAGAAAAAGATGCTAGGACAAAAAGCAACTCCGCCTCCTTCCCCTCTGCTCTCAGAGCTGCTGAAGAAGGGCAGTCTCCTGCCCACAAGCCCCAGGCTGGTATGGAGCTCTCTGCTCATATATGCAAGCACACAAACAATTTGCTCCAGACTCTCCCACTGAAAAAGGGGGAGCTGCAAAGGCTTTTTAAAAACGTACAGTTTTTGTGAGAGTCCCAGCAGAGGTGGTATCTGAGAGATATAATTACCCCCATGAGCCACAGAGGTGGGACCCTTTCCCAGTGATACTGTGGGTGCAGGACTGCAGGGATCATTCAGCACATAGGACTGGCTGCCTCCCCTCAGTCTCAAGGAGCTGGAGTTGCAGGCTTTGCTAGAGAAAATCATTCTCCCTTCAGGGAGGGAGCATGTTAGTCAGCATTGTCCTGTTCAGCCTCTGTGCAGGTGTTCTTGATGATTTCTACTTTGGGCTCACCATTCTTCTTTACATCTTGGCAGGAAGTTGAGTTTCAGTATTTGTAATGGGTCTTAGCATAGAAGTAGGGAGCCCTTTAATGGGGTTTATGACCATTATTGAAGTGCTCCAGTTTTCTCCTAATTGTAGACAGTTATTATAATCACTGTGATGATGACCCACATCTGGTGTTAGTGACTCTGGAAATCTTATGAGGGCAACCATTTCTGACACTGTTCAGAGCCGTCTGAAAATAGCAGCCATTGGCCTGCCCATGGCATGGATTCCCTGTGTTAGTGCTTGTGTGATCGAATAGGTATATTGCTGTTGACTCTCTTTTCTTAACAGTCAGCTCTGTGGTCTTTTGTATTTGTTACCTTGGGTAAAGGTTCTGTGGGTTCTGTTTGCAGGGTGCAATGTAACATATGGTGGAGCAAGGAAAGGTAGTGGCTGTGGAAAGCTGTGTTTTCTTTGTGTCAACAGGACTGTTTCACATCTGCCTCAAGGTCTGTCATAGGTTTACTGTGTGACCTTGACAGCATTACTTTCTATCTTGGTGTTTCAGTTTCCCTAAGCTCAAAATAAGAGATAATTCTGTGCCATCTCAGGGTGTAGAAAGACTGGTATCTGTATTGTGAGGCCCTTGAAGAGAGGGACTAAGGTAGAGCAAATAATGTATTTGGCCTAGAAGGTTGCACTGCAGCTGTAGCTGAAGAACAACCAGTTTCAGACTGTCATGTTGTGCACTTGCGTAAGGACCCTCAGGCAGGGACTAGACTGGACAAAAGGTGCAGAAGAAATGCTGAGACAGCAAATGATGGACATATTCATGGATATCTGGCAGAGAATCACTGATGTGATGGGAACTTCAGTTGTGTCCTCCTTTGGCAGGTCGGTGAAAATGAAATGGCAGTGGCTTCTGGTCACATGAACAGCTCAGGAGTCCTGCTGGAGGTAGGAAGCGTCCTTCCAGTGCTGCACAGTGGGGAAATGCAGTCGGCACCTGGTGCTGTCCCTGCATCTCCTGCTGCTTCAGGTAACTCGGGACTCTCCCTGTACAGTTCTCCCTTCAGATGTACCTTCAGACTGTTTTCTGTGAATTTTCTTTGGAGAGATATGAAGGACATCTGGTTTTTGGGCTTCTTTATGAGTTGTATTCCTATTTCAGTACCCCCATCTCTCTCATCCCTACTTTTTTTTTTAAGAAGAGCCTAATCCTTACAGTAAAAAGAGTGACTTAAAATGACTGAAACAATTAGGCTTGATTGGATCTGGTCCATGCAGTCTAGTTTTCTGTTTTTAACACTGGCTAGTTCCAGGCATTTCAGTGTAGAAAGAAAGGGTTAGTTGACAGGGAGTTTTGAAAAAAAATGGTCTGGTATCTGATTCCTGATGTGTCAAGCTGCAGCTCCCTCTGAATCCGGAGAACTAACCTGTCTTACCTCTGCTTTAGCTTAGAGGTCTGTTGAGGATTAGACCACAGTGGACTGTGAGGTCCAGAGTAAGTTCCACAGAGTGGGGGGGTGAGAGGAACAGTGCAAGTCCTTGTATTGGGCCTTTTCAGAGCAACTTGTCTAAGGTGAAGTTTTTCCTCAGCTCATGCTAACCAGTAGTTTAATCACATTGTCTGCAACTGAGGATTTGTGCCACTCATTCATCTGGAATCCCATATGAATAATCTCGCTTTCCTTATCCATGTCTGTTCTTTAAAACCTGCTAATTTGGTCCAGACAGTTCAGTAAATTCAGACTGGAAGTTATAGCTAAGATGAGTGGCAACCTTTTATATAAGAGGAATTCTCCTGGAAAGACCCATAAAGAAATCCCCTCTACTCCCTTCCATGCCTCTGTGATGACTGTTTGTCTTGGCTTACCTTGTGTGGTTCTCTCAGCACTATTTTTCAGATTTCCCATAACTATATTGGGATGAGCCTTTGGAAGGGCATCTCTCTGCATGTGTGGCATAGCCTGTCCAGCCCTTCCATTGAACACAGTGTCCCATAAGCTGCATGATTCTGTCTCACACAAAGGAGTCGTGCATTTTTGGTGCAGGTTCTCCCTATAGCTTTTGGGACTGTTTATAGGTACCTCTCAGTGTCTTTTTCCCGGAAGAAGCCACCAGACAGTGAAGAGCCCGGTGATGGCTTTGTGGACTTCAGTGGTGGCTGCTTCTTGCTCATGTGCTTTTCCCTTCTACTCTCTGTTAGGTGCTCCTACGCTTTCCCGGCTTTTAGAAGCTGGTCCTGCACAGTTCACCTCACCTCTTGCTTCCTTCTCCGCTGTTGCCAGCGAACCTCCAGCTAAGCTCCTGCCACCCCCCGTAGAGCCTGTGTCCCAGGCAACCATTGTCATGATGCCCACGCTGTCAGCACCATCCGTTGTGCCACCAGCTGCAGCTCCAGAAAGCGTAGCCACAGGTGCGTTCCTGAACTACGCACTCCTAGGTCATGCATTGCTGGAAAACAGAAATTCCCTTGGGATGAGCACCCAGCGAGCTCTCAGCTGGTCTTTTATCACCTCGGATTTGCCTTCCTTGGTGAAGGAACAGTTACAGCTGGGTTGTGGAATAAACAGATGGTTTTAAACAGGATATGGTGGGTGGGGGTGCTAATGGTATGTTGCTGGATTGTGGTTCAAGGGCTGGAATCCCACTCTATCTCTACTGTGGGAAAGCAAACCTGTATTTATTTTTTAATTTTCTAAGCTGTGCTGTTGTGGGTGGACCTGGGATACTTGCGGTTGGTGCTTGCTCTTATCCATTGCAGTATCTGTTTGTGTGGGCTTGACTTCTACAGACTGGTCTCTGATTGTCACTCTTATCCTTGTGCAGTGAGCCAGCCAGAAGCCTGTGTTTCCATGGAGGCAGTGTCTGATTCCCATACAGTGACAGTGTCCATGGACAGCAGTGAAATATCCATGATCATTGATTCCATCAAGAAAGAGTGCCTGGGGTCTGGGGCTGGCAGCACTGCAGGGTCTTCCAAAGATCACTGCATGGATGGGAAAGAAGACCTGGATTTGGCTGAGAAAATGGATATTGCAGTGTCCTATACGGGGGAAGAGCTGGACTTCGATACTGTTGGAAATATTATAGCTATCATTGAAGACAAGGTAAACAGGCAAAGCAGAGTGCCAGTGCCTTTTGTTCCACATCCAATTAAGTTAATCTCAAGTGATTACTATTCACCAATTTAGTTAGTTTAAACAAGCAAGAAATAACTATTCAAAAAGGCACATTCTTACCAGCATTGCCCAGATCAATAGGAAATGACCCTATGACACCACTGCTGCTAGTCTGCCATATTTAGTCTGGTGCTTCTCTTCAGAGTGCAGAAAGAAGTCTTTCTTCCTCATGTTGGGTATAGTTTGGGTCATGTCTCTGGCAGACACATGAGCACTGCTTGCAGCATGCTTTCCAGGAGTGCTGTATTTCTGGAACCAAAGCTCCACAGGAGACTCTGCAAGGAGTGATATGAGTCTGGCTGCAAAAGGCAACTTTGTAAACCCAGTATACCAGGTTATTCACAGTTGTCTCATTACCAGATAACACAAACTTTTTTTTTAATCCTTTCTGACCTTGGCCTTCATGGCTGTGTGTTTGTTTTGGCAATAAAGGTAGATGACCACCCTGAAGTCCTGGATGCAGCAGTTGTTGAAGCTGCACTGTCTTCTTTTTGCGAAGATACCGATGACCCTCAAACCCTGCCTGGCCCATGGGAACACTCAATTCGTCAGGAGCACGAGAAACAGGCCCAGATATCCCAAGTGTCTGTGACTGTGAAGCAGGAGAGACTGGAGTGTGAGGAGCCAGAGGCAAAGGGAATTCGAGACCTAATGGTCATTGGCGAGCTGGGATCAGAAATAAAGACAGAACCTCTAGAGCAGGAGCAGAATCAGTTGGACCCTGAGGAAACCATACCAGCAACTGCAAGAGTGACAGAAACACCAGAGCTTAGAAGTCAAGAGATAGAAGAGGATCAAAGAACAGCTGTAGCAGCAGGAGAGACTTCTGAAATTGAGATAGAATCGGCCAAGGGAGAAGATGCAGTGCACAATACAGTGAAGACAGAGGTATGTGAGCAGAGAGGCTGGCTGGAACTGGTGTGGGGAAAGAAAGGAGCAGTTGTGGCAGGTAGGAGAGAAGTTTAGAGGAAGGATGCCTGCTGGGTTGAAGGTGACCCTTCAATGAATGTGACTGACTGTTTTCTTGGGAGTCATGCTGCTGATCTGCTCAGTCTGCAGAGAAGCTCTCTGCTTTAGGCAGTACCTTTGTGTGTCTCCCCCCCCATCCACGTGCAGAATTGCTCTTGGGAAGGTGCTCAGTGAACTTCATTGCCTTGAGTTAGGTTAGGGTGAGTGAGATGTGCCCACACCTTCACTGAAGTAAGCTGACACAAACATCTAGATTTGTGCATTTCTCTTCCCTCCAGACCCCACCTGATGATGATTCATCCCCTCCACAAGTCCCAAATGTGAGTGAAGACTCCTCACAGGCTGATGTTCAGCACAAATTTGAGCTGTCAGGTAACTTAATTCAGCTAGGAAATCTTTTACATGCAACATTATTAGCTGGATAGTTGTCAGTGATCTGGTTCAGGTTTTTTGGGGAGGAGGGAGAAAAGATACCTGTAGGAACAGTGGTAATTACTGCAGGACAGTAGGCGTTGGTGCAGGAGCTTTTGTAGGAAAGACTGCTGTGGAGAATCAACCTTTCTGCTTTTCTTTCTTTCACAGAGTCAATGAAGGAGGAGGCCCAAGTCCTGTTTAGGAGTCAGATGAAGGTAATTCCCAATTGGTTGTAGTCATCTTGAGGTTATTAGTAACATCTCACTGCTGCTGCTTCCTAGCTCCCATCTGCTGAAAAGCAAAGCTTACATTCAGCCTTTTGCGCTGAGAGGTGGGCAGTCTGCAGTTGGAGCTAAAGGGGAGATTGCTTCAGGCACTGTAAAGTTTGTGTGTGTCTTTCTGTGTCTGTGGGGGGAGGCAGGGCAGGAGAGAGTCACTAGGATTTTGTGAAAGTGCCTGTATAGTTGTCAGCAGCGTAGCAAGAAAAACACCTCGCTTGCTGAACCCTGATTGCTTTGGAGGCTCTGAGTTGCTGCTGTAGCTGGCTGTGGGGACTCATGAACTGTATGTTTCAGGATGGGCAGGGTGAAGAGGATGATGAGGATGGTGCCAGTGAGGCTGCCAGTTTGGAGGAACCCAAAGAAGAAGATCAGGGTGAAGGATATCTGTCAGAGATGGATAATGAGCCCCCCGTGAGTGAGAGCGATGATGGCTTCAGTGTCCATAATGCACCTTTACAGTCTCACACGCTAGCCGACTCCATCCCCAGCAGCCCAGCCTCCTCGCAGTTGTGAGTATCAGTGACGCTCTCAGGCATGCAGGTGCAGATCCCACACTGTTCTGTGGAGGGACTGTAGGATTCTCATTTCTGTTTTGCTGACTGAGTGGGTCCAAAGGGGAAATTTCTTGATTTTCTGATTTTCCTTGGTTACAAGTATAAGTGTGCAGACAGCACCATAGTACCAGGTCCCGTTTTTTTCTTACTGTCTTTGGCATGGTTTAGCATAGGTATGTCAGAAGCAAAATAAACCATAAAGTTTCTGCTCTGAGGCAGTATGCAGATTCCTGAAGGAAGTCCTATTCTTTTCTTCCCAGCTCAGTGTGCAGTGAGGACCAGGAAGCAATACAGGCCCAGAAGATCTGGAAGAAAGCCATCATGCTAGTTTGGAGAGCAGCAGCTAATCACAGGTGAGTTTGATATCTTGAGAAGTGGCAGAAAGAAGTGGACTAATCCTAGGCAAATCTTTTGTCCCATCTCTGAGGCTCATCTGCCTTGGTACAGGGAGGTGCTGAATTGTACCATTAGCAGACAAATAAACATGAGAGCATGAAACAAATATTTACCAGCAAGGACAGGGCACTAAGTGGACTCCTTCTCTCTGCAGGTACGCTAATGTCTTCCTACAGCCTGTAACTGATGATATAGCACCAGGCTACCACAGTATTGTGCAGAGGTGAGTATCAGCAGTCTTCTGTCACTGGAACTCTGTATATCTGCATATTTGTGTAGGGATTTCTGGCAGGAACGGTGCAGTTTTTGCCTGCCATGCAGACTGGAAGACTTGGAAAATTATTTTTTTCTGGCATGTTTCAGTCAGAAACTCTTCTGGAAGAATTGCCAGAATCCCCTGCTAGCCCCCAAAATCTCTCCAAAACAGTTCAGTGACTGCAGCTTTAGCTCCTTACTTCAGTCTCCTTCAGTGATGCCTGAAGAAGGCAAATGCCTTTCCTGGGGCATCTGCCACACCATTGTTACCGTTCATTGGTACCTGCTGGACTGCTTGTGTCTTCTGACCCAAGGCCTTGATACTTGCGAACACAGCCTGTGTGGGGGAGAACCCATTTGGCTAATTAATTAAAGAGGTGGTTTAACTAGACATGTTACAGACCCAGGACTGTTGGCAAAAGAGTGGGGAAAGAGTTAAATATTTCTGTTGCTATTTTGATTGCATTTCTTTCATAGGCCAATGGATTTATCAACCATCAAAAAGAACATTGAGAATGGGCTGATACGAACCACAGCTGAGTTCCAGCGTGATATTATGCTGATGTTTCAAAATGCAGTTATGTACAACAGCTCTGACCATGATGTCTACCACATGGCTGTGGAGATGCAGCGAGATGTCCTGGAGCAGATCCAGGTAAAGTACTGAGCTGAGGCTAGTGCAGGACAGAGCATCTGCCTTGGTCCATAAGTATGGGAAAGACTTCTGGATGTGAGACCACAGTCTCACTCACAGTGTCTTTGAATGAAGTAGTTCCATCTTTCCCTGCATCTCTGTTGTGCTAGCTCAGGTGATGTGGTGAACTAGGTTGTAGATAAATTAAAACTAATGCAGCAAAATGTTTTTTAGGTTCAGCCCAGACCAATTTCAAAAGTAATTTCCTTCAGGGAAATGCTTAGGCCAGCAAGAACCAGGGTGTGGTTTGGGAACAGAAACAAGCAACAAGAATGGTGAATGACAGGGGACGCGATTGCTTGTTTTGGTGGCTGCGCTGGTTTATGCTGGTATAAAATGTACGTGTAACTGTGTCCTGTAAATGTATGCCAGTTAAAATTTCTTGTGAAGTAGAATGGCCCAATTGGCAGGGCTAACAAGAGTTTGAACTGGGGTTTTATAGTTCCTTGGGACCTGTGGTTTCTGAGGTAAATGGGGGAACTTATTCTGAGCAGCAGACAAGGAACTGAAATTGCCTCTGACCCAATCATTGCTGGCCTGTGGTTTGTCATAGTCAACTGACATGCACTAACTGAGCTTGTTTTGCCTGAGAATCTTAACAAAGTGTGGTTTTCTTGCAGCAATTTCTGGCCACACAGCTGATCATGCAAACATCGGAGTCAGGGATCAGTGCAAAGAGCCTGCGTGGGCGAGACTCCACTCGCAAGCAAGATGCTTCGGAGAAGGTGAGAATGCTGCACCCTCTGTAGAAGGGCACTTGACATCTGTTGAAGAATCCCAAGATACTGCATGAAGTTCCCATACCAAAGAGGCAGAATATTTTTTGAGATTGCGGTGGCTCCAGCATCTTCATGTGAACAAATTTTTCTTTAAATGTGTCCATTGATTAGATTTCAGCTCTGGAGCTATACATCATCCCAGAGGGAGGTCTTATGAGATTTTTCTGTAATCCCAACAGAGCTATTCCCTGTTTCTAAAAATAGGTGATAGAAATTAGGAAAATTAACAAAGTATCGGAAAAGTTGTGATATGTCAGGAAGGTGAAGGTGTAGAGAATTGGAAGGCTCTCCTCTTCGGGGTCCTTCACTTCCTGCTCAGATTTTTAGAACCAGGGAGTCACTGCAGTCTAACTTGCGGTGTAAAACACACCAGAGAACCTTTGACTTCCACAGCAATCTAAACTAAAAGCAACGTAGCTTTGTGTGGGTTTTGTCTTCTGTGAAGATACATCCAAACTTGATTAAATAATCTCAGGTGCTCTCACACAGTGCACACAACACTGTGACAACAAGGAGTGCCTGCTTATTTCCTGTGGCACCTGCACAGTGCCAGAATTGTTTGGTAGACCAGGCCTTGCTGTGACTGAGGAGGGAATATCCCTTTCCTAGCATTCTGGCTCTCGCAGTATCCCTCTTTTGTCCATTTTTATGTTCCTGCTGCATAAGACTGATGCTATGCGGGAAGGGGAGTGGGGCACGTGTTTCTCTATGCTCATGTGTGGGCTCAGTGCTTCTGTGTGGTGTGTGCATTTCCATATCTGATATCTGATAAGTCCTTCTGTTTGGCCTTTTAACAGGACAGTGTCCCAATGGGCTCTCCTGCCTTCCTTCTCTCTCTCTTTGTAAGTATTGAAAGGCTCCAGCAGTACTGCAATACTGCTGGCGGTGTGCTCTGCTCCTTGTCTGGGTGATCGCTGCACTGTCACAGCATCCTTAGCATTGCAGTGGTGTGTGTTTAACTTAGGGGCTGTACAACCATGATCAGTAGAGAAGAAACATCTCGGTCCCTTATTCTCAGCGTGGGTGAGTGGGAGGGGCTTCAGTCTTTTCTTCTGGTTCCAAGTGTTCTTGTTTTGTCATCTGCCTTTGCTTTTTTCCACAACTTCTCTCCTGCTTTATTTCTATGTAAGTGGGAAGACAAAGTGGTGCAGTACTTTTAGTTCCTACATCTCTCATGCTTATACAGCTGCCCCTTCTGCACGTTCGAGACAGTACAAAAGGTCTTGGGAAAGTGAGGAGTCAGCTGTGTACTCCTTTATCATTCATGGTCCAGAAAGCAAATAAGATGCTCTGCAGAAATACCTTGCTCTGTGCCTGTGGTGATCTGGAAGTGTCTGGAAAAATATTCCCTCCGGGAAACCCCAAGTCTCTGAGTTGCGGGGAGGAGAGAGGGGAGGAAGATGGAGAGTTGTTTTTTTCTCTCGCATATATCTAAAGACAGAGGAGTACTCCGGGAGAGTCAGCATGTCAGCCAGAGGGAGAGGGCAGCGGATCAAAGGAAGCTCTCAGCTCGCCTTCTGCTCATGGAAAGGAGCTGTGCGGAGAAACTAGGGAGCTAGTGCCAGGGTCACTCAACTGGAGGAGCACTTCCCGTAGGGATCAGCAGCTGATAAGGTAGGTTAGTCAGCAGTTTCCTCTTCCCATCTTAAGAGCCAAGCTAGAATCTGCGGCTTAGGAGAAAGCCTGCACTGTACAGGCTCCAAAAGCATCTGTCTGGGCAAGAGCCTTGTTGCCTCTCTCTGCCCTGGCTGCCAGCAGTGCACAGAGATGCTGCAAATCCCAGCACCTGTGCTGTGTCGGAGTGAATTTTAGGTAGGTCTGCAGGCAGGCCTTCTTAGGACAGCTTCCCTTTCTCCCATTTGGAAGGCATGAAAAGTTGTTGCCAGATGCACAATTCCTTACCTCCCCGAGAGCTGGAGGAAGTGTTCTGTGTTTAGGGTTGCATAACTCTCTTTGTTTGCCTTGTGATTAGGATGGAGGCACCAGAGGGCGTCGCTGTGCCATCGAGGCAGACATGAAGATGAAGAAATGATGCTGCAGGCAGACAGAAAATCCCAGCACCTGGCATCCAGAGCTGGAGCACAAGCAAGATGCTGTTAACAGCTGTTGGAGGAGGAAGAAAAGCTGCAGGTCCATTTCTGGGACCTGGCCCACCTTCTTTGCTTGCCCCTCTGAAAAGCAGTGTCTCGTCAGAATGTGTAACCCAAAGAAACTTCCCTGGAGGGGAAGGCTAGCCCCCCTGCCTGTTTTAGGGCAGTCGTCTTGGGCTTCATCAGTGTTCTGGTGTTAGCTAGCAACTGGTGGCTCGTATTACTGTAATGTGAAGTGTACAGATTTTTACTAGTGATGTGTAAATGTGTATGTATATTAAAGTCTGGGAACAAATCCAGTGTACGGTGTGCAGTGTCCTGAGCATCACAGTTCTCTGCAGTGAGGAACCCTGTTTTTGTACAAGCATGCATACCTGTCTTGAATGTCTGCAAATACAACTCTCTTCCAGTTACCCTACAGCACACCAGCACGGCAGAGCTTTGACATTAGAGACAATCCGTTAATTATGGGAATGTTGCATAGTGCTTGGATGGAGGGGAAGATACCCTGCTTGAGTGTGTGAGAATATGGCACTGTTGTGATGAAACAGGAGATAAAACCAGGAGAAGTTAAATATTAGTCTTGTTAGAGCTTTCCTTAAGAGACCATTGTATTGAAATGTACCTTTAATTCTTCCCCTGGAGATTTGTAAAGGGTGCACTAGTCAAGAGTGAAAATCTGTAATTCCAGCAGCTGTAGGCATGCTAGTACCTGGTTTCATATGAGCTTGTGAACTGTTTACTGGAAAGTACAGTTCTTTTCCTCAGCAACATGGATGTTTAACCTAGGTTTAAGTTCTCTGTGACAGTTTTCAAGTTACCAGCTTACTTTCTGTTCATATAACCTGTGAGAGTAAATTTATGTATTTTTTTGCCCCCATGACCTTCCAGGGAGGAAATAAAAAACCAAAATGTTACCCTTCCTGATGCTTGCACCAGCTGGGAGTGGTCTACGCTTCTTTGTGCAGCATGTACAGGGTACAGTTTTCTGAAACACAGATTGTAGGAAACAGTTGTGATTAAGACCAGAAGGATTGTATTGTTACCATACTTCGATTTTCACAAGTTCTGTTTTGAAATTGGTTGTGCCTGCTCTGTAGAGTCCCATTTTTGGCTTGGGTATATTTCCACCAAGGCTCACTCTACATTTGATGCTAGAAATGTAGAATCCTTTGGTTTGCTTACTAGGTTAAATTTCCTTCACTACTGAAGTTGGGGATAAATTTCCGACTTGAATTTTTATAGCCTCAGTTTCCAGAGATTACAGGTTGTTCAAGTTCGTAGCACAGAGTTACAGCTTTCTTTTGGTTTCTGGTATTTTATGGAATAATAAGTTGGAAGGGACCTCTAAACGTTTTATCTAGTCCAACCTGCTGCTCAAAGCGGGGCCAGCTTCAGAGGTTGCTCAGAGCCTTGTCTAGTCAAGTTCAGAAAACCTCTCCCAAGGATGGAGATTTCCTAACCCCTATAGACAACTTGTTTCAGTGCTTACACACCCTCATGGAGTAAATATTTGCCTTATGTCCAGTCTGAATTTTTTTTTTTGGTGCGGCTTGTCATCACTGCCTCCTCTCCTTTCACTGTTGGCCACTGAGAAGAGTCTGGCTCTGTCTCCTCTGTAACACCTCTGCCCTATCTTTGTCCATGTTGAAAAATTGAAGTTGTAGCACATGGGAGGACCTTTATCCTGGCCACTAGTAACTTGCTTTCATTATGAAAAGCACTGCTGTTTGTTCCTACCCTTGGTTTCTTCCCTTAACCAGGTATTTTTCCCTCAAAGAGTTTTTTCTCTTGTCCCATAACATTTTAATAGCCTTTAATGATGTTTAAGATCTTTAAAAATCTAAGATACAATTTTCTTCCACAGAGCTCCATTGCCTTTCCTAATTCATCATTTCGTGTTCTGACGACTAATTCTGTTCTTCCTAATACTTTGTTTCAGTCTGCCTAGGACAGAGTGCAGGCTTACTGTGCTGCATCTCACAACTATCCACCCTTTTATAGATGGATAATAACAATCACATCTTTCTGGTTTTCTTGTGGTGTGGCTAATTTAAATGACAGGTTACATGGCGTAGGTCTCATTATATTTAAGCTTCTTTAGGACTTGCAATTGAATCTCAACTGGTTTTAAGGTTTAGTCCCTCCTTCAAATTGTTCTAAAACCTCCTCTGTTGACATTTTAATTAGAAACAGTCTCTCAGACCCATCCCAAGAGAAAGTCTCATGTGATCTCTGTGGCAACTGCTGATAGTGATGATTAATTTGGTTTTTCCAACTGGCCCTATTTTCCGCTGAGATGTTTGGCACTGATCATGTGTCATCCCCCTGATCATTTGGCGTCTCTCTGCTTCTGATGTTTTTGATGAGGTTTGTTGTTTGCTTTTATGTCTTTAGCAAATTGTTCTTCTTTCTGTTTGGGTTTTTTATTTTTTGTGGATTCTACATTTCATTTTCTAGAGTTCAGGCTTTTATCATTTTTCTTGTTTTGACATGTAAGTTCCTTTTAAAGGCCGTCTTTTTTATTTCTAACAGCTTTTTCTTGTATCAGCAAGGGTTGCGCAGTGTCTGATCTCTGAAAACCTAACTAAAACTTCCCAATTTGATAATGATTCCTTACTGGTGACTTATGTAGCCCACGTAATTAAGAACTTTCAGGCAGTTCTTAATTAAAAGTTGAAGTCTGGATCATTTTATTCCTTATTTTTTTGTACAGAATTGGTGTGGCACTAAGCAGTCTGTAATTAGTTCACTCATCCCGCTTGTCTTGCACTAATGCTGCTGTTCTGCTCTCTGGCATATTGAGTCTTCCAAGATTTAGTAAAACTGAACATAAGGCTGAAGACTGATGAAGATCAATTTTTAATTGATGCTTATGCCCAAGTTCCCTAGGCTTTTTGATTTTTAAATGCTTATCCCTGTCAGCTGGAGTACAGAAGGATGATCACAAGTGATTGGATTACCTTAGGCTAAGGCTTTTCTGTTTGGCTGAGCTGCGGGTGGCTGGTTCTGCGTGTGTGGCCAGCTCCGCTGATGGTGCAGGAAAGCACTTTAGGCACAGGGTTACTCTTCAGATGATATCACAGTTTGCCCAACTCCTTCAGCTGGAAGCCAAGAGCAGGTAATGTTATCTCTTACCTCATCAAATTTTATCTGCTTCTGCTGAAGTTAGCTTTGAAAGAGGTTTCAGAAGGACGGCCTTTCGGATCCTAGCTCTGCTTTTAGATTCATAAAATAAGCAAACAAGTTTTCTCATCCCAAACCCAACGGATTCCTTATTTCTCTGAGGTATGCACCATAAGCTTTATTTGTAGCTGTGCTAGCAGTCCTGAGAATGCAAGAGGAAGTCAGTGAGAAATGTGCTTGTTCAAAATTCTGGAAAAATTAGGTTGTACGTAATTAACTGAAAACTCTAAGGACACTGCTAATTAATGCATAGAATTCTCCATAGGTACAGCATTCATGCAGCTGAATTCAGTAGCAAGATAGATTTTTCTACCAAACATCTGTTTACTGTTGTTACTGTGACTCTATGCAACTTCCCAGACTTAGAGAAATCATAGTGGACTTGTGCAGTATGGGCTAATGAACAGAAATTAAATTAATGGTTTCTTACTTCTTAAGAGAATGCTAACTTTTATTTTATTAAATGTGAAGAACTGTCCCCTGTCAGCGTGTGACTCTGCATGTTTATAAATCTTCTGGCTCAGATAGATACACAAGGTATCACCATCCACCTAAATCACATCTGTCACTTTCAAAGCAAAGTGTCTGTAGGATTTGTAATGTTATTTCCAATATAAAAATTTCTCAAGGGGCAGCAAAGGGAATTTCAGTGAGTTGTCCTTGGAGTCATTAGTTATTCACAACTATCAAGCTCAGGAGCCCCAACATGACTTGGTTTGAGCTTGCTGCTGGCTGCCTTCAGCACCTTATAGATCTAGCATCCAACAAAGCTGCATGCTCCAAAGCAGCTCAGCATCCCCTGAGGACAGTAACCCACTGATGCCTGGTCAGGGGAAGAACAGAGAAAACCTGAAATTCGGTTGCTCTAAAATGTCAGTTTGTGTTGCAGAGCTTACAGCCCTGTCACGTGCTGTGAAGTGTGGGCTCAGGTGTAGGCTGCTGGCCTCACGGAATCCTTCCCATACTTTGGCTGTCTGAGTATGTCAGGAAATGAGCTGGACTTTGCAGTTCTGGATCAGGGTACAAAGAAATTGCTGTCTCTCTCTTTATGTTTGTTTGCAGGTGGGCCATGCCTGGGTGTGGTGGGAGTCTGAGACGGAGTCTCCCAGCGAGTCAGAGAAGAACAGTGATTTCCAGTCTCTTCACAGCTGGGATTCAGTTTTGGATCTGGACGTGAGGAGCTGGAGGAATACTGAAGAGGTGGCCATGGGGAAGCTAGACAAGAGCAGCCCAGAGGCAGGCCATGAGCTGGAACTCAGTGAGCGTCTCTGGGAGGATGATAGTGAAGACTACCAAAAGGCAGAGAGACCATGTGAAGATGACAGTATTCTCCAGCTCTTCTCAGAGGTAGGACTTTAGATTACAGGAAGGTGGGTGGCGTAATTCAGGCCATCCTGAAAAATTTTAGTTTTCAGGGTCTGCACCATCCTTACACAAAGAAACAGTTTGGGGGAGGAGCAGATGCCTGGAGTTCACTTGCTCCCTGTCCCAAGCCTAGCCCTTCCTCTCATTTAAAGCTGGCACCACAGCCAGGCAGCTGCTTTGCCAAAACAAGCTCACCCTAAAGCACAGAGATGTCAGTGAACTGACATGGTAATAATAACACAGGGCTTCATCAGAAGATTTTGCAAGGATTCCTAAAAATGGAAAGGCATTCATGAGTGAAAGCAAAAATAGCATCTGTGCTGCTTATTTGTTCTTCCTTTTGCCTCCACAATTTGAAGCAATACATTTCTGTGTTGCAGGTAACCCAGATGATGGAACCTCTCCGCATTAGCAGCACAGAGTCATCACAGACTCAGGGGGATTATTGTGGCTCTGGGAAGCAGGGTGATGGGGAAGATGTGAGGTGCCAGGAAAAGACCACAAGAACAGCAGTCTCAGGAACAGAGGAAAGTCAACAACACATCCTGGCAGAAGATGAGAAAGAACATTTCCCAGGAAGAGAGGTAGGGGAGAGGTGGTCCTTAAGAGATCCACTGGTCCTGGATGAGAGACGAGATAGTGAAGGAAATCAACTCTGGAAGATATAGGGAAGTCCCAGGTTCCAAGTGGAGAGACAGGGACACAGAGGAGGAGACAGCAGGGAGGAGAATACAGAAGTAATGTATGAAAGGATGTTTTTTATGTATGTATCTTTATGAACAGGAAGCTTGTTGCAGATATGTGAGTTGGAGGAATTGCTCCTTGGCAGTGTAAAGTTGACTCATGAGATCTGGCAGTCTGCTCTCAGGTTTAAGGCAAGACTGGAATAGTTGCCTTGTTCTAATTGCTGTGTTACGCAGCACACAGTTTGGCTCATTTCAGGCCCACGTGGCTGTGATAGCAATAACCATCTGCCCCTGGAGACCGTCATGTCTTGGAAGCAGGCACTGTCTAGCCTGGGTTTGCATCAGTCCTGTGTCTAGGGGGGCTGTGGGCTCCCACCAGCCTGCGAGATAATGTAGCAGTGGAAGAACAGTGCCATTTTTCCACACTCACATTTGTTCTCTTGCAAACTTAGACACCAGAGACAGAAATAACTTCCAGTGTTCTCACACTGTACCTGTTCAGTCAGGACGTGTTAATTCCAGTGGTCAAATTCAAACACAACACAATGTCCACTTTCTTCCTGAGGAGTCTGCTCGATGCTTCAGATCTTCTGTTGAGGAATTCTTGGGTGTCTCTGCACATAAGCCCACTTCTGGACTCCAAAGAGCCTCTCTCCCTGCACCTGTCACTCTACATTTTATTGGCAAATCACTATACTAACAGCACCACTCTCCTTCCTGGCTGAGTCTATTCTCTGTCATACTCGTGTAGGAGTTCGTGAGGAAACAACCTTGTTGCACTCTAGGGGATCCTGTTATCTGTGTCTCGAGCTTTAACAAGCCTGAGGCAGTCTCACCTCAGCTCCTAATTGCCCTCTCACATCCATGACTCTTCCCAGAAAAGCAGACAGACACAACACTGGGCACCAGTCAGCTCCAGTGTTTGTGTTAGCCAGAGCTGGTTATGATCCAAGAGATCAGACCCAGCTCTCACTGGAGTGCTGGGCAGCACAGTGAAGGTATGAGACTGGATGCAGTAAAGGGATGTGCAGCATGCTGGCTTCTAGATAAAGGATTCAGGTGATGGGCTGCCATTTAAATGTATATTTCTTTTCCTCTGTGCTCTTCAGGACAAGACTCAAGAGACACCTGGAGAACAAGCTTTAAGTGAGCTGCATCCACAGGAGATGAGTAATCAGGCGCAGGATCAAGATGATAGTGATAGCACCTCTGCAGCCCCAGTGCTGAACCCCACAAGCCCTGCCAACACGCAGCTGTAAGTAGTTCCTGCTTTCTTGCAGGCACAGCAGAACAGAGTTGTTTCCCTTGTTTCACTTGAGGACAAGCATATGGCACAGGTCACATCCAGGAAGGTGAAATAGCCAAGGAACATAGAAGAAAAGGAGGTAACTTGTGCTGTCTCTGTGGATCTGCCAGAATTTTGGGGCATTGATCCTAGGCTGAAGTGAGAAGAGTAGAGATTAGATAGAAAATACATGTTTCCTCAAGGCCTTGTGTGAGCTGGGTGTCATGCTTTGTCAGGCAATGTCCAGTCCAGCTCGTAAGAGGGGCATTACCAGCCCCCTTCAGATAGGTGCAGGCATGTCAGTCACATGCAGGCTCTGCCACATGTGTGATCACCTGGCCTTTCCAAGGAAAACCATAGTTTCTTGGAATGAGAACTGAATAAAAACCACCTCAGTGAATTTCTGAACTTAAGAGTAGCATGAGATTTTCTATCCAACTTGGTCCTGGCCTTTAGAGCTGCTCAGCTCAGATCTTGTTTCTGCCTATTTTCCAGCACCTTCCTGCATTCTGGATGTTTAGCTGTGCATTCAGATGTAGAACACTTCCACCATCCCACCCTGAGAGGTTTTGCGTAGCTACAGCAGAGGATCTTTGCGCTTCATCCACCTGGATGTGGCGGGTGCTAGGAGAACTGCCACCTCCTACTTTGTCTCAAGTGTGATGATTTGCAATATATTCACTCCACAGGGTGCAGCTGAACTGGGATAACCCCCTGCAGCATTTTCTCTTCAAAAGAACTCTGTTGTCCATCTGGAAGATGGTAGTCAGTCACAGGTATGTGGGGGAGAAGGGTTGGATTGACATGGCTCTTGAACACATTGCCCTGACTTCCAGCTCCTGTGTGACCAAGCCATGTCCTCCCCTCCATGACAGCCACCAACAGGCTGGCTTGTCTCTCCATGGCTTTGCTTCTGGCTGTCCTCACAGCAAAAAAAGCTGCATGCTACAAAGCTGGAGAGAACACTGCATATTTATTTCCTCTGCTTAATGTGGTGGAGCCCAAATGTTGCTTCCTACACAGCTGGCAGAGCCAGCTTCAGCGAGGGACTCAGCCTCCTCCCATGCCTAGTCATGCCAGCCACCAAATACTGGCTGTTCCTAATCGGCTGTGGCCCTCATAGCAAGCAGGGAGAGGCAAGCTCTAGCCTGTGTTGCCGTGTCTTTAGCAGAGATGCAGACAGAGATCATTCTTTGTGCTTGTCCCTGTAGATACAGTGGCCCATTCCTGAAGGCAGTGTCAGAGAAACAAGCCCCTGGATACCGGGATGTGGTGAAGAGGTGAGTTTGTGGAGAAAGTGCTCACTGGTTGATTTCTCTCCATTTTTTTCTGTCTTCTCTGGTTTCCAAAGGGTCAGTGGGATGTTTTCCTTCCGCCTTTTCCAGAGTTTGGCTGTCACCAGCATCTCCCACTGATTTCTTTTATTAAAACTCCCTTCTGGGTGATTAGAACTTGGAAACTTGCAGTGACTGTGGTGCTGATAGGAATTGTGCCTGCCCTTTGCTGGTATTGCATGGCTGACTTACTCCAGGCACAGTCCGTGCAGCTGTAAACCCTGCCTGAACAGGGATTCAGCTTCTGCAGTTCAGCAGTTCCCCATGCTGGAAGCGTATGCCTCAGTCAATACCCTCTCCTCATCCACTACTTGCTCTCAAGTTGTTTTACTCTCAGTGGAGAACTGGGTCATAAGAATATTTCCCAGAGAGATTAAGGGCATTTTTTAGAGCTGAATCATATTCTATTCTGGTCACAGTTGTCGTCTCTACAGCCATTCATTTTCTCATTCTGTCAAAATAAGGGAAGTAATATTTATTCTCCATCATGTTCCCCTTATTAGCACTGCTATTTTTGCTAGTGGCACCATTCGATTTTAAGGGGTTTTAATAGACACCTATTTTAGTAACTTCTCTTTCTCCACTAAGACCTGGACTGACTTCATGAAGACTAATTACTACAATCACTCCGCTTGCCTTCTCTGGAGCTCAACATCAAATTTTTTTTAGAGGTGACTGCTAATGACCTGCCAAGTTGATTGGACAGCAAGTGTCGCATTGGCCAAACTTACTCGTCTGACTTAGAAGAAAAACATTTCTCACTCCTCCTCTTTGTCCTGAGCAATAAAATTGATTGAAAATAGCTGTGGTTTTGGGGCCATGCTGCAACAAGAATAAGCATGTTCATGCAGAGCCTGAAGAATACCTGGGTTGCAACTTAATTTTCCTTCTATCTATGTTTTATAGACCCATGGATTTAACCAGTATAAAGAGAAGACTGTCAAAGGGACACATTCAGTCCATGGCCCAGTTCCAGCGTGACCTCATGCTGATGTTCCAGAATGCGGTGATGTACAACAGCTTCAATCACCACGTGCACCACATGGCCATGGAGATGCAGCGAGAGGTGTTGGAGCAGCTGCAGATGTTGGGTGAAGCCCTCCTGTGCTCAAGGGACAGGCTGGAGTGGGGGAGAAGGTAACAAGCCATGTCCAAGGCTTGCGTCTTCTGGAGCAGTGTGGCCTCCCTGGCTCAAGAGGTCTGCTGGGGCTCAGGGGATGTGCTGTCACTGCAGCCATGGCCTCTGGCAGACCTAGTTATCCCAGAGGGGTGCCTGCCAGGTTGATGGGATAAGGAGCAGAGTGGTTTCGAGGAGGGGCACCAAGAAAGGAAACCGCCTTTCCTCCCTGGGAAAAGCAGCAGTGTAGCCCCGCAATGAGAAAACATTCCCTGGGACAAAAAAAGAGAAAATCATCTTTGTGACCTGTTGGGATGAACCAGGGCCCAGCCCTGTGCAGGTGACTGGCTGCACACCCAGGGTGCTGCAGGAGAGCTCCGCTGTCTTCCCCGTGTGCTTGCGGCGTCGCAGTGTTGGGGTTCAGTCGGGGCTGAGTGTTGCCCCCCC
>NW_020799117.1:10081235-10084982 GCF_003259725.1 Athene cunicularia | reverse complement strand
ACTGCCCCCTCCCCGGGCCCAGCAGGGCCCAGGCCAGCCCGCACCCCCCAGCCCCCGGTACGGCCCTGCCGCGCTGGAGGAAAGCAAAGGCAGAGGCCAGGAGACTGAGATCTGGGTTTATTGCAGGAAAGGCCGAGGAGAGCTGAGCCGGGCCTGGCCTTCACGTGGCTCCGCTGTTACAGGCATGGAGCAGGGCTCCTTCCAGCGCCTCTCGACTGGGTCTCCCCCAGCAGTAGCCCAGTTCCTCAGCTACCTCTCACCCACCCAGGGAGGGGTGATACGGGGATACCGCAGCCTCCTCCCCAGCTTGAGGAGCGCCCCCTGCCCACATGCCCCAGTCCTACCCCTCCCCAAAGGCCTCCCCATGTGACAGGGCTCCAGGTTCCCGTCCCTCCTTGCACAAGGCTCTCTGCTGGGAAGCCGCATTAACCACCCTCCATTGCAGAGCATCCCCAATACTGGTGACAGAAAGCACTAACAGGGGTGCTGGGGCAGCTACCCCCCCTCCCAGCAGTACCGGCACTAGTCAGGCTTTCCTCCTCTGCCTTCCCAGTGGCACCAACACAGCGCCGTGTCCAGGACCCTGCTGACAGGGCAGCCACTGCAAGCAGCATCTGGAACCCCCACAGCAAGGCAGCAGGGTTGGGGACAGGACTTCAGTCTCTCCTTTGCAAGAGATTAAGTTACTGGGTTGTAAGGAACAGGGGCGACAGAGCAGGAGGGACAGGGAATGTCTCACAGGGCGCTTGGCTTCTACCCCCATGGCAGAAGGAATCAGGGCAAACGCCTCTGGAGTCAGAGCATGGGGCACATGCAAGACCCCCACCCTGGCACAGATGACCCACCCTCTCCAGAGACCACCCCAGAAGGGCCTGAAGCACTGCAAGAAGGAAAAGCTCCCTTGTCGCAATCAGTCCTTCTCCCCAGGGCAGAGTCGAGCTGCCAGTCTTCGCGCAGACCCTGAGATCAGCCCGTTGCAGCAGCAAGAGACTTTCCCCCTTCACAGTCCTGCTGGCATCCCACCACTCAGATCTTCGAGGACTCCACCCGCTCGATCCACGGCGAGTCAGCCCCGACATCCCTGGGCTCCGACCGCAGCTGCCGCAGCTCCCGCTCCAGTGCCTGGCTCCGGTGGTACATCTCCATGTAGCTGGCCTGGAGCTCCCGCTGGTACCGCAGCACCTTCTCCTTCTCCTCCTGCCAGGTTTTTCTCTCCAGCTCAAAGTTCACAGCCTGCAGCTGGCCCTGGCGCCGCTCCCGCAGCAGCTCTGCCCACAGCCACTCCACCTGCCGCTCCAGGGGCTCTGCCGTGTCGCTGTGAAGGCCCCGGCACTTGGAGTCATCAGTTTCGCAGCCAGGGAAGTCCTGGCATGCTGGCATGGGGTCATCACCCAGTGGCAGCGAGGCGCCGGGCTCCGCGGGGCTCTGGAAGGAGTCTGCCAGTTGTGCCAGCTGGGAGTCCCTGGCCTGGACCTCGGCCTTGGCCTCCCGCAGCTGTGTCTTCAGGGTGAAGATCTCACCCAGCTTCTGAGCCATCTCCTCCTGGGTATCCCGGAGCTGCTGCTTCAGCAGGGAGATCTCTGCGGCCTTCTGGCACACCTGCAGGGCACGGGTGAGCCATGAGGAAGGGCTGGAGAAGCAGGACCCCAGGGGTGGCAGCAGCCCAGGTTGTCACTACCGTACCCCTGGGAAACCACGAGCATCAAACCTGGCTCATCCCCCCTGTCCTGTGCCCACAAGTGACACCAGAGCAGGGAACCGCTGCTCCTGCCCTGGCTCCACGGCCAGGAGGGTGGCAGCAGGGAGGGAAGGGGACTCACCTCCCACTTGGTCTCCTCCAGCTTGGGGCTGACACGCTCGCCCTGGGGCTGCCTGAGCTTGGACTCCTCGCACTGGCACTGCTGCAAGCTCAGCTCCTCCTGCAGCCGCTTCTTCTCCTGCTGCGCCTTGTAGAGCTGCAGCTGCAGTGCCCGCTGCCCGCGCTGCGCCTGCTGCGTCACCTGCTGCAGCCGGGCCATGTACATCTGCTTCAGATCCTCCAGCTCGTCCAGCCACAGCCGCTGCTTATCCTCAAACACCTGCCAGCACAGGCAGACACTGGTGAGGGTCCATAACCTGCCCCTGTGCAGGGCAACCCCAGAGAGGGACCCCGGAAGGTTCAGTGATGTTGGGTCCTTCTGCACTTGGACATTGCCAGCCCCATCGCCCACTAAAGCAGGACACTAGCTCTTCCACCGCTCCTTCCACCCAGGCACTGCTGCCCCGCACCCCTGCCCAGGGCACCCCCAGCCCCACAGCTCACCTGCGTGAAGGGATCTTCAGTCTCACTAAGGCTCCTCTTGAGCTGCCGCAGCTCTCCTCCCGTCTCCTGCAGCCGGTCCTCTAGCTGCTTCACCGCGTCCTCCAGCGAGTAAGTGAACTCGTAGGGGGGTGGGGGCTCGCCGGGGCTCTGCAGCCGGCTCAGTGTGGCCATGCTTTTGCAGGACAGGGGCACCTTCTCAGGGGCCAGGGGGTCCCTGGGGCTCCGGGAAACCCTGTCCAAGGAGCCCCCGATGTGGTTGATGTGGCCCATGGAGGCACTGAACTGGCTCTGGGCCGGCTTGAGGCGGGAGCCATAGGAAGGGAAGCTCTGGATGGAGTTGTGGCTGGAGTCAGAGGCCTCATCCAGGCTGATGGCGTGGAGCAGGTGGGTGCGGAGCGGACCGTGCTGCGAGGGCGCCGTGCTGCTCTGCGACAGCAGTGTGTGCAGGCTCCCGTTGCTCTTGGACAGCTTCTGCCCCTTGGATGAGGACAGGCTCTGCATGGAGACCAGCCCCTTCCCAGCTACTGCCTTGAAGGCCGAGGGCCTGATACGGCACTGCAAAACAAGAACGAGGTCAGGACAAGCCCAACAGCCTCCACAGGCACCTGGACCCAGGTAAAACCTGCCTGCTCCCTGCCCCACATCCCTGGACATCCTCAAATCCCCAGATCCCATCCAGGGCACAGACCTGTCTGCTCCAGCCCCATCCTCTCACAGAGTGGGACATATTTCAGAGCCCAGCATGGTTCCCACAGCCTCACCTTGTCGAAGCGGCCCCTTTCAGGCAGGGAGCTTTTGGAGAAGTCGGCTCCACGATGATGCTCACGGGAGCAGCGCTCAGGGGACCGGTTCTCGCGGTCGCTCTCATAGTCCCGCTTGTAGCAGGCGCCCGACGTCTGGTGCTTCCGCTCTGACCGCGTCTCCTTCTTGGCCCCGTGCAGGTAGCCGAAGAGCTCCCGCTGGCTCGGCCCCTTCCGCAGCAAGCCATCAGGTTGCCGAAGCCCCCGCGAGCCCCCCAGCTGGGCCCGCAGCTCCAGGGGGGACAGATCCTGCTTCTCCACCAGGCTGCCCACGCTGCCCATGCTGCCGACGACACCGACGGGCTCTGAGGAGAGGTAGGTGCCAAGGACACGGGTGTCGGGCTCACAGGTCACAGGACCCTGTGCTGCTGCCATGGAGAATTAGAGAAAAGCCCGGTACCAGCACTGCTGAAGGAGAGACAAAGTCAGCAACGCCGAGCAGCCGGGACTCCAAAGCCCCCTTGGCACCCCCTTTCCCAGCCCGCCCCAAGGACCGACATGGGCTCCTGGTGCTGAAAAGGACCCACCAAGTCCCAGGCGGCTCCCTGGGGGACCCGGAGCCGAGCGAGCAGGGCACCGCCACGCAGCATGCACCGGGCAAGCTGCGACGGAGCCGGGGCTCCCCCCTGCTGCCCCCCCCATGGC
>NW_020799117.1:10074108-10081185 GCF_003259725.1 Athene cunicularia | reverse complement strand
AGGAGGAGGAGGAAGGGGGGCGGCCCGATCGTACCCACCGGCGGGGCGGGGCCCGGAGCGGGCTGGCTGCCTGCAGCGCCGAGCACCTCTTGCGCAAACCCGCAGCGCGGGGAGACACCACTACCCCCACCTTCCCCCCATAAAAAAATCTCCACTCGCTCAGCTACAGCACCGGCACCGGCAGCAGCGGCTCAAGTCGCTAGCCGGCCCCCGGTGGCCCTCACCGTGGTGGGGGGGCCTGTAGGAGCACCCCAGGCGCAAACTGGTCTGCCGGAGCAGGAGAGCGTTTTCCTCAGCCTCGTCGGCTGCGCCAAGCCCCTGCGGAGGGGAGAGGGGTGTCAGCTCCGTGGGATATACTCGGCACTCTCCTCTTGCAGGACAGCCTCATTGTCCCCCGCAAAAGCACCCATGGGTGCACAGGAGCCGCTGGAGGTGCCTGTGCTGCAGCCAGCTGTGCTGCCACTCCACAGGCCATGGCACGCCACGGCGGGGGTCACAGAGTACCCCCGTGGGGCTTCCACCTGCCCCAGCGCCTGGCCTGGCGCCAGTGAGACACGACACACTTCATCCCTCTGAATCAGCCCTGCCACATCCTGGCTGGGAGCCGGTTTTGTCACTCACCACCCCTACAGCGTGCCGGGAGTGGGGATCCTGGCATGGGGCAGACCCAGTCACCGGGTGTCCCAGCCTCCACGGGGAGCAGGACACCTGCAGCAGCCCTGCTCCATCCCCACAGCAGCCCGTGCACGGTGCCCATCCCTCCGTGGGGAGGGATCACACCCGCTCTGTCCCCAGCCTGGGTTCGGGGACACGTGCATCCGGCGTGCTCGCACACCAGGGCCCCGCTCGCTGCCAGCTCCCCCCGCCGCACACCAGAGTCCTCAAGCTGTGCTGCCAGTGCTCACCCACACACACACACTGTCCCTGGTCCCGGCTCACCAGGCTCACATGCTCACATTATCCTCCATGCGGTGCCAAGGCACACAACCGCTCCCTCCGTCCCCGGCTTCCCTGCTCCCCACAGCTCCTTTTCACCGCCTAGCTGCACACCAGAGTGGCAGCACGTGGCCTCTGAATAGGGGGGCCCTTCGCAACGGTGTTGTTTCCCAACTTGCTGGCACCAGGAACGCATCTGCGATGCTCCAGCCCTCTGCCTGGAGCTCAGCCACGAATGGGGCACCCCCAGCAGCCCATGGGGACAGGCAGTTGCCCGCAGCAGCAGGCAGTAACGGCATCCCACCAGGGCTTCTGTCCAGGCAGGTTGCTGGGCTGACTTCAACGAGTGCTGGTCACGTCTGCACCCCTCCTTCCTGTCTGCTCTGTTTCCTGCCACCACGTCTCCACCACGGGCTGTGTTCCCCCGAGCCTGTCTCCCTGGGATGGCAGTTCCCACGGGGCCCTGGGGCTCAGCCCTGCCTGGGTCACTCCAGTGGCCAGGGATGCCCCATTCCCTGGGCAGAGATGCTCCTGCCTCCCATCAGCTTTTCCCCAGCCTCCTCTCTCCACTCACCTCATCCCCCCGGCCCCCCCACATCACAATTCTGCAGCAATTTCATGAGGCCACCAGCAAACCGCTCCAGGAACCACCTGGTTTAATACAACCCTGCAATAAAAGCCAGCCGATTGCTGTGCCCATGACAGCCCCCGCATGGCCTCGCTGACGGCAATTTGTGCCCCAGAAGGCGGGGTCACAGAGGGGCAAGGCTGTGACTCCACAGGCTCTCTATGCCCCCAAGCATCCTGACCCCCTCCTCAAGGTTGCTGAGAGCATGGGGAACACCAGGAGGCCTCCAGCTCAGCTCTGCAGGGCTCCCGGGACAGCAGGCAGGGTGTTATCCATCTGCAGAAAGGCGATGGGGAAAAATCTCATTCCCTCCTGCTGGGCCATTGCTAATAACGAAGTGTGTGGGGGAGGGAACGGAGCCGAGCGACCTCCAAGTCACATTCAGGGCTATAAAAGGAAGCTGGGTCTCCAGCACGGTGCCTCTTCCACAAAAGCAACCAGAGGATGAGGGGGCTGCGAGCAGAGCTGAGAAATAGCTGCCAGGCAGCAGGAGAGGAGCCTTTAGCGCTGAGCGAAGTGCGAGGTGCGCATATGCTCTCTGTTTCTGCACATCCACGTCTTCATGAAACCTGCCTGAAACTGTGTCATCTATTTTGAAAAGCACAGAGAAATACTTTGATCTGCCTCCGCCAGCCCTGGCTGCGGTTCAGGGACCGGTAAGTGGCTGGAATACAAGTAGGTGGCTGATCCCAAAACCTTTGTGATGGAGAGACAGGAGTGGGGCCACTGGGCCGACATCTTTTTTCAGCCTACCACAGTGAGGGACATGACAAGTTTTGGGAACACCTCTGGAGCAGTGCACTGCGTGCCCAAGTCCAGCTGCAATCCTTGTGCGAGATATCAGCGCTGCTCTGGGACAGCTGGGCTGGAGAGGCCATTGGGAGCTCTTTGGCAGCATGTCCCCACATCGCCCTGGGGCGAGGACAGGCCCCAAGCTGGGGAGGAGGACACGCTGGGCCTGCTTGCTCCTTGGATGATGCAAAGCAGCATGGCCTGATCCTCACTGCCCTGCACCGCCACCTTGACCCCTTCCTCAAGAGGCACCCCCCAGCACAGCCCAGGCCACAAGGCTCCAGCCTCCTGACCCAGCTCCAGAGCAGCACGGAGAGCAGACAGCACCAGATCTCTCCAGACACCTCATCCTGCTGTCCCTACACAGTACATGACCCCCACACTTGGCTCTGATACTTTTGCCTTTCTCATCCCAGCACTCTTCCCCGGAGATGCCACGTCCCTGGGGCCGCACATCTTCCGGGGATGGTGACAGCTTCTGTCTGGGGACGTCTGCAGGCACTCAGCAAAGCAACTGCTCCAGGAAGCACCAGGCAGGGGATCAGGACAGAAGGGGGCCAGGAAACACAGAGGGCCTGGTGCCAGCACTGGTGCCAGGGCTGAACAGAGGGGTACTGGCTGCTCGGCTGGGTCTGCCCAGCTTGAGGAGGCAGCAGCACCCAAAACGTGTGCCAAGACCCCAGAGCCAGCGCAATGCAGTCCCACACACAGGACCATCTGTGAGCCAGCCCAAGCACCCTCACTCATGCTGGAGAGGAGCCCAGCGCTGGCAGGGGTCTCCCTTGAAAGTCGTTGGGCATCTCTGCCACCCCCTAGCAGACCAGGATGAGCGGCAGCATCCCAGAAGTCACAGTGCCTGTTTGCTCCCAGCACGAGCAGGCAAGGACCGGGCGCTTTCTCCACGGCTGCTGCTCCCACCTGGGGCTCAAGAGCTGGGTCCTGAGCAGAGTGTGGGGCCCCGCTGCCCAGATCTATACATCCCACTTCTCATCAAAAGGAGCTGGTGTGGCAGATTTCTACCAACCCCAAACAACTGGCAGCCCCCAGTACCCTGCCTCACCCATTGGGACCTTCCCAGCTTCCCCACCTGCTGCAGAGCTCCCAGGCATGTTCCCAGCAGCCAGAGGACATTCACCTCCTCATGTCCCCTGTCCCAGGGCACTCTCCCAGCATGCAGCATCCGTGCTTCTGCCACCTCCCAAAGGCTGCTCTTGCTCTGACAGCAGCAGGTCCCCACATCACTGCAGGGGTTGGGCTCTTGGGGACCCAGGGTTTGCAGGGTCCACCAACCCAGTCACCTCCTGTTCACCAGCACCCCAAGGCTGACACAGCCCTTTGCCCAAGCACCTTCCCTGAGCAGTTCGCTGACCCAAACAAGCCACATCCACAGTGGAGGGCTTGAGCTCACAGCAGAGTCCTCACAGACCCTGCCAGCAGTAGGGGACCAGTGCTATGATACCCTCACCAAGTAAATACCCCCCCTACCCTGCTGGAAGGGGCAGCCTGGGCCCTCGTCCTGCCATGCCATGGGAGAAACCAGCCTGGCAGCAAGGCAGAGCCTTGAGCAGAGTGGGTGAGATCTGCATCCTGGGTACCCCACAGCCTTGCCTCTCCCTCATCAACCCAACCTCCCTGTTCCCACCTCTGAGGGAAGCTTCCCAGCCCCTGCCTTGCCCAGAGAAGCTCTTGTTCCTCTCAACTCCAGGGGGCTAGGGGCAACCATCCTAATTCCTGCACTTCACCCATGCCATCGCCCCAGCTCCACCAGCACTGTGGTGAACCTTGGCAGCCAGTCCTTCCCAGGACACCTCACACAGGGCCACAGCAGATCCCAGTTTCCCTTAGCACTTCTGGGGGGACATCAGGTACTCCAATCCCACCAAAAAGGCTGAGGCATCATGTGCTACAGAGGACAGGCAAAGAAAGGAGCAGCTCAGCCAGCAGCTTCCTCCTTACTCCACGGAGAGAAGTCCTGGGCTACCTCAACTGCTAACATCCAGTAGAGCTGCGGACACTGGGGCGCAGGGCATGGCTCAACCACAACTGCTTTCTGCAATGAAGCAACCACAGCACAGCCCTGGGGGTACCTGGCAGCTGAAACACAGGCACCATCTCACCCGGAGCCCATTTCAGACCGGCTTGGTCTCTGAACCAGAGCAGATCACCTGCCCAGAAAGAGCATAGCCATAGCCAAGCCAGAAACGGGTGTGCTGAAGCCAGTAAGGTGAAGGGAGCAGGAAAAAGGAGTGGTGTGGCCTGGCCCAGGGCATTCACAACTCACAGGTGCCCTGACAGTTCTTTATTGTCTTCTGAGCTGGGTGGCAGCTCAGCCATGTCCAGTGCAGGAAAATGGCCTCCTGCACCTGCCCTGGGAGGCAGCACCAGCATCTGCAGTGACACCACTGAGTCCTGCTCTGAGCCTCTTCTGTTGGTCCCAGCGAAGCCCGGTTCTCGGCCTTTTCTGTTCCTCTGCGTCTCGCCAGCACTGCCATACTCGTCTGCTGCAAAAATCCCACGTGTTCCAAGCAGCCTGGTGGCAGCCCCGGCGTCTCAGCAAAAGTACAGCGCACACAACTGGCACACGGGAGGGAGGCTCAGCCAAACGTGCACCAAGGGGTCTCGCTTCCATCACAGTCCAGCAAGATATTAAGGACGGTGCAAGGGGCTCCTGCCACACTCAGAGCTGTCCGTGACTCAATTCGGTACCTCACGTTGTTCAGACCTCCCTCCCGATCCACCTTAAACTGTTCCTGAGGAAGAGAAAGACCATTCAGCCTGCACTGGCTTCCAGCAGAGGAGGAAGCACCCAAGCAAGTGACCACAGAACTGACAGGGGAGCACACAAGCGAGGAGGGCTCAGAGCACACGGTGACTGCAACCCAAATCTCCTGTGGTTCCCCTTGGCCACACTGAGGTCCCACCTGCTTCTGCGCAGCGATGCGCTTCTGGTCTCTCTTTCTCCAGGCTGGGTCATGCAGGTGCTGGAAAGTCTCATATCCAGTCGTGATTCCAGAGGGACGGCGAACCTGGAAAGCGAGCAAAGCTTCTGTAAAGCTACCGAAAAACGCTGCATCTGCTACTGGAGGAGGGAGCACAGAAGGGCTGCCTTCCCCAGGTCCCAGCCTGGGCAGCTACAGCTGGGGATCAGGTGGGGAGACAAGGAGAAGGGCAATTTCAATCTAGGAGGCCATGAAACACCCATTACCTGGAGACCGGCTCCTTTAATACGTCGATAAAACTCGTCGTCCTCCCGTCCCCAGCCCCAGAAGCGGTTGGACATGCCATTGCACTGGAATGAGAGGGGCACCATACCGGCCAAGGTCCGGTCCAGCACAACTCTGCACACCGCAGATGAGCAGACACCAGCATCGCAAGCTCTGAGCACCAGCACAGCTTCCCCTCTCCTGCCCGCCACCAGCTCCACCTCAGGCTCTGTTCCCAAATCCTGTTGACTCCTTTCCCCCCCTCCCAAGCATGGAGCACAAAGTATACGAATGTTCACCAAGACAATGTCATAGCCCCAAACTGGCCAGGACATCCCACCCACATGCTCACCATCTCATAGTGCTGCTTGGTGAGCAGGAGGATGCCGCCCACGTAGGTCTTATAGTGGTAGAGAGGGTGTAGCTCTGGCGATGCCACATGGAAGGGTCCTGCCTCTGGAAAGCTATAGTCCAGCTGCTCGTTGAGGGGCAGGAGATCGACGTCATGCATCGCGATGTAGTCGGTGTCGTTGCCACTCTCCAGGAAGCCCACGTTGATCAGGGATGCCCTGTTAAATCTGCCACAGGACCGGGGACTCTCAGTGACACGCACAGCAGCCACCATCCCTTCACATGCCCCTCCTGTGCTCCTCAGTGCTAAATGTTTGACGGATCCCCAAACAGGGACACACACAAACACAACATGGAGCACAGCGTGCCATAGCTGCCCATCCCAAAACTGCACCTCTGCTTCTCCCTACACAGGCAGCACATGCTGAGCACAACGGTGACACACAGGGGTTTGGCCACTGCAGACCCCAGGGGGCTACAGCAAGCCCTGTCCTGCCCGAGGCCAGCTGGGGAGCTGCACAGCACCCACCAGGGCTGCAGGCAGGGGATGAGTGACAGCATTTCCAAACACTCCGTAGTATTTCTTTTAACTTCAGTGTCCCCACACATTTGCTGCTATAAACCTGTAATACTGGGGAGAAAGCTGAAATATCTGGAGGTAGGTAATTCTCTTCTTGCTTAGGAAGAGAGAAGCAAAATACTGCTTTGTCCTTTACAAGCTTTTGAGTGAGCAAATTTGGGCAGAGGATCACACTCCCCGCTGTCAGGCCCTCTGCTTCTCCACACCACCAGAGGCAAGCGGGAGACCCTCTCAGCGGGGACAAAGTTTCAGAGAAGGGCCCCTCTCACTCCTTTTTTTCTGCTGGGCCTCGCTGTGGCGAGGGGAGACGCTACCTGAAATGATCCACCTGGTTGAGGATGAAGATGTGATGGCGGATCCTCTTCTTGCTCAGGAAGCGGTGCATGTAGGGCACGAAGGCCAGCAGCTCCTCGAAGCGCTCCCGGAACGGGACGAGCAGCGCCAGGCGGTGGGGACCCCACGACGGCTCGTCCTCCGCCGGCAAGAGGGGGG
Source organism: Athene cunicularia (assembly GCF_003259725.1). Lineage (NCBI taxonomy): Eukaryota > Metazoa > Chordata > Aves > Strigiformes > Strigidae > Athene > Athene cunicularia. The sequence continues at coordinate 10,074,203 of NW_020799117.1, read as the reverse complement.
CCTGGGGCGGGCAGGGCTGGCGGGGGGGAACCCCCCGGCTCTGCCCGCCGACGGGGAGCGGCCCCTCGCCCGAGCAGCTGAGCTGGAGCCAGAGC
>NW_020799117.1:10063168-10074058 GCF_003259725.1 Athene cunicularia | reverse complement strand
GGCAGCGCACACCGGAGCCACCCGGGGCGGCGGCCTGCCCGTAACCGCGGGGACGGGGGAACTGCGTACGTGGCGGGAAGGTCGGGAAGCTGGACCGAGACACCGAGGAAAACGGGATGTCGGCGTCACGGGACGAGGCGCGTGAACACCGCGCTCAGACCACTCCTAGAAGGTAGAGGGGCGCGTAAACACGCAGCTTTAACCAGTCAGCAGCCGCAGCTTAGCGCGTGTGCTTTGTGCTAAAGTTTAACTTGCTGCGTATCCCTCAATAAAGTGGCATCAACCCGATCTCATCGGTCGTGTGTACGTGGTGTCCGTGACTTCCGTGCAGGCGGTGCCCGGACAGGGACCCTCCCGTCGGTGCTTCCCGGAGCAGGAGAGACGGCTCCGAGCGGCGGAAGCCAGCCGTAGCAGGCGCTGCCCCGGCGCCTGGCGGACGCTAACGCAGTCATCGGAACCTCGCCCTGATCAGGTGAGCGGCTGGGGAGGAGATGGGGTCCACGCTAAGCAAAGAAGAAGCGGCAGTGGTTAAGCTCCTCCAACATATTCTCTCTAAGAGAGGGTTATCATACCATGAGGGAAACCTGAGAAAGTTGCTGTCACGGGCTCGGTAGCGCGGATTAATGCCCTCAGTGAGCGCAGCTTTTGAGTTGGTGACTTGGGACAAGATCGGTGTGGCACTGTGGGAGGACATTAGCTCAGGTTCCATGGAAAGTGTAAAATTCTCCACATTGTGGAGGTTGATTCAAGAAACTTTAAAAGACATGAAAATGGAACAGCAAGCCACCGCCTCCACTTTTGCTGCCTTCTCGGCGGAGGCAGAAAGTTCTAAAGAATCTGCCACATCGATGATGTTTGCAGGGCCCATATTCCCAAAAGCAGTCCCGGGAAAAGGCAAGGGGGCCGTCCCACAAGCAGCGTCAGTGCTGTTGCCCTCATCTAGAAGGGAGAACCGGGAGCAGGCACACGTAGCAGATCCACCATCCACACCCCCAAAGATTTCATCACCACCTGAGTCCCTGATACCAAGCCCGAGGGACCGATCCCCAGAACGAATCCATCCACCTCTACCCCTGTCCTCACCGCTGTCACCCCAGTCGTTGCATGAACACCATCATGGCTTTGGAGACTCACAGCTACAAGATTTAATAAGAAAGTTAGAGCAGCTTGAAACGCGAATGCAAGAATCTGCCCAGCCTGTTCCCACGGCGCCACCACCTCCTACTTTTCCCAATAACCCCTTTTTACAAAGCAATATGGAGTTGGGGGATCAAGAGGAAGCATTGGCTGCTGGACCGCCGCCGCCTTCGACACAAATGTTGAGGGGAACACTGGGAGACATGGGTGTTAATAGCAATCCAGCACATCCTTGGTGGGGAGTTATTGGAGATGCAGTAGAAGAGAGGCAGTTTAATCAGCTTGGGCCAACGGCATTCCCGATGGTGGCAACTCCACAGGGTAATGCGTGGGAGGCCTTAGACTGGAAAATGATAAAAGAAGCAAAATTAGCAGTCACCCAATATGGCTTGAAATCGCCATACACTACTTCTGTGATTCAGTATATTTTTACAGCGAACCTGTTAACGCCATATGATGTGCGTATGATTATACAGACATTGTTAACAACATCTCAACAATTACAGTTTTTCCATCACTGGCAAGAAGCCTGTGAAGCTGCGGCTGCCACACCCCGTCACCAAGGGGATCCCTTATATGGGGTACAGTCCCAGATGTTGCTAGGGTCGGGTCCATTTGCTAACCTGATCGGCAAGCAGGTGTTCAGCTGGAGGTATTGTGCTTAGCCCAAGAGCTGGCATTAAAAATTATTTTGGCCATGCACAATGAGAAAGTGACGCTGATGTTCAAAAGAATAAAGCAAGGTGCCACGGAACCTTTTCCAAAGTTTATTTGTAGGTTACGTGCTGCTATTAACAGTAATCCGGATTTGAACAAAGAAATGAAAGTCAAATTTCTTGATGTGTTGGCTTATGAAAATGCTAATGAAAAGACTAAGAAAGTTTTGAGTCTCCTGCCACGAGGATTCACAGATCGTCAGCTGTTGGGAGCAGCAGAGCGAATGCTGGACCAGGAAAAGGCTGCCTTTATGGCTGCTGCGGTAGGAGCAGCAGTGAAACTGGTTTTACAGGGAAAAAAGCAGTAAGGAAAAGAAAAGTAAGAAGTGTTTTAATTGTGGGAAATTAGGACACTTTAAAGCGCAGTGTCATAGTCCCCTGCACAATGGAGTGGCGGGTGTGCCACGGCAAAGAAAATGGTGCAAGCAGTGCCAGAAAGATAATCATAGCACCAACGAATGTCGAAAAAAGAGAAATGGGACACGGAGCACGACCTGCCCTTGCACTACGACACAAGTTCAAGGTGCTCGGACCGCTAGTCCACTGCCGCCTCCGGAAGTGTAGGAGTGGACTTGGCAACAGCTGTAGCTGTATCCCTTACAGATACCGTGGTACAACTAGTTGAATCAGATCTTACAGGACCCCTGGGACACAGTTTAAGTGCCTTATTAATCGGACGTTCTTTAGTATCTAGGAAAGGTATTTTTGTCGTCCCAGGACTTATTGATGCTGACTTTGAGAGAAAAATCAAGATTATGGTCTTGATAATCACTCCATGATACTCACTCCTCCTTTAACCATAATGGAAGGATACAAAATTGCTCAGTTAATCCCATTTGAATCAAAACTACTCAATGCAGAACAGAGGAAGAGGAGAAAAAATGGTTTTGGGTCCACCGGACAACCAGATGTTCTGTTAGCCATGGGCATTTGTCAAGGGAAGCCAGAGGAGCAGATGGAGATGAGACACCCCAATGGACAGACAAGTAAATTACAAATTATCATAGACACTGGAGAAGATGTAACAATTGTACCCTTTTATAAGTGGCCTAGGCAGTGGCCTTTAATGCCAGCAAGTACAGGAATTGTGGGGGTTGGAGGAACTCAGGTCACATCCATCAGTAGGGATGTAATCGCATTTTATGTTTTCTGATGGCAAGGAAGTAACCACGTGTCCCTATGTAATGCATCTGCCTGTGGCACTGGTGGGAAGAGATCTGCTCAGTCAGGTGGGAGCTTGATTGGTTACTTCGCCTTTTTAGGGGTGGCCACAGTACAGTAGCCAATCCTAAAATTAAGCTGGAGGACTGATGATCCAGTAAGGATTGACCAGTGGCTGCTGAAACAGGATCAGCTGCAGATTATTAATGATTTGATACAGGAACAACTAGATGCTGGACACATTGTACCTTCGACTAGCCCATGGAATACCCCAATCTTTACAATTCATACAAAATCTGGGAAATGGCATCTATTACATGATTTATGAGCAATTAATACTGTTATATGTGATATGGGTGCTCTGCAACCCGGCTTGCCTTCCCCAATTATGTTGCCAGAAAATTAGGATCTGGTAATAATTGATTTAAAAGACTGTTTCTTTGCAATCCCCTTACATCCAGAAGATGCTGAAAGGTTTGCCTTTACAGTGCCATCGGTAAATAAGGCTGAATCAGCAAAAAGGTATCATTGGGTGGTGTTACCTCAAGGAATGAAAAATTCACCCATGATGTGCCAGTCATTTGTTGCATGGGCTTTAGAACCCATCTGGAAACAGTATCCTCATTTACTTATTTATCATTATATGGATGATATTTTGATAGCAGGAAAAAAGCTGGACTCTAAGACAATTTTGGGACAGCTACAATACAGTCTTGGGAAAAGAGGGTTGAGGATAGCGCCAGAAAAAATTCAGAAAGAGAAACCATGGCTGTATCTGGGCTGGGTCATTACAAATGGAATGGTTCGTCCCCAAAAGGTAAAAGTTAACACAACAATAGAAACCCTGTCTGATGTACAGAAATTAATAGGGGACATCCAGTGGGTTTGTAATATCTGTGGAATTACGAACGATGATCTGAAACCGTTGATGCCACTCCTGGGAACATCTGTGCAAGCTCAGGAGCGCCGTCAATTGGATGAGGCTCAATGACAAGCATTGCAGGTCATAACCCATAAAATAATAACAGCTTATACTCACAGGGGACTGGAAGATAAAGCTCTTCCCTAATGTTAATTAACTGGAGGTGAGCGTGAACACCCATTAGGGCTTATTATCTAGCTAAGTGAGAGAAAACCAAATTTACGAGTTTTGGAATGTTTATTTCTCCCCTTCCAGCCCAGGAAAACAATTGTTACACATCATGAATTGTTCTTGCAGCTTATCATTAAAGGAAGACAGCGAGTTGTAGACATCTCAGGTCTTGAACCAATAGTTATTTATGTTCCTGTCTCTCGGTTATATTTGGACTGGTTACTAACCGCTTCGACAGAATTTCAAATAGCAATTGCTGATTTTTTAGGAACTATCACCAATAGTTATCCTTTGGACAAGCTATTGTCGTTGCTATCCCACCAGTGGTTTGAAAATGTACCCATGCAATCAGAAGTTCCAGTGAAAGGGATCACTGTTTTCACTGATGCCAGACGAAAATCTTGGAGGGCTGCAGTCACCTGGAAGGAAGGGGAGGCCTGGGAACACAAAATACTCCCAGGGGTGTCTGGAGACTCCTTACAGACTTTAGAACTCTGAGCTGTCATTTCGGCATTTCAACACTGGTATCAAGAACCTGTCAATGTAGTATCAGACTCATTATATGTTGTGGGTACCGTACAGCATCTAGAACACAGCATGGTAAAACCTGTAAAGAATCCTATGTTACACTCTGTTGTTACAGTTACTAACCCTTTTAAACCAGCATCAGGATGTGTTGCGGGAGGATATCGAACCTGCACAACTCTATAACATGCAAAGCTGTTTATTTTTCTAATAGTACATACTTATGCTCTCGCCAAAGCTCTTGCTCCATAATTAGCAAATCAGCAATTAGACAGTTACCAACTTCTTCTCCTATCGGCATAAGACCACTCTAACACACGCTGTGCAGAACAATCAACTTCTCAATTCACGCGCTGTTCAGGCAGCGGTAACTTCTCACATTTCAGAAGTTTTTCCACAGGTCAGTGTTGCAGTTGTCCGTTGTTTTTCCCTGCCACCTTGGCACAACCCAGCAGTTTCTTATCTTTCTCCCAAGGCCTGTTTCTCATCAAAGCCTAGCTGCTTTTCAGAGGCTGTGTAGGGCTGACAGGCTGATGTCTCCCACAAGGATGAGTATTTTATTATGCATATTCGCAGTCATCAGCAATGTGGATTGGGAAACGCTCGGGGTGATCAGCTTGTTGCTCCAGCCTGGAAGGTCCTGTCGTTAAAACCTTTGAACAAGCCAGGTTGTCACATGAATTTTTTCATCAGTCAGCAGAAGTGCTGGCTAAGCAATTTCACATTCCTGTAGCTGATGCTAAAGGACTCCGGCCTCTACAACTCTGGCAGATGGATGTAACCCATATCCCAGAATTTGGCAAGCTCAAATATGTGTGTGTTTCAATTGATACCTTTTCTCTAGCGCTCTGGGCAATGGCACAGACTGGAACAGCACAACATGTAATTAAACACATGCATGCTGCAATTATGGCACTGGGAGTGCCTGTGCAAATTAAAACTGATAATGGTCCAGCCTATACCTCTCAAAAATTCACTCATTTTTGCCAACTCTGGGGTATACGTCACATCACAGGTATACCACGCTCCCCCACAGGACAAGCCATCGTGGAGAGAGTGCACCAAACCTTGAAACCCCTTTTGCAAAAATAAAAAGGGGAAGAGGTCTTGTCTGCTGCAGAGCGACTTGCAAAAGCAGTGTATGTGTTAAATTATTTACGGCTCACAGATGATCAGGAAGAACCACCAGTAGTAATACACAGTTTGGGTTTGAAATCCGGTATAAATAGGCGTGGAACTAGTGGTTTTGTTCAATACAAAGATGTCGCTACAGGAGAATGGAAAGGACCATCGCAATGCTACTGCATGGTGTAATTATACCGTACTTAATGCTTCATGATCCTCTGTTGTTCCTCTTGCACTACCTCCTGGTGTGTTTTTAATCTGCGGAGATCGTGCCTAGGGTGGCATTCCATCTAAATTGGATGGAGTCCCGTGTAGCCTCAGACATCTTACATTACTAACACCAAACATGTCAATGATTTTGAATGTGACCTGAAGTCATAAGCAAGTCCAAAGGGCTGTTCATCAATTTAGCAGTTCTTGTCAAGAAAACATTGAATTTTGGAATCCAGGTGAAATCATAGCGGCCTCCGTGTTGGCACCAAGAGTTGGCGTTGCAAATGCTTTAACTACTTTAAATAAATTAGGGTGTTGGTTTACCAAATGAACTAATGCTACTTCCTTAGCTCTAAGTTGTCTTTTAACTGATGTTGATAGTGTTAGACATACTACGTTACAAAATAGAGCTGCAATTGATTTTTTGCTTCTAGCGCAAGGACATGGTTGTGATGAATTTGTAGGAATGTGTTGTATGAATTTATCCGATAGTTCAGAATCTGTTTATAAAAGCATTCAACAGTTGAAAGAAAAGTTTAATGGAAGATGATGGCTTGGACTGGCTGACAAGGATGTTTAAAGGTTGGGGATTATCTGGTTGATTGATAACATTAGTCAAAACTGTAGGAGTGGTCTTTCTGATTGTAGTGACTGCGCTCTTAATGTTGCCATGTCTTATCAATCTTCTGCAAAGGGCCCTGCAGAGGACTGTCAGTGCAATATTTCTGGCACAAGTACAAAAGAGGGTCTGGATTGCTCAAAAACAAAAAGGGGGATTTGTGGAATGGTTAGAAGACAATGGACATGAGTGATCCAGACCGAGTGGCCTGTTTGTAACTGTAGGCCGCAGGTGTAGTGAAGGACGTATGCAAGGCCAAGATAGATTGAGAAACTGAGTAGATGGCAGAATGGTAAGTTAGACTGAAACACTAAGAAAAACAGGATGTCAGTGTCACAGGACACGGCACGTAAACACTGCACTGAGACCAGTCGTAGAAGAAACACAGTTTTAACCTATCAGCAGCTACAGCTTAGCACATGTGCTTTGTGCTATAGTATAACTTGCTGCGTATCCCTTAATAAAGTGGCATCAACCTGATCACATTGGTCGTGTACTTTGTGTCCGTGACCTCCGCGTCAGGGAACCGCACCAGAAACCTCTGGGACACCCCCTCTTCCTCGGCACCCCCTTCCAGGACCCTCCAGGGAACACAATGCCCGCCCCCTCCAAATTCCTCTGGGATCCTCTAGGGACAACCTGCCACCAAACCGGGATCCCCAGCCCATCCCAAACACCCAAGGATACCCCACAATTCCCACCTCCATCCCCACCAACTGCTCCACACTCCAGTCCCAGCCCCCCCCGAGGCCTCCTACCCCACCGCGCAAGCAGAATCTCACCCCCCGCCCCCCTTTTCCCACCACAGACAGAGCCAGAGCTGTGGGTGGTGTCAGTCCTTTAATGCCCCACTCACAGCCCCCTCACATTCACACCCGCCACCGCTCACTCCCCTGCCACAGGCAGCATGGCAGGTCCTGTCTGGCGGGGGGAGCACTGGAAAAAACAGGGGAGCAACCTCCAGGCTCCCCCACCGCCGGCCTGGGGGCCGCAGTGGGCATCACCCCCCTCGGTCCAACCTGCCAGACACCGAGGGCCAGGCAGGGGTTACAGCCAAACAGACAGATAAGAAAATACTTCTGGTATTTCTCAGAAACAGCTTTTAGAAACCACAGTTTTTACAGCTCCCCGTAGAAAAGATGGGTTTTGGGCACAGGCCAGGGCCCAGGTCTTTGCCTAGTAGAAACGTTTGTTCCGCTCCTGGCGTTTCTGGAAGACCACAGCTCCCACCACAGCACAGACAATGATGCCCAGCAGTGCACAGAGCAGCAGCAAGAACACCTTCCAGCCTGTCAGAGGCCCGCTTCGGAAATTCCCCGTTGGGTCATCCACGTTGTCTGGAAGAGTAAGAACAGCTACGGAGACCAACCCAATCCCAGCTCCTGCAAGGTCTCACATGGTATCACAGCTCTGACGTTTTTTAAGAGTCCATCCCCAGCATCCCAATCCCCCACTGAAGGTTTCCAAAGGTTAGAGACTCACCTTTGGGTGATTTAAGGAGGCTGACGCTAGGCTCAATCTTGGTCCAGTCAACAGTCTCATCTTCTAAAGGGTGCTCCACCATGAGCTGGAATAGCTTCATCGAGATAATGTCATGATTGTCTAGGAAATAACCATCAGCACCAAACGCTGTCAGAGCTCTGAGAGATGTCTGTGCACTCAGAGCACCCCTGGGACCGTGGTCTGCCAGGTGCAGGTCTCCCTCCCTCTCAAGATGCCCTCACACCCCAGGTATCAAACCCCAATTGGAGATGTTCCTTAGCTCTTACGGCGCCTCCTTTCTCAGGCCACAGGTCCCTACCCAACAGCGTTTCAAGATTTTAACAATTCAGAGAAAAGCTATTGAAGCTATCCAATGCATCCACACCATTATATTCCAGGCTCCAAACAGGTATTCCTGCAAGCAAAGCCCCCTCTCACCAGACAAATCTCCAGTGCCAGCAGAAGCACCAAAAAAGTAGCCGGTTGGCAACTGCACCCCTGCAATGTCAATGCAGTTCTTCCATTCGTTCTTGTCTTCCACATCAGTCATCACCTGCAAGACCAGGGGAGCGTCACACCAGGAATCCATGCTGCTATACTGCCCGCCTGCAGCTCTTTTGGAGCCAGAGGTGCAGGAGAGGCAGGCAGTGAAGCCTGGAAAACCATCTGCAGGTCACCCGCTGACACAGCAACACCCACCCCGCAGCACTGCCCTACGTCACGTGCATGAGGCACCCCGCAGAAGGCGTCCACCACATCTCACCGTCAGGCGACCTCGGGAGTACCGAATTGCCAGGAAAGTGTCGTGGTTCTGGTTCCGAAGGTCAGCAGGGCACCCCGCCAGCTCCGTCCGGCGCCCGTCCTTACTGTGGTCGTACGTCAGGGAGCCGTTGTTCACCATGGCAGAGATATAGGGGAATACGCGCTGCAGAGAGGAGAGCGTGGCTGCTTTCAGTTTGCAGGTGCCTTTGAGCTGCAGACCAAGAACCACCTTCCCCTGCCTGGTCAGAAACCTCAGTGAGAGCAGGATCTCAGCTAGGCACAGCAACAGAGCCACAGCTCTGCTGCACAGTCAGAATGGGCAGAACAATGAAATCAAGGGTAATTTTCCACCTAAAGCTGCTTTTAGACTGAGTGAGAGCTTGTTGTGGCTAAAGCCAAGTAGCCATTTCTGATCTTTTGTATCCAGACTTGTCCTGAGCCCACACTGTACCACATAGCCAGGGCAACAAGACCACCCCAAACTTGCAGAGTAAGCACCAGATTGGGCAAGAAGTGTAAGAACACAGCCCAAGGCCCAGAACAAGCAGAAATCTCACGTAAGCAGCAAAACCACACTCAGGGCTTTTAGTCAGTAGATTATATACAGCAGGAGAGGCCAGCTGGAGCCAAGAATTCACCTCTCAGTGAGCATCAAAACAGGGAGATGGGTCATTTCCAGGTGCTTTAGGACTTAAGTATTAGATTTTGATGCAATAAATCTCACTAGCACATTTTCTGACTGTGCCATAATGAGATTCACAAACACGGAGCAGGACAGAAGAAAAGGACCACCAGCCCCCATGGGACTGATCTGTATTTGGCCATGGAGAATTCTGGAGCAAAATGCCAGCCCAGGAGTTTCTCTTTTAGAGACTCCCAGGCTGCAAACAGAGAATAAGGCCAGAAACAACAAGGAATGAGTAAACAAAGCACAGAGATGTTCAAGACATGACATTTGGGATGAACATACTCTTAGGCTGATTCCTCTAACTTTACTTAATAGGTAGTGCATAGTTTACACCAGCCCTGTGCCACCCTCTCATGCAGAAGAGAAAAGGCCTGGGAAACATCTGTGTAGTCACTGACAGCAGAAGATGGAGCAGGGTCCTTCTTATCTCTTTACCAGCTCCCATGACAGGAAGAGCAGCCCACTCTCACACGAGGAAACTTTTCCTCGGTCCAGGCATGAAGCACAAAGCTGTGAGGAAACAGCCACCTCAGCACTGAGTGAGCTCCCTGAACTACTCACCTCCGTGGCCTCATCGTTGGGATATGTATCAAGGAAAATAGCCAGTCCATGAAAGTTGTCCTTGCTGCCGAAGACAGGACCTGGAACAGTGCAGAATATTGGAAACAGAAGGCTCTCCAAACAGAGTATGTGATCTGAGACTTCTACCGAAAAGAGCTGTAAGAGCTGTTTACTGCCAGGCAGATGACTGAGGGCACCTGTTCCCAGGGCAGAAGGTGCAGGACATGCCATCCCCATCTAGTGAAACCCTCAAACACCGTCCCTGGCAAGAAACTTTCCAGGACAGGGTCAGCCCTAGCTGTGCACCGTACCCGGCACCAGCCGCTCCTGCGTGTACCACAGCGCCAGGCCATCTCCGTGTAGGTTCTTCTTGCCGGCTCCGTGGATCTTGAAGTGGATGTGGAGCTCCCAGTCTTTGAGGAAGCAGGGCTGTGCAGAGAGACCGCCCAAGAGCATCAGGGCAAGTGCTGGGGCCGTCCTAGGACCCCGCCGGGGCCCCGCACCCCCTACCAGACTCCCCCCGGGCTCTCACCACGCGGTTCCAGATGGAGCCCTCCCGGCTGCGCTCATCGGGCGTCAGGCGGACGTACTGGCTGGTGACCATGGTGCTGCCCTGGAAGTCCCACAGCGGCATCGCGGCGGAGCCTGCGCCTGCAAGGGGCAGAAAGAAAGCGCGGCTCAGCCCGGGCCGCCGCGGGGCGTCCGTCCCGCCCGCCCAACCCCGCGCTCACCCTGATACGGCTTCATCAGTGAGTGCTCCCGCTTCAGGTGCTCGCTGTTGCCGTCCGTGAGCTCGGCGGGCGCTGAG
>NW_020799117.1:10058176-10063118 GCF_003259725.1 Athene cunicularia | reverse complement strand
GCGCCGGGTCCCGCAGGCCTCGCCGGGCCGCAGAGCAGCGGGGCGGGGGACAGCGCTGTCCCAGCACCGCGGGAAGGACTGGCCGAGGCAGCGTGGAGGTCACAGGCAGCTTTATTGAGGACTGCAGGGCGGCCCCAGGGCCTGGCACAGCAGGAGGCTCCCCCAGCGCCGCTGCAGCTTGTCTCCCACCCATCCCCAGAGGCGCAGGCACTCTGCCAGCATCAGCTGTGTAGTGCCCGGGGAGCTGCACCTTCCAGCCCTCAGGACAGGCATCTTCAGCGCGGTGACAGCAGCCCCAGCTCAGGTGCGTTTAGGACAATGCGCTTCCCAGGGGCTCTGAGAGTGTGGCATGCACAGTGAGGCTGCGGCCAACGCTGCCACGAAGGAATGAAACCTCTCCATTGGTGACTGCCTAGCCAGGGTCCTCTCTGTTTCTTTGTGCTTGTCCCAGGTCCTGCACACACATCGGGGCTTCTCTGGCCAGCAAAAGATACCAAACTGAGGCTTTCCTGAGCCAGCTGCTGTGGCTGGGGCAGCACCAGTCACATCCTACCGGAGCAGAGGGGAATCCACACCATTCAGCTGGCTCTACATGCCATGTCTGAGAGCATAGGAGGTGCCATGGCGGGGTGCCCAGCATGCCCTGAGCAGTGTGTGCCTTGCTGCAGCCTCTGCAGCGTGTGCCAGCAGAGTGGATGGACAAGTCCTGAGCAGGTTCTCATTCCGGAGGTGTGCAAGCCCTTGACGCAGGGGCACATGTGCTTTCCTCCAACAGCAAGGGGACTGCAGGAGGGTCAGGGGGTGCAAGGAGCCCATGGAAGCCCAGGAGGCAGGAAGAGGGTAAGCGACTGATTAGTGAAAAACTGTGTGGGAAGCCCATCTGAGCGTGGCAGTCTGAGGCTCAGGGCCCAGCAGAACCTTTGTGAGGAGTCTAGGGACTAGGGGGGTTGGCCATGGCTTAGAGACCTGCAGCTCAATCCCATCTGGCACTTCGCAGTTTTTACTTCTTCCTGTTCATGATCTGGCTGGAAATCCAGTTCATCCCATCCTGGAGGGAAGAGAGATAATGTGAGCACAGCTCCAAGAGCATGGCAGGTCCTTGGGTCCTCTCCCACCTCTGCAGAGCCTGCAGGCCCCCGTCTTTACCTGCACTCCTTCCCCAGACAAGGCTGAACAGGCCTGGATCTGCCATTCCCGGTCCCGGTAGGTGTGGAGGCTCAGCCCTTCTGCAATTTCAGCTGCAGGTGCTGCAGTCAGTAGGTCCTGCTTGTTGGCAAACACCAACAGCGGGACCCCCATGAGAGACTCCTCCTCGGTGAGCTCTGCCAGCTCCTGCCAAGAGACAACCATCTCCCATCGCTGGCTGCTGCCCTCCTCCACAGAGCTGCCCATGGCAGGCTGGGGCACCTCAGTCCCCCAAAGTGTCTCACTCCCCTCTCTCTGGTGCTCTTACTGTGGATAAAGAATCTGTGAGGTCATGACATCCTCAGGGAGAGACATGCACCCCTGAAGCTCCATCTGCCTGAGATGCTGGGAGAGGGAGAACTTGGGAGCCACATGCAATACTACCTGAGGGCTGAAGCACTCCTGGCACCAAGAGCCTTGGGCAAAGGGCAGCTACAGGAGGCTGCTGTCAGCCCCGTGATGTCTGGCACACCCATGCTGCCGTCTGGTGCTGGTATAGCTGAGACTGGCACTTGGAGTCTCATCTTATCTTCTCCAGCTTCATTCCCAGGGTTTGTAACTCTGAATTTGCTACTCATAAACCTTTGCTGGGGCATATCACTAACCTGGCACTGGGGAGGTGGGAGGAGGGCCAGCGATCGAGGGATCACTGTCATGAGGGGCAGAGTCAAGTCTGTGTTGGGTACCCCTGGGGCACCACACGGAGCTGCTGGGCATGGATCTGCCATAGAATGGGGAGACTGTGTGCCACGACTCTGATCATGAGCCCTTCTCACATAGCTCTGGGGGCAGCTTGGACCCCACAGCAGTGCTGGTGCATGGTCTTTCTCCCTGCTCCAGTCTCAAAGAGCTAGTGCCAGATGGGTCTGAGCCCCAGGACCCCACACCCACTCCCCACCAGACCCCTCATACCTGTCCTGTCTCCTCAAAACGCTTCTGGTCTGCACTGTCAATGACATAAATCTGCCATGGGGAAAAAAGGGACAGTCAGCGGCTCCTCTTCTTCAGCTGCACAGCCCTCTGCCTTCTGCAGGGGCTGCATGCCTCTGCTGGGGTACAGGGCCCTGTACAGAGGGCACAGCTGTCCTCACACGGGGCTAGGGGGGAGCTGCACGTGGCTGCCCCACTCACCAGCAGGTCTGTGCTGCCCAGATACTTCCTCCAGTAAGGGCGGATGGAGCGCTGCCCCCCAATATCCCACACATTTAGCTTGAAGCCGTGTGAGTGGATGCTCTTTATGTTGAAGCCCTGTGTGGGGACATGAACCCCAGCATCACCCAAGGGGAGGGTAGGACCTGCAACCCTCCCACTGCCCATGGCCCCCAGCAGCACCTACCTGGGTGGGGGTGATGGTGCTGACCTCCTCGGACGCCAGGTGTTTCAGCAGCGTGGTCTTCCCTGCATTGTCCAGCCCCAGCAGGACAATGCGGAGCTCTCGCTCCGGGGAACCCTTCATCCTCTGGATGGCGGAGAGCAGCCCCTGCGAGTGTGGAGTGCTGGGGGAGTCCTGTGCAGAGCACTCTCATTTCAGAGGGCGGAGCTGGGTGCTCTGTTGGCCATGGGGACCCTGTGTCTATGGCTTGAGTGAGCTCCAGGCTTCCAAGGTGTCCAGGCTCAGGGTATCCCCACAGCAGATCCACCCAGCCCCAATCCCCCCCTCAGGTGTGCTGTCCCTGCCCTGGGAGCCCCGACATCTCCTGGGCGTGCTGGGGACACATGCTCAGGGTAAAGCCCTGATCCTGCTCTGCCAGCCCACCCAGGACCACAGCTGGGAGCTGGTGCCAGGTGCAGTGGGCTGTCACCGGACCCCGCTTACCTTCTGCACATCACCCATGGTCTGGGAGTCGCTCTGGCCCACAGCACGGCTGGGGAGCTGCCAGGAGCTCATCCCCGGGGCTCGCCAGTGGCTGTGTGACTAGCACACACCCCTTCCTCAGGGGAGGAAGAGGATTATGGGCTCCAGAATTAGCTGCTGTTTCTCCTTTTACCCACAGCATTAAATAATGCCCTCGGCAAATCCCCCAGCCAGCTGTCACCCCACCGTCACCTACCCCCAGGATATACCAGGTCCCAGCAGGCTGGGGCACAGGATGTCCCTCTCCCCATAGGGCCAGGCTCTGGCTCTGGGATGGCAGCACAGCAGGAGGATACAGTACCCAGGCACCACGGGCATCCCTGCTGACAGAGCGTGGTGGTGGGATGGAGCCACGCAGCCAGCGGGTGATCCCAGGAGAGGCACTGCAGGCCCAGCCTCCAAAGGGGGACGTTGCCTTTTGCCCAGGCAGCAAACACAGGCCACAGGCATGGCCGTGTCCTGGTGCACAGGGCTGACACAGCCTCCCGGGCGAGGGGGTGATGCCTCAGCACATCCCCACGTCCCGCCCCGCCCAAGCAGGATGAGGCAACACCAACACCCATGAGCTGCCCCCTCGGAGGGTGGCAGGAGGTAACGCCTGAGGCTGGAGCTGCTCCAGGCCACGTCAGCCACTTTCAGCAGCTCCTTTCTGCTGTCTGAGGGAAACCACTGGGCCCTAGAGCAGGTCGAGGGCTGAGCTGTTGGCAGCTGGAGGTCAAGGATGGCACAGGACAGGGCTCTGGAGGGGCACAGGCACCTTCCCCAGCAGCCCAGCCCAGCCCAGGTGGGGCAAGAGGCTCGTGAGTTTGACATTTGGATTAAATATATTAAGTGATGTCTTTGATTCTTGCATGCTGCAGTTTGGTCCTCGGATCAGGTTTCCTAGCAGAGAGGTTATCCTTGTGGTGAGGACCATGAGTCACGCACTCTTGGTGAGACATTTTTATTTATAACTCCTGTTGCAAAGCCAAGCCAAACGACACAGCTACGCTCTAACAAAGGGAAGGGGAGAAGCACAATCACCCCCATCCCACTGCTGCTCCGTGTCGTGTGGCAGGGGGCAGAGAGGCAGCAGCAGGGGCCACCCTCCATTCCCCCCTGCCCAGAGACCCTGCCAGGGCTGTGGTTGCTAATGCCATGCTGCTTTTGTGCATATTCACAGTGGGAACACTTCATTTTTCTCTGCATAGATCTGCACCCAACTTAATGTTAGGGTTCTGCTTTTGATAGGTTAATCACCCACCTTACGTCCCAGTTATTAGCGTTTCCATGAGTGGGTTGCCATGGTGCTCTGCGGTTTATCCTGTAACTGTTAGTTACTTATATTTCCTAACAAATATCCTAAAATATCCTCAACTGGTTTGTGGTTGCTGATCAACATGGAACCCCGACCTTAGGAGATGGGCAGAACTGCTTAGGCATCAGTTTGGTGACTCGGAGCTGCACGTCCACCGCTCCTCTCTGCCAGGCTCTGCCGGCGTCCACGGCGCAGGCGGCTCTCCCCAAACGCCAGCTCCTAACAGCAGCAGCAGCAGCATGGCCCTGGGGCCACCACGAGCAGCACCAGGCTGGTGGCAGGTTGTGCTGGGCATGTTGATGCCCCCCCCTGCCCCTGCACCCCCCTTCCCTCAGATGATGCAATGCCCGGGAGGAGCCCCCCCGGGCTGCCCGGGCTGCTGGGAGTAGTGGTGATGGGGTGGTGACCCCCGGGCAGCACAGGCCGTGCTGGTGGGGGGGACTGAGGGCGACGGGGACAGGGATGGGGATGTGTCACAGATGGGGATGCAGATGGGGATAGGGATGGGGATGAGGATTGGGATGGGAACAGGGATGCAGATGGGTCACGGATGTGGATGCAGATGGGGACAGGGATGGGGACGGGGACCGGGATGGGGATGCGGC